>NC_089842.1:99926728-100614728 GCF_035609145.1 Eleutherodactylus coqui | reverse complement strand
AACAAAACCAGTGGACCTGATGGGATCCCTGTTGAAATCTTTAGAGGGTGGACCTGAGCTGACACAACAACTCCACCAGCTGATTGAAAAAGTGTGGGCAACCGAGAAAATCCCGGCAGACTTTAAGGACCCCACTATCATCACCCTTTTCAAAAAGGGGGAAAGAACAGACCGTGGAAACTATCAAGGTATCTGCCTTTTAACTTACACTGGGAAAATCTTCCCATTTCAGAAGACATCCTCCCGGAATCCCAGAATGGCTTCCCCTCTTCCAAAGTAATAGTGGATATGATCTGCACAGCAAGGCAGCTCCAAGAAAAATGCAGGGAACAAAATCAACCACTGTACATGGCTTTCATTGACCTCGCAGAGGCATTCGACACAATGAATCGCAATGCTCTTTAGACCATACTCAAAAGAATCGGATGCCATAATAAATTCGTTAACTTTTTGCGGCTCCTCCATGATGACATGATGGCAACGGTCTTGGACAGCAATGGCTCCCAAAGTGACCCATTTAGGGTGGAGTCAGGGGTCAAACAGGGTTGTGCTATTGCCCCAAATTTATTTTCCATCTTTATAGCTATGATACTGCACTTTGATGATGGGAAGCTTCCCACCGGTGTGGAAATCATCTACCCGACAGATGGTAAACTATTTAACCTTAACAAAACGAAGGTCACAGCAACGTCTGTTACAGAACTCCAATATGCTGATGATAACGTAGTCTGTGCTCATACAAGCCACTTTTCAGAAGCATACGAAAAGCTTGGCCTCTCACTGAACATCGAAAAAACCAAACTGCTCTATCTGCAGGCACAAACTAATCCTTCTGCAATGCCAGAAATACAGCTTAATGGTGTAACGTTGGAAAGTGTTGACAATTTCCGCTACCTTGGCAGCCACCTCTCCACAAAAGCCAATATTGACGCCGAAATACAACACCATCTGAGCTCTGCGAATGCAGCATTTTTTCGATTGAAGCAAAGAGTGTTTGAGGACCGGGACATTCGTACAGATACCAAATTCTTGTTTATAAATCCATTGTTCTACCAACCCTGTTATATGCTAGCGAAATGTGGACAGTCTACTAACGTCACTCTCAACCCCTGGAACAATTTCATCATCGTTGCCTTCGAAAAATCCTGCAAATCTCTTGGGAAGACAGGCGGACAAATGTCAGTGTTCTGGAAGAAGCAAAGATCATCAGCATTGAGGCAATGATCCTTCACCATCAACTTCGCTGGACTGGCCACATTGTGCGAATGCCTGATTACCGTCTCCCAAAGCAATTACTATACTCTCAACTCGAGAACAAAAAATGGAATGTTTATGAACAGCAAAAGAGGTTTAAAGATGGGCTTAAAACTAACCTTAAAAACTGTGGCATAGACATCGAGAGGTCAGCTATTACTAACAGCACTGTGGGTTTCAAAGAGGCATGAATAAAGGGCGAAAGGGAGAAATGTATAAAGAGGAAAGCACGTTAGCCAACCCTTGTCAGGACCACCTTCCAGTTGGAAACCAATGTCCCCACTGCAAAAGAACCTGTGGATCAAGAATAGGTCTCTATAGTCATCTACAAACCCACCGTAAAGCTCCCATACTTGGAAGACAATTGTGTTCGGCCATGAGTGATAGCCTATGATGATGATGCATGAATTTCCTCCAGGTTTTCCTCCTACGTTCCAGAAACTACTTAAAGGGGTTGTCCCGCGAAAGCAAGTGGGGTTAAGCACTTCTGTATGGCCATATTAATGCACTTTGTAATATACATCGTGCATTAAATATGAGCCATACAGAAGTTATTCACTTACCTGTTCCATTGCTAGCGTCTCCGTCTCCATGGTGCCGTCTAATTTCAGCGTCTAATCTCCCGATTAGACGCGCTTGCGCAGTCCGGTCTTCTCCCTTCTGAATGGGGCCGCTCATGCTGGAGAGCTGCTCCTCGTAGCTCCGCCCCGTCACGTGTGCCGAGTCCAGCCAATCAGGAGGCTGGAATCGGCAATGGAACGCACAGAGCCCACGGTGCACCATGGGAGAAGACCTGCGGTCCACCGTGGGTGAAGATCCCGGCGGCCATCTTCGCAAGGTAAGTAAGAAGTCACCGGAGCGCGGGGATTCGGGTAAGTACTATGCGGTTTTTTTTTTAAACCCCTGCATCGGGTTTGTCTCGCGCCGAACGGGGGGGCTATTGAAAAAAAGCAAAAACGTTTCGGCGTGGGACAACCCCTTTAATTAGTTGCCTATGAAAACTGGCCCTTGTGTGTGTAAAAGGGAGATTACATTGTGTGCTGTATACACAACAGGAATAATTAATAATTGTAGTTCACATTCAGAGGCTGAATACCTGTGCTGACCATGTCCAACTACATAGTGTTGATACACTATTAATGAGCTGTGCACTTGTATCAACAGGATCAGGGCAGGTTTTTAAGAGATGTCAGCAAAACTGTTCATTCATTGACAGAAAACAGAGATCCTGAAATGGTTAGAAAGTGCAATTTGTAACTTCCTTTTAGAAAAGTAAAAATATAATAGAATAGAAAAGAATACATGGTTCAATCTGCATCAGTTGTATTTACAGGACCCCATAAAAGGAAATGTTCAGAGTATCTGAGCTGAGCTGTTATCTCCTCTATTATAACTGCATGACAGAAACTGTGTTGTCATCATCAGTAACTGTGATAGGAGTTCCCCTCTAAGCAGTAATAGCATCACACAAACTGATAAGTTGACTAAGAAATGAATACATGACCCCCAAGTACATCTGAGCTGGTTAAACTGTGATTACATAACTATCGAAGGAAAAAGAGGCTGGGAGATTCAGACAAAAAAGGAATAACTAACCAAGGTAACACTAGCTGGATTATATATACTGGGAGGATGGCTATATAATGTATAAGTATAAAAAAATCATTGCAGTGGCCTTTTGATCCATGTCAAGGACAAAGTAACTTGTTTCCTGAGTTTGTAATCACAAAATGTCAAATAACTTGCTGCAGTGCCACTTCTGCTAGATTAGTCCTCACATTAGATACAATTATCGTATTATTAATTGTAGTGCCAGGATTAATTGAAGATTTGTTTTCACATTAGTGATTCATTCCTACCGTGCAGAATATTAAAGGGAAAACCCAGTCAAAAAGTCTCTGTTAGGCTGCCTTTGCAAGCGGAAATTCCGCAGTACAAGTCATGTGAAGAGGATTTTAAAAAAATCTCCTTTACATGGTGCGGAGAATTTACACAATACATTTGCAGCGGTTTTATAAAACGCTGCACATTTTGATTCCGCAGCATGTCTGTTTATGCAATAGAAATGCACTGTGGATTTCAGCCCTTGAAATACAAGCATCTGTGCTTGAACTCGAAGGCTGCCTTCATATGGGGCGTATACGGTGTTGGCTATCCGCACTGGAAAACCCGCAGCAAATCTGTCGCAAATCCACAGTGGCGTAATCTGCACCTAAATGATGCAAATGTTACAACAGATTTTCTTGCAGATCTGCCGCGAGTTTTAACCCTTGCGTTAAAATCCACAGGATCATAGGCATAGTGCAATTTAGAATCTGCAGAGTTTTTGAAAATAGTTGAAATTCGTGGCATATATTTTCTGCTCCATGTGAAGGAGATTTTTTGAAATCTCCTCCACATGGTTTGTACTGTAAATGCTGTGCAAATTCTGCTGAGGAAATTCTACAGCATTAACGGCCCGTGTGGAGCCGGTCTTAGGAAAGCGCTGTTGTGGGCACTCTAGAAATGCTAATGGAGGCACATTGGCTGCGTTAATGGGGACACTCTGCATTCTAAATGGTGATGGTGAAAACAAAAAGGAATAAGCAAAATTTAGTTTTTGAAAGCGCAGACTATGGAGGCAATCATATGAGCCCTCTCTGCCACTAGGAAGCCCCAAGAAAGTTTATGTGACCTAATTTGCATGTAGCATGGATCTGTGGGTAATCCTTATGCTGGTGCACCTTTTCACTCTGTACCAGGCAAGCACTCTCCGGTGCAAGATTCTCTTTAAATGGGTTTGCATGGATGGCTGTAAGTATAAGATGAATATGATGATAGGAAAAGACGGCTGCACTTAAAGAAGAGGCAGGAACAGGTTAACCAGAGGTGGCTGACAGCGAGATGTTTCTAAAGGCAGATTCCATTTCAGGATCTGGTATTTCCAGTTGAACTGGAGTACATTAGTCTGCAGTAAAGATTATAACATACATAGTGACCCTTAAAAAGAACTGAGCATGAAGCTATTGTTATATTGTTTGTGTACCGTTAAATGAAAAGAAACTCTGATCTGTTCTACTAGGACAAAGTTCCCAAATTATGGCTTGAAATATTATGTTAGACTGATTAGAGCCACATGCTACTTCATCCTGCAAATCATCCACGAGGCAAGGTCTATACAGTAGTGTAGGCGGAATCAGGGGTGTAACTATAGGGGATGCAGTTGCCCAGGAGCCTTAGGGGGCCCATAAGGCCTCTCCTCACCATATAGGGAGCCCAGTACTATGAATAAAGCATTATAGTTGGGGGCCCTGTTACAGGTTTTGCATTGGGGCCCAGAAGCTTCAAGTTATGCCTCCGTTAGCAATCATGGGACAGCAACACAGAAGGCTTATACCGGTGTACCCGTCACACAGAATTACCCATAGAAAGTCCTGTCCTCCTTTGCAGAACACTACTGGCTGGACGCAATCAAAGCGGATACAAATATGCACATGAAAAAACTGAAAAAAGGGGTCAAGGAAAAGAAAGCATGGAGAACGATGATCCATAAAGTGACCGAAAGTCAGCCTAGACTGAACAAGTAACCATCATCATCATTAAGCCCCACTCCAATCCTCCAAATCTCCACAAATGGCCACTTTGTTGCATATTTGCATAGGCTCTGCCCTTGGACTTCATTTTTGTGGGTCAATCCTTCAATAAAATAGTTGTGTACATGCAGTTCTTTCCTCCACAGTCCAGCGCTACTTGTTATTTTACTAGCAAGAACTTAGGTTTGGGCAGCCAATCCACAACCGCTTGAATGTAGCATTTTCTTTCCCTGACAAGTTGTGCACTCAGAGACTGGGTACTTTCTGAGATGGGAGCCCAAACTGAACTCACCAACTTTGCAGATGGACTTCTCCTTCAAGTTTGGGCGCCTTCAGATAAACATATGTGCAAACGTGCACGCTTTAGCGTAACGTATTTGCGCTGTGAACAAGATTGATTTGCATGTGTGTTTGCACATTGTACCGTACTTTTTTTTGCATACAGGACCTGTTCATACCCACGCAACTCGCCCCTCCTTTCCCTCCACCCTGATCTAAAAGGTTATTTAGCCTTGTATTCCTTTCTCCAAAGTTTTGCATTGTATTTCACATATCCCCTTGCGTATTGCGTACACATTTGCGCACCCCCTATAGACTTCTATGGGGCTCTGTGTTGCATAAATGCGCACAAAATAGAGCATAATCTTTTTTTGGGGTGCAGATTTTTTGTGACTGAACCCATTGAAAAAAATGGGTTCTCCTCTCTGCGTATTGTGCACGCAAATACACCCATGTGAAGGAGCTCTTAAAGGGGGTTGTCTGCTTTCTAAAATCCCTTTTAATAAAAGCTGTTGGAATGACCAATGATCAGTTGCAGATCTACGTGGAGACCTACTTACAAGGTTCAATTTCCTTGCAGTGTCACTACAAGAAATATAGAGGATTACATGGTGACCATTGAAATCAATGTGCTGTTAATGTAATTCATGTCTATTTCTCAGGGCTTCCCAGCGGGAAAGACATGCTTTAGATCCACTCTCAGTTCTGGCTAATTTATGACGGTCCGAGTGAGGAAATCCCCATTAACTAGCTATGAATGGTCTATTGGGGACGTTCAAAGTGGGATTTCTAAACCAGAAAACTCCTTTACCACATATGATGTGCAGTGATACTTGATTTACGGTACAAGAGAAGAATGCCATTTCCACGCGCATTTTGGACATCTGTATTTGTCGCTCTTGTTGCTTAGAATTGTAAAGTCACCTTGTTACAGGCTTTACTTTGACAGAGGTTAGGGCTTGACATTGCTCACTGTGCTCGGCATGGCTGGGGGCACTTACTTCCTTTAAACTCTGTGTTTCCCAAGTACATGGAAGTAGTGGGTGCAAAGGATAATTATACCTTTAGGCATTTGGAAACATCATTTAGCATTCTGAATGCTCAGAAGACCACAAAAGACAACAGCAATGAATGGGGTTTGTTTTTTTCTTTTCAGATAAATTCAAATCAAATATATTTAGAGCAAAACAATTAGAGTAAAATCTATTTCAAATCTATCTATCTATGTATCTATCTATCTATCTATCTCATATCTATCTATCTATCTCATATCTATCTATCTCATATCTATCTATCTATCTATCTATCTCATATCTTTCTATCTCATATCTATCTATCTATCTATCTATCTATCTATCTATCTATCTATCTATCTATCTATCTCATATCTATCTATCTATCTCATATCTATCTATCTATCTCATATCTATCTATTTATCTTTCTCATATCTATCTATCTATCTATCTCATATCTATCTATCTTTCTCATATCTATCTATCTATCTATCTATCTATCTATCTATCTCATATCTATCTATCTTTCTCATATCTATCTATCTATCTCATATCTATCTATTTATCTTTCTCATATCTATCTATCTTTCTCATATCTATCTATCTATCTATCTATCTATCTATCTATCTATCTATCTATCTATCTATCTCATATCTATCTATCTTTCTCATATCTATCTATCTATCTATCTATCTCATATCTATCTATTTATCTTTCTCATATCTATCTATCTTTCTCATATCAATCTATCCATCTATCTATCTTATATCTATTCTATCTATCTATCTATCTATCTTATATCTATTCTATCTATCTATCTATCTCATATCTATCTATCTATCTATCTATCTCATATCTATTTATCTATCTGTCTATGATCCCTCACATCCATTCAATTTGTCATTTTAAAAAAATATATTTAAAAGTTATCTTCTTCACTAAATCTCCCAAGTATCCTTCTGAATCGCTGTAAATCTTAACCTGAAGCAGTGAGTTTACCATTCTGGATTATCAGACAGGCATAGAAAAGTATAGAAAATTTGCTTGAATTTCACAACTTAAAATATGCTAACATAATAAGTAATATTGCTAAAATTATTTCATACGGCCCCCTTTACTTTTATACAGCTGATCAGGGAAAAAATGTGAAGGGGACACAGAGCTAAGCCAGTCATGCAGTCCTTTCATTGTCAGGGTCACTGAGGGGTTTGGGCATTTGCAGCTGTGCTGATCTGACTATGACGGCATATTCTAGTGATATGCCATCATTTTCTGCTGTGCCTTAGCACGGGAAGGAATATTCTACAGGATACTACAGAATATTCCATTGTCAAAATCTGCGGAGTTTGATGCAAAATTGCATTCAGAATTCTGCCATTTTCAATTCTGCAAAATCCGCATGTTGGACATACAGATTCTAGTGCACATTTTTCAGCATGACGGATTATTACATAGCAGCTTGCAGAATATTCCGTCCTGTGTGAAAGTGCCTTACAAGGATATGTTCACACATAGCATATTCAGGTGCAGAGCCGCAAGAAACTCGGCAGCATAACCTGCACTGTGGATTTTGGTGCGGATCTGCAGTGGATTTCACCTTTTTAGTTGAAAAACAGGAAAACTCAGTAAGTCCAGCATAGGGTAAAAAACACTTTCTCTTTATTGAGCAATCCAGACAGACATAGAGGAACAGGAAGCATGTGCTGTCGACGACGACCCATTCTTCCTGTTCCTCTATGTCTGTCTGGATTACTCAATGAAGAGAATGTTTTTTACCCTACGCTGGACTTCCTCTATTTTCCTGTGTAACAGTTGTGGTTTCCAGCCAGTCCTTGCATGAGAGCGACTGCGTGTGGACTACCCTTAATTTTGTTTTTTGCAGGTGACAGCAAAAAACTTGTGGATTTGAGAACTGCACAAAGTTGTGCTAAACCTGTTACTGCTGCCTATGATTTTAGCCGTGAGGAGTCATTTCATTTAATTAGACTATGATTATGGGTAAAGAAAGAACTATCTCCAACTTTTTCCAATCAGCTTAAAGCAAATTAGTTTAAACTAGCAGTCATGCATATAAAGTGTGTGTCCTTCTCCAGCACTTGTAAAGCGAGAGGCAGAATGTACATAACAGAAGAATGTGGTTTTGTAACGAGGCTTTATTCTTCTAAAACTTGCCTAAACCCATCAGAATTACTTGAGTATATCAGTGATTTCTGTGTCTTCTCGGTGCAGCAGGTTTGTCTACATTTTGAGAAATCTCCTACAGCCCAGGGCTGTAAAATATGAGCCTTATGCCAATATTGGTCTCCACAGACTATAAATGCATCTCATGCACACGGTAGATTTCAAGTCTTCAGCTTTGTTTATGGATGTTAAAGATTTACGATAGATAGAAAGATATTACATAATATATTATTATATATTGTGGCTCTCCTTTAATAGGAGAAGCAGGGAAACTAATGTCTCCTATGTGACAGTACATGGTCGAATCAGGGGCCCAGGGGGCCCTAAGGGGAGGCCCCACATGACATGGTTGTAGGAAGCCAGAAGGGGTTAAAGAGTTAATAGGAGAGAGTTCGAAGTAAAGGGGAGCATGGGGGTTAAGGAAGGGAAAGATGGAAATTGGGGGAGATAGCATTAGGGGAGTGAGTTAGGGAAAGTGATGAAAGGGGGAAGTTTTAGGCAGGAACACCATGTTAGGAAAAAATAAAGTGAGAAGAGTCCCGCCCACCCTCCCTGGAGAGGTGAATGGTGAGGGGAAGCATTCCATGAGTTCAAGTGATTCAAATATGCCTGGTGGTAATTGTGCATGTCCTGTCGTGGCAGCCTGTAGCAGGTGGGAGGGTCCTTGGAGTCGGGTTTTTTACATTGGGCGGAGGAAGTTTGGTGGGTACGGGCTCACGTTTAAGACTTCCCCTCCTGTTTGTTCATCATGGTTTGGTCTGGTGCATTGGGTAAGACCAGAGAAGGGATCCCAGGTGGCCTGGATCATTTTTTGATATTCTAGCCCCCCAGTGGGGGGAGTGGCTAGTGGTGTCTCCAAGCCTAGTGTACGGTTGGAGGCAAGGTTCAGTTTAATGAGTGAAAAACCAAATGTTTTTTGCTGTTGCTCCTAGACCTCCTCTCCGTATGCTAAAAAGATTTAAAATATATTGTTATTTTGTTAAATAAAATGGCTGCTGTGACCAAAATATCCAACGAATATACTATGGTCTCAGTGTATCATTGGGGGTTGGGGGGGTAAAGTAGCAAGGTGGTCAGGTCCGTGGAGATGACTCTAGCATACCCCGGTCATGTACAGATCACGCACACCAAAGCACAGTCTCGGTTGCTTTCTTTCAGAAACAGCACCACTTTTACATATGGACTTGGACAGATATTGCAGACCAGCCTCATTCAAATGAATGGGAACAAGAGCAGTGAGGATGCCTTTTTTATGTTTTCTACCATATTGAGCAGTTTTCAAGGTGACTTTTTATTTGCTGGACAACCTTTTAAAGTTCTGTTTAGAAGTGTTTGACTGATAAAAACACAGTGAAGAAGAGGAGTCTATCTAGTAGAATATGTCATTACCAGGTTAAAATAACAATGGTGTCGGGATTAAAATTAGCGCTCCTTCAGTGCTAAATGGTGATGTGATCAATAATTGGAATGAAGAAAAATGACTTACCCGGTACTTAGTGAGTATCCCAGGGGTGGGATAACTCACTGGTACCTCCAATTCCGGGGTAGCCTGTAAGTAGAGGTCAGACGATCCTCCTTCCCAATCCTGTCCGGAGAGCTGCTTAGATGTCTGGGGTCCCTAATGCTAGGGAACCCAGTATGAATGAAAATCCAATAGAAAAAAAATCCAGTATAGCGCTTCGCGGGATGAAGGAAAAAAATAATAAAGTATATATTTCTGCTTGAAAAAGGCCCCGCAGAGGGCTGAAATGCGTTGCAATAAAACTCCACCTTATGGTGTAGAAATATATACTTTATTATTTTTTTCCTTTATCCCGCGAGGCGCTATACTGGATTTTTTTCTACTGGATTTTCATTACCAGGTTAAGGTGGCCATACACATTAGATAGAATTAGGTTAACAGTTGAACAACAGTTGAATGAACAATCATCAGCCATGCACATTTTAGTCTACATTGGCTGTCACAATTGTTCAAACTGGATATATATTCAAAAGAGTTTTCGTCCAACTATCAGGTGGAAAATTTAATGCAACCAACATCTTTGTAGACTATCTGCTATCCATCAGCTGAAACAATTGCTCCTTCTTAAATTTTATCCAACGAACAACCACTTTGGTTGATATCGTCCATTTGTAAAGATGCCATCCATAAAACAGGCCGTGTTGACATTGATGGACATGTGCATTAATACTTCTGTACAAAGATGTTATAGGTGAGCCCTAATACCACCTGCTACAGTGAAAATAATGCAGCATGCAGAATAAACCGTAGATGCTCTGCCTTAGTTACAGATGTTACCCTGATAAACTGTAACAGTGCCACCAAAGTACCAGCAATATAAGTCCTGCCACAGAAAGCCTTCAGGAGTCCAAATAGATGCTCTGGCACCGTGTCCCAATTGCTATAGTACTTACCACAGAGATGCCCGTCTAAGTGCCAGCAATAGATACTCCCAAATTGTGCTTCAGATACCACCTAATTGATTATAGCAGATCCCCCCCCCCCCCCCAGTGTGAGTGCTACTTGATGCTCTCCAAAGTGCCATCCTACAATATTCATAGAGTGTACCGAAAAGAACTGGAACGATGCTGATGCCCATGAGGAGTACAACCAGAGTACAATGAGAAAATTGCTTTTATTAGTCTATGCATTATAGAGCTGAACAGACTCTTTCATCAGACCTTAATCAATATTCATTAGAGGGACGCCAGAGATAGTCTTAAGATTCAGCATGCCAGCGTCATCGTCTAGATCTTTTCCTTACAGGTATGTGAGCATCTACAGTCTTGTTTGATTTCCATTGAAAAGTATATGAAAAAATTGAAGCTGTCAATTTGAATTCATTATGTGTCTTTAGATATGCAACACTCTTGGGTAAGACTCAAATGGCAAAATTAGTGATCTAGTTTGCTGTACTCTATGATTGGGTTGGGAATACATTTCTAATTTTAAAGTTGGCCCAACTCATTATGGATATGTGATGTAATACTATACTTTAAATACAGGATCTTCAACAAAGTAAAGGATTTCTCCTGTTGATGGCCATCAATGTTTAATTAGTGTGGGTCTGACCTCTGAGACCCTTGCCAATCACGACAATAAAGGAGCCTAAGATTCAGCCAAGTTATAGTCCTTGAGAATCTCTTTAACAATTGCCTATTCAATTTTCCATTGAAGGCTATGTATGGTTTCTCTTTAAAAATCTCCTGACCTGCCACTGAAGTCTGTAAGCTGAGCACAAAGGAGTTGCATGAATTTTGTGCTTGCAATCATTTTTGGAGTAGGGTTTAATAAAAAATGCTGCATCATATGTCTTCTGCAGTTTCTACATCTCACTGTATATGGACACTGCAGTCTAACTCTCAGCAGGAGAGCCATCAGTGAGGCTGCACTGATGGCTTAGTTTTCTTCTGCTCTCTCTTCTCCTGCAGAATCCTATCATCTAATCTTTGACCACAACAAAGTCTATATAAGGTGCAGGAGTGGAGAGATATCAGCCCCACAGTCCAGCCTCACCGATGGATTTTGTACTAAAGCCTCCTGCAGACAACCGCGTCGGATCCCGCTTTGAGGATTCTCGCAGCGGGATGCAAGCCGTGCCCCTGCAGTGACCCGCGGCTCACCTGCCCCCGGCGTCTCCCTCTGCTCTGCTAAGTGCCGGCTGCTTCCCAGTCGGCACATGCACAGTGCAGAGCCGGCGCATCACTGGGGACATTTCTGTATGGGCCTCTGCGTGGCTTGCACAGAGATAGGACATGCCGCGATTTGTTTACTGTACGAGTTTTCTAATGCAATCCTATGGCAGTGGGCACCGGTGAAATTTCTGTGGGAAATCCCGCCGTGGAACTTCTGCCCGTGTGCATTTGGCCTAACACTTAAGCTACATTTACATGGGAGGAGCTGTCAGGCGAACGATGCTCGACAGCGTGTCCCAGTGATGCTCGCTCTTGTGCTTTTACACAGGAGTGAGTATCTCTGGTATCGCTCAGAGCGTGGCCAGCATGGAGGCGGGGTGGCTAGGGAGCGTTCTCCCCCTACAGCCCTGTAGGGCTTTCCTTCATCACTGGGGACTCCCTTCATCTCAGCAGGGAGAGAGAGATTCCCCTTTCTCCCCGCTATGTGAGAATTCCTCTTTCTCCCTTGCAGGTGAAACCCCCCCATCCCTGGAGGGAAGATTTCCCTCCAGCTCCCCTGCAGGAGAGAAGGAGGAATTCCCCCGTAGCGGGTAAAGTGGGGAACCCCTCTTTCCCCGCTGAGATGAAGGGAGTCCCCAGTGATGAAGGGAAGCCTCTCTCCTCCCTTTCTGTTTCTCCTTCTTGCAGGAGAATCATCTCTCAGCTTTGGGGAAATCCTCCTTCTCCACTGCAGGGGTTTCTCTCTCTCCCCACTGCCGGGATATCTCTCCAGCTCTGCTGCTGGGGAATTCCTCCAGACCCGCTGCTAGGGAACTCCTCCAGCCTTGCTGAGATGAAGGAAGTCCTCGGCAATAAAGGGGGTTCCCCTGGAGCTTTCCTTCATCGCTCCCTCTCTCTACAGTGAAGGGAAGCCCCACAGCAATGAAGTGGATTCCCCCAGGGCTTCCCTTCATTGCTCTCTCTCCCCATTGAGGGGAAATCCCTTTACCTCCCTTTGCCGTCTGGCTCACATAGTCTCCCATAGGAATCTATAGAGATTTCTGCGATTTTCTGCCACAAGATAGGTCAAGACCTATTTTTTGACGCAGCAGGGAATTGCAGTTGCTGAATTTCGCCACTGATGTCTTATCTTTTTTGTTGCGATTTTTTTGACGTGGCTGCGAATTGTTCATCTGAAGATTTCCATAGGAAACCATTGGTTCTATTATGAGCATTTTTTGACGCATGTAACTTAGCTGCAAAAAAATTGTTTATGTGAAATAGGCCTGAGATCCATAGGACCGATGGCAGCAGTAGGAGAAGAGTGTGATGATTTTGTGGGAGGCTGAAACCTCTGTAATTACTTCAGTGAGTGCCAGAAGTTCTGTACTAAAATACATTTAATAATATTATGTATAAAGACTAATTAAATGATTCCAACCCCAACAAATGGAAAAAGGCTATTCTTTAAATAAATTCCAAAATATTCTTTGCCTCGTCCACCTTAAGAATTCTCTTATATTTGATGATAAGCTGTTTGACTTGGCTGCCAAATTATTACTTTGTGTAGATTTTTTTGGCACAAGAACTTAAGATAGGTTCTGTAAATGTGTTGGAATTAGCAGGTCAATAATGACATTCTTTTGTCATCTCAATAGACATGCAGACTTTTGATGTGTAGTATGATTTATATGGAAACTTCTAAGAATTGTCCAGACAGCTGATTTTATAAATATTTGCTTTGTATAAGACTCTTTAATGTACAATCTTTAATCAGTAGTATTTAAAAGCACCAAGCCAGACTTTATATGACGATTTAATATTTTAAGCCAAGGCTTTAACAAATAATCATGTCACGATTAAACGGAAGAAATTTAACTTTTACTGTTAAAAGGTGCATATACACTGCAAAGATGATCACTGAAAAGATGGCTTTTGAGCGATGATTTTGCATAAACTACTATTTGGCACTAATGCCTATTAGTACCAAGTAGTACTATGTGAGCTGCCAGGAGCTGTAATCAGGGAACAATCAGGGAACAGGGCTGACAGCTGAGACAAAGCATTCAGCTGTTATCAGCTCTCCCTGGGCAGAACACAGCGTGCAGTCCTGCTTATCAGCTGTTCTGCCAAATGATGGTGTTCAGGCAGAACAGTGTAAGATGGGCACATTTACACATAACAATTAGCGCTCAAAAGATGGCTTTTGAGCGAATTTTGAGCGATAATCATTGTGTCTAAGTGAGCCTTAAGTAAGACACTTGGTGTCCATGTGGAGCCATATAGTTTCTTACATATATCAGTATAGCCATTTGTAAGGAGATCTCCATATTTTAAAGTACACTCCATCCAAATTACAGCAATAATTACCCAAACTAGACTACTTCGTAAGGAACTCACCAACATAGTTCCAACTGGTGCTGCAAGTGGTATGGTGCAGAGTCCAAGGGAGGCTCACAATGCTCAAATATGGGCTGAAAATCACTCAAATTAGACATTTTAAAAGATGGCTGTCACATGTTAACATAGTACCTGACGGGGTACGGAGCGCTACCTGAAGCAAAGCGATTAGTGAGTGACTTCTTGCTCAGTATAAACAGGCAGTTGTTCACCTTTAAACGATGGCCTGTTCACAGTGAATGATGGATGGCAGCTGAAAGAGATCTCTGACGCACTCCACTTCCATTCGCTGAATGACTATCATTCAAAGCACAGGAGTGATAGGCATCCTATCCAAAGCCACCCTAACAGACCTTTTGTCATTTACCCATAACTCTCTCTCTCGCAGAGTTGTAGCTAGGTTTACTTTCACGTGGTGAGAATATTCAGTTCACTGGCCTAGCCCTGTATCTAAATACCCTGACCATGGTAGAGTGGCTTGTTAGCATACCTTGTGCCCAGCAACTATGCAGATACGCCATCTGCCATATTATGCTCCATTGGCACTGTATTTGTGATGCAATCATACAGGCACACACAACTTCATTAGCGTAAGCAGTCTAACACCGTTTAGATAGAGCAATGTGCAACTGGCAGCCAATGATTTTTTATATTTGCTCATTTATCATTTGATTGGTGCACAGTTTTGCATTGGCCAGCTGTTGGAAATGAATGTTTGGAACAGGGAGAGTCACTGGATCTTGTGTATCGGGACTTCTCTATAGCGTTTGATACTGAGCTGCATAAAAGGTTGGTATATAAAATGAGAATGTTTGGTCTGGGCGAGAATGTGTGCAAGTGGGTAAGGAACTGACTCAGTGATAGAAAGCAGAGGGTGGTTATTAGTGGTACATACTCTGATTGGGTCACCTTAGTGGGGTACCACAGGGGTCGGTTTTGAGCCCTATTCTTTTAAATATATTTATTAATGACCTGGTAGAAGGATTGCAGAGCAAAATATCAATATTTGCAGATTATACAAAACTACTTAAGAAATGAACACAAGAGAGGATGCAAGACGGTTGCAAGACACTCTGGATAAGTTGGAGGCTTGGGCAGAAAAGTGACAAATGAGGTTTAACACTGATAAATGTAAGGTTATACACATGGGCAGAGGAAATGCATGTTCCCATTAATAATAATAATAATAATAATCTTTATTTGTATAGCGCCAACTTATTCCGCAGCGCTTTCAGGCCTGGATAAATGCAAAACAATACAACAATTGCAACAATTACAATGTGAGATACATTGGGTTAGACACAAATGGGTTGGGGGTGGTACAGGAGGTGCAGGGGTTGGGGAACACAGGCAATAGGAAATTTTATGTACAGATCATTTATCAGAAGGCAAACAGGGTGGAGCACCATAGGGAGGGGCGAGGGACTAGGTCAGGAGATTTGGTATGCTTCCCTGAAGAGGTGCGTTTTTAAGGCACGTCTGAAATTTCGTGCATCGGGAATTGTCCGGATGCCTTGGGGTAGAGCATTCCAGAGGATGGGTGCTGCTCTAGTGAAGTCCTGTAGGCGAGCATGAGAGGTTCGTATTACAGGGGTGTTTAGTCTGAGTGTGTTAGCCGATCGGAGTGAGCGGGCTGGGTGGTGTACTGACAGTAGGGAGGCGATGTATGGTGGCGCAGCGCCATGCAGAGCTTTGTGAGTGAGGTAGAGGAGTTTAAATTTAGTTCTCCAGTGGATGGGCAGCCAATGCAGCGACTGGCATAATGCAGAGGCGTCTGAATAACGACTGGATAGAAAAATGAGTCTAGCTGCTGCATTTAGTATGGATTGGAGCGGAGCGAGTCTAGTGCGGGGGAGGCCAATGAGTAGCGAGTTGCAGTAGTCAAGCCTGGAGTGGATGAGCGCAACCACGAGTGTCTTTAGCGTGTCCGTGGTTAGGAACGGACGTATTTTAGCAATATTTCTGAGGTGCATGTGGCATGTTTGGGCCAGAGATTGGATATGGGGGGCAAAGGAGAGGTCAGAGTCCAGTGTGACCCCAAGGCATCGGGCATGCCATCTGGGGGTTATGATGGTGCCAGACACTGGAATGGAGATGTTGAGGGGAGGTCGGTTAGAAGGTGGAAAGACAAGGAGGTCAGTTTTAGAGAGGTTTAGTTTGAGAAAAAGGGAGGACATAGTGTTAGAGACAGCGGACAGACAGTCGGTGATATTTTGGAGGAATGGTCCAGAGATCTCACGAGAGGAGGTGTATAGTTGGGTGTCGTCAGCATAGAGATGGTATTGGAGGCCGAATCTGTGGATTGTTTGTCCAATTGGGGCAGTATAGATAGAGAAAAGAAGGGGACCAAGGACCGAGCCCTGGGGTACCCCGACAGCGAGAGGAAGTGGAGCAGAGATAGAACCAGCAAAGGAAACACTGAAAGAGCGGTCAGAGAGGTAGGAGGAGAACCAGGAGAGAGCAGTATCCTTTAGACCAATAGAGTGGAGCATAGTGAGAAGGAGATTATGGTCGACAGTGTCAAATGCAGCAGACAGGTCAAGGAGGATTAGTAGAGAGTAA
Source organism: Eleutherodactylus coqui (assembly GCF_035609145.1). Taxonomy (NCBI): domain Eukaryota; kingdom Metazoa; phylum Chordata; class Amphibia; order Anura; family Eleutherodactylidae; genus Eleutherodactylus; species Eleutherodactylus coqui. Next base: position 100,597,850 of record NC_089842.1, on the reverse strand, counting down.
TCACCTCTCGACTTTGCAGTCATCAGGTCATTTGTTACTTTTGTAAGGGCAGTTTCGGTCGAGTGTAGAGAGCGGAAACCAGACTGGAGGGGGTCGAGGAGTGAGTTGTCAGAGAGAAAGCGAGTAAGCCGAGAGTAGACCAGGCGTTCCAGTAATTTGGAGATAAAGGGGAGGTTTGAGACGGGTCGGTAGTTAGCAGCATTAGTCGGGTCCAGGGTTGGTTTTTTAAGCAGAGGGGATATAATGGAGTGTTTGAATGAGGAGGGAAAAGTGCCAGAGGTTAGGGAGAGGTTGCAGATTGTGGTAAGGTGAGTAATGAGAGCTGGGGAAAGGGAGTGGAGGAGGTGAGAGGGGAGAGGGTCGCTGGCGCAGGTGGTAGGGCGGGCAGTGGAAAGGAGCCTGGAGACTTCTTCCTCTGTCGTTGGTTCTAGCGTAGATAGTGAGTAGGTGCTGGGTGCAGTGCTGATGAGGCTGGGATCAGGGCTAACCATGCAGCTTTCAGAGATTTCTTTTCGAATGTGGTCGATTTTTTCTTTGAAATAGGCAGCTAGTTCTCCAGCAGTCAGGTCTGTCGCAGGGGCCTGTTCCTTGGGGCTGAGGAGGGAGTGAAAGGTCTCAAAGAGTTGTTTGGGGTTGTGGGGCATTACACACTAAATGGGAAACCACTGGGTAACACTGACATGGAAAAGGACTTGGGGGTTTTAGTTAACTGTAAGCTTAACTGGAGCAACTAGTGTCAGGCAGCTGCTATCAAGGCAAATAGGATCATGGGGTGCTTCAAAAGAGGTCTAGGGGCGCATGAAGAGAACATTGTTCTTCCTCTTTACAAATCCCTAGTCAGATCACATATCGAATATCATGTACAGCTTTGGGGACCAGTACTCAAGAAGGACAGATCAGAACTTGAGCAGGTACACAGCCAGGCAACTAAAGTAATAAATGGAATAGGTGGACTACAATACCCAGAGAGGTTATCAAAATTGGAGTTATTTAGTCTAGAAAAAAGACTGCTGAGGGGCAACTTAATAAGTGTCTATAAATATATCAGGGGACAATACAGAGATCTAGTTATACCCAGAACTGTGACTGTAACAAGGGGGTGCCCTCCACATCTAGAGAAAAGAAGGTTTCTACACTGACATAGAAGGGAGTTCTTTGCTGTTAGAGCAGTAAAACTATGGAAGTCTCTGCCTGAGGACGTAGTGATGAGAACTCGATAAAGGGGATCAAGAGGGGCCTGGACGCCTTTCTTGAGCATTACAATACTATATGTTAAAATTATTAATAACTTCAGAAGGGTCGGTGATCCAGGAATTATTCCGATTGCCAGACTAGAGTCAGGAAGGATTTTTTTCCCCTTAAATGGGGATATTTTTGCCCTACTCTGGATCAACATTATGGATGGAGCGGGGGTGTGATAATAGGCTGAACTGGATGGACATATATCTTTTTTTTGGCCTTACACACAATGATACTATGTTACAAATGTTCATGCGCCTGATAATCTTCCCATGTATGAGGGCCTTTACATAGTCGCCACTACAATTTAATCATTTGTAATCACCATATATCAACACTGTTCCATGCAAGATAACCATACTCATTACACCCATCATTACAGAAAAGGAGAAGAAGAGAGGTTCAAAGTACAAACTATGAGATACTGCACCAAACATGACCTCCCACTGTTCTGGGTAACCTGATATCTGCACATACTGCACTTACAATACCTAGAATTGCTGGTAAATATTTACCTTCATACTTTTATCTTTATAATGTTTATAATTGTTGCTAGTTATTGTTAATAACAGAATGACAATTGGAAGCTTGGATATCAGACCTTGTTGCAAAGGTTCACTTTCCACCTAAGAAGAGCTTTCTAATGTTACTGCATCTACTGATGACCTCGGTCATCCAGAATAAGTGCCGCTATTTGCAGCAACTCTCTGTTCAAGTTACTAGAGGGGGTACTAAATGAGGTATCTGCTGTTGATTTTGCTAAAGTGCTGTTTTTGAGGGGAAAGAATCAGCCATGTTTTTCTAATTCTGTACAACCCCTTTAATTAAAGCCTTTTGTGTAGATATTTCTTCCATATCCTGCTTTGTATGTGTACAGTACATTAAAGCCATCTTTCAACATACTTTCTGCATAAAACATGAATTTTCTACACTTGCCAAGTTGGCTGATACTCCACTACAATAGCAGGAAGAGGCATTCACCGAGAGTCACTGCCTCAAATATGCCGAATTATCATTCACCATTCAGAAATGTATCTGCAATCAAGTAATCTTCTGAATCACCATCCCCTCATGTAGGTTCTCTGTTTCCTTGTTAAAGTGAATCACTTCTCAGCCACACAATAAGGAGATTTAGGACATGTAGCTTCATTTACTGTAACCTTGAATTTTATTCTCTCTGAACAATGAACTAATTGAAAGCAATATGATGAACAAGCAGGTGCCGGCCGTTGTACGGTGCCCCAAGCCCAACACATGACCGGACAACACACCACAGGGAACTTGGATAACTGCAGCAAGCACATTTATTGCATTTTATGTTACTGGGTCCTGTAGGATTTTCAGCATTGCTATATTAAAGAACTTCTGAACTTTTCTTTATTTGGATGGGAAAATATACAAATCTAATGTAATAATGCAATTATTTAATATGTTAGATAAGGCTTAAAGAGGACCTGTTATTACTTATTTACAGCTCTATTAGAAGCTGATTGTAGGCAGGTCCAAGGCTGGACTTTATATTTCAGCATATGCTATCCATTCCCTTCTGCTGGCGACTCTTCCCAGCATATGGTGTTTTGTCATGCAGTGTACAAATAGTCATATAAAACAGTGACTAATTATAAGCGCCATACAGTAGCATTCATTGGCTAAATAGAGCTACAATACAGTTGCCTAAAGGAGTTGTTTGATTGCTGGACAACATCCTTTCAATAGGGCTGACTGAAGTAAAATAACAAACTGAGTAGTACTTAACCCTCCACCACCACCTGGATCCAGCGCTACAGCCTCGCTGTGGTCCCAGTGTTTGTTGTAATAGCTGTCACCACAAGAAGTTAGAGGATCACTACAGCCAATCAGAGGCTGCAGCGTTATGTTCATGAATTCTTGCCATCAAGCGCTTAGGATTTGAGTACTGATGCCAGGAGAACAGATATTGATGTTGCAGCCTCTTATTGGCTGCAGTGGTCACCTGGTGATCTAAGCTATCACAACAAATATCGGGACCACAGCAGGGCTGCAGCACTGGATCCTGAAGGCAGTGGAGCGGTAAGTACTGCTCAGTTTGTTGTTTTACTACAGTGAACTCTATTGCAGGGATGTTGTCTGGTAACTGGACATTCCCTTTAAATAACTGTACTTTACATACCAAACATGCTGGCTTCTGAGCCAAGATTATGTTGGATGATGTCCTATGCTGTATTTTCTGTTAGTGTCATCCATCCCATATGGTGACATCCAGTTTTCCAGTAATCCTGCCATACAGTGCCTATTTATAAGTACCCTGCAGTATGGTGCCCAAATACCAGTCCAGTACCATATATTGATCAAATAACACTTGCATACAGTTGTCTGACTATTACTCAGTGTTGCCAGCACTCTACACTGCAAAAGTCATATACTGCACAGTGCCTTAGTAAGGGCTTATTCACACGGCCGGTTTTTCACGCCCGGCAGATATACGGTGTCCCTTTCTGCAGGGGGAGGAGGCAGACTGGGCTGGGAGCAGTGCACTGAGCTTTCGCCCCTCAACACTATTTGCAATGGGAGGGGGCAAGGCGGAACTTAGCTCCGCACCTGTCCCGACCTCCCATTGCAAACAGTGGCGAGGGGCGGAGAGGAGGCAGGAGCTCAGTGCACTGCTCACAGCCTGGCCGGCCTCCCCCCTGCAGAAAGGGACCCCGTATATCTGCTGGGCGTGAAAACCCAGCCAATGTACGGATGTGTGAATAATCCCTTAGGGTGGTTTCCCATCTGCATTGGAACCTTTGGCTGGAGGTTTCGCTGCAGATCTGGCTGAAAATACCACCATATAGTCCTAAAATAATACCAACATGCTATGACCAAATAATGCCTCGATGCGTAATTTAATAACAGTACTATGTATGGAGCCCTTTGGAATTCTGGTATACCTATGGGACACAAACTCTCCTAATGATGTGTCAAGTTCATATACCAACAAATGCTTGCATCAGACGTGGGAAGCATGAAGCATGGGCAACTTGGAACTTGTGGCTGCACAACTGCCATAGCCACAAAAAAAAATTTCAAAGATTGTGATGATTTGGCTAGGAAGACTCATTCCTTCTGTTCCTGTAGGTCTGATGGACAGCTGTTGTTTGAGCTTCATTGAGTGACCAAGCCCCTACATCCTCTATTCCAAAAACATGACAAACCTGACTGCTGCGCTTCTTCAATGCTGTGCACTTACTCATGGATGACTCACTATTTACACAATGCAAGGAAAATGAAGCAGATGGATTTACCTCTAGTTAAGTTTAGGATATGAGTGTGGTCTTAAATATTCTTTATAAAAAGAAGCAAAATCAGTGCCAACCAGCCAATGTACCCATATGTCACTTGCCATTATTCCTAAGCCGGTACCATATAAGTTACCAAGATGCGAGTATAGACTGCCAACCGTTGCAAAAGCCAGGTCTGAGAGTTTTACAAAGAATGGACAGCCCATAAAGATGTTTACTGGTTTCATATATAATTTAACCACTTCATAAATGAAAAGTTCCCCTACTTTCTAAGATACAGGGTGAGGCAAAAGTCTGGACACACACATTCAACTGATGTAACATTGACTGCTAGTGTGTGAAAGTGTTAATTGGGAGGGAGGTTGCATTTTTTGGTGGAAGACATGTTTTCGATGGCAATTTTGAACTTTGCTATATTGACTTCACCTCAGTTTTTTTTAGATGGAAAGGGAGTCATGATATATATCAGTCTTGGCTAGAATTTAGTCAGAAACACACTTGAAGTGTCAGTTTTGCCTTATCATTACGTATTGAGGAGTTAGGTGAGGGCAAATTTCACAAAGTGCTTTACATGACTTGTTCGATGCGTGCCCCATTCTGACGAATGTACATGGTTAAATGTTTAATCCAGACTTTGTGAACACACTGAAGAACTGCAGGTGATATTAGTTCACAGACTATAGAATTCGCTGTTTTAGGTGAAGCATATTGCATACACAAGAGATGAAAGCTCCAGAGATGAAAGTCCAAAGGCATTACGTCTGGCAACTTTGAAGGCCATTCTACTAGACCTCTATGCCCAATCCAGTGCCCAGAGAATTGCGTATCCAGCCATCTGCGTGCAGTCACAGCAAAGTGTGGTGGTGTGCCATCCTATTGAAAGCAACGTGGGAAGTCACTATTCTCATTGAACCCAGGTGGGAATCTGGTGTCCTGTAACACCTGGAAGTACTTCTAACCATTAAGTAATCCGTCAATAAAAAAAGGTCCTGGATGTCAGACATAATTTATAAACTTTGCCCTCACTTAACTCCCAAACAAGTAAAGATAGGGTAAACTGACACTTTCAAAGAGTTTCTAGTTTATTCTAGCCAAGCCTGATATATCACATGACCCCATTCCCATTTGAAAAAGCTGAGGTGAATTCAATTATTACACCAGCGTGTCCAGACTTTTGCCTCATGCTCTACTTTGGGGGGAACTTACCAAAGGCTTTAGACTAGTACTTAAGTTTAAATAAATTGTAAATTTTGGTGCACACCATTTTTGCACTACAATTTGCAACTTTTCACGCCACTTTTGAAGTGACAAGAAAAGTGGATTGGGGATTAGTGGAATAAGAAGTGGTCAATAAATGTCCGATAAAGTAACAAGTTTTAAATTTAAAAATGGAGGAAAAAGTAATGCTCATAGTCATTGTGCCTTGACCAGGCTGTAATAATGCTGATCCAGAGCAGCCAACTGAATCTTCACCCTGGGTGAAGAAAAGTCTAACTACAACTGTACAGTCAGTGGTTATACAATGCTTCGGTTTGGTGGTTGAGTTCTGTATCTGGTTAGGTACCAAATCCTTTCTGAAAACATACTAATGACATTTTTTCATATACCCCCAAAATACATCATTGTTCTCTAGGGGCAAACCTACTCATAGGCAGACACTGACCGGGGGTCACTTTTATCTTCATATACAGAGATAGACAAATTTGCAGGTTCCCCCCATTTTGCTGACAGTTTCACTTATTACATTGTAGAAATACACTTCAATGGAAGCTGTCCGTGCGGAAACCGCACTAAAGTAGAGCATGCTGCGATTTTCCCTCTGCGGGCGGAAACTGCAATTGATTTCCACTCGTGTGCAGGAAGAATCGATCTCCCATAGCAAGCTATGGATGGTATTTGCTGCGGATCCGCGGTGTGGACCCCCGCTGTGGATTCCGCAGTAAAAATCCGCCAGTGTGCAGGCGGCCTAATGTAGGCTATATATCTTACATTGTCTGCTTGCTTGATAGTAATATAACATTGATGTCATATTTACTTGATAAGATTGTCAATAAATCTTCTAGGGAGAGGCGTCCTAGCTTATTAACTCAAGCAGGACTGTGAACCTGGAGACAGTTACCAGATACAGTATGTCTCTGAGGATGATAAATTGTTTATATTAAACAAAGGTTTGGCTCAGTATATGGATTGCTGGATATCGTCAGTCTTCAGAAAGATATATAATAAAGAAAACCTATTCACATGCTTCACTATATTTCAGATTATGCAGGTGTAGTACAAAGGATCATCATTTTTCCCCATAAATAGTATCAATCATGCTCGTGGGATGTGCCTGGTATTACAACTTGTCCCCAATCACTTAATTAGGGATGAGCTGCAATGCCAGAAACAACCCATGGACAAGGGTGGCACTGATTCTGGAGAACAGATGACCCATTTTTTAAATAAATATGACCTAGAAGAAAGAGAACAGTTCAGTGTCCTTGAAAGCACTCCCATATAGAACTAGATTACCCCATAACACATCTAGTAATGAGCGGCCTTAGAGAGAAGATGCCATTACTATGAGATCAAATGAGAGCTTAGGAAAAAGAGACACATAGCACTCATAAATAGGACACCTTTCTGAAGATGGTTGATACTACCTCAGCAGCATCACCGATTGGATGGAAACATTCCCACAATCAATTTCTGAATTTTAATAAGATGTTTTCATCCAATCGGTGGTGCTGCTGAGTTAGTATTTCCATCAACCTTTATCCTTTTCTATATGCATTAGAAATAAGAGACATCATAAAACTGTCACATTCCTCAGCTCAGTGGACTCATTTAGTACTTGTCTCTCTGCTCAGACTTTTTTGTGTTTTTTTTAAGTCTCAAATTTCTGTATGTGAACATTTATTTAGATCAAGAGGAGTGTCCCCCCTCCCCTCTGCATCTGTATGTTATAAATTATGTGCCATCCAAACTAGTTTCATTCACCAGCCTGAAGAAGGGGATATCTCGAAAGCTTGCTGCAATGTCATGTATTTTTGTTAGCCATTAAAGGGTATCATATCTACAAGATTAGGGCTTCTGCCCACTAGCGTTTTTCTTAACGCTACGATATCACTGCGATTTTTTCAACAGGAATTTCTAATGTTAAAAATCGCATTGCACAAAAATTGCAAGTCCCATAGCAAAAAAAGCAGCGATATCGCAGCGTTAAAAAAAACACTAGTGGGTAGAAGCCCTTACTTGGTTTCTCTTACTGAGAACAATCACAGTTTACCTTTAATTATGTTTTAAGAACTCTATAACAGCTGCATGGTATTCCTTTATGGTACGTATGCCCCTGATTGCAGAGCTCATTGTCAGTCATATAGAATAGAGTGGTCTAATCTAAGGTCTCACCATCTCATCGGAATTGAAGAATTAGTTATTTTATGTTCAATACATTTTTATTGACTTTACAAACTGTTAACATTGTATACAGTTTACAGTCTGCTGACCACATTAATGGTATATTTCAATGGCAACACATTACTAACAGAATAACTTTTGCTAAAAATATAGAATATAATATAACATATCAGTGCCATGATAAACTATAACACATAAACCACATACATGGGGAGACAAGAGAGTCAGGGGAGACACAAGGGGGGGGTCCAGGTATGAACCCCTGAGTGTCCGTCTCTGTGTGGTACTCACAGGTACCGTCCTGTAGCCATCTGGTGAAGGTAGAGGTGTTTCGGATATCTGTCCACACCGCCCATGTACGGTAGAAGCCCTTGACACCCACCTCAGAGCCCTTGAGTCTGAGCAAGAACTAGTTATTTTGCCATGGGTCAATATGTCTTTATAACAATGTTTGTGTACTTGTTCTGTCTGACTCCTGAGATTAATGACACTATTGATTCTGCATTAATCATAGTTAATTTATGGATTAAGATATCTTCTGACCTCTTCTAGGATAAAAGATGATGTCATTATATTGACATTTATTTGTGAAGACTGCAGGATATCTAATACACCCTAAATGACAATGTTATCAGTATATAATGAAGTGCATTTATATGGCCCCAGCACTTGCTCATGTTCAGTTTACTGGAAATCTATATATTTCTGCCTCTGATATATACAAGTGTCGTCTTTCTGCTCCGCCATAGTGTATTCTGTAAGGTGTGGCAATTCATTAACCACTAATTTGGGTGATCATTATTTCAGAAAATGCAGATACAGTTGATAGAAAAAAAAATATACACCCCTGTTAAAATGCCCGGTTTTCGTCATGTTAAAAAATCTGACAAAGATGAACCATTCCAGATTTATTTCCGCCATCATGTGACCTGTTATCGGTACAATTCCATTGAAAAACAACCTGAATTTAGGGTGGAAAAATAAAAGTAGCAAAACTAAAAAAGGCGGTTGCATAAGTGTGAACGCCCTCTTATATTTGGTTAATTCTGAACACAACCACAAGCCCAATCACATTTAAATTCCTGATAACTAGTAGTCAGCACTCCACTGCCATTATATACAGGGATTCTGATCTCCCCCATATAAAGTTCAGCTCTTCTAGGAGGATTTTCCTGACATTTTCTTAGTTGGCCTGTAAAGAGCTTACAGCACATCAAAGGGATCTGATTGTTGAGAGGTATCAGTCAGGAGAAGAGGGCCAAAACATTTCCAGTGCATTACATATACCATGGAGCACAGTGAAGACGCTCATAAAAAAGTGGATTACATTTGCCACAACAGTGACATTACCAAGAACTGACATTAGGCTGAAGATGAAGAGGAAATTCACCTTTCAGCACAGCAACGACCCAAAGCATACCACCAAATCACCAAAAGAATGGGCTTGCCAGAAGAAGATCAAAGTTTTGGAAAGGCCCAGCCAGAGCCCAGACCTGAATCCCATTGAAAATCATTGGGTTGACCTGAAGAGGGCGATTTACATGAGATGCCTTCACAATCTGACAGATTTGGAGCTCTTTTGCAGAGAAAAGAGGGCAAAGATTGCTAATTCAAAATGTACCATGCTGATAAACACCTACCCAAAAGGATAGAATGCTGTCATAAATTCAAAGAGTATATCCATAAAATATTGTTTGTCAGGAACATTGCGAAGAAACGTAAACCAGGGGTTCCAGAGATACATGAATTTCTCCAGACCCCCTTCACGTCTGGCTTTGACCTTCTCGAAAGAGCATATAATATTCACCTCATTATACCATTCTGGTATGGAGGGAATTGTGCTATCTCTCCAATGCCTGGAGATTAAAATATTAGCTGCATTTGTGAGAAATGGAACAATAGATTTATTTCTATTTCTGTTGTAACCCCTCCCCCCCACCCTATTAAAATTGAAAAATAAAGAATATATACAAAAAAAAATTTTGTTTGTCAACTCTATTGTACAAGACAGTGGTGTAGCTAAGGTAGGGCACTAGTGGGACATGTGCCCCAAGTTTCTGGTCGCAGGAGGAGCACTAATAAGTCACTCACCATGTCTTGGCAAGGGTATTGAGTACCTAAGCAATGAACTAAATCTTTGCTTTAGAAAGAAAGTCAAGATATAACTCAACCTCCATGCTGCACAGACCCATTTTAGGTATCTCCTACTACACAACATTACATGCCATTAACCCCTTGAGGACATGGCCTTTTTTGGGCATAAGGACTCAACGATTTTTGGGGGATTTTCATCTCCACTTTTCAAAAGCCAGAACTGTTTTTATTATTGCATCGACATGGCCATATGAGGGCCTGTTTTTTGCATGGCGAGCTGCAGTTTTTATTTGTGCCATTTTTGGGTACATAAACTATATTTTAAAACTTCCATTAATTTTTTGATGATAGCAGGGAGAGAAAACACATCAATTTTGCCATGTTTTTTAAAATTTTTTTTACAGAGTTAATTATGCAGCATAAATGACACAATACATTTTTTTCTGTGGGTCGGTACGATTACAACGATACCAAAATTCTTATATTTTTTTTAGGTTTTTCCACTTTTCCGCAATAAAATCCCTTTTTAAAAAAAGTCTATAGCTTGTCTGGTGACAATGAAAAAGAGATTGCTCCCCACCGCTTCATATAAGACCTATCTAAAGAAAACAAAAAAGCAGCAGCGCCTCTGGCCTGGAGCCCTGACCTACCATCCAGGCCAGAAGCGCTGCTGCTTTTTTGTTTTCTTTAGATAGGTCTTAAATGAAGGGGTGAGGAACATTCTCTTTTTCAGATATATAGAGATTTCTAGTCTAACAGCGATATCCATTGTCACCAGACAAGCTATATACTTTTTAATTCCTTAACACCCCAGCGACCAAACCAGTTCCCCATATGGGGATACTGACAGCTGATCACTATTGAGTGTCGGTCCCTGACCTATTTTCTCTAAGGGTGACTTCCCACATGTAGCCGCACCTATAACATTTTATGGTTTGACGACTCAGACCACATTCTTTTGATTATCTCAGTAGGCCTTAACCCACGCATCCATACCTCCTAAGGATCCGCCGCACGGGTGGTGAAACGCGTAGAGCCTGTAGTGATGCTCATTTGTTGACAATAATTAACCCCAATGGACTTCCATTGAGACCCTCTGCTCCTTATCTATTACACCCGACTCTTACACTAGGAATACGGATGTGCATTGGGTCCTCTGCGCGTATCGCCATCTTTATCCCTTGATGGGACTTTATTGGAGAGCGGCGTCTCTCCTAGTTCTTGTTTGTGTCTGAGTCTGTTTTTGTGTGTTTTTCATGGGGTTTTGGGGTGTATTTACCCCTATCCCATTTGGTCTAGCCCTTGTGTATATGTTTTTAGATACTTTTCAATAAAGAATAATCATTTTAAAGAGTCTAGACTATGAAGGGCTTCGAATATTTCTAGACTTTCTGCACGCTGTGAATTCTAGAACTCTAGCAAGGAAGCAGTTCTATCAACTCAGCCACCAAATTGTTCTTTTTGTCCTCAGAGGAGGACAAAAATAAAAGATAAAGAGAACATATAAACTCCACATGTATGTTGCTTTGGTCAGATTTGAACCTAGAACTCCAACACTGCAAAGCAGCAGAACTAACAACTGAGCCACCACACTTGTTCTTTCTTCTCCATGGGAGAAAAAAGGAGAACATTAAACACAAGGAAACCTAAAAAAATCAATGCAGATGTTCCCCTTGCTCAGATTTGAACCTAGAATGCCAGCAGCATAAGGCAGCAATGCTTATAACTGAGCCACCACACTTGATCACCCCTGCCTACTGGCCCTTTTTTATTTAGTGACAGTCATTTTTGCATACAAAAGATATAGATGTCAGATCTTTATGTTCTTGCTCAGTCATAATTTTTATAATTGCAATTTGTGAAAAGTACCATCAAGTACCAAAAAGACATCAACATTTTCATAACTGTCTGAGCAAAAGAAACTGGCGATGGTCCTTAGTGAAGTACAGAGCACTGAAGGGATTATATGAACTATAGGGCTGGAGATATTTCGATGTTCCTGAAAAACATTTATAATGGAAGATACACATTTATGGGTTTCACTTGAATTTGCAGCTCTCTATCTGTCTTTCTATAAATGCTACAGGCAGTACTAGTATGGGTGATGAAGTCATTAGCTGCACAGTAGAAGGCATGTGTAGGCTTATATCCTTTCTCTGGCTCATCATAATCATCTTTCATCCTTACTCTTCCTTCTATCTGAAATTGAAAACCTCCGGTTTGGATGACATTGCTTGGGGGGGCCTTTATCTTCTTTAGTTCTTTCGCAAATTGTTAAGCTGTCTTCTGAGATTGTTACAAGAACAATGTAAAGTTATTAGTGGGCTGCAATTCCTTTACCCCTGACTCACCAACTATTGGGAATCTGCTCAAGTCATCATCAGCATTGTGTATGTGCCTGACGGAAGAGGATAAGACCATTGCATCATCCGTGTGAATCTATGATTACATGTGAGAGCTGGTAAATCTGCCAGGGGCTAGCTAGTGATTGATAGGCGAATGAGTCTTATAATGGTACAATTGTTAATTACAAAACCTGGACCCTCTTAAGGATGAGTCACTATTATTAGAAAAATGAGTTATTGTTTAATGCAACATGTTTGAGTTTCTATTAAGGCATACAATGCCTATACTAAGAACTTGGTTTTTCAATTTAATTAATATTTAAAGGCACACCTAAAAGAGTGAGAGAAATTTGATATTCTGGACTAGGACTGTTGATGTCACCATATCTGTTTAATGATGTCACTTTTATCCTGTCTTTGATCCTAAAACTAATCTCCACTGATGAAATCAATGTTCTGTATGACCACTCGAGTCATGTATTGTACTTATGGTGTTATTGCTCTCGAGCAATTACATCACTTAATGTGGGATACTAAGATTGACCAGTGTCAAATATAGAAAACCTACTATAGCTTAATTGTCTACTTGGGGCAAAACAACAGTCCGTGGATTACCTTCAGCTGTTTAGTCCTTGTTCTAAGGAAATAAAATACATTAAAATGTCTCCAAAAGAGAAGATCAGTCAGATTTTTTTGACCAATTTGATGTGTACTGGCCTTCTTCTTGAGTGCACCATCACTCTAGAAGACCACATTTCAATGCCATTTTGTGTGGTCATTTCAATGTATAGATTAACACTCAGGAAAAAATGGTCTACTAGAAGGATGGTTCTTTTAAGCTAGAGAGCAGTACACATTGGGCCCATGTTGAAAAAATGTATGCTAGATCAGTGGTTGGCTTCTCAATGAAGTGGTCTTTTGAAGAGGTTTCATTATACCTTCCTTTTAGACACATCAGTGGAAATTATGGCAACTAAATAATGGCCAAAGGACCATTAGAGGCTTCCAATCGGTACTTGTGCATAGAAACAAAAAGAACACATAACATGGACAATATTTTCAAGACTACTTGCCCACAATGAAGACATGTGTCATGATTATGGCTACTTTCACTATGGCCTCCGTTTTTAGAAAATTTCCATATCCAAAAACAAGCAGTTTTTGTAAATTTTTCTAAACCAATTTAAAAAAAATGACTCAAAGACTATAAAACTTTCTATAGTGAATGGTAAATGTCTGCTTATCATTAATTAAAGGGTGAGTAGCATGTAGCTAAGGGTTAAGTACTTGTGCTTAATAAGTGTACTAGATTGTGAAAGCAGATAGACAATGGATGCAGAACTGCAATGATTAGACACACAAAGGCATTGACACATTTAACAGAGTGAATAGGGATAAATAGATAATGAGATTGTGTGTCCTCGGGTAACCTGCTGCTTGGGACTTTACTGGAGATTTAGAAGGAAATGACCAGTCATAATACAAAATGCACATGATTCTAGTACACCCTTCATTCTAATCTCATAAACTCTTTAAGATGTCTGATTCCCACTTTGACGTATATGCTTCATTCTATGGAAGCGTGGGAGAGGAACAGCTGCCAAATAGTTTGGCACCACTTTTCTCAAAGGAATCCACAGAACTGGGCAGATGGAATCCAATCTATATGATCTGTTTTCACCCCCAATAGGAAACATTCTTTGTGGTTCTGGCAGCCAACATAGATATAAGGTTGTCTGTAAAATCCACCTTAAGACGTTTTTCCGCCATAAGGCCTCTGGCACAGTAGTTTACTTGGGGCTGTGTGCAGTCCGTGTTAATCCACGAAAAGCACAGGGCCCCATTATAGGCCTATGAGTACATGCACAATGACATTTTTTGTACATGGACCAAAAACTCATCTCACGTCCTATTCCTGTCTGTATTATGGATGAGAAGTAGGACACCGACACACTAATGCATGTCAATGTGCTGCCTGTGCATAAATTGGACAGCACATGGGCAATTATCCATATGCTCTACAATGCAAGTTGCGCTCGAGCTTCTAGGGTGCAACCCGCACACGTGCTGGAGGCCTAAAACAGGATTGCCTATCACTAGAGTATGTCAGCCCTTAATGATCATTAGGGGTCTGATTGCCAGGACTGCCGCTGATCTTCAGAATGAAGAAATCACAATTATAGGGTTGTCCGGAACTTCGGGCATTTTTTCTATTGATGACCCATTCTCAGGATAGGTCATCAATAGATGATCAGCATGGATATGCCACTCTGGATCACCACCAATGGCCTGGGTTGATAGTGCAGGTGCAGAAAATATTGATTTCAACATGAGCTGTGCCTGCACAACCAACCAACCTGGGCATTACAAATGGCACAATCAGTTTTCTGCTGTTGTTACTGACGGAGCTGCTGGGAATCAGCTAATTGGTGTGGATCTCAAGTGGCAAATCCCCAATGATCAACTATTGAAGTCCTATACTGAGAATAGGTCATTAACAGAAAAAATGCCCCTGACAACCCCTTTAATCCCTATGACTCCTTTATAGTCCGTCCCCCCCCCCCTTCACCGGCAGCAGTAGGCCTGTTCATCTTCAGGCAGTTGCAACATAGATACATTAATTTGAATAGAGTTGTATTGCAGCGACTGAGAGAGCCTGTGGAAAAAGCTAAAGGGACTGTAGTTTCTTTGTTCTCGGGATCGGTGTGGGTCTGAAAGATTGTCCTCCCACCGATATTCTAAGATGGGAATACCCCTTTAAAATGACTAATGTCTATAAATAGAGATGAGCGAACGTACTCGTCCGAGCTTGATACTCGTTCGAGTATTAGCGTGTTCGAGATGCTCGTTACTCGTGACCAGTACCACGCGATGTTCGAGTTACTTTCACTTTCATCTCTGAGACGTTAGCGCGCTTTTCTGGCCAATAGAAAGACAGGGAAGGCATTACAACTTCCCCCTGCGACGTTCAAGCCCTATACCACCCCCCTGCAGTGAGTGGCTGGCGAGATCAGGTGTCACCCGAGTATATAAATCGGCCCCTCCCGCGGCTCGCCACAGATTTATTCTGACATAGAGGAGGGAAAGTGCTGTTGGTGCCGGAGCTGCTATAGGGAGAGTGTTAGGAGTATTTTAGGCTTCAAGAACCCCAATGGTCCTTCTTAGGGCCACATCTAACCGTGTGCAGTAGTGTGGAGGCTGCTTTTTGCAGTGTTGCACTTTTTCTTTCTTTTGTATATCGGCCGTGCAGAGCATTGCGCCCTGCAGTAATTATACATAGTCCAGGGCCAGTAGTGGTGGTGAGGCAGGGACAGAAGACATATATTTATTGAATATAGGCAGTGGGCCTTTCCAAAAACATTTGGGAAAAAAAAATCTATTTGGGCTGCCTGTGACTGTCCTCAGTGTACTGGGTCTGTGCTGGGTGTAGTTGTCCTCCTAATTCATACGCAGCCAGCTAAGTGTTACAGCAGGCTTGCGCAAAATTATTTCCTGGCTCTGTGTTGGCTGTTACATCACCGATGTATTCCAGTACACAGTGCAACAGTCTGCAGTTATTTTACATACTCCAGGGCCAGTAGTGGTGAGGCAGGGACAGAAGACATATTTATTGAATATAGGCAGTGGGCCTTTCCAAAAACATTTGGGAAAAAAAATCTATTTGGGCTGCCTGTGACTGTCCTCAGTGTACTGGGTCTATGCTGGTTGTAGTTATCCTCCTAATTCATACGCAGCCAGCTAAGTGTTACAGCAGGCTTGCGCAAAATTATTTCCTGGCTCTGCTGTGCGTTCGGTAAGCGAAGTCAGCCTCCAACCACAGGCCAATAAGTGGCACATTTAATTACAGCGTTCTGTTTCTGCACTACTGGTAATACACCATGCTGAGGGGTAGGGGTAGGCCTAGAGGACGTGGACGCGGGCGAGGACGCGGAGGCCCAAGTCAGGGTGTGGGCACAGGCCAAGCCAGTGCGGTGGCCAGGGGTAGAGGCAGGGCCAGACCGAATAATCCACCAACTGTTTCCCAAAGCGCCCCCTCGTGCCATGCCACCCTGCAGAGGTCAAGGTGCTCTATGGTGTGGCAGTTTTTCACAGAGACGCCTGACGACCGACGAACAGTGGTGTGCAACCTTTGTCGCGCCAAGATCAGCTGGGGAGCCACCACCACCAGCATGCGCAGGCATATGATGGCCAAGCACCCCACAAGGTGGGACGAAGGCCGTTCACCGCCTCCGGTTTGCACCACTGCCTCTCCCCCTGTGCCCCAACCTGCCACTGAGATCCAACCCCCCTCTGAGGACACAGGCACTACCGTCTCCTGGCCTGCACCCACACCCTCACCTCCGCTGTCCTCGACCCCATCCAGCAATGTCTCTCAGCGCACCGTCCAGCCGTCGCTAGCGCCACTGTTTGAGCGCAAGCGCAAGTACGCCGCCACGCACCCGCACGCTCAAGCGTTAAACGTGCACATTGCCAAATTAATCAGCCTGGAGATGCTGCCGTATAGGCTTGTGGAAACGGAGGCTTTCAAAAGCATGATGGCGGCGGCGGCCCCGCGCTACTCGGCTCCCAGTTGCCACTACTTTTCCCGATGTGCCGTCCCAGCCCTGCACGACCACGTCTCCCGCAACATTGTACGCGCCCTCACCAACGCGGTTACTGCCAAGGTCCACTTAACAACGGACACGTGGACAAGCACAGGCGGGCAGGGCCACTATATCTCCCTGACGGCACATTGGGTGAATTTAGTGGAGGCTGGGACCGAGTCAGAGCCTGGGACCGCTCACGTCCTACCCACCCCCAGAATAGCGGGCCCCAGCTTGGTGCTGGTATCTGCGGCGGTGTATGCTTCCTCCACTAAACCAACCTCCTCCTCCTCCTCCTCCAACGCAACCTCTGTCTTGCAATCAAGATGTGTCAGCAGCAGCACGTCGCCAGCAGTCGGTGTCGCGCAGCGTGGCAGCACAGCGGTGGGCAAGCGTCAGCAGGCCGTGCTGAAACTACTCAGCTTAGGAGAGAAGAGGCACACGGCCCACAAACTGCTGCAGGGTCTGACAGAGCAGACCGACCGCTGGCTTGCGCCGCTGAGCCTCCAACCGGGCATGGTCGTGTGTGACAACGGCCGTAACCTGGTGGCGGCTCTGCAGCTCGGCAGCCTCACGCACGTGCCATGCCTGGCCCATGTCTTTAATTTGGTGGTTCAGCGCTTTCTGAAAAGCTACCCACACTTGTCATACCTGCTCGGAAAGGTGCGCCGGGTCAGCGCACATTTCCGCAACTCCAAGACGGACGCTGCTACCCTGCGGACCCTGCAACATCGGTTTAATCTGCCAGTGCACTGATTGCTGTGCGACGTGCCCACACGGTGGAACTCTACGCTCCACATGTTGGCCAGGCTCTATGATCAGCGTAGAGCTATAGTGGAATACCAACTCCAACATGGGTGGCGTAGTGGGAGTCAGTCTCCTCAATTCTTTACAGATCAGTGGGCCTGGTTGGCAGACATCTGCCAGGTCCTTGGAAACTTTGAGGAGTCTACCCAGATGGTGAGCGGGGATGCTGCAATCATTAGCGTCACCATTCCTCTGCTATGCCTCTTGAGAAGTTCCCTGCAAAGCATAAAGGCAGACGCTTTGCGCTCGGAAACGGAGGCGTGGGAAGACAGTATGTCGCTGGATAGTCAGAGCACCCTCATGTCTATATCTCAGCGCGTTGAGGAGGAGGAGGAGGGGGAGGAGTATGAGGAGGAGGGGGAAGAGACAGCTTGGCCCACTGCTGAGGGTACACATGCTGCTTGCCTGTCATCCTTTCAGTGTGTATGGCCTGAGGAGGAGGAGGAGGGGGAGGGGGAGGAGGAGGATCCTGAAAATGATCTTCCTAGTGAGGACAGCCATGTGTTGCGTACAGGTACCCTGGCACACATGGCTGACTTCATGTTAGGATGCCTTTCTCGTGACCCTCGCGTTACACACATTCTGGCCACTACGGATTACTGGGTGTACACACTGCTCGACCCACGGTATAAGGAGAACCTTTCCACTCTCATTCCCGAAGAGGAAAGGGGTTTGAGAATGATGCTATACCACAGGGCGCTGGTGGACAAACTGATGGTAAACTTCCCATCCGACAGCGCTAGTGGCCGAAGGCGCAGTTCCGAGGGCCAGGTAGCAGGGGTGGCGCAGAGATCAGGCAGCATGTACAGTGCAGGCAGGGGAACACTCTCCAAGGCCTTTGCCAGCTTTATGGCTCCCCAGCTAGACTGTGTCACCGCTTCTGAGTCAAGGCTGAGTTGGCCGGAGCACTGTAAAAGGATGGTGAGGGAGTACGTAGCCGATCGCACGACCGTCCTCGGTGACGCCTCTGCCCCCTACAACTACTGGGTGTTGAAGCTGGACACGTGGCCTGAACTCGCGCTGTATGCCCTGGAGGTGCTTGCTTGTCCTGCGGCTAGCGTCTTGTCAGAGAGGGTGCTTAGTGCGGCTGGGGAAATCATCATGGATAAGCGTACCCGCCTGTCAACCGACAGTGCTGACAGGCTTACACTCATCAAGATGAACAAAGCCTGGATTTCCCCAGACTTCTCTTCTTCACCAGCGGACAGCAGCGATACCTAAGCAATACGTAGGCTGCACCCGCGGATGGAAGCATCGTTCTCTATCACCATCAAAAACGGGGATATTTTTGCTTCATCAATCTGTGTATAATGTTTCCTCCTCCTCCTCCTGCTCCTCCTCCTGAAACCTCACATAATCACGCCGAACGGGCAATTTTTCTTAGGCCCACAAGGCTCAGTCATATAATTTTTGTAAACAATTTTTATACGTTTCAATGCTCATTAAAGCGTTGAAACTTGCACCTGAACCAATTTTTATTTTAACTGGGCTGCCTCCAGGCCTAGTTACCAATTAAGCCACATTAACCAAAGCGATTAATGGGTTTCACCTGCCCTCTTGGTTGGGCATGGGCAATTTTTCTCAGGTACATTAGTACTGTTGGTACACCAATTTTTGGGGCCCTCGCCTACAGTGTAATCCAATTAATTTTTTGCCTACCTGCATTACAGCTGACGTTACATCAGCTGTGTTGGGCACTGCAATGGGATATATTTATGTACCGCCGGTGGGTTCCTGGCACCCACCCATGCTGTCGGTCCACACGGAGTTGTAACTGCATGTGTCCACTTCTAAAGAACACTAGTCTGACTGGGACATGCAGTGTGGGCCGAAGCCCACTTGCATTAAACATGACATTACCTCAGCTGTGATGGGCAATGCAATGGGATATATTTATGTACCGCCGGTGGCTTCCTGGCACCCACCCATGCTGTGGGTCCACACGGAGTTGTAACTGCATGTGTCCACTTCTAAAGAACCCCAGTCTGACTGGGGCATGCAGTGTGGGCCGAAGCCCACCTGCATTTAATCGGACGTTACCTCAGCTGTGACGGGCACTGCAATGGGATACATTAATGTACAGCCGGTGGGTTCCAGGGAGCCACCCATGCTGTGGGTGCACACGGAATTCCCATTGCGGAGTTGTACCTGCCTGTGACTATTTATAAAAAAAACGCGGTCTGACTGGGGCATACAGACACCTTGACAGAATGAATTGTGTGTGGCACATAGGTTCCCCATTGCTTTGCCCACGTGTGCAGCTCCTGATGGCGGTGGCACAGGATTATATTTCTCATTGTTTCTGTACAGCATTGTGGGCTATCGCCCCGCCCCTTTTAAAGAGGGTCGCTGCCTAGCCGTGCCAACCCTCTGCAGTGTGTGCCTGTGGTTCTTCTGGCAGACGCACTTATAAATAGACATGAGGGTGGTGTGGCATGAGTGCAGCTGAAGGCTGCGCAGGGACACTTTGGTGTGCGCTGTGGACACTGCGTTGTGCGGGGGGGGGGGGGTGTGTTGGGCACCATGTAACCCAGGAGAAGTGGCAGCGGAGTGTCATGCAGGCAGTGATTGTGCTTTGTTGGAGGTAGTGTGGTGCTTAGCTAAGGTATGCATTGCTAATGAGGGCTTTTCAGAAGTAAAAGTTGTTGGGGGGGGGGCACTCTTGCCGCTATTGTGGCTTAATAGTGGGACCTGGGAACTTGAGATGCAGCCCAACATGTAGCCCCTCGCCTGCCCTATCCGTTGCTGTGTCGTTCCCATCACTTTCTTGAATTGCCCCGATTTTCACAAATGGAGACCTTAGCGAGCATCGGCGATATACAAAAATGCTCGAGTCGCCCATTGACTTCAATGGGGTTCGTTACTCGAAACGAACCCTCGAGCATCGCGATAATTTCGTCCCGAGTAACGAGCACCCGAGTATTTTGGTGCTCGCTCATCTCTATCTATAAACCCTGTATAAGTGCCTTTTACTGTAAGCACTGATGAAATTGAGCAGACTTTGTAGACAACACTATTGCATCTATGATTCATTCATGTATCTGGCTCAAACATGTCTACCCTCCCAGGATAGACCAATTAAAGTACTTTAGTCTTTCCTGTTCTGCTGATGATAGTGTCTCCTGTGATCTATTTATACCCTGTAGATACGGAGTGCAGACCTCAGCAGGCTCCTGCAGATATCTGTGTTGCAACCAATTATCTCTTATTTATATAGCTTTTGTCCTTCCATAGAGCAATTTAAAAGAATTTTCCCAGAAGATTTAATACTTTGCTTCCCTGATATCATAATTAAACCTAAAATGCAACTTGCTTATTAAAATACTCTAAAATTCCCATATTCTGGCCTGCTGGAGACTGGTGAGGACCTGCCTTATTACATTTATCAGACTGTTGGATAATTCAATTTATCAAGCTCTTCCTACTTCATTTCTTAGTATATCTTTATGGCGGTTTGAACTTATTTTTTTCTAATATAGAGGTTCTGCTTTATCAAGACAGGTGTTTCCTATGCTTGTCTTGATATAAACTGCGTTAAACTAAGATGCTGCAAATTGTTTTAAGAAGCACACACTTCTTAATAAATTTAGTGCATCTTAGGGCAATCTATGTGTCAGAAATAACATTCATGCAAGTTACGTATTGCAGTAATTTGCACCATAATTTACGCCAGTTTCTGGTGTGGCACTAAAGGCACCTGACCAGGGCTGGCTTCTTCAGGGTTCAGTGTTGCAAGGACCGAGGCTCCAGCACTGGATGAAGAGCCACTAAAAGAGGTGAATATTGTGTTTTTCTTTACTTAAAAATTAGTTTTATGACCGTGGGAATGTTTAGAGTCGTTGACGACCCCTTTAAGTCACAACCAGGTAGCCCTTTCTGCTCTTGCCAATGTAATCAGAGTTCATCTTAACCAGCATAATCCAATGTAGCACATCTAACATTGCTTATTGTATTATTCTAAACTTGTTTTTGCTTATTTCTGTTTAAGGCCCAATGTCCACGTGGAGATTTGATTTGCGGAATCCACACGGGTCACCAGCGCAGAAGATCCGCAATGCAAAGTGCCCATTGAGCAGCATTGGCACCCGCAACTGAATTTAAGTAGAGATGAGCGAGCATACTCGCTAAGAGCAATTGCTCGAGCGAGCATTGACTTTAGCGAGTACCTGCCCGCTCAAGAGAAAAGGTTCGGTTGCCGGCGCTGGTGACAGGTGAGTTGCGGCAGTGAGCAGGGGGAGCGGGGGGGGGGGGGGGAGGGGGGAAGGGAGAGAGAGATCTCCCCTCTGTTCCTCCCCGCTCTCCCCTGCCGCTCCCCGCCCGCCGCTGGCACCCGAACCTTTTCTCTCGAGTGGGCAGGTACTCACTAAGGGCAATGCTCGCTCGAGCAATTGCCCTTAGCGAGTATGCTCGCTCATGACTAAATTTAAGTATGCAATTTAATTTGTGGACCGTTCAGTGCGGTAAACAAATCGTAGCATGCTCCATTCTGTGCGGATTCCGTGCGAACCCTAGAGGTCAATGGGTGCAGATGATCCGCAGTGCATCCGTA
Organism: Eleutherodactylus coqui; assembly: GCF_035609145.1. Classification (NCBI taxonomy): domain Eukaryota; kingdom Metazoa; phylum Chordata; class Amphibia; order Anura; family Eleutherodactylidae; genus Eleutherodactylus; species Eleutherodactylus coqui. The sequence continues at coordinate 100,575,568 of NC_089842.1, read as the reverse complement.
AATACAATTGCGGATGCACTGAGGATTTGAAGGTTGAAATCAATTAGGGAGGTAGGGAAAAGGCTGGGAGGTGTGCTTGCGTTTTTTTTTTGCGTGGATGATCCACAGTGCATCGGCGCTGAAAAACCACTACATCTGCGATCCCCTGCAAATGATTTCTGCAGGTCTCATGCTGCGGAAATCTGCATGTGGAATCCAAGCCGCCCGTGGACATGGGGCATAAGGGGGTTAAATAGTAAGTTGGCCACGAAGCTGAAGAAAATCTGTCTGAACTGCAATATATATTGCAATTTGACAGGAACCATTGAAGCCGTGACTTTCTTTTGTTAACTCCTTAAAGGGGTTGTCCCGCGCCGAAACGGGTTTTTTTTTTTTTCAACCCCCCCCCCCGTTCGGCGCGAGACAACCCCGATGCAGGGACGTACAGAAAGCTCACCGGAGCGCTTACCTTAATCCCCGCGCTCCGGTGACTTCTATACTTACCTGTGAAGATGGCCGCCGGGATCCTCTGCCTCCGTGGACCGCAGCTCTTCTGTGCGGTCCACTGCCGATTCCAGCCTCCTGATTGGCTGGAATCGGCACGTGACGGGGCGGAGCTACACGGAGCTACACGGAGCCCCATAGAGAACAGGAGAAGACCTGGACTGCGCAAGCGCGGCTAATTTGGCCATCGGAGGGCGAAAATTAGTCGGCACCATGGAGACGAGGACGCCAGCAACGGAGCAGGTAAGTAAAAAACTTTTTATAACTTCTGTATGGCTCATAATTAATGCACAATGTATATTACAAAGTGCATTAATATGGCCATACAGAAGTGTATAGACCCACTTGCTGCCGCGGGACAACCCCTTTAAGGATTCCCATTTTTTTCCTTTTTGTGTTTTCGCCATTTGCATTTTTCAATAGTACTATTTAATGTAAAGAACAATCTTAGTAGAATAGAAAGAAAACAAACTTCCACCATCTTAGGGGGAGGAGGGGTGTCTTTTTCATGGTGTACATACTGCTGCAAAAACGACATGATAACTTTATTCTATTGGTCATTACGATTACGCCGATCCTAAATGTACATATATTTTTCTGTTCTATTAAAAAATATCTTTGGAAATCTTCGGACCACCATAACTTTTTTATTTTTCCATTGACATAGTTGTGGGAGGGCTCGTTTTTTTGCAGGACATCTTGAAGTTGGATTACATATACCTTTTTGATCGCTTTTTATTCAATTTTTTTTATTGGAGATGGGGTGACCATAAAAGCGCAATTCAGGTGTTGTGTATTTTTTTTTTCTGTTGATGATCACCGTGTGGGATAAATAATGTATCATTTTGACAGATCAGACTTTTACAGACGCAGCAATACCAAATATGTTTTTGTTTTTTATTGTTTTGATATTTTTATTATGGGAAAAGCATTTTATTAATTCTTGGAAAAAATAGAAGGAAGTAAAAAATTTTTTACTCATTTTTCCATTCTTGTTTTAGTTCCCACATGGGACTTGGACTCGTGAGCTCATGCAATATAATGTAATATTATAGTATGGCTTGGTGGGCGATCAGCTGTGGCAATGTTGGGGAGCTTCAGAAAGCCCTAGGCTGCCATGGCAACTGAACAACACCTCACAATCACATCACGGGTGCCCATTTTGAACTTTGATCCGGGGATTTAAATATCGCTGTCAGCGCCATTTAAAGGGTTAACAGCCACAATCAGTGCTCACGCTGATCGAAGTGCAGTATCCAAGGAGTGGGTCCTCACCCTAGCAGACAGCGGGTTAGAGTTTCGGCCTTGTCATGAAGCGCTACGATCTCCCACCCTGAGGTTAGCACAGGACCCGTCCAAGTAACTGAGGGTAGGCCTTTCAAAGGGGTACCCAATACGTGGTTAACCTTAGCAGTCTGTTGTCACAGGTGACGCCACCGTTCCTTCCTCTGCAGTGAATCCGGATGGTGAAATAAATGGTCCACACTCACAGAGCAGGTTTAAACAGCAAAGCCGGGAACGGTAGCCATGGCTCATTTACTTGCAGAAACGTATTTACAGTTCAATAAAAGTATAAACTCACACCAGCAGGAAAACAGTGCAGAAATTACAAAGTGGTGCAACAGGGAGGATATCACGGGTTCACAGAGGAATCTACAGTCCTAGTTATCTGCAGGGCTCTGGTCTGGGCACATACTTCTTCCATACTCTCCCGCTCTCTACTGGTCGGCACTCACATTGGCATACACTCCACACTGCAATGGCAGTTCCACTTTCTCACTGTCCATCAGTGGGTCAGAACACCACTGGCATCTCCTGAGTAAAGCTGGCCCAGGGAAGGCTGAGGATACCTTTCAGCCTCTTCCATTTTGGCCCATATAGAACTAAAGGTGTCTGTGTGGATTCCTTGCAGCTCCTCAAACACTCCTCTTCCTTGCAGGTCCAGAACAGAAGACTAAAGACTCTTGCAAACACCTTGCATTCACATATATAAAGCGCGCTCACGTGACAGACAACAAGATACATTTCTCAGACATTCTCACATACCAGACAGTTAACCTATTCAGTGCTGCAGAGGTGCAATACACATCATATTCATACAACATGAAAGACATTGACAATACATAAGAACGAGACAAATGCAATCATACATTATGGGGGCCCTGTTAACTGTGGGCCACTACAGTAGCTGCTGCCGGCAAGTGTCAGCTGTAAGAAACAGTCAGCACCCACATAGTATGGACCGGGATCAGCTGCCGATCCCCCTCAAAACAAACCGCAAATGCACAGGACATAACGGTACATCCTGTGTTGTTTAGGGATTAAATTACAATCAATTTTCAAAACATTTGATACTTCTGATTTCTAGGTATGTATACAGAAAATCTTTAAATTGTTGTCTTTTCGAACAAAAAAAAGTGTAATGAGGTCATCCAGGATTAGAAAAACATGGCTGCTTTCTCCCCAAAACAGCACCACTCATGTCTATGGGTTGTTTTTTCGTATTACAGCACAACTCCTTTCACTTCAATGGTTGTAATATCAGACACAACCTGAGGAAATGTGCAGAAGGGGAAAAATATAATACATGAAGAGTACTGGCAGGATCCACAGACAGGATATACTCGAACAGGTTTTATTGTGATTGGCTATGTGTTCTTACAGGGTACTGCCGCTTTCGTCAATCATGTTTTTCGAATCCTGGACAAACCCTTTAACCAAATAATCGTATTGGTTTAATGGCAGCTAAGGGCAGTTTGTCCCTGGTTCCGGCTTTGGAGCTCCGGAAGACTGCAGACTCTTCAGAGTTCATGTTGATAATATGAGATGTAATTGTAAGTTACTTATGTTGACTCCAGAAAGAGATAGCAAATATCGTTGAACTTGACTTAGCTCTCTGGCGTGTCAGTCATAAATGAGTCACTCAGAAGATTATACCAAAGCCCATATGGGCAAATAAAAACAAGTGAAACTATAACCTGTGACGCATCATGACCTGAGCAAAAATCTTCCTATTATTACACATCGTAGATGAAACACTTGGCCTAGTGACTTATGCCATACAGACATCTCCATAGGAATCACTTCATTGTTACACCATTGTCACTGTCATAACATATAAGCTGTGTTTTACAATCAGGCACTCTATATATGTCCCTGACACCTAAACATATGACTTTTCTGCTATTTTCCTATTCAAGACTCAAAATGTGGAGCAAAATGTCAACTCCAACATAAGCCTGAAGAAGAACCCTGAGAGGTTCGGAAGCTCGCATTAACATCATGTATTTTTGTTAGCCATTAACCCCTTCATGACGCGGCCCTTTTTTTTCCCATTTTCGTTTTTTCCTCCCTCACTTAAAAAAATCATAACTCCTTTATTTATCTATCGACTTCGCTGTATGAGGGCTTGTTTTTTGTGGGCCGAGTTGTATTTTTCAATGGTGCTATTTAATGTACCATATAATGTACTGAAAAACTTTTTAAAAATTCAAAGTGGAGTAAAATGAAAATAAAAAGAACATTCCGCCATTTTCAGTGCGTCTTGTTTCTACAACACAAACTGCAACACAAATGACATGATAACTTTATTCTATGGGTCAGTACTATTGCTACGATACCAAACTTGTATAGGCTTTTTTTTACTATACTACTCTTTTTTTTTTCAAAGACATTTAATTTTTTTCAATTATTTTCTGCGGTCATCTTGTGCGCGCAATAACTTTTTTATTTTTCAGTCGACTTAGTTCAGCGATGGCTCATTTTTTGTGGGATGTCCTGTAGTTTCCGATAGTACTAATTCGGAATATGTACGACTTTTTGATCGCTTTTTATTGCATTTTTTCTTGGAGACTGGGTGACTGAAAAAGTGCATTTCTGGCGTTCTTAATTTTTTTTTCAGACGACGTTTACCGTGCGGGGTAAATAATGCACTACTTTGATAGATCGGACTTTTACGGACACGGCGATACCAAATATTTTTATTTTATTATTTAGACTTTTTAATTACAGATATGGTAATAGGGGGGTGATTTAAACTTTTATAACTTTTTTTTTTTTACAATTAAAAAAACTTTTTTTCACTTTACTTTTATGTCCCCCTGGGGGACTACAATATGCGATACTTTGATCGCTCTTGTAGTATGACGTAATGCTACAGCATTACACCATACTGCATTCTGACAGGCAGCCTATCAAGCCACACCACGGCAGCCATGACACCTGCACGGCTCCCCCGATCTCACTGCAGGGGGACCATACAGGACCCCCAAACAGCGTTTGGGGGCTTTAAATGCCGCTGTCAGAATCAACAGCGGCATTTAAAGGGTTAGTAGCCACGATCGGCTGAACGGCCGATCGCAGCTATTGCCCGCGGGTGTCAGCTGTAGTAAACAGTTGATGTCCGCGCTGTATGCAGAGAGGTCGCCCCGCAGCCTCTCTGCATACATACCCCAACGCTCCAGGACGTAAATGTACGTCCTGGAGCGGGAAAGGGTTAAAAGTATCCTATCTACAAGATTACTTGGTTTCTCTTACCAAGAACAATCACATTTAACTTCGACATATAAACTTATCTAGTAAATTTTGCAGTGTCCAACAACCTTGGAAAGTTAGAAATGACTGAAAGCTCCATCTAGTGGTAGCTATAGGTACCAAGAGTTTTATCATTTGAATTTGTGATAAATAATCGGAAATTTGAAACTCTATGGTTAAATAACACCAAACCCAGAGCTTCCCCATAAAGATTTATCGTACAGTTTACAACTAGATGGCTATGAGCTTCCCTGATTATCAGGGCCCTTAGGCAGTGCTTGATTGCTTGACCTTTCATTCTATCCCTTTATATAAGGACATATGGGTTGCATAATGTTGCAAAACATCTGTCATGGATGTCAGCACTTAGCTTAAAGAAAAATTCCATTAACTAATAATATTAAGATCAAAGAGATAATAGTTCAATAAGTTAAATAGTAATCATTGTCAGTATAGACCTGAACTGTTAGGAGAATTATTAAAGGGCTGTACAGATTAGAAATGCAGTGCTGTGCAAACATTTTAGGCAGGTGTGGAAAAAATGCTGCAAAGCAAGAATTCTTTAAAAAATGGAAGTAATAGCATTTTGTTAATTAACAAAAAATAAACTAAGTGAATGAACAAAAGAAAAATCTAAATACAATCAATATTTGGTGTGACAACCTTTGCAGTGATAGCATCAATTCTTGTAGATTTACTTGCACAAAGTCAGAGATTTTGTTGGATTGTAGTTAAGTGTATGATTAACTAAATGTACTGAATATATAATAATGATCATCATTTTCATATGTAGGTTGAAACACAGTCATTAACTAAAACAGAAACAGCTGTGTAGGAGGCTTAAAAGTGGGTGAGGAACAACTAAACTCTGCTACAAAGGTGAGGTTGTGGAAGACAGTTTCTCATCACAGGTCATACACCCTGGCATGACGAAGCACAGCAACACGACACAAGCAGTTATACTGCATCAACAATGTCTGTCCCAGGCAGAGATTTCAAAGCAGACTGGGGTTACAAGAATGTACTGTTTAAGCTCTTTTGAAAAAGCACAAAGAAAGGGCAATGTCTAGAACTGTAGGTGCAGTGCTCGGCCAAGGAAACTTAATGCAGCAGATGAAGGATACATCATGCTTACTTTCCTTTGAAATTGGAAAATCTCCAGCAGTGCCATCATCTCAAAACTGGCAGTAACCAGTGAGGCCAAGGTTCACCCATCTACTGTTCGGAGACGTTTTGGCCAGAAGTGGTTTTCATGGAAGAATTGTGTCCAAAAAGCAATTCATTTGCCATGGAAACAAGACCAAACGACTCAACTACATTATGCATGAAAAATTAGGACTTGGATTGCAGAAAATGGCAGCGGTTGCTCTGGACTAACGAGTCAAAATTTGAAATATTTGACTGTAACAGAAGGCAGTTTGTTCACTGAGGGCAAGAAATCAGTACAATAATGAGTGTCTGCAGGCAACAGTGAAAGAATAAAGAAAGGTCAGCACTACCCAATGGAAATATATCCCAATAGAAATGTATAGGCGCACGCTAAACCATGGCTGCAACATACAGTAGAAGCAGAAACCAAAAATGGCAACAGCACGCAACATAAATTTACTATCAGAGGTATAAATACCTATAATCAATACTCTAACCACATTAAATAATGCAAGGTTCTTGGTATATAATTTGATCAAATTACATTGGCCCATCTACCTACATCCAGGTGACCAAGCTTTCAGATGGGTCCTAACACTAATACCAGGTGGTAAATCTCAACCTGGAAAAGCTGAGTTCCTACCTCTCAGAATGCTCCTCTCTTGGGACTAAGTCTACAAATAAAACTAGGAAAGGTGAGAGTGAGAGTGTGAGGAAATTTTTTACTTTCGGACAGAGGTTCAGCAGGTGGGACGGGTCAGCAGCATTACTAAGCAGGAGCAACAAATGGGGACACTATTACTAGGCTGGGGCCACCAATACTACTAAGTGGGGGCCACAGAGGAGGCACTATTACTAAGTGGGGGGCCACAGAGGAGCACTATTACTAGGGGAGTCATTGAAAGGGGAATTGGGGGTACCAGCAGAATGGGAAGAGTATGCAAAGACCAGTCATGGTGGGAATCGTCTTCATCATGGCCTGGACCCAGATAGAATAGGAAAAGGAAACTGAACCTCACCGGAGACATCATCAGAGGAGAAGCCCCCTGTGATCAATAGAGGCAACTGCAATATAATCACTATCATTGTGTAGAGTTGCTGTCTGACCATTATATGTTGTCTGCAATATTTAGAGATACACTAGAACTGAGCCGCTGTAATAAATGTTTCGCTATGGTGACCCAAAGGTTCTATGTACGCGCTTGGTCAGATTGTCTCTTCTTATGGCCGCCTGCAGATGAGCAGGTTGGATCCGGCAGTGAGAATTCTCGCCGCGAGACCCGACCCGAGCGCCTGCAGAGACGAGCGCGTACTCACCCGCGCCCAGCGGCCCCGGCTCTTTCATGTGCTGGCTGCCGGGCAACCGGCGCATGCGCAGACCGGAGCCGGCGGCCGGGTGAGTGACGTTTCTGTGCAAGGCTCTGCGAGCCCCGCATAAAAATAGGACATGCCGCGGTTTGTTTGCCGCGCAAGATTTCGCGCGGCCAAACCGCGGCCGTCTGCATAGGAGTGCGTATTTTAATGCACTCCTATGCAGGCTTTGAGCGGCGGAAATCCCGCGGGATTTCCGCCCGTGTGCAGGCGGCCTATATGAGATATATACCGTGGTTGAGAACAAAAAACAAAATGTCTTACCTCAAACATATCTTTAATTAATGTTTTTTTTAGTCTTTTCTAAGTCTGTACAGACACACATGTACATCTGTTTTCTATAGTGTCAATTCTTCAGATTGCTTTTCAACATAACCAATTTTAAGCTTGCTAATGTTAGAACATAATATGCTTCAACATATAAAGTAGTATTGTAAAAAATAATTTGACCCCTTCAAGATATCTCATAGTATTACACATTTGTCACACTTAGGGCTCTTTCACATGAGAGTATATCGGCCGCCATTTTCACGGCCGCCCAATATGTGCTACGATTAGAGATGAGCGAACACCAAAATGTTCGGGTGTTCGTTATTCGGAACGAACTTCCCGTGATGCTCGAGGGTTCGTTTCGAACAACGAACCCCATTGAAGTCAATGGGCGACCAGAACATTTTTGTATTTCGCCGATGCTCGCTAAGGTTTTCATGTGTGAAAATCTGGGCAATTCAGGAAAGTGATGGGAATGACACAGTGACGGATAGGGCAGGCGAGGGGCTACGTGTTGGGCTGCATCTCAAGTTCACAGGTCCCACTATTAAGCCACAATACCGGCAAGAGTGGGCCCCCCCCCCTCCCAACAACTTTTACTTCTGAAAAGCCCTCATTAGCATGGCATACCTTTGCTAAGCACCACACTACCTCCAACAAAGCACAATCACTGCCTGCATGACACTCCACTGACACTTCTCCTGGGTTACATGCTGCCCAACCGCCCCCCCTCCCCCCCCACAGCGCACACCAAAGTGTCCCTGGGCAGCCTTCAGCTGCCCTCATGCCACACCATGCTCATGTCTATTTAGAATTGCGTCTGCCATGACGAGGGACCGCAGGCACACACTGCAGAGGTTGGCACGGCTAGGCAGCGACCCTCTTTAAAAGTGGCGGAGCGATAGCCCACAATGCTGTACAGAAGCAATGAGAAATAGAATCCTGTGCCACCGCCATCAGGAGCTGCACACGTGGGCATAGCAATGGGGAACCTATGTGCCACACACTATTCATTCTGTCAAGGTGTCTGCATGCCCCAGTCAGACCGGGCTTTTTAATTCATAGACACAGGCAGGTACAACTCCCTATTGTGAAGTCCCTGTCGACCCACAGCATGGGTGGCTCCCTGGAACCCACCGGCGGTACACAAAAATATCCCATTGCATTGCCCAACACAGCTGAGGTAGTAATGTCGTGCTTAATGCAGGTGGGCTTCGGCCCACACTGCATGCCCCAGTCAGACTGGGGTTCTTTACAAGTGGACACATGTAGGTTAAACTCCCTGTGGACCCACTGCCTGGGTGGGTGCCAGGAAGCCACCGGCGGTACATAGAAATATCCCATTGCATTGCCCAACACAGCTGAGGTAGTAATGTTGTGCTTAACCCTTTCAAATCCAATTTGTATATGGTTTTCCTAGGGGGCTTACTCTTTTTCTGCTGTTATACAACGGCGCTATATGCTGGCTAAAGCCAGTACTGCATGAGCTGACACGTAGGATAGGCTCCGACAGCAGAGAGGCTGGCAATATACAGTAAGAGAACCCCGACGGACGTCTACCAACAACGGAGCTGTACAGCCTTAAACCCTAATGTCTTCACAGGTCACACAGTGGACTGGAAAGGGTTAATGCAGGTGGGTTTCGGCCCACACTGCATGCCCCAGTCAGACTGGGGTTCTTTACAAGTGGACACATGTAGGTTAAACTCCCTGTGGACCCACTGCCTGGGTGTGTGCCAGGAAGCCACCTGCGGTACATAGAAATATCCCATTGCATTGCCCAACACAGCTGAGGTAGTAATGTCGTGCGTAATACAGGTGGGCTTCGGCCCACACTGCATGCCCCAGTCAGACGGGTTCTTTAGAAGTGTACAGATGTATTAAAAACTCAGTGTGCACCTACAGCATGGGTGGCTCCCTGGAACCCACCGGCGGTACACAAAAATATCCCATTGCATTGCCCAACACAGCTGAGGTAGTAATGTCGTGCTTAATGCAGGTGGGCTTCGGCCCACACTGCATGCCCCAGTCAGACTGGGGTTCTTTACAAGTGGACACATGTAGGTTAAACTCCCTGTGGACCCACTGCCTGGGTGGGTGCCAGGAAGCCACCGGCGGTACATAGAAATATCCCATTGCATTGCCCAACACAGCTGAGGTAGTAATGTCGTGCGTAATACAGGTGGGCTTCGGCCCACACTGCATGCCCCAGTCAGACGGGTTCTTTAGAAGTGTACAGATGTATTAAAAACTCAGTGTGCACCTACAGCATGGGTGGCTCCCTGGAACCCACCGGCGGTACACAAAAATATCCCATTGCATTGCCCAACACAGCTGAGGTAACGTCAGCTGTAATGCAGGTGGGCTAAAAATTAATTTGATTACACTGTAGGCGAGGGCCCACAAAAATTGCTGTATCAACAGTACTAATGTACATCCCAAAAATTGGCCATGGCCAGCCAAGAGGGCAGGTGAAACCCATTAATCGCTTTGGTTAATGTGGCTTAAGTGGTAACTAGGCCTGGAGGCACCCCAGTGTAACGAAAAATTGGTTCAAGTTAAAGTTCCAATGCTTTTAAGCGCATTGAAACTTATAAAAATTGTTCTGAAAAATTATTTGAGTGAGCCTTGTGGCCCTAAGAAAAATTGCCCGTTCAGCGTGATTACGTGAGGTTTCAGGAGGAGGAGCAGGAGGAGGAGGAGGAGGAATATTAGACACAGATTGATGAAGCAGAAATGTCCCCGTTTTGGATGGTGAGAGAGAACGTAGCTTCCATCCGCGGGTGCAGCCTACGTATTGCTTACGTATCGCTGCTGTCCGCTGGTGGAGAACAGAAGTCTGGGGAAATCCAGCCTTTGTTCATCTTGATGAGTGTTAGCCTGTCGGCACTGTCGGTTGACAAGCGGCTACGCTTATCTGTGATGATTCCCCCAGCCGCACTAAACACCCTCTCCGACAACACGCTAGCCGCAGGACAAGCAAGCACCTCCAGGGCATACAGCGCTAGTTCAGGCCACATGTCCAGCTTCGACACCCAGTAGTTGTAGGGGGCAGAGGCGTCACCAAGGATGGTCGTGCGATCCGCTACGTACTCCCTCACCATCCTTTTACAGTGCTCCCGCCGACTCAGCCGTGACTGGGGAGCGGTGACACAGTCTTGGTGGGGAGCCATAAAGCTGGCCAGGCCCTTAAAGACTGTTGCACTGCCTGGGATGTACATGCTGCTCGATCTACGCACATCCCCTGCTACCTTGCCCTCGGTACTGCGCCTTCTGCCACTAGCGCTGTCGGCTGGGAATTTTACCATCAGCTTGTCCGCAAGGGTCCTGTGGTATAGCAACACTCTCGAACCCCTTTCCTCTTCGGGAATCAGAGTGGGCAGGTTCTCCTTATACCGTGGATCGAGCAGTGTGTACACCCAGTAATCCGTCGTGGCCAGAATGCGTGCAACGCGAGGGTCACGAGAAAGGCATCCTAACATGAAGTCAGCCATGTGTGCCAGGGTACCTGTACGCAACACATGGCTGTCTTCACTAGGAAGATCACTTTCAGGATCCTCCTCCTCCTCCTCAGGCCATACACGCTGAAAAGATGACAGGCAATCAGCCGGTGTACCGTCAGCAGCGGCCCAAGCTGTCTCTTCCCCCTCCTCCTCATCCTCCTCATGCTCCTCCTCCTCCTCCTGTACGCGCTGAGAAATAGACAGGAGGGTGCCCTGACTATCCAGCGGCATACTGTCTTCCCCCGCCCCCGTTTCCGAGCGCAAAGCAGCTGCCTTTATGGTTTGCAGGGAATTTCTCAAGATGCATAGCAGAGGAATGGTGACGCTAATGATTGTAGCATCGCCGCTCACCACCTGGGTAGACTCCTCAAAATTACCAAGGACATGGCAGATGTCTGCCAACCAGGCCCACTCTTCTGAAAGGAATTGAGGAGGCTGACTCCCACTGCGCCGCCCATGTTGGAGTTGGTATTCGACTATAGCTCTACGTTGTTCATAGAGCCTGGCCAACATGTGGAGCGTAGAGTTCCACCGTGTGGGCACGTCGCACAGCAGTCGGTGCACTGGCAGCTTAAAGTGATGTTGCAGGGTGCGCAGGGTGGCAGCGTCCGTGTGGGACTTGCGGAAATGTGCGCAGAGCCGGCGCGCCTTTACGAGCAGGTCTGACAAGCGTGGGTAGCTTTTCAGAAAGCGCTGAACCACCAAATTAAAGACGTGGGCCAGGCATGGCACGTGCGTGAGGCTGCCGAGCTGCAGAGCCGCCACCAGGTTACGGCCGTTGTCACACACGACCATGCCCGGTTGGAGGCTCAGCGGCGCAAGCCAGCGGTCGGTCTGCTGTGTCAGACCCTGCAGCAGTTCGTGGGCCGTGTGCCTCTTATCGCCTAAGCTGAGTAGTTTCAGCACGGCCTGCTGACGCTTGCCCACCGCTGTGCTGCCACACCGCGCGACACCGACTGCTGGCGACATGCTGCTGCTAACACATCTTGATTGCGAGACAGAGGAGGAGGAGGAGGGTGCTTTAGTGGAGGAAGCATACACCTCCGCAGATACCAGCACCGAGCTGGGGCCCGCAATTCTGGGGGTGGGTAGGACGTGAGCGGTCCCGGGCTCTGACTCTGTCCCAGCCTCCACTAAATTCACCCAATGTGCCGTCAGGGAGATGTAGTGGCCCTGCCCGCCTGTGCTTGTCCACGTGTCCGTAGTTAAGTGGACCGTGGCAGTAACCGCGTTGGTGAGGGCGCGCACAATGTTGCGGGAGACGTGGTCGTGCAGGGCTGGGACGGCACATCGGGAAAAGTAGTGGCGACTGGGAACTGAGTAGCGCGGGGCCGCCGCCTCCATGATACTTTTGAAGGACTCAGTTTCCACAACCCTATACGGCAGCATCTCAAGGCTGATGAATTTTGCTATGCGGACGGTTAACGTTTGAGCGTGCGGGTGCGTGGCGGCGTACTTGCGCTTGCGCTTGAACACTTGTGCAAGCGACGGCTGAACGGTGCGCTGAACTACACTGCTGGATGGGGCCGAGGACAGCGGAGATGAGGGTGTGGGTGCAGGCCATGAGGCGGTAGTGCCTGTGTCCTGAGAGGGGGGTTGCATCTCAGTGGCAGGTTGGGGCACAGGGGGAGAGGCAGGGGTGCAAACCGGAGGCGGTGAACGGCCTTCGTCCCACCTTGTGGGGTGCTTGGCCATCATATGTCTGCGCATGGTGGTGGTGGTGAGGCTGTTGGTGTTGGCTCCCCGGCTGAGCTTTGCGCAACAAAGGTTGCACACCACTGTTCGTCGGTCGTCAGGCGTCTCTGTGAAAAACTGCCAGACCTTAGAGCACCTCGGCCTCTGCAGGGTGGCATGGCGCGAGGGGGCGCTTTGGGAAACACTTGGTGGATTATTCGGTCTGGCCCTGCCTCTACCCCTGGCCCTGGCCACCGCACTGCCTCTTGCAACCTGCCCTGCTGATGCCCTTGACTCCCCCTCTGAAGACCTGTCCTCCTGAGTAAGCGTTGCACACCAGGTGGGGTCAGTCACCTCATCGTCCTGCTGCTCTTCCTCCGAATCCTCTGTGCGCTGCTCCCTTGGACTTACTGCCCTTACTACTACCTCACTGCAAGACAACTGTGTCTGATCGTCATCGTCCTCCTCACCCACAGAAAGTTGTTGAGACAGTTGGCGGAAGTCCCCAGCCTCTTCCCTCGGACCCCGGGAACTTTCGAATGGTTGGGCATCAGTGACGATAAACTCCTCTGGTGGGAGAGGAACCGCTGCTGCCCAATCTAAGCAGGGGCCCGAGAACAGTTCCTGGGAGTGTTCCCGCTCCTGAGCAGGTGTCATTGTAGTGGAGTGAGGAGGCTGGGAGGAAGGAGGAGCAGCAGACAGAGGATTCGGATTTGCAGCAGTGGACGGCGCAGAACTGCGTGTTGACGATAGGTTGCTCGAAGCACTTTCTGCCATCCAGGACAGGACCTGCTCACACTGCTCATTTTCTAATAACCGTCTCCCGCGTGGACCCATTAATTGGGCGATGAATGTGGGGACGCCAGAAACGTGCCTCTCTCCTAATCGCGCAGCAGTCGGCTGCGACACACCGGGATCAGGAGCTCGGCCTGTGCCCACACCCTGACTTGGCCCTCCGCGTCCTCGGCCGCGTCCTCTAGGCCTACCCCTACCCCTCAGCATGCTGTATTACCAGTGATTTGATTTCACAGGCAGGAAATAAATTGGCGCAAGACTGCAGGCCAAATATAATTTTTTCCCTTTTTGGAAAACGAAAGGCCCCACTGCCTCTAGTGAATGAATAATCTAAGTTTAATAACTGTGCTGTGTCCCTGCTAATGTGTCACAGAACGTAAGGGTAGCAGAGTTATTATAACTCTGGCAGAGCAGGTATTTTTTTTCCCAATTAAGGAAAGCAAATGGCGAAGCCAGCAGTAAAGCGTAGCTGGGTGCGTATGATTTAGCAATGTTTTTCACGCAGCTCACACGTGTCCACCGCCCGTAAGGACGGACAGAGGCTGGACAAATAGATTTGTTTCCACTTGTTTTTCCACCAAAAGGCAGCACTGCGTATATTCAATGAACATGAGAAGTTTAATAACTGTGCTGTGTCCCTGCTAATGTGTCACAGAACGTGAGGGTAGCAGAGTTATTATAACTCTGGCAGAGCAGGTATTTTTTTTCCCAATTAAGGAAAGCAAATGGCGAAGCCAGCAGTAAAGCGTAGCTGGGTGCGTATGATTTAGCAATGTTTTTCACGCAGCTCACACGTGTCCACCACCCGTAAGGACGGACAGAGGCTGGACAAATAGATTTGTTTCCACTTGTTTTTCCACCAAAAGGCAGCACTGCGTATATTCAATGAACATGAGAAGTTTAATAACTGTGCTGAGTCCCTGCTAATGTGTCACAGAACGTGAGGGTAGCAGAGTTATTATAACTCTGGCAGAGCAGGTATTTTTTTTCCCAATTAAGGAAAGCAAATGGCGAAGCCAGCAGTAAAGCGTAGCTGGGTGCGTATGATTTAGCACTGTTTTTCACGCAGCTCACACGTGTCCACCGCCCGTAAGGACGGACAGAGGCTGGACAAATAGATTTGTTTCCACTTGTTTTTCCACCAAAAGGCAGCACTGCGTATATTCAATGAACATGAGAAGTTTAATAACTGTGCTGTGTCCCTGCTAATGTGTCACAGAACGTGAGGGTAGCAGAGTTATTATAACTCTGGCAGAGCAGGTATTTTTTTTCCCAATTAAGGAAAGCAAATGGCGAAGCCAGCAGTAAAGCGTAGCTGGGTGCGTATGATTTAGCAATGTTTTTCACGCAGCGCACACGTGTCCACCGCCCGTAAGGACGGACAGAGGCTGGACAAATAGATTTGTTTTCACTTGTTTTTCCACCAAAAGGCAGCACTGCGTATATTCTATGAATAATAACTGTGTTGTGGCCCTGCCTATACAATTCTTTCCCTGCAGTATCAATGGAGGGTGGAATGCTCTGCAGAGGCGATTTTGAGAAGCCCCAAAAAAATGCAGCACAGCTAACAGCAGCCTGGACAGTACTGCACACGGATAAATATGGCCCTAGAAAGGACCGTTGAGGTTCTTGAAGGCTACACTCACTCCTAACACTCTCCCTGCCTATGCAGCACTTCTGTCCCTAATGCCAGGTGCAACGCTCTGCAGAGCCGATTTTGAGAAAAAAAAAATCCCACTGCTAACAGCAGCCAACACACAGCTATCAGTGGCCCTAATAAGGACCTTTGGGGGGTCTTGAAGCCTACACTAACTACCAATTCTTTCCCTACAGCAGCTCCGGTATAAACAGCACTGTCCCTCATCTAACTCACCAGGCATCTGAGGCGAGCCGCGGGAGGGGCCGACTTTTATATTAGGCGAACACCTGATCTCGCCAGCCACTCACAGCAGGGGGGTGGTATAGGGCTTAAACGTTGCAGGGGGAAGTTGTAATGCCTTCCCTGTCTTTCAATTGGCCAGAAAAGCGCGCTAACGTCTCAGGGAAGGAAGTGAAAGTAACCAGAACACCGCATGGTGTTCGTTACGAATAACGAACATCCCGAACACCCTAATATTCGCACGAATATCAAGCTCGGACGAACGCGTTCGCTCATCTCTAGCTACGATGTGAGGTGCAAAAACTCGTGAATGGGCGCACAAATCTAATGTTTGTGCGCCCGTTCAGACGGCATGAGCCCCAGCGCATATACGCCGAGGCTGCCATGCCATTGCCCCTTCCCCTTCCCTCCCTCTCGCCGGCTCACCTCCTCTCTCCTCCCCTCCAGCTGATTGCAATGGTAGGGGGCGTGACGGGGCAGAGCTAAGCACTGCCCCATCCCGCCTCCTCTCATTGCTGGCTGTGGATAAGGGGTGGGGAGGGGCGGGAGCTTAGCTCCACTTCTATCCCGCCCCTTATCCACAGACAGCAATGGGAGGAGGTGGGACAGAGACAGCAGTGGGAGGAGCCCCACTCCGCCCCTTCTATTGCAATCAGTCGAAGGGGAGGAGAGAAGATGGAGGGAGTTTAGCAGTCACGCTGCTAAACTCCCTCCCACCTCCCTTCTCCAGCCGCTGTCATTGGCTCCCATAGGAGCCCATGCAGCGGCCGATGTATTCTGGCCCAAAAGATAGTTCCAGGCCTATCTTTTGAGCCTGACGTAAAAACGCCCGGCGCTATATTGGCCAGCAGAGCACTTTTACATTGCGGGACTACGGCCATGTAATCTGATATATTGGAATCCAATGCATCAGATCATAGCGTATATCGGCCGACCATGAAAATGGCGGCCGATGTACGCTTGTGTAAAAAGCCTTAAGGCTTTATTTACACAGGTGCTGCGATTTTCAGCCGCCTGCCTTGTGGTTGACCAAGTTGCGGCTGTATCTCCCATTTTCTCGTCCATTCAGACAGCCGGGCTGAGGCATACATACACCGCAGCCTGGAATACCATCGGCTAGGTAATACCGTCAGCTAAACTCTCTCCCCCTTCCCGCCCCTTGCTGGCTGCCGGCGAAGGGGACAGGAGCTTAGCAGAACTAGTGTGTTAAATTCCCTTCCCCTCTCCTCCCCTTGCCGGCTGTCAGAAAGAGGAGGGTGCGGGACAGGGCGGGAGCTTAGCAGAGCTAGTCTTGCCAAACTCCCTCCCCCTCCCTCTTTGCTTGCCGGCGGCTCCCATTGGCTAATCGCGACCAAAAGATAGGACAAGTCCTATCTTATCCGGCAGCACGTAAAAGCAGTTGCCGGAATTGGCACCGTATATGCTATTTTTTCCAGACGGCTGATTTTACATGCCACAAAATCGCCTGTCTAAACAAATGCATTGGAATCCAAAGCTTCAGATTGTCGCGATTTTCGGCCAGCATTTTATCGCGGCAAAATCCTTGCGATAAAATGCTTGTGTGAATAAAGAACAACAATAGCATGGCAGTCTATATTAAATATATATTACATTCTTGAAAATCATTATTATTGTATTTATTTAAAGATAAAATAACATTATGAATGCCTGAGGGACCTTAGGGACCCCCTGTCTATCAGGGGACACAAGATTTCCTGACCACAAGCCGAGGCGGCAGGCAGCAGGAGAAGACTAAATATAGAGGTGGCAACAAGCCAGACCACTGGGGTTTCCAGGTACTGAATCCATGGCTCTAGCTGATGTCCTATGGAAGCTGGTCAACAGGCGAACACTTCATCGGAGCCTTGTTCAAATCAGTAGTTGGGTACACCCCCGGAGCAAAGGGGGTGTTCAAGCCAAAAATCCCAACATAATGCAGATCTGAAGGAACAGTTATTCAAATCATCCAATCAGGAACATAATTAAAAATACAACATAATTCTGTGTTGGCAAATTGTCTTCCCTCTAATTAAGCTGGTACATTATAGCCTGGCACACTCCATTCTTCTAACTTTATATTCCTTACCCTGTATTTAGCTGGCCAACAATGATGCACGGTGAGATAAACCTCGTGTGTTGGAGCTTACTCATTCCTTTACACACATTACTCATTACTTTGTGGGTTTCATGTGCATAACAAGATTATTTTTACACTGACTACATTGGTGGTCAGGATGTTTACCAGGATTATGCCCCTCCATTTGTTTCAGCCTCAAAATGGATTTTAGCTGAGGAGAAGCCTAGGAACTTTAGAGAAATAATTACATTTATAATAAACAGGTCTACATTGTTTCATATTTTTTGCACAAACTAGTTTGTTATTTTGTTCTATTGAGCTGACTGCATCTTGTACTCAGGTAAGAGATGCTGCTGACAACTACTAATCATAAAAGTAGTGATGATATGACTATTACTGTTAATAATAATAACAGGTATTCTACCTACTACTTCTAATAATAGAGATAAGACTACTAGTAACAGAAATACTATTAATACTAATAATAGAGATACTACTATTACTAATTACAGAAATACTACTACTAATAATAGATAGTTTAACTGCTGCTATTACTATTACTACAGTAATAATAGAGATACTACTACTAATTACAGAAATACTACTAATAATAGGGATAATTTGACTGTTGCTATTAATACTACTAATAGAAATACTACTGCTAATTACAGAAATACTACTACTAATAATAAGGATAATTTGCTGCTATTACTACTACTAATAATAGAGATACTACTAATTACAGAAATACTACTACTAATAATAGGGATAATTTGATTTCTGCCATTACTACTACTAATAATGGAGATACTACTGCTAATTACAGAAATACTACTAATAGGGATCATTTGACTGATGAATTTTGGATAAAAAGGGGAGGAAGACCTGAGAAAACTCAGACCTCAAGGTTGGATTTCAGAAAGGCAGATTTCAATGAACTCAGAAAGAGGGTAGGAAGAATCCAATGGCTGGATGTTCTTAAAGGGGTTGTCCCAAGAAAGCAAGTGGGGGTAAGCACTTCTGTATGGCCATATTAATGCACTTTGTAATATACATCGTGCATTAAATATGAGCCATACAGAAGTTATTCACTTACCTGCTCCGTTGCTGGCGTCCCCGTCTCCATGGTGCTGTCTAATTTCAGCGTCTAATCTCCCGATTAGACGCGCTTGCGCAGAAGGGTCTTCTCCCTTCTCTTGGGTCTCGGCACGAGCGGCGTTCTGGCTCCGCCCCCTTCTAAGCGTCATCGCGTAGCTCCGCCCTGTCACGTGTGCCGATTCCAGCCAATTAGGAGGCTGGAATCGGCAATGGACCGCACAGAGCCCACGGTGCACCATGGGAGAAGACCCGCGGTGCATCGTGGGTGAAGATCCCGGCGGCTATCTTGGTAAGGTAAGTAAGAAGTCGCCGCAGAGCGGAGATTCGGATAAGTACTAAACTTTTTTTTTTTTTAACCCATCCCTTGTGTTTGTCTCGCGCCAAACGGGGGGCCTATTGAAAAAAAAAAAAAAGCCGTTTCGCTGCTGGACAACCCCTTTAAGGACAGAAATGTCCAAGAAGGTTGGGGAGTATTGTGAAATGAGATTCTCAAAGTACAATCGTTAACAATCTCTAAAAGAAGGAAGAATGGGAAGCATTTAAAGAGACCAGGATTGAGGAACACAGAACTTAAATACATGGTAAAAAGGAAGAAAAATATATTGATCAAATGGAAAAAGGGGGAAATATCTAAAGAAGAATATAACGTGGTCTGCAAAAACTGTAGGGCAAGTGTCAGAAAAGCTAAAGCTAAATTGAGGCTTGCAACAGAGGCCAAAAGCAATAGAAAAGGATTTTGGGGGTATGTCAAAAGCAAAAGAAAAGTCAAAGATGCTATAGGATGCTTATAAGATAAAAATGGTAAATTGGTTATTACTGATGTTGAGAAGGCCGAACTTTTAAATTCTTATTTTGTATCTGTTTTCTCTCAGAAAGTAGATGGAACATCAACTGATCTTCCCTGTGCTATTGGGGGAATAAAAGAATGCAGGCTATCTGTAAGCAGAGAGGTGAGGGAACACTTAGCTAATTTAAATGAATTCAAGTCTCAAGGTCCAGATGAATTACATCCTAGGATACTAAAGGAAGCAGCAGAGGTAATTGCTGAACCACTCACCATAATTTTTGAAAATTCCTGGAGAACAGGAGAAGTCCCAGAAGATTGGAAAAAGGCAAATGTTGTCCCTATCTTCAAAAAAGAGAAAAAGGTGGATCCAGAAAACTACAGGCCTGTGAGCCTGACTTCTATACCGGGAAAGATCTTTGAACAAATTATTAAACAGCATGTATGCAAGTACTTGGATGAAAATGGAGTAATTAACCAGAGCCAGCATGGGTTTGTAACAAACAAGTCATGCCAGATGAATCTAATTTCCTTCTATGACAGTATCACTGACTGGGTTGATCAGGGAAATGCGGTGGATATAGTTTTTCTTGACCTTAGTAAAGCATTTGACAAAGTATCTCATACCATACTTATTGAAATAATGACCAAATATGGGATTGACAAGGCAACTATTAGGTGGATTCAGAACTGGCTGAATGATCGTAATCAAAGGGTGGTCATAAATGGCTGCACATCTAAGTGGAAGACTTTATCAAGTGGGGTACCACAAGGCTCTGTCCTAGGCCTAGTGTTGTTCAAGATTTTTATAAATGATCTGGAGAAGGGAATTGATGGGAAACTGATCAAATTTGCTGATTACACAAAGCTAGGAAGGATAGCTAACACTAGGGAAGAGAGAGATAGTATTCAAAAAGATCTAGAAAAGCTTGCACAGTGGGCAGCAACTAACAGAATGGTATTTAACAAGGAGAAATGCACAGTAATACATCTTGGCAAGAAAAATGAAAAAAGCACATACAGAATGGGAGGAATTGAGCTAAGCAGCAGCACATGTGAAAAAGACTTGGGTATACTAATAGACCATAGACTGAACATGAGTCAACAATGTGATGCAGCAGCCAAAAAGGCAAACACAATTCTAGGATGTATTAAGAGAAGCATAGAGTCTAGATCACATGAGGTAATATCCCCCTCTACTCTTCTTTAGTCAGACCTCATCTGGAATACTGTGTCCAGTTCTGGGCACCCCAGTTTGAAAAAGACATAGACAAACTGGAGCGATTTCAGAGAAGAGTTACCAAGATGGTGAGCGGTCTGCAAATCATGTCCTATAAAGAACGGTTAAAGGATCTGGGAATGTTTAGCTTGCAAAAAAAGGCTAAGAGGAGACATAATAGCAGTCTACAATTATCTGAAAGGTTGTCACACTGTAGAGGGATCAGCCCTATTCTCATTTGCACAAGGAAAGACTAGAAGCAATGGGATGAAACTGAAAGGGAGAAGACACAAATTAGATATTAGAAAAAACTTTCTGACAGCTAGGGTGATCAATGAGTGGAACAGGTTACCACGGGAGGTGGTGAGTTCTCCTTTAATGGAAATGTTCAAACAAAGGCTGGACAAATATCTGTCTGGGATGATTTAGTAAACCCTGCACTAAGCAGGGGGTTGGATTGGATGACACTGGAGGTCCCTTCCAACTCTACTATTCTATGATTCTATGATGCCATTACTACTACTAATAATAGAGATACTACTAATAATTACAGAAATACTACTACTAATAATAGGGATGATTTGACTGATCTCATTACTACTGATAAATAGAAATACTACTACTGAAGAAACATTACTACTAATAAGGCTTTATTCACTTGAGCATTGCGACTTTTAGGCGCCGGCATCACGGCCCGAAAATTACATGCACGAGGCAAAGCTGCGACCAAGGCTAAATCTTGCGTTTTCTCGCCCATCCGCATGGCTGGGTATGGTGTATATACGCTGCAGCCCAAAATTCCGTCGGCCCAGGGGAGAGAGTTTAGCGATGCTAAACTCTTTCCCCCTCACTTCCCCTCTGATCTCCTCCTTTGCCGGCTGATCGCGGCAATAGAAGATTCCATAGAAGCCTATGCAAGCTGCCAAAAAAGAGAGGGGGAGAGAGTGAGTTTAACAATGCTAGTCATGCTAAATTCCCTCGCCCTCGCCCTTCCATTGCTCCTTCTACGGGAGCTTAGGCAAGACCTAACTTTTTCAGCCATATGTAAAAGCTGCCAGCTGGCAGCGTATTTTCTATCTTTTGCGGCAAGACGATTTTAAGTGCAGGAAAATCGCCCATCTGAGAGAATGCATTGGAATCCAACGCTTTGCATGGCCGCGATTTTCAGTTGTAAATCTGCTGTTTGTGTGTCCATTCAGACGGCCCGGGTCCTTCGCATATACACAGAGCCCAGATTGCCGTCAGGCAGGTAGAGACAGCTTAGCTCTGCTAAACTGCCTCCCTTTTTCCTCCCCCTCGCTGGCTCTCGGCAAGTGAAGGTGGCAGGACAGGTCAGGAGCCAGTGTGCTAAGCTCCTGCCCCCTCTCCAGCTCTTATCAGCTGCCAGCAATGTGAGGGGCGGGACGGGGCGGGAGATTAGCAACTAGCTCCATCCCCACCCTGCCCCTTTTCATTGCAAACAGCCGGCAAGGGGCGGAGAGGAGGAGGAGGGAAGGTGGTGGCAGTTTAGCATATACACTAATTTTCTTCAGTAATAATCTAATTTCCTTCAATGACACAATCACCGACTGGGTTGATCAGGGAAATGCGATAGATATAGTTTATCTTAACTTTAGTAAATCATTTGACAAAGTGTCATACCATACTTATTGAAAATATGACCAAATATGGGATTGCCAAAACAACTGTTAGGTATATTCACAACTGGCTGAGTGATCGTACTCAAAGAGTGGTCATAAATGGCTACATCTTCAACTGCAAGAATGTCGATGCCACTAGACTCTGTCCTAGGCCCAGTGTTCAACATTTTTATAAATGATCTGGAGGAGGGATTTAAGGAGAAACTGATCTAATTTGCCAAGGACACAAAGCTAGGAAGGATGGCTAACACTATAGACGAAAGAGAGAAGATTCAAAAAGATCTGGACAAGCTTGAACAGTGGGCGGCCACTAACAAATATCTGAAGGCCTGTCACAGTGCAGAGGTACCAGGCCTATTCTCATTTGTACTAGGAAAGACTAGAAGCAATGGGATGAAAGTGAAAAGGAGGAGACACTGGGAAGGTAATGGAAGAAACTTTTTGACAGTGAGGGTGATCAATGAGTGGAACAGGTTGCCATGGGAGGTGGGGTGTTCTCCTTCAATGGAAGTCTTCAAACAAAGGCTTGCCAGACATCTGTCTGGGATGATTTAGTAATCCTGCTTTGAACAGGGGGTTTAACTTAATAATCGAGGATGTGCCTTCCAATGTTACCATTCTATGATTCTATAATGCACTCCTATACTGAAGTATAGCAATGTATTATAAGAATAATAAAATATATTGATATTCAAGATCTCTAGTGGGACAAAAATAAAAAGTTAAAGTCTAAAAAAAGTTAAAAAATATATAAAAACACCACACTTTTCCCCTGTAAAAAATAGCAGTCTCAAATCTGGTATTGCTGCATTTGTAATGACCCACAGAAAAATGTTAATACATTATTTAACTAACACATGAAAGAAAAACATAGCAAAAATAGTTCGTTCTTGTCCACCGCGGGGGGAAAAGAGGGAGAGAGAGATCTCCCCCCCCCCCCTGCTCCTCCCTGCTCTCCCCGCAGCTCCCCGCCCCCTGCCGGCACCCGAATCTTTAGAGATGAGCGGGCAGGAACTCGCATAAGGCACTACTCGCTCGAGAAGTGTGCCTTAGCGACTACGCTCACTCATCTCTAGTTATAATCCCTAGATAGCAGTAAATACAGCTAATTAAGTGTCATTGGTAAATTGTATCATAACCCTTTGTACTGTCTTATCTTTTCATTTGACCCCGAGTAGCATTCACTATGATTCATTTTTATTTGCTTTAGAAATTGCAACAGCATACGAATAAATTATGAATATTAGATAGCTGTAATTACAGTAGAAAATACATTAACCCCTTTATTACCCAAGTTAACGCAATTCGGTAATTTTGGGGGGGAAATCTAAAACAAAATTGTAGTGTATTATCTTTAAACTATGTCCTGCCTAGTACAGACCCTGAAGTAAGACAGAAAATCAAAGAACACAGGAAATGCAGCTTACCTGGGGAACTTTGCCACAAAATAATCAAGATGTGCCATTTTTTTTTCTTTTTTGGGGTGGGGGTGGGGGGGGCATACTTTATATGAGCGCATTTTTGAGAGGTATCATTCTATATTGGGTGCTTGGTGTGGATGCGCTAAAAAGTGACATAAGTTTACATGCGACAGTTTGGGAGCATCATTTTATAAAGCGGAATTTGGGGCCATGATTTTATATGGGGGCACTATGAGAGTCATAATCAGAATGAAAGCAGTGAGGAATCGCTTAAGTAATTTGAAAAAGTAAGTGGCTGAAGAATCCTTTTAAAGTGACCCTCTAAAGTGTCCCGAGACAGGAGGGAGAAGGGGTATATTACCTTCAGTTGAAATTCTCTGCTGTCCCTCTGATCTATCATTTCTGTTTGCTGTTTTCAGCTGTCCAAGATGGCGCCACAATTTTATAACTACCTAATGCACACTGTAGACTACACTCTGATTTACTAGCACTGATAATAATCTTTATTTGTATAGCGCCAACATATTCCGCAGCGCTTACATAGACAGGGGGAATACAAAATGACAAAACTGATCACATGAGCAGCCATTTCCAATAAGAGAGTAGTTATAGTGCATTGGTAGTCTAAGACTACTAATGCACTGTGTGTTATTAGATAGTTCAATGATTGCATCAGCCATCTTGGATGGTCAAAAACAGGACCAGGAACTGGTGGATTAGAAGAGAAAAACAACTGCAGCTAATATAAGCGGCATGTGCCATAAATATGGCCCTGATCCCCAGGTATCAGATTCATATTCCATTAAGGCAATCTTCCAGTGTAAAGTAAAAATTTGACCATAAATAGCCAATGTATTATACACCTATTTGATGCTCTTCATTTGAACACTGTTGCGCCGTTCCTCCATTTTCCAGCCTGCATCATTTGTCTGCAAAATGGTTAAAACAGTCACAGACTAGCCTTTGCACAACATGCTTAGGAAGTCTAAGAACTGCTCCCTTGCTTCTGACGGACCAGTACTGATGACGTTGTACTATGTCCACCGGAGAGCATGGGGTTGGGGAAGAGAGGGTTGTCTCAGACTTTCTAAGTATGCTATACATAAGTTTGTCTGGGATTGTGTTGGCCATTTTGCGTACAGGCAACTGGGGCACCAGAACTGAGAAATGTCATTGTCAGCTATGTCAGGTATGTGTGCTGTACATTGGTTGTGTATGGTAAAGTTTTATTTTGGGTTGGTCACTTTAAATGGGCTCTGCCAACTTTTAAAGTTGTTCCATTGCAGTGTCCAAGGAGCAGGCCCTCAGCTGAGGAGACAGCGAGGTAGTGATGTTAACCTTGTCATGGTACTCTACCATCTCCGCCCTAAGGGTAGCTCAGGACCCGACCTCATTACTGCTGGGGGACATCACAGGGGTAGTAACCAGGGGTTACCTTAAGTCCAATTGTTATTCGTGTCGCCACCGTTCCTTCTCCTGGAATAGATCTTGTCGAAGAATAAAATAGTCCAAAAACATTAAATGAGTATATAGAGTCCTTCAACACCATGTCACCTTTCTGACAGATGAAATGGTTGGCTCTTCAGTCTCAGATTCAGTAGAGTAGCCTGTGGGAGCAGCGCTGCTTTCCCATGAAAGGATTCCTATGTATGAGCAAAGTGAGGGACTAGCACACATGAAGTTACTCACTTCTAGGTCCTCGGATACACTGTCCTCTCCCACGGGGCACAGCTTAGAACAGTGTGGAAACTGCCGCTGTGTTGCAGACAAATCCACGGGTGCAGAATCTTTGTCATCTGCGTAGACAAAAGGGAGGTTTATATCACCGTACTATACAACAAAGGGTTGAAAGAACCCCGGAAATGCGTCCTTTACTGCATAGTTGTCCTGATGGATCAAAATCCATGGCGGGTAGTACGACTCAACAAATCCGTCGTGGGTCCGAAATTTTTGCAAAGTCCAAATCCTCTTCCTGTACGGAGCAAACTTCACTGTGGTGTTTCTCCTTACCAGCCTTCCTGCTTGCGGGTCTCCAACAGCAGGTATACTGGCGGCATAACTTCTTGTGGAAGCAGAACTGGAAGCAGAGGTCATAGCAATGGCTGGCGCGGTCAACTATTCCCTCTCCATAGCCGGGTCAGAATTTTGCAGCTCTCCGATCCTTTCCTCTGGTACGGGGGAAACAGGAAAAATTGTAGGCAACAAGTCCAGCAGCTCTGGCTCATCACCCCAGTAAAATTGCGGCCTGGGTGGCAGGTATCCAGTGGGAAACCCTTTCACCACTCTTGTTGCCATCTCGCCTGCAGGAGTGCTCTCGCTGGTCTCTTCTGTGGCTTCTGGCATCTCGCTCACCAGCATGAGTAGCTCCTCCCCTGGGCGGTCTTCAGCGCTCTGTTGCTGTTCCGCGGTGGGGGTGTCCCTCTCTACTTTTCCCACAGCCACGGCGGGAACTCTGGGGCACGAAAACTTTGCAAACTTTTCTGTCTCTGTGGAGGGAGAATGCTGAGAGCAATTTGATAGTCCGTAGACGTTTCTGTATCTTCTGCTACAAAATGCAAACTGGGCAGTTCCACCTTGTCGAGTAACACAACACCATTTCTCTCCAGGTGGTTACACTTCTGGGG
Source organism: Eleutherodactylus coqui (assembly GCF_035609145.1). Classification (NCBI taxonomy): domain Eukaryota; kingdom Metazoa; phylum Chordata; class Amphibia; order Anura; family Eleutherodactylidae; genus Eleutherodactylus; species Eleutherodactylus coqui. The sequence goes on along the minus strand of NC_089842.1, from coordinate 100,549,048 downwards.
TACACAAAAATGGGGTTCTGACAAAGAGTCCCTACTTTTTTGCAGCATCTTGCAGGTGGCACGGCCTTGCCTTTCTAATTTTTCTTTAGGCTCAGAGGACCGGTAACCTTGTTCTTCTAATTTCTTTTAGGCTTAGAGGGTTGGAGGGATCTTGTCCACAAATTATTGAGAGCTCAGAGGACTGGGTACAGTAGATATTTTAACTTGCGTCTATTTCTCAGGCACGGACATATAATTTCCTTCCATGTCTGGCAATGGCGGAGGTATCACTTCACCGTTTTTTAGGCAAGGCGCGGAAGGATCATCCTGTTCGTGATACCATAGTTCCGACCTGCAGCGTCCGAGGAGCAGGCCCTCAGCCGAGGAGACAGCAGGATAGAGATGTTAACCTTGTCACAAGGCTCTACCATCTCCTCCCTCAGGGTAGCTCGGGACCCGACCTCGGTTCTACTGGGGGAGATCAAGGGGTACTAACCGGGGGTTACCTTAAGTCCAATTGTCACTCATGCCGCCACCATTCCTTCTCTTGGAATAGATCTTGTAGAAGAGCAAAATAGTCCCACACCAGAAGAGTATATTTTGGAGCAAAACCTAGAACAGTGGATCTTGTCCATTTATTTAAACTTCTTGCTAAAGTAACATAATAGTCTCAGTACAGCAGTATACAAGATTACTTCACGGTGGAACTCACGGGGTATTGGAACAATCCCCAGGCCAAGTTATCTGTAGGTCTTTTCACTCCTGGCAATCACTTTCTCCACTGGCAACAACACTAACTCTTACTCTCTTCTCTTCTGGTCAATAAGCGGTTTCTTTCGCTCCATACTCAGCAGTGATACAGAGGTTCTCTGGTTTGAACGGGCCCAGGCTGAGCATCAGGCAATCGCTTGGCCTCCTCCATACTCCACGCATGGACTGACCTGACAACCTCTCTGTAGTGTCCCAGACTATCACTGACAAATTCTCTGAATCAACTCTATTGACTCACGTGCTCACAAATGATACTGATGCATTCCACAAACATTTTGGAGGCGACCCCATTAACTCTGGGCCACTATACCATAACCACAGAATAGGGGATAACTTTATAAGTAGTCGGGTGTAATTTCTGGGACCCCCCAATGATTTCAGGAATGAGGTGATTGGAGTGGTGGTCAGGCATGCTCACTGCCACTCCATTCATTTTAATAGGACTGCTAGATTTAGCCAAGTACAAGCACTCAGTTATGTCCAAACATCACATTAAAATTAATTGAGCAGCGATGTGCATGCTTATTTGCTAGGTGTTACTGCAGGGCTGAAGGAATCTCTTGCTGTGGCTGTCACAGCCACAGCAGGAAATAGTGACCTTCTCCATTGATTTGAGAAGAAGAGTGCCGGGGACCTGCAAGAAGATGCACGGGAGATGACAGCACTACTAAGGTGATGCATTCTTTTTTTTTTTATGGACTATTTTCGGGGCAGGGCATATATTTCAAGTCCCCCCCTCACCCTCCGAAAATCCTTGTCACGGAGAGTCCCCTGCCACTGCTGCCACAGCAGTTGCTAGAAGATCGTGATCCTCTCCCATTGATTTCAATAGGGCTGGCGCTGCTGCCGCCGGCCCCATTTGAAACAATGGGCAAGATCGCAAAAAGAATGGACATACCATGATTTTGTTTTTTGGTTCAAAAGTTTTTATTGGGACAGAGAGAGCAAGATACATAATGCATTCTGAGCTGTTGTACAGCAATAATACATATGCGACTTATAATGCACTAACTTTCACACTCCTCCGGCTCTCGAGCATGGAGCCTACTGCTAGAAAATCCCTGTCCAATTTTACACTGAAAGAAGAAAAAAACATAATCTAACCAGCCTTAAAATAAAACAAAAGAATCAGAACAGAGGGACAGACAGAAAGAAGTAATAATAGGGAGTACTCATTTGAGCATGGTTGGGGTAATTAGGGGTAGGGAATGGGGGACAGGTGGACAGGGGATGAGTCTTTGGCGTAGCCACATTTCCCTGCACGCGGGCAGCGAAAACTACGCCAGGAAAGAAAAAGACCTGCAATACAATTGTGTCAAGGCAGATGATCCCAGCCCACAACTCCAACCAAAGAGAGGGCTGCCCCCCCCCCAACCCCCGAGGAGATGAGGGAGGATGACCAATCTAGGTCGTGACTGATCCCCGATCCATCCACTCCTTAACTCTGGGGGAAGTCCTGAAATCTAGCCAGGGCTGCCAAATTGCATAGAATCCCTCAATGGCCATGTCCTTTTCCACCCTCATCTCCTCGAATCTTGCAAGTGTATTGACCGCCTGCACCCAGTGGATCCTGGCAGGGTCAGAGGTGGAACACCAGAGCCTTGGGATGACCTGCCTAGCCGCTTGAACGAAGAAGCGCAGCAGACCGCTCTTAACCTGAGCGACGGACCCTGGGAACATGGACAGTAATGCTATCTCGGGGGCAAACACCATATCCAGGCCACTCAAGCTGTTGTGTAACCTTGAAATATCTGCCCATAGTACCGCCACCGGAGGGCATTCCCACCATATGTGGACCATATTGCCTCTGCCGCCAGAGCCAACACAAAGGGGAGTAATGAGGAAACATTTTATGTAGCCGTTCCAGGATCCTGTGCCATCGTGACAGGCCTCTGCCAGTTGGCTCAACAGAGGGGACAATCTTGGGGAGCCTCTGAGCAGACCTCCCAAAATCCAAAACACCCCCGGTGTCATCCTGGGCTCCAATTCATGCTCCAATTCAACCAATAATTTAGACTTGCAGTGTTTGAGGAGATTAAGAACACAATTAGCTATGTTTGCCTTGTAATAAAGGCAAAAATCCGGTAGACCAAGACCTCCTCTCTCCTTAGATCTGACGAGCATGCTATGCTTTAATCTGGGTCTGCGGCCTCGCCAAATAAATTTAGTAATCAGGGAGCGTATATGCATCAAGAAGCGCCTATGTAGCGGGATGGGGAAAGCCTGGCAGAGATATACGAACCTTGGGAGAGAATCCATCTTAACCGCATTATTTCTGCTGCTCCAGGACAGGAACAGTGGGTTCCAATTATTTAGATCTTTTTCTAGATTTGCCAGGAACGGTTTAAAATTTATGCTAAAAGTGCAGAAGATGTCAGCCGGGAGTTGGATGCCCAGATATTTAATGGTGTTTCTCTGCCATTTAAATGGAAACTGTCTTTGCAAAAGCAGCATCTCAGACCTTGAGAGGGAGACATTCAATATCTCTGTTTTCTGGAGGTTGATTTTAAATTTACTCACTTTGCTAAATCTACTGAACTCTTGCAACAGGACTGAGATTCCCACGCTCGGACAGGACAGATACACAAGCAGATCATCGGGAAATAGGAAAAGTTTGTGGTCCATGTGGCCCACCCCAACACCTCTGATGGCGACAATGATTAGCTAGCGATTCCATTGTTAGGATGTACAGAAAAGGTGACAACGGGCACCCCTGTCTTGTTCCATTGTGTATAGAAATAGTATCCGACAGGGACCCGTTAACCCTCACCCAAGCCAACGGATCTCTATACAGAGCCATTATCCTTTCCCTCATACGGGGTCCCAACTCTACTCTCTGTAAAGTGGCTTCCAAAAATCTCCATCTCACTCTATCAAAGGCTTTTTCTGCGTCAATTGCCATAAGGCAGTGCGGGGACCACGATTTTGTCTTACTGCTGCATCGCAAGCGTTAAAACATCGCCTATGTGCATGGAGCTATTGGAAGCCACTGGCTCCATAATTTAGCGATTTCTCGCAGCCTTGCAATGCTGGAAAATTGTGCGATTTCCTCGCCAGTGTGAAGGCATACTTAGAAACACAAAAGTATGAACATCACATAATTAAGTTACAACTAAGTTTTATTATTTAGATAAAAAATATATTCCTATTTGCTCGGTTCTTGTTCTGCTACAATAAATATAAAATCCCTTATTTGCATGTGAAAGACCCGAGTTGTTTTTTGGATTACTGATGAAATTAGTGTTATCTGCCTGCAGCAACCAAAACATACTGTAAAACAGATAATAAATACATTTTGCATGAACCCCAGGGATGCTTTAAAAAGTGTTGACATGCTAGAATTTTCTTTTCTTCTCCATTCAGCTTCAGTAATGAATAAAGCAGATTGTGTTGTTCGGTTGCAGAGACAAAAAATGATAGAGAATACTAACACCAATAAAGGGGATATATCATCTACTACTACTAATAGTAATAAAACTACTACTAATCCTAAAAATATGAATCACAACAACAACAGGAATACTACTACAGCTACTACAACTACTTCTAAGGGCTCTTTCACACAGGGGAATTTGCGCAGCTAACTTACGTGCGTAAAGAAATCTGCTATAAGAAACAATGGTTTCCTACTAAAATGTTCAGATGATGGAATTTTAGCCACGCAAAAGACTCACACCTAAAAAGATAGGACATCGGCGACTGAAATTCACGCAACCCAAATTCCTTGCTGCGTGAAAAGATAGGACCTGACCTATCTTTGGTGCGTGATGCGCAGGAGTTTCCATAAATTGCTATGGGAGCTGAATAACAAGGGAGGGAGTGCTGCCACGCCGCTAAATCCAGAAGTACGTTTTAAATGCCCTGCTGTACGCTCCTGTTAGTCCCTACAGGGATGAGAGGACTCCCTGGGGGTCCCCTTCATCTCTGCGGGGCTGGAGAGATTTCCCACAGGGGGAGAGAAAGAGTGAAATGAAGGGAGTCCCAGGGTAACCTCTTTCATCGCTGGGGACTTGCTTCATCTCAGTGCAATACCCTGCAGGATAGAATAGGGATTCTGCAGCAGCGGGGAGAGAAGGAATTCTCCTGCAGAGGAGAACAAGGGAATCTCCGTAGCAGAAAGAAAGAGGAGGGTAGGGCTACGGGGCTTCCTTGTGGGATTCCCCGAGAGCGGGGAGAAAGAGGGTGGGGCTAGATGGAACTGCCCTCTAGCTCCACCACCCCCAACCCCATCTCCTCTCTCCACTATGGAGGATTCCCTCCTTGTCTTCCCGTAGCAGGGATGTGCCTCTAGCTCTGCTGCTGGCGAATTCCTCTCTCCCGGTGGAGGTGTAGGGAGTTCAGATGCATACAAAGCTCGGAAAAGAAGAAAGGTGTCTGTAGCTTAGACATTAGAAGTCTAATTAAGCTTAGGACTTGATAGCGATAAATTGTTAATTCACGCTATTTTGTGTGCAGTTAGCTGCAAGCAATTTTGGCGTGATTTTCACTCTCGTGTGAATGAGGCCTGTATTTTCACCTAGACAATTAGTGTTAAATTGCAACCATTAGAGGAGGCAGCCAACACTCGTGTGATAGCACCTTAATAAGGATTATAGGGTGATTATTATATATGAGGAGAAGAACAACAACAGGGATACTACTACTAATAAAAAAGGACATTATGGAAAAATCATTAACAAGTTACTGAAATATTTATATAGAACATTGATTTCATGAAAACTGAGGATGAAGAACTGAAAGCAAAAACCTGAAAAATGGCTGGTAGTTAAACCTTTAAATAATAACAAAAACAGACACACTACTACCATTCCTACTATTTCTGCTACTATTCTGCTATAATTAGTGTTGCGCGTCTTAATCAGCCAGGTAGTAAAATCACCCCAATTTTCTCCAAATCAAATTGGATTTGTCCAACCCAATTTTTGTAGAAAATTAAATTTCCCAAAATACCTGCTGCAGAGGTCAGAGAGCGGCCAATGAGCAGCCAGGACACCTTGATGATGTCACCATATATGTCTTCCATCTTGCATATAGGACGCTGTTTCATTGGACACCTGCATCACATGATTTAGCTATATATAGCATACGCATTTTACAATTGAGCACAGGACAGAGAAGCTACAGCACGTTTATATGCCTATATAACACGTCTGTTGTTAGGGACAGATTACAGAAAATATATTCCTGCAGGTGTGAGAGCTTGCATACCAGCAGGGAATTTAAACAGGATTCTGTGAGGTAACCAGAGAAAGAAGCTGCATCACATTTATATGCCTATATGAAACATGGTCTGTACATTGGGAGAGGGTATATTTCCGCTGCTGTCAATGTATATAGCAGCAAAGCAGACAGACAAAAACTTTAGCGCAGGGAATATCGCAGTCCGCTGGTTATGGCCTCAGATGTTGTTCAAATTTGCGAGTCTAGGTACTACAAATTATTTGCAAGCCTTATGCAGCTAGCAGTGGGGTGAGAGGAATTAACTTACGCTTTGCAAAACAGGGACAGGTCACAATATCCAATCTGTCCTTCTGTTCTCACAGTTTGTGCCGCCCAGGAATTGCTGCCCAGTTAGTTGTCAGTAGTTTTTGTTGAATACGCAGCCAACAGTGGTGTCTACAAACTTGATAAATAAGGATTACATATAAAAAAGAAACATGAAGAAAATATGTCTAGGAGAACACAGTCACATGGCCGAAGAGCTGTTAACAGCTCGGCAGGTCTAGTCTGACACATGGCTGACCACACACATTCTGAAGCCAGGCAAGGTTGTGTGTGACAATGGGGACAACTTGTTGGCAGTCCTTTACCTCGGAAATCTCAGACATACCTTGCATGGCCCATATGATTAAAGGGGTTGTCCCGCGCCGAAACGGTTTTTTTTTTTTCAATAGCCCCCCCGTTCGGCGCGAGACAAACCCGATGCAGGGGTTAAAAAAGAAAACCGGATAGTGCTTACCTGAATCCCCGCGCGCCGGTGACTTCTTACTTACCTGGTGAAGATGGCCGCCGGGATCTTCACCCTCGGTGGACCGCAGGTCTTCTGTGCGGTCCATTGCCGATTCCAGCCTCCTGATTGGCTGGAATCGGCACGTGACGGGGCGGAGCTACGAGGAGCCGCTCTCCGGCACGAGCGGCCCCATTCAGAAAAGAAGAAGACCGGACTGTGCAAGCGCGTCTAATCCGGCGATTAGACGCTGAAAATTAGACAGCACCATGGAGACGAGGACGCTAGCAACGGAGCAGGTAAGTGAATAACTTCTGTATGGCTCATAATTAATGCACAATGTACATTACAAAGTGCATTAATATGGCCATACAGAAGTGTATAACCCCACTTGCTTTCTCGGGACAACCCCTTTAACTTGTTAGTGCAGCGCTTCCAAAGCAAGTACCTAGGTTTACATCCAGTGCTGGAAAAGGCCAGGAAACTGCTCTCACTTTCGTCATTCACACCCAGTCACCTCTCGTCTTACAGGGGTGCAGCAACAGTTCAGGCTACCACCCAACATCATCTGTGACGTGCCTACAGGTTGGAATTCCACATTGCATATGTTGCAGAGACTAAAGGCCCTTTTACACGTAACAATTATTGCTCAAAATTCGTTCAAACAGACGAAAGTGAGCATTAATCATGATATGTAAACATAGGCAGACATGCACTATTCGATCACTTGTTGTTAACGCTGTTTTTTAGCTGCCATAAAAATAGTCGTCAAGCTGCTCAAAACACATTCCTTTTTGAGTGGCTTGCCCACTTGAGAGGGGAGTAAACAATGTACTCATTGTGTTTGCCATGCATACATTGTTTACTCATGCCTGGAGAAGACAATGGAGTGGTAAGCATATGCTTCAGCATCCCTACACACTTAATATCTCCAAGCAAATGCATAATGATTTTCTGCATAAAAATACAAGGTTCTTAGTGCACAATTTGATCAAATACATGTAAGCCCATCCACTACGTCAAGAAGAAGACAATGGAATCCTGATGGCTAGATAATTCCTCACCTCAACACATGCCCACCTGAGCAAACAACTCCTACTGAGTTTACTTTAGCTAATGGGGAAATGGAGATGATTAACCCCTTCCCGCTCCGTGACGTACCGGTATGTCATGGAGCTGCGGGGTATGTATGAAGAGAGGTTGCTGTTTATAACAGCTGACACCTGCGGGCAATAGCCGCAATCAGCCGTTCGGCCGATAGCAGCTATTAACCATTTAAATTCTGACAGCGGCATTTAAATCCCCCGAATGATGTTCGGGGATCCTGCACGGCCCCCCGCGGTGAGATCGGGGGAGCCGTGCAGGTGTCATGGCAGCCGGGTGGCCTAATGAAAGGCCCCAGGGTTGCCTTACCAGACTACCTATCAAGCCATCCCTGTGGGGTGGCTTGATAGACTGCCTGTTAAATTGCAGTATGACGTAATGCTATAGCATTACGTCATACTGCAGGAGCGATCAAAGCATCGCATGTTAAAGTCCCCCAGGGGAACTTCAAAGTAAAGTAAGAAAAAAGATCAATAAAGTTTTTTTAACTGTAAAAAAAAAAGTTATAAAACTTTAAATCACCACCCTTTTGCCATATCTATTATTAAAAAATCTAAATCCTAAAATAAAAATATGTATTTGGTATTGCCGCGTCCGTAAAAGTCCGATCTATCAAAGTTGTGCATTATTTTTCCTGCATGGTGAACGTCGTCCGAAAAAAAAAATAAAGAACAACAGAAATGCACTTTTTTAGTTACCCTGTCTCCCAGAAAAAACGCAATAAAAAGCGATCAGAAAGTCGTATTTATTTCAAATTGATATTATCAGAAACTAAAGGACATCCCGCAAAAAATGAGCCCTTGCTCAACTACGTTGATGGAAAAATAAAGATGTTATTGCGCGCACAAAATGACCGCAGAAAATAATTGAAAAAAATTAAATGTCCTTGAAAAAAAAAAGAATAGTATAGTAAGAAAAAACCTATACAAGTTTGGTATCGTAGTAATCGTACTGACCCATAGAATAAAGTTATCATGTAGCTTTTGTTGCCGTTTGTACGACATAGAAACAAGACGCACTAAAACATGGCGAAATGTCGTTTTTTTTTATTTTACTCCACTTAGAATTTTTAAAAAGTTTTTCAATACATTATATGGTACTTTAAATAGCACCATTGAAAAAAAACCTCGTCCTGCAAAAAACAAGCCCTCATACAGTGACGTCGATGGATAAATAAAAGAGGTACGATTTTTTTGAAGAGGGGAGGAAAAAAACAAAATGGAAAAAGAAAAAGGGGCCACGTCATTAAGGGGTTAAAAGCCGTTATCTGTACATGTAATTTTATGCAAAAATGTCAATTCGTTTAGTCACCTTGCCGTCTTAGTGTTAATCGTTGTATGTAAAAGGGCCTTAAGCCAGTAGCAGAGAGCAATCACAGAGTACTTCATGGTGTAAGTCATTAGCAGGCACTGTAGGGAGTTAGGTCACTTGACCCTGTGGAGTGGCTGCAGATTAAAGATGTTTGAGCTGTTTCAGCTGGCTTTGTAAAGGTAAAGTCCCCTGGTGCAAGCACCATGTCATGATTGACTCCTCGGGTGACATCATATCTCTGTTGTCTGTCTGGTGGAACAGATGCTACAGAGCCTCGGGGACAAGGATGTGTTCTTGTCTCAGTAGGAGAAGGAGGAAGAGATACTAATCTCTCAACTGTCTGGCCAGTCCACTATTACTCAACACCATAGCGAAGGTGGCTTTAGGCAAAAAAGAAGGGCGTCTTCTCCAACACATTTCTCCACTCACAGGAGACGTATAAAGGAGGAGGAGCAGGAGGAGAAGGAAGAGGAGGAAGAGGAGGGGGATAATATAGGTTCAAAGGGGAATATATATGCAATAGATCGCAGCTCTGTGGCTCATTTCCAATGAACAGGAAGCCACCACAGCAGCACCACCCTTAGGGACAGGGGAAATCTAACAGCATATCTCCCAACTTATTGGGCAATCAAATAGGGACACATATCACTTACTGTGTGACAGATCCATTTTCCATCCATATTTAAACATTTGAATGCTTTTAATTTAAATATTAGCACAAAAGTCATCTGATATCAGACACTTTTACCAAATAGTACCATATGTTGGAATAATATACAAATTGGGTTTTCAAGTACGGTTAGGAACCATATAGATATTGTATGGAACAATACGGTAAGTTTATTAATGCAAATGTATTTCCAAGGTAAAAAAATGGTCATTTAGGTTGCAAAGACGGAAAAAGGGACTTGAAGGGTATGCTAATAGAGGTGTGCATTGTTTTTTTAGCTCATCGCAGCCTGCAGCAACTGCACAGGGTAGGACTCACAGTCACAGGCAGCACTTATCCATGATGCTATGACATAGCGTTGGCCCCCTTTGACTTCTAGGTGTCTAAGCTGGATGATTGGCCATGAATGTATTTGTGCATAAAATACGCAGTATTCAGCATGTACATGCATATTTCCTGTGTATGTTAAATTCCCATAGACTATATTCATGTGTATTACGCACCAAAACAGAACATACTGTGTTTTTTCACACACGTGAAAAAAACTGCAAGCGTGAGTAGCCCAATAGAAATTGGCTTTTAGCACAACATATTACGTCCGTATGAGTGAGACCTTACTTGCAAAACTGCCTTGCCACTAGGGCTATATTTGCTACTCGACACTCACTGGTAGATGCCTAAGGCGGCATAATTTAGTGGGCAGCATGGCAAATTTTTCTTTAATAGACAGTCACTGCTGTAAGGACGTCTAGGCAAATGGTAGTATTACATATCACAGATATTAGCTTATTTTGCTGATTACTGAACGCTGCTGGCTAGTGGTTTCGGCTTCCCTGCTCTCTGTGCACTTTGCACACCTAGAAGAAATAAATGTTACTGCACTGACTGCATAAAAAATGTAAAGATTGCAGGGGAGCTGGAACCACAGGACAGTGATATGTCCTATTGACCAGTAGTCCCAGCTTCCCTGCGGCTTTACTGGATTTATAAGCAACAGTCTGGTGGGAGCTGTAGCTGCTGTGGAAGGGAGGAGGGGGAGACAAGAAAAAAGTTTATCTAATCTCTGCCTAGACTAATGCCCCCCATTTTCTTGCTGCCCCAATTATTCATACTGCAACCAGCACTATCCTCCAAAAGAATGTAAATGTATGTGTGCAAAATTCTGTAGGTATTTAGTGTGTGCAGGCTTGAAGTGGCCCACAGGGAAGCAAGTAAATCCCATGGTGGGCCCCTGAGCCAGAAGTGCACCCCCTGCTCTCCACTCCCCCCACACAAGAGGCACATGGCACAGTTCACTAACGGCACTACATACACATAGAAAGAATATAGCATTTCTGCCAGCCTGCTACCCACTCAGAGCCGTAACTATAGGGGGTGCAGGGGATGCGGTTGCACCCGGGCCCAGGAGCCTTAGGGGGCCCATAAGGCCTCTCTTCTACATATTGGGAGCCCAGTACTATGAAAAAAGCATTATAGTTGGGGGCCCTGTTACAGATTTTGCACCGGGGCCCAGAAGCTTCAAGTTGCGCCTCTGTACCCACTTATTATTATACACTGCCTAGACTGGATGAGATTACATCTAAGAGCAGCTACAAGTTGACCAGTGTTTTTCTACTCTGGACTGGATTCCACCTTCTTGATGTTGTTATGGGGTCCTCTTGACAATCATTTTGCAGCTTCCTGGTGCTGGCTGAGACCTGTCATTGCAAGAGCAGATATTCGCGTCTCAGAGGACCCTAGTCTAAGGCAACAGCCAGGCAGCGGGTTACTGAGCGGTTCTTCAGGACAGAAATAGTCTGAGGCAAGAGCTAGGCAGAAGGCTACTACTCAAAAAAGTGTGCTAGATAATTAAAATATATTCATTGTTAAATTCCTTTCTCCTCTCCTTTTTGAGTGATCGGAACTTTCACATGCGGGGCAACAGATTCCATAAGGTGGTTAACATTCTCTATACTCAACTTGACCCATACTCAATACAGCAGATCTAGGGGCGTAACTATAGAGGATGCAGGGGATGCGGTTGCTCCCGGGCCCAGGAGCCTTGGGGGGCCCATAAGGCCTCTCTTCTCCATATAGGGAGCCCAATACCATGAATAAAGAATTATAGTTGGGGGCCTCATTACGAGTTTTACATTGGGGCCCAGGAGCTTTAAGTTACGCCTCTGAGCAGATCCATCAATTGGTTCAAATTTTGCAGACATGGGAGAGCAGATCTCACAGCGCTTTCCAGTATAACCCAAACATGTTCAATGGGATTACTGTCTGGTCAGTTTGGGGACCAAGGTTGTGTGGTGAATTCACTGTCATGTTCCTCCAACCACTTCCTACTGATCCAAGCTTGATTACAAGGAGAATTGTCCTGTTAAAAGATGGCATTTGTGATCAGGGAAGACTTTCTGAAGATTTGGGTACAGATGGGCGGCTAACAGGTCCCTTTAGAGTTTACCATTCAAGAATTGTGGTATGATGATCAATGGTCCTAGGCCATGCCAGGAAAATGCTCCCCAGACCATGACACCACCACCACCAGCCTGTTAAACCCGAAATGTTCACCTGTGGGATAAGGATTCATGCTGTTTACATCACATGTGAACCTGGACATCCATATGGTTCAACAGGAAACAGGACCCGTCACTCCAGAGGACCTTCTGATATGTGTCCAAGGTCCATTGACATCCTTCTTGGGCCCATGCAAGGCATTGATGGCAATGAGGCAGGGTCATCAAGGGCACCCTTATCAGTCTTCAACTATTGAACCACAGTTGACACAAGGTACGCCACATGGTCATTGTGGAAATTTGTCTAACTTCCCCACTGTTGTTCACTGTAGCATGTCTTTATTTTACACTCACCTCTAGGATCAACCAAAAGTGGCCTGCTACTGTATAATCTTCTTTCGGCTGTCTGTCAATAGTTCAACCAGTCTTGGTACACTCTTGATACTGTTGTTCAGGAGCAGTCAACAAGTGTGACTGTAACAGAAAAACTGGCACCGCACCTCCGGGCACCAACAATCTGCCACCAGTCAAAGTCACTTAAATCACCACGTCTATCTATGGCTGCCTATTTCTGCTTTCTGCTGCACGGAGGAGAGGTAAGCACATTATCTGAGAGCAGATCATGACGCGGCCATCACTTAGCACTGCATTACCAATCCCAAGATGTCATGTGTCAGCTGTTTCTAATGCAGTGATCGTTCAGTGTATATTTTAGGTGGAACTCTAGAGATTTTGTTCTGTAAATACACTGATAGTCAATCAGGTCCAACTAAAATTCCCAGGGAGCAGTTTACATTTTTTTAATTCATCATCTTTGCTTCCTGTTCAGTGGACTGCATTGCTCTTACACCTCCTACATAATGTATCCCAAAAACATTTGCCAGAATCCATATGCTTATATCATGAACGGACCTAATTAGACAACAGATTGTAATGTAACTGCAATGCTCATCAGCCAGAAGAAAGAGTAATTTATTTAGCAGATATTGTACATTTTGTATAATGCTTTTAATTTTTGGCAGCAGAGTGGCCTTGGATATGAATTCTGTATATAGTCCATTTTCTAACTTTTTACTATCCTTTTGGTTTACAATTGTCCCCCCAAGTTAAGCGGATTACAGGTAGATCCAACAGTCAGATGTAAGCTGTGGTTAAAAGTGTTCTATTTCTTTGCAGCACCACCACGGGGCAAATGAGGTATTATACAGTTCTCCATGAAATCAGTAGGCTGTTCATGTAATGTATGGGCATGCTGGGTCCTCCAGAAAAAGACAATCTTTCTAAACATTCTCTGATACAGCTAATTGATGAAATCCTGAATTTCTGACTGCCCTCTACTAACACAGAATGCAGTAATAGTAGATTTGAAAGTTGATTTTTCCTAACAACCCATTTTACTACGGGCTGCTAATTTTTTATACTCCATCTTTTTATGTTTTGTCTTGTACCTGTGGATTCAATAAGTATTATAACTAAAAAGATATATTGGAAAACTTATTGGGTCAAATTTGCAGACTGTTTTATGCCAATTCTTGATATTTGCACAAGGATTTGTGACTTTTTTGAAAAATGGGCAGAGCTTGTTAGGAGGGAACATGGTCGCCTGTACTGACAGATTTATGTATAATTTACACCAGAAACTGATGTAAATTAGACCAGAAATGTACACCAATATAGTAACATAGTATGTTAGGCTGAAGGGAGACAATGTCCATCTAGTGCAGCCTGTTTCCACCCCCCCCCCCCCCCTTGTGGATCCAGAGGAAGGCAAAAAAAACCCAATGAGGCAGAAGCCAATTAGCCCATGCGGGGGAAAAAAATCCTTCCCGACTCCATAATGGCAGTCAGAATAATCCCTGGATCAACCAGGATGGACCTGGCATACGTTTCTGCCTAGGCGCACAAAGCTGACGGTATTCACTGAATACATGGAGAGGCATGTGGTAGGGGCAATCATACTCAGAGTCGATTCAGACAAACATGGCTTTCTCCCCTTATACCGTGATAATCACAGCCGTATAACGGGGCAAAACAGAACCTCTGATCTCTATGGGATTTTCGTGGTTTCGTTTTCACCAGCATTTAACCTATGTGTGGGAAAGATCGGATAACACCTGCCTTTCCACGGTAATTTTCAAACTCCTGCTCTTTGGCGCGGAGTTTGAACAGCTGACAAAGGGGAAGTTTCCCCTTGTTCAGGCGCAACTACGCTCCGTGCTGGCGAGCATAGTTGTGCCTATGGCAGTCTGGATGAGCTCTAGGCCCAGTGTTAGAGATACCGAGCTTAGTAAATATCCCCCATTGTATTTCTTGATAGGTTGATACTAAGGACTTTTTCACATGAATATAAATATGCGGTATTTATGTGCCTAATACGCAACTATGAATGAGTTCATTCACAAATGCGTATTCATATGGTTTTTGGTTGAATGAAAAAAATGTAGCATGTTCTATTTTGATGCGTATTACCCAGTGAGATAGTTCATTGAAATCAATGTACTTGCTTAAATACACAGCAAATACTCATGGAAACCTGCATATTCGCTGCATATTTACGCAAGAAATCAATGAGATTGTTAGCATTTTTTTAACGCACGTAAAATATGTTGCCTATTTATGTGCATAAAAAACCACGGATAGACAGAAATACGCAGGGAATCAGCATATTTCAGTTCATAAATTCACTGCATATTCGTGAACTGAAATACGCAATATGTTCATGGGAATTGAATTATGCACATCCCAAGCACCTCTATGTGTCTACACAGAAATTCACGTGAGGTAGGGACGAGAGGCCCGAGCTGGCATATATTCCTAGTATAATTTATGCCAGTCCCTGACGTAAATTCTACATAAATCTGTTGGTCTGGGCTGGCCACACCCCTGCTTCAAAGCCTCCCAGTTTTTAAAAAGCGTCAAGCCCAGCGCAGAATAGACAATTGCTAATTTTTGCGCAAATAACCACTGGCATAAAATACTTTATAAATGTGCCCCATTGTGTTTTTCGGTGACATGTTACACGTTTATTATAGACCCCACCGCATCACATTATTTACCGGTGAATCCTATCCATCAATTGCATCGTTCACTGATGGATTTGCTGTATGAACAAAACATGAATCCAGCGCCGAATTATTGTCTGAAATTATAGTGTGGCTTATTGCCTTTGGTACAATCTGTTGGGTTATCCCGTATTGTGGTTTGGGTTATACTCTCTTAAAATCGCTGTAAATATGATTGCTAATGTTTAGTTTTAATGGTTGTATTAAAAGTTATGTTTTAGGGACAGTCTTTTTCAGTGAGTATTGTTTATGTGATTGTCTTAACTAACTTTATATATCTTGACTGGTGTATCAACCTTTTAATAGCGGTCTAGAGACGCTCTACAATCACTACAATGAAGAGGCCTTTGTTACTCCCTATCGTATAGCTACAGTATGCTGTCAGGCTATCGTGTTTGAGAATTTCAACCCTGTATGTCTCTGTAGGGTTGCGTAGAGTCTAAGAAACCTGTTATTCTCAAATGTGACTGCTAAAGAATAGAGATGAGCGAGCGTACTCGCGAAGGCAAACTACTCGAGCGAGTAGTGCCTTATGCGAGTACCTGCCCGCTCGTCTCTAAAGATTCGGGGGCCGGCGGGGGAGAGCGGTGAGTTGTGGGAGTGAGCAGGTGGGAGCAGGGGGGGGGGGGGAGAGAGTGAGAGAGAGATCTCCCCACCATTCCTCCCCGCTCTCCCTTGCCGCTCCCCGCTCCCCGACCCCCGCCGGCACCCGAATCTTTAGAGACGAGCGGGCTGGTACTCGCATAAGGCACTATTCGCTTGAGTAGTTTGCCTTAGCGAGTATGCTTGCTCATCTCTACTAAAGAACCTTCCAAGTGAAACACCTTCAATACAGTAAGTAGCAGGCCTCAAGCAACAGTTGTTGGGAGGCAGTAGTCTAAAGTAAGATTTGAAAGAGAGACTTTCAGTTAGATCAGTACATGAAGATGCATCAAGGTAGGCAGAGTCAGACAGAATATGATAATACATCAATAGAATACCACATTTGTCTTCAGACCTTGTATTCTATTTATGCATGCCCTTATTTCAATATTTTCCTAAATTGGGTCCACATGAGGTTGATGTAACTGTATAATCTTGGAAAAACATATCTTAACCTGAATATTTTAAATCAAGACATACTAAGGGTTACTTAGCACTGGGAAAGTTATCCAATGTTCACATATGTATCCATGGATTGGACTTTTCCTCCCAAAATTTGTTAATGACACATATCGATTGCATCACCCTTTGATGGATTTGCTGAATGAAGAAGGCACGGATCTGGTAATGAGTTACCATTTAACATGATATAATACCATATGTAATGATGACATTCTATAAACAAAGCCAATTTTTAACCAGCAGGCCTTCAAGCCTAACGCACCCTATTAATGGTTCATGTTACTGTCCTGTTTTTTGTAACTTCTTCTACACAACACTCATACCCTTGACCCCTACAGATTAGTTCAATGGAAGGAATTTTCTCACACTTAAAGTTTATACTCCAACTAGAGCTTTAACAAATTATTCACAGACTCATTGATCTTCATTATCTTCATGCAAGGTGGCGTCAACACCAGATTGGAACATTCTTTACTGCAACATTGTTATAGCAGAACACTTCATAAAATGTTTAAAGTTTATTAAACATTTGACTACTGTATGACTAGACATTGTTCTAAACCAGGGAGGAAGTACCATCATGATGCTTTGTATAATAATATATTTACCTATCAATGCTAGTAAGGAACTAAGGATACATTTACACTGGCCAACTATTGTTCAGATACAATTGGTGAAGTCGTTCAAATATGAATGACTCTGACTTTACCCCAGACGACTTTTGATTAATAAGTGACTATTTTTTAGGTGGGCTGAAATGAAATGCCTAGCGGCTAATAAGGGAATTATCATTTGTCAACCTGTTGATGACCTTGTTTACATGGAACAACTGTCATTTGCATTCGCTCTTTCAAACGATTATCCAGATGATAGTCATCTTGTGTAAAGCCACCCTAAAGGCATATATCTCCAGGTAGTGTGTCCAGCACTGTACTTCTGAGAAGGTGCTAGGACTGTGTAGGACCTGGGAGTGTGGTGGCCTTAAGTCAAACCTCACTTACTCCAAGTACCAATTCTTTATTCCAACACCAGCACTCATGATGGATGTTCTGATGTGGTATCAATTGAGTTGGTGAAAGATGTTGCAGCAAATTTTAGAAGAAGGGTGTCCATATTTGTTTTCCTATGAGAATTTCTATAAATCATTATGTTCAATAAATCATTTCCATTGATATCAATGTGTTTCATCAAAGAACAGCAGAGATGATTTATTGATGAGATTACAAACCACAGATTGTGAGGGGATTTCTACTGCTGCTTATAACATCCTTTGGTATGACCCATATTGTTCTTCTAGTGTCATCTATAATGCATTATGGTATGACTTATACTACTACTCCATTGCCATCTGTAACACATTGTGGTATGACCCAAGACCACTAGATAAACTGGAGGCTTGGGTAGAAAAATGGCAAATGAAGTTCAATATTGATAAATGTAAGGTTATGCACATGAGCGGGAGAAACAGATGCCACCAATATACACTAAATGGGATACGGCTAGGGAATATGGAAAAATACCTGGGGGTAATAGTGGACTGTTTGATTTAACTGGAGCAATCAATGCCAATCAGCTGCTGCAAAAGCAAATAAAGTCTTAGGGTGCATTAAAAGAGGTATAGGGGTGAGGGCTGAGAACATTATTCTTCCACTATATAAGGCACTTGTCAGACCTCACATGGAATACTGCATACAGTTCTGCTCAGGAAAGATGTTGCAGTGCTTGAGCGAGTTCAAGAAAGAGCAACTAAGTTAATAAATGGAATTAAATGGAGGACTGGAATACCCAGAGAGGCTATCAAAATTGGGATTATTTACCCTGAAAAAAGGACGGCTAAGTGGCGACCAAATAACTATGTATAAATACATTAGGGGGACATTACAAAGATCTCTCCCATGATCTGTTTATACTCAAGATTCTAGAGTAATGAAGGTTTCATCATCTTTACTGTAAGAGCAGTGGTACTGTGGAACTCTCTGCCTGAGGACATTGTGATGGGAAAATCGATAGAGGAGTTTAAGAGGGAACTAGATACCTTTCTAGAGCCCTATGATATCACAAGATATAGACATTAAATAACCAGCGGGATTGTTAATCCTGGTCTTGGAGTCAGGTAAGAACTTTCAAACGTTGATCCAGGGATTATTCTGACTGCCATTATGAAGCCAGGAAGGAATTTTTCCCCTCAAATGGGCCAAATTTGCTTCTGCCTAATTGGAGTTTTTTTTCTTTCCTCTGTATCAACAACGATGGGGTGGGGGTGGGGGGTTGAAACAGGCTGAACTAGATGGACATTGTCTCCTTTCAGACTAACATACTATGTTATTATGACCCATTCGGCTACTCCATTGCACATCTTGTTCCTAGCCAGTTTGGTTATATAAAACCACATTGCTTGTGTTTTTATACCACGTTTAGTTCCTTTGGCTCTAGATATTCTTATCATCACGTATTTTTTTTATGCATTACCTATTTTCTATTGACAAAACTCTTTTGCCTTTTATTGACTTGCAGTGATCTCTAGCTTATGTTTTGCAATATCCCTTGGTGAGTATCTGACAGTGGAATTCTAGACCTCCCTACTTGCCGGGAGAGTCAAGTGCCCGATTAATTACTCTCTTCAAATGCTACAAGAAGGTGTGGAGTGTTTCCCTTGCGTTGCGGAACATCTCCTGTGCACTTCTGAAGGGTGCAAGGTTGGAATTCCTTGTGCAGTTGTCTGGTAGCTTCATCATGAAGAGGGGAATTTTCAGACATTACTTTAAAAAGTAGGGAGGGCGGAAAGGGCCCAAGGCTATATACGTATGGGGGAGTTGGGAGGAATGGCACTGAGCTGAATGAGTGCTTGGCCAATAGCTATCTAAGAGTGTACATATACTTTAATTGCGGAGTATCTATTCTCTTAGATTGTAAGTTCTTAGGATTAGCCTATACATGTCTGTTTACAATGTCAGTTCTACTGAACCTATAATTAAATACATAAATATAGCAATATGCAGCAGGACAGATTGGATCCAGGGTGATAACCGATCACCACATGTGGGATCAGGAAGGAATTTTTTTCCCGCTGAGGTATAACTCTTCAGGTTTTTTTTTCCGCCTTCCTCTGGATCTTTGGGTTCGGCAGCTCTCATCTCAGGACAATGGTGGACTGGTCAGAAGGAGGGCAGCAAGTTCTGTGGTCTCCACCGGGCCTGACCTGAGGGTCACTTTGATCATTGGGTAATTTATTAAAGGGCTGGTAGTATTTTGTTGCAATGTTTCTTATTGCTATTCTAATAAATAAGGAATCCTATCATCTAATATATATATATAATCCTACATAAAAGTTCTCATTAATTTAGAATTTTGTTTTTTGCTAACTATGAACTTTGATTCAGAATTGAAAATGGTTTCAATAACTTAAAAATGGCTGCAGTTCAACATCAAAATCATATCCTACAATGCTGTTGTAGAATATTCCGTTCTGTGTGAAAGGTCCCTTAAAGTTTCACATTACTTATCGTGCGCGGTGTGCGTCGTAAAAATAAAATCCATTCAAAAACAAACTCAAATCTTTTAGGATGGAATAATTTTAAAAAACTAATGACTGGAAGTAGTCAACAAGCGTGTTGTCATT
Source organism: Eleutherodactylus coqui (assembly GCF_035609145.1). Classification (NCBI taxonomy): domain Eukaryota; kingdom Metazoa; phylum Chordata; class Amphibia; order Anura; family Eleutherodactylidae; genus Eleutherodactylus; species Eleutherodactylus coqui. The sequence goes on along the minus strand of NC_089842.1, from coordinate 100,528,983 downwards.
AATAAAAGGCCATATATCTCCATTGTATTAAATCAGGGGAGGAAAGGAAAAAAACAACGAGAGCTCATATATCTACTAGGTGAAAAAAATCTGACCATTTTCTCAATTTTTTCTTTTTTTTAATTTAATTCCAATATTTTTTATTGAAATAACATGTTACATCCCTTTTGTACTCAACCAACTTGATTGTAAGGCCTTAGTCAGACGGGCGTTTTTTCGCGCGATTTGCGCATGCATCCGGCGATTTTTTTAAAACCATTGCTTTGCAATGGTATTGGACACATGAGCGCTTTTTTTGCGCTCGTCCGATAAATTATAGAACAGAAATCGCAGATCGCACCTATCTGCGATCTGCGATTTCTGTTCTCTTCTCTATATGCGCTCAATGGGGCCGGCGGCAGCAGCACCGACTCCATTGAGAACATATAGAAGACAAATCATTCTTCTCTGCCACAGATGTAACAGCTGTGGCAGAGAAGAATGATGTTTGCCCATTGAATTCAATGGAGCCGGCAATACATTCGGCTCCATTAAAAGCAATGGGCTGCCGGCAAGCGCGGGATGAATTGTCGGGAAGGGCTTAAATATATAAGCCCTTCCCTGCAATTCATCCAGAAATGTGTAAAAAAAATATATATATATACTCACCTTGTCCCGGCAGATGGAGTTCAGCGTGGCCGGCCTGTAGTGGGTGTGAAGGGGGTGTGAGACCTGCCCCTGATTGGCTCAGCGCTGAGCCAATCAGAGGCAGGTCTCACTCACACCCATTCATTCATGGGTATTGCCGGCTCCACTGAATGCAATGTGCTGGACAGCTCCGGCCCGTTTCTAATGAAACGCGGCTAGGAGCAGATTTTCGGGCGATTTTTGGGCCCCGGTCACGCGATTTGCGGATGCGCATCCGTCATGTGATCCGCAAATCGCGTGAAAAAATGCCCGTGTGACTAAGGCCTCATACACAATTTCAATAAACTTATACATGTAAGTCATTACAGTCATCTTGTATGTTATAACTGGGTGAACAGGCTGTTAACAGACAGTGGAGGCGAGGGGTAATGGGTAGGGGGGCGGTTATAGCATTACCTCTTCCTAGCGGACCATTTTCTCAATTTGGCCCTAAAAGATACCAAACTATACATGGTCTGGGCCGACCTACTATTTGCCGATAAACAGCTTTTGCAGTGCTTTTAACTTGGCATTATTAACTCAATTAGTTTATAAGTTTCTGAAATAAAAGTTATATTTTAAGGGAACTTCCCAGGAAAATTCTTCCAGAATAAAGGTTTTCTCTGCCGGTGTGAGATAGTGTTAGAGAGGGTAATTCAAAATTACTCAATATTAACTCCAGTGGTCCAATAATACCAATAGTGTGTTTTATATGTATTAACTATGTACATTCATTGCATTTTGGGGGAAGAGAGTAGAGCAAGTGATATAAACCACAGTTTGCCCACATTCAGTGCAATGGCTGGAAAAGACCCCATCACATATTACTGGGTTAATCCTTGTGGAAGCACTATATGACGACACTTGGAACCTACTACCTACATTTCAGTTATACAGAACCAAGAAAGCTCCTTGTGCTGTTTAATAAGCTCCAAGCACATGGCTTTGCCTAAAGCTGAATGATCACTAAGGGTGCGTTCCCACATTGCTGATTTGCTGTGGATTTTAGTGCGGATTTGCAGCAAATTTTAGCCATTCAATTCAAATTGAAGGGGTGAAATCTAAGGGGACCTTTGCCAACATCTGCAAAAAATTCTGTAGCAGATTAGTTATGTTAGTGGTCGTTCAGATGGGGCAGATTCACCATGGAGTTTCTCTCTGCACGGAAATTCAGCTGCATTTACAGTAGGAGCAAAGTGGATGAGATTTTGAAAATCTTGTGCGCAAGCTGCAGAAATAATCCACATAAAACCAGCGTGCAAATTGGCATGCAGTGCAGAATTCAATTCCTCAGTATGTAAATGTTATCGTCATTTCCGTTGTGGAATTCATCTCTTCTCAATGAGGGAGTGAATTCTGCACAGAAATACGCACCAAATAGTGCGGGTCTGGAGGCAGGCTTTCTGTAGCGGATATTCTGCTGCAAATCACCCTCATGTGGACCCAGCCTTATGTAGTTTGACACTGCATTTTGTGAGTCCAGCACTGGTTCCATCCTGGTTTTGGTATGTTATGCAAAAAACTGCATGGGGACAGAAACTACATGGACTGATAGGGGCACTGGCGTAACTATAGGGGATGTGGTTGCACCTGGGCCCAGGAGCCTTAGTGGGCCCATAAGGCCTCTTCTCCATATAGGGAGCCCAGTACTATGAATAAAGCATTATAGTTGGGGGCCCTGTTACAGGTTTTGCATTGGGGCCCATGAGCTACAAGTTATGGCTCTATGTTAAGTGGTTAAGAGAAGTTGGGGGGCCCCAAGATAAACTTTAGCTACTCCCTTGGATAGGGGCGAATATTTTAAACAGTGACTTCTTTAGTTTCTGTTTCAGATTCATTTATATGGTGCTATACAGTTTCTGTTCCGATTTTTTTTATCTTTATGCAGTTTTTGGCATGAAAGACCGAAGCCAAGACTGAACGAACGTTGGACTCACAAAAAGTATTGTGAAACCAGCCTTATGGAAATTCAGGTGGCTACATTAAACCTATTACCCTTGTCCATGTCAGACTCACTGGGACCGGGAAAATTGTATGAGGATTTGTTTGATGCTCGCGCTGGAGGGGTGGTTACAGGTCATTTTCTATTCCTAAATACTAGTCAAATTTAAATTTGTCTCTGCAAGAACTAATACAACGATAGTTTTTCAATGTATAAAATATCTCAGCTTCCTCAACCACTGTGAGTATGACTCAGTAGTGGGGATATATATATATATATATATATATATATATATATATATATCGCACTAACTTTTTTCGGCTTGAATAGTGTAGTACTTTAAGTACATAAACAGTTAATATCCAACTTCTTCAAAGTCCCAGTGTTAGCACCTAATCAGCAAATACTGTTCCATGCGCAGATGAAGATTATGTACTGTGTGTGGTTTCCAATATTACTACATCAGCATGTTCTACACTGCATCGTATATAACATATTACGCACAGAAATCCAAACTCCCTAAAATCCAATAATCTGCTGCTAATTTAAAGGTGGATGTTTTTACCATTAGGCTGAAAATGAAAAATTGTCCAGAGAATCAGCCGGGTAAACTAACATGGAAAATAGGCTTTTATGTAAAATATTGGTGTTACAGAGGAATCTAACAAAGCAAAATAATATACACTACCGTTCAAAAGTTAGGGGTCACATTGAAATGTCCTTATTTTTGAAGGAAAAGCACTGTACTTTTCAATGAAGATAACTTTAAACTAGTCCTAACTTTAAACAAATGCACTCTATACATTGCTAATGTGGTAAATGACTATTCTAGCTGCAAATGCCTGTTTTTTTGTGCAAAATCTACAAAGGTGAATAGAGGCCCATTTCCAGCAACTATCACTCCAGTGTTCTAATGGTACAATGTGTTTGCTCATTGGCTCAGAAGGCTAATTGATGATTAGAAAACCCTTGTGCAATCATGTTCACACATCTGAAAACAGTCTAGCTCGTTACAGAAGCTACAAAACTGACCTTCCTGTGAGCAGATTGAGTTTCTGGAGCATCACATTTGTGGGGTCAATTAAACGCTCAAAATGGCCAGAAAAAGAGAACTTTCATCTGAAACTCGACAGTCTATTCTTGTTCTTAGAAATGAAGGCTATTCCATGCGAGAAATTGCTAAGAAATTGAAGATTTCCTACAACGGTGTGTACTACTCCCTTCAGAGGACAGCACAAACAGGCTCTAACCAGAGTAGAAAAAGAAGTGGGAGGCCGCGTTGCACAACTAAGCAAGACGATAAGCACATTAGAGTCTCTAGTTTGAGAAACAGACGCCTCACAGGTACCCAACTGGCATCTTCATTAAATAGTACCCGCAAAACACCAGTGTCAACATCTACAGTGAAGAGGCGGCTGCGGGATTTTGGGCTTCAGGGCAGAGTGGCAAAGAAAAAGCCATATCTGAGACTGGCCAATAAAAGAAAAAGATTAAGATGGGCAAAAGAACACAGACATTGGACAGAGGAAGACTGGAAAAAAGTGTTGTGGACGGATGAATCCAAGTTTGAAGTGTTTGGATCACAAAGAAGAACGTTTGTGAGACGCAGAACAAATGAAAAGATGCTGGAAGAATGCCTGACGCCATCTGTTAAGCATGGTGGAGGTAATGTGATGGTCTGGGGTTGCTTTGGTGCTGGTAAGGTGGGAGATTTGTACAGGGTAAAAGGGATTCTGAATAAGGAAGGCTATCACTCCATTTTGCAACGCCATGCCATACCCAGTGGACAGCGCTTGATTGGAACCAATTTCATCCTACAACAGGACAATGACCCTAAACACACCTCCAAATTGTGCAAGAACTATTTACAGCAGAAGCAGGCAGCTGGTATTCTATCGGTAATGGAGTGGCCAGCGCGGTCACCAGATCTGAACCCCATTGAGCTGTTGTGGGAGCAGCTTGACCGTATGGTACGCCAGAAGTGCCCATCCAACCAATCCAACTTGTGGAAGATGCTTCTAGAAGCGTGGGGTGCAATTTCTCAAGCTTACCTCAACAAATTAACAGCTAGAATGTCAAAGGTGTGCAATGCTGTAATTGCTGCAAAAGGAGGATTCTTTGACGAAAGCAAAGTTTGATGTAAAAACAATGTTATTTCAAATACAAATCATTATTTCTAACCTTGTCAATGTCTTGACTCTATTTTCTATTCATTTCACAACGCATGGTGGTGAATAAGTGTGACTTTTCATGGAAAACACAAAATTGTTTGGGTGACCCCAAACTTTTGAACGGTAGTGTATATTTGTGGTATAATTCAGACATATTTGGCTATATCTGTATGACTGCTGTTACTACTACTCTTACTGTGCTGCTACTAATATACTATAAGTACAACACTCTTAATTTGGAACTGCTGATATATTTCTACTATAAGGAGGGAATGGCGTTTCTAACATAGAGAACATGTAATGGGAAGTTATCAGATGTTCTGGATGTGACCACAAGATGCTGTCTTAATGCTCTAAATGAACTTTTCTGATTCAGTTTTAGAAAACCATGGCAAACAATTATCACCAAGAAAAGCTCATGCTGGGCAATTATTTCCACTGTAGTGGCCAGTCATATGGTACAATGGATGGAGCCATAACCATCAGAACAAAAGCCTGCATTTGGAGTCCTTTTAAACCTGAGTAATTTTTAACTGAATGTGGACTGATTACAAACTGAAGCAGAACTGATGCATGAAAATATCTCTTTTGGGGGTAGAGTAGCTGATTATTGGATATGCGGGTCCTTGCACACTCCACAAGTTTCACTCTGGGAGGTCTGCCAAAGCTCTTCCTCCAAGCCAGTACAATGCACACAATACACACTCCTGGCTGGTGGGTAGTGGCTGGGCTTCTCCCCCCTTCCTTTTTCTTGGGGTTCTCTCTCTCCCTCCTCTACCAGGGGCTTTGTTTCTCTTCTTCCATCCTTTCCCTCTGAGGTCACATATTGTTTTATTTTGCAGTGTACTGATATAAAGGATCCTTTTCACACTGAAAGGGAAACAGGAGCCTGTTGCAGCAGTGCTGGGATCGCTGCCGGGTTGACTGAGTCTGCTGCGGGTTTTAGACATGGTTCTGCACCTTCTAGCTTAGTAGGTGTAACGCAGTGTGCTCACATCTGTGGATGATTAGCTGGATATTTATCTGTGATGGAGAGGAAGCTAAGGTGCTGTAAATTGTCAGTTGCTCGCTGTCTGAGCTGGCAGTTAGTGGCACCCGTGGACAACGTGGTGTCCAATGTTCCTTGCTCTGGACGGCTCTGTGTGCTGCGGCTTATTCTACTAAAGCTAAGTGCTGTGTTTTATTTTATTTTGTCCTTTATCAGTTTGGCCAAGCAGGGTTACTTAGGTCCCAGGAACGAGTGCAGGCCCGCATCTATCGACGCGATCAGTCTGCCATATCCGGCAGGGCCCTCTCCCTTATTTGTTACGTATTGAGGGAAAGACTTCCCATTTATTATTTGTTAGTTTGTTTTGGCCGCTGCATTGTGGGCAATTAATTCGAACTTCTCATTCCCGCCTCCAAGACTTCTCCAGAGTAGCACCGGTTCTCTGGAACGCACTACCAAAGGCTACCCGAGCAATCCAGGACTCGCAGAACTTCAGGCGTGCTCTAAAAACGCACCTTTTTAGGGTGGCATACCGCATTCCCAAAATAAAGCCCTCTCTACTCCGCTTGATAACATGCTCCCTGACCTACTGACTGCAATCCCTGCTAGCCATCATAAACCGCTCCTGCAGTCATACTGTTTCTGCCGTCACACGGCTAAATGTCTGACATTGTCTATGTGTATATCACCTCTCACTCTCCACCTCGCCATACCGTGCACATCTCCAGCCCCTTTACCTTCTGTATCACCCCACTATTCATAGTATGTAAGCTCATTGGAGCAGAACCCTCACCCCTATTGTTTCCATCAATTGATTACTATGTAACCATGGTTCTGTAATGTTTGTACTTTTGTCTTTCTGTATTCCCCCTGTCTATGTAAGCGCTGCAGAATATGTTGGCGCTATACAAATAAAGTTTTTTATTATTATTATTATTATTATTATTATTATTAATTATTGTGCATATCTGCATGTGATGGTGCAGCACGTCCTTTGCAGACATAACAGAACCCTTCAGTTTGCTTCCCTCTGTCATTGATTTTAACACAAAAACAAAACAGGAAAGTGCTTTCTGTTTCTTTTGACAGGAACAATAACACTGCAGGCTGCATTTTTTTCCGTTTAGAAAGTGAAAACTGAAAGCAAACGGAATGGAGTCAAACTGAACCCAAACTGAGAGCAAACAAATGTATTGCTCTCTATAGGTCCAGTTTGCTTCAGTTTTTTAATAAAAAAAAAACTAAAAACAAAGACTGAAGGACAGATGCAGATGTGAAACCACCCTTCGTCACTCTCTGCTTTGGCTAATAATGGGGGGCACCAGTAGGGGAACCCATGTATGATGTACATAAGACCTTAATAAGACATATACAAATGGGTTGTCAAGATGAGCCCTTTCAATATATTGTCCAAGCCTTTACAAGATTTGAGGGCTGAAGTAACAGCTTCAAAATCAAATCAGATTGCTTCTTGTTTTCATTACAAAATGAATAATCCAAATTCAAAGCTATTTATTACACTTTGTTCTTATAATAAACTCACAAACAGATCTTAAAGACTAAAATGTGACTTCTGTTATCTTAAAAGCTATTTTACCTTCCATTTCCACATTATAAGGACATCAGACATTTCTTTTTCTAGGGACAGATTCTCTTTAAATGTATATTGTACATTAGCGTAAAGCAGGGGTGTCAAACTCATATTCATCAAGGGCCACATCAGCCTTATGATTGCCTTCTAAGGACTGATTGTAATTGTAAGACTGTATAGTAATAGTGACCCTCATAGTGGCTGCAGTAGTAATAGTGACCCCTATAGTGACTCCAGTAGTAATAGTGACCCCTATAGTGGCCCCTGTAGTAATTGTGCCCCCATAGTGGCCCCAATAGTAATAGTGAACCCAGTAATAATAATGACCACCACAGGGACCCTGTGAGAATAGGCCCCAGTAGTGCTAGTTACCCCCATTTTGTTTCCCCAGTAGTAATAGTGACCCCCATAGTGGCCCCATTAGTAATAGTGCTCTCATAGTGGCACCAGTAGTAATAGTGTCCCCCATAGTAATAGTCCCCCATAGTACCCGTAATAGCAATAATGACCATCCCCCCATTATGGCTCTAGTAGTAAGTGTCCCCCATTGCGGTCCCAGTAGTAATAGTGTCCTCCCGTAGTGACCCCAGTAATAATAGTGGTCCCCGTAGTGACCCTAGTAGTAACAGGGTCCACTATACTGGCCCCAGTAGAGATAGTGACTCTTATAGTGGCCCCAGTATTAATAGTGCTCCCATAGTGGCCACAGTAGTAATAATGTTCCCCATAGTGACCCCAGTAATAATATTGACCACCAAAGTGCCCTTGAAATAATAGGATCCCTCGTAGTGGCCCCAGTAGTGATAGTGTACCCCCATTGTTTCCCCAGTAGTAATAGTGACCCCCATAGTGGCCCCAGTAATAATAGAGTCCCCTTAATTGGTTCCAGTAATAATAGTCTATGCCATAGTAGTCCCAGTAGTAATGGCAACCCCCTATTGGCGACTGGCTGAGCAGTTTCCCTACAGGCATACCAGTAATTCAGTCTGCAGTCATGTTCCGGCAGCGGCAGCTGTTCCTGAGTCCATGATCGCTGACCTCTCCCCTTGGTGTCTGCGCTGCGCACCGGACGGTGCACGCAGACACCAGAAAAGAGAGGTCAGCAGTCACAGACTCGGCACGGCCGCCACCGGACTGGGGATGCAGGCTGTGTGAATGGAATGCCTGTTAGGTTGCTGGATGGCCGGGGGCCACATAAGAAGCGGTGGCGAGCTATATTAGGCACATGGGCCTTGTGTTCGACATGTATGCTGTAATGGGATGCCATTGTGGTTAATGAGTCATTATCTTCCTGTTACCCTGTCACATATCTTTATTTCTATTTGATTGGATTAATTACAGTGACAAACAGGTTCTTCTTCTGTCACACCTTCCCCGTTGTCCACCCATGTTTAGGGCTTTATTTAACGCATACATATATCATTTCTAATCAGGACAGCTCATTCACAGGTAACATACAATTCATTTGGGTGATTACTCAGTTTAGTTTCAGATTTCAACTTCCTGACATGACCTTTTCTAGCCCTTCACCCAACCTGTCACCAACTATGTCAGGGGTGTCAAACTTATTTTCACCGAGAGCCACATCAGGCTAATTTATGGCTGCTTTCAAAGGGCCAATTGTAATTGAAAGACTGTATAGTAAGAGCTCACTCACACAAGCAAACTTGCGAAGCGTATTATGCACGTAATATTTGCGCATATAGTATGCAGTGATTAGAACCCATTCATTTCAATGGGTTCATTCACATGAGTGTATTTTTTTCACGTGATGTGCAATTGCATGAACAAATACGCAGCACAATATATTTTGGAGGTGAATAGGCCTGCGGAAATATGTATTGAATATGCAGGAGACCTGCATATTTGTGCACCATTTCAATTGATCTGTTTAAGTTCTTTTTTTGCATCCCACAGTATATTTGCGTACATAAAAAGATGCTGAAGCACCTGAAAAAAACGAGCGTAAGCAATTTTTGGTGTGGCATATTCAAAGCATATTTGCATACCAGAAATGTGTTTATGCCCATGTGAACGAGCCCTTATAATGACCCCCATAGTGGCCCCAGCAGTAACAATGACCCCCATAATGGCTTCAGTAGTAATAGTAGCCCCCATGGTGGCTCCAGTAGTAATAATGACCACCATAGTGGACACTGTAGTAACAGTGACCACCATAGTGGCCATAGTAGTAATAGTGACCCTTGTAGTGGCCCCAATAATAATATTGTCCCCTGTATTGGCCCTATTACTAATAGTAACCCTTATAGTAGTTCCAGTAGTAATGACAACTCTCCTATCTGCCTCTGGCTGGGCCGTGTCCCTACAGGCTTTCAACTTCCACAGCGCTGGTCCGGCGGCAGCAGCCGCTGCTAAGTCTCTGACCGTTGAGCTCTCACCTCTGTATCTGCACTTCGTACAGGACGATGCATGCAGATCCTGAAGGAAAGAGGTCAATGCTCACAGACTGCCGGACCGGAGCTGCAGGCAAGGTAAGTATAATACCTGCTAGGTTTGTGCTGGCGAACCACATAAAATGAAGTGGCGGGCCAGATTCACCCTGCGGGCCTTGTGTTTCACATGTGTGCACTAGGTGAAGTTTGATGGCAACTGAGGCAAGAAAACCCAAGCAAGACCTGTGCTTGACCTTCGATTTCTTGTTTAACATATTGACTAGAAATGAGCGAGCACCAAAATGCTAGGGAGCTCGTTACTCGGGACGAAATTTTCGCAATGCTCGAGGGTTCGTTTCGAGTAACGAACCCCATTGAAGTCAATGGGCGACCCGAGCATTTTTGTATATCGCCGATGCTCGCTAAGGTTTTCGTTTGTGAAAATCTGGGCAATTCTACAAAGTGATGGGAACGACACAGCAACGGATAGGGCAGGCGAGGGGCTACATGGTGGGCTGCATCTCAAGTTCCCAGGTCCCACTATTAAGCCACAATAGCGGCAAGAATGCCCCCCCCCCCCGCACTGTCAGCGTAAAGATCGTTCTCCTCTGCCATAGCTGTAACAGCTGTGGCAGAAAAGAACGATGTTTGCCCATTGAATTCAATGGAGCCAGCAATACAGCAGGTTCCACTGAAAGCAATGGGCTGCCGGCGATCGCGGGATGAATTGTCGGGAAGGGGTTAAATATATAACCCCTTCCCTGCAATTCATCCAGAAATGTGTTACAATAAAAACATATACCGACGTATAAGGCGACGGGGCGTATAAGACGACCCCCCAACTGTCACCTTATATGCTGGCAATACAGTGGAGCAAAGAATAAAAATCATTACTCACTTCTTCTGACGTTCTGCGGCGCTCCTGCAGGCTGTTGCTCCCTCCTGGTCCACGGCAGAGTATTGCTTTCTGGATGCAGGGCTTGAAATCCCCGCCTCCAGAAACACAGCCAATCACAGCCATTCAATGACATCATTGTCATTGGCTGTGATTGGCTGAAGGCACGTGTGTTTCTGGAGGCGGGGATTTAAAGCCCTCCGTAGAGAAATCAATGCTCTGCCGGGAACCAGGAGGGAGCAACAGCCTGCAGGAGCACCGCAGAACACCAGGGGGGAGTGACAGCCTGCAGGAGCGCCGCAGAACGTCAGCAGAAGTAAGTAATGATTTTTATTCTTTGCTCCACTGTATTCCCGGCGTATAAGGTGACAGTTGGGGGGTCGTCTTATACGCCCCGTCGCCTTATACGCCGGTATATATTTTTATTGTAACACATTTCTGGATGAATTGCAGGGAAGGGCTTATATATTTAACCCCTTCCCGTCAATTCATCCTGCAATCGCCGGCAGCCCATTGCTTTCATTGGAACCTGCTGTATTGCCGGCTCCATTGAATTCAATAGGCAAACATCGTTCTTCTCTGCCACAGCTGTTACAGCTGTGGCAGAGAAGAAGGATTTGTCTTCTATATGTTCTCAATGGGGTCGGCGCTGCTGCCGCCGGCCCCATTGAGCGCATATAGAGAAGATTTATGGCCTTAAGAAGGACCGTTGGGGTTCTTGAAACCTAAAATACTCCTAACACTCTCCCTATAGCAGCTCCAACACGATAGCACTTTCCCTGAACTAATGTCAGAATGCATCTGAGGCGAGCCGCGGGAGGGGCAGATTTCAATACTCGGGTGACACCTAATCTCGCCAGCCACTCACTGCAGGGGGGTGGTATAGGGCTTGAACGTTGCAGGGGGAAGTTGTAATGCCTTCCCTGTCTTTCTATTGGCCAGAAAAGCGCGCAAATTTCTCAGGGAAGAAAGTGAAAGTAACTTGAACATCACGTGGTACTCGTTACGAGTAACGAGCATCTCGAACACCCTAATACTCGAACGAGTATCAAGCTCGGACGAGTATGCTCGCTCATCTCTAATATTGACCTTTAAATGATGGTTCAAATAAAGCTTCACCTTTAATTAACTTTGACTACATAGACAACAAATGTAGGTTCTAGCTACGGTATACACAGTATCTTCACTGAACATGAGTGAAAACGTGAAGTGGTAAATGAAGAATAGGAATACCTAGAAACACACAGGCTAGGTGCTGTTAATGAATCTTATTATGATCTTATTTTTACTCTAATTATGGCCTTCATGAATATTCAGGACACAAGCCTGGTTAATTACGATATGTTTGGTAGTTGATTACTATCTGTAGATTTAGTCTGTGGATCTCATGGGGATACAAAATACCAGCAAGTAAAATTGATAGCAAACAATATTTAGCACATCTGATCGCAACCATTGAGTAGAGGCAGAGGAGTTTCACTACTAGTGCAGGCTAGATCTATTACTAGTTTCACCAGTAAAGACATTTCATCATCTAACTGCCTACTTACAAATGACTGTAAGTGTTCACAATGATATTTTTTGTTACTATAATCAGTCATAATGTCGTCATCAGAATTCAACCATTTTTCTCAGTTAACCCTTCTGATTGGTCAATACCATATACTCTATATACTTGATTGGGTTGTCCGGATTTAGAAAAAAAAATTGCTCTTTTACCAGAAATACAAAAAATTAACATGGGCTATGTCTATTGCAGTTACAATCATAGAATGGCAAAGTTGGAAGGGACCTCCACGGTCATTGGGTCCAATCCACTGCTCAAAACAGATGTCTGTTCAGCCTCAGTGACGGAGACTTCTTTGGTCTCTGTTTCACAGACCCCGTTTCGCCGAAAATAAGACCTACCCTGAAAATAAGCTCCACCCTGATTTTTCGGGGAGGTTTGAAATATAACTATAAGCTTTAGCTGCATTACATTAAAAAAAAAATTACCTAGCATCCAGGTGCCTCCTGCTGCTCTCCATAGCTCCAACATGCTTCTTGCAGTCCTCAGGTGCCCACAGAAGATCACTTCCTGGTTATGGGATTCATAAATCCCGCCCCCATGAAGCGATGGCTCTTATTGGGTCTCAAGCGCTGTGAGCCATTGAATGCAGTGCTTGATGAACCAATTCGATGTCTGTGGTTGGCTGAACCAATCACAGCCATCACGTTGTGGAGGTGGGATTTATGAATTGGCCAATCAATGCCACGGCTCAGCCAATTCATAAATCCTGCTCCACAACGCGATGGCTGTGATTGGTTCTTCAACCGGTGCTCAGTTAATCAATACAGTGCTTGTGGAACCAATCACAGCCATCACATTGGTTTATCAAGCGCTGCATTAATTCGCTGAGCAGTGCTCGAGAACCAATCAGAGCCATTGTTTCCTAGAGCTGGGATTTATGAATCACATAACTAGGCAGTGATCTTCTGTGGGCGGCTGAAGACTGCAAGAAGTGTGTTAGAGCTCCGGGAGGGACCTGGATCGAGCCTGTTAGGTAAGTATAATAAGACATTCACTGAAAATAAGACCTAGTGCATCTTTTGGGGCAAAAATTAATATCAGACAGGGTCTTATATTTAGGGAAACAAAGTAGTTCCTCTCCCTGTCAGTTTTTTTAGCTGGATAGAAAAGTCCCAAGGATGAAGCTTTTCAGTCCAGCTGCAACGACTGACAGGAACCGAAGAGGTCTCCTTTGCACATACTAAACCCTATGTTTCCATCCAGGTTTTTCCCAATGCAGTTTGGATGGCATAATGTAATGTGAAAGAAACCTTAAAATGTATTTATTATTAATAAATAATAATAATTTATTAATATAGTGCCATCCACTTCCGTAATGTTCAAAGAGTACTCTGTTCAGTCATTAAAGGCGACCTCATGGAATCTGTTCAGGAGCAGCTTACCTACTTGTTCTGCATCATACATGTCTCAATCTACAGAGAAGCTACGGCATCATTGCCACATCACATACTATACTGAAACAATAGCAACAAAAAGTATCTTGTTATCATAGAAACACAGAAGAAATAGACTATATTTTCTTTGCGACCAACTATAAATAAGTTGTCATGAAATATGAAGGCTGGCTTCAATTATTTAGCTACATGAATAGCCACTTCCGTTACTTCCATTCATAATGGTTATCTTTACTGAAATTATGATGACAACACTCCTACGCCAGCTAATTAGAGTAGGCGGACCGCAATAATTTGAATGCAGAACTACATCCTGTTTGGCAGCAAAGGTGCATTTATAGTATTTAATTAAAGACGAACAGGTCGTGGCAGAAACAAGGGCCTACTGAGCAGTAACCACATCACAAATATTACATAGGAGGTCACATTATAAGAGTTCTTAAAGTGAAGCTCCACCTTTTAACTAAACGCGGATATAAAATAAGCAAAGACCAAAAATCCAGCAGAGGTGTAATGTATCTCCATGACCTCTTAAGCTGTTACTTATATTTCAGTTAGTTTTTACTCTGGAATTAGAAAATATAAAAGTTCCAGTTTCTGCATGAAAAGTATAACCAAACTATTGTTGATGCATCTCCTATTCTTATTCTTTGGCTTTATGTGATGTGAGGAGTATAAAATGGTGTTTAAAGGGTATTTCCAGGGAACTAATAATCGGCTGGGGTCTGCCGCTGGGGAACCGGACCGATCAGCTGATAGAACGCCCACTGTCAGCACCTCAACACATGAGCTATGGAGTGGAAGCAGTTAGCTCTAAGTCCTGTGTAGTGGCCGGGGCTTGTAAGTGTTAGTCTTATTGATTTTAATGATAGCTGCACCTACAGTTACAAACACACTGGAGTCGAAGCAGCAGCTTCCACTCTGTACCCCTGTTTGTTACAGCGCTGACAGTAGTCACCCGATAAGGTGATCAGCTGGGGTCTTGAGCAATGGAGGATAGGTCCTGAGGATAGGTTATTAATAGTATTTCCCTGGAAACCCCCTTTAAATGGGTGACCACATAATACATGACCCTATGCTCTGGCTAACAGAAGGTGATCTGGAGTGAGTTCCCACTTTATAATGTCCATATGCTCTAACAGGGTTTATAGATGGGGTTGTTGTAAAGGGTTTGTCCCAAGATTTAAACGTATAGGTGATATGTGTCTGATCAGTGGGGATCAGACCACTGGGACCCTCACTGATCCTGAGAACCTGTGGCCTCTAGTATGAATGGACAAAAGAGATAGAAAAGGGGTGGAGCAAACCCGGTGTGTATGAGGGTCCGGAGCCCAATAGGATGTCCAGGGACCAGAAGCCTCAAGAAGCTGAAGAAAAAAGAGTGTACATTTGTGTGAAAATTAACTTCACTAGGAGGCTCTGCCGACCAGATAAAGCCACCAACTGGCCACCGTTGCTGCTCTCCAATAAATTTCAACAGGCAGTGGGATAAGATTTATCCAACTTCTCTTTTTATTGTGTCAATTAAAACCAGTAGATACATGTTTCAGGGTAGGCCCCTTCATCAGTCAAGCTGGGTTAGACATAACTATTGGGGCTGGAGAATAAAACCAAAAGCGAGGGTGTTACCAGGAAGCGCTGAGAGCCTACCATGGAACACCAGGAAAAGTGGTGTTCTGGTGTTCCATGGTAGGCTTGCCTAACAGTATGGCAAAAGACTTCGCCCATGCCCCCTTCCAGTCTAGAGATGCATTCTTCAGTCCAAGAATGGGTTTCTAAAGGCTGCATGGATAATGGCCATTTTCTTGAACACCTGGAAAAACCCTTTAATGAACCAAGCCTCTATGGTGAATCACAGTATGAAATGTACACAGTTTCCGGGAGCAGCAGATTTTTCTACATTTCACTGAATAAATATGGACTGTAAAATAATATACCCGATGATCCCAGAGGTCTCTTCCAACACTACCATCCTATGATTCTAAGTCCAAAACAAGATTTTACATTTATTGACTAGGGAGTGATATACTGTTGCATGGCAGTTGTAGTAAAATCATGGTCACTACAACCATTAGGACACCTCTGTTTCTCTGTAGTAGAAAACAATTGGTGACAAAGTCAAAATTCTTATGATTGTTGCACAAAGGTCATGGAAACGTTTGTCGTGAACCCAAAGGTCAGCAAGTAGCCCTACTGCACATGCGTCCTACACCGAAACTTGAGTTATGTTAGCCACTGGTTCTCATCTGGTTTACCTCTTCTTCCTCCCTCTTAACATACTACATTGATACTCGGTGACATCAGTCCAGCTGTGGGTTATTACATAAGCAGATTATGTTATAATGCACACTACATTGACAACATATTATGAATGATCTGCTGGTGTCTGTGCCGCAAGGCAAATCTTGGGAAATGTCAAAGCTTCTCAGCTTTTATATAAGTATTTTAATAGAATAGATTACAAGCGGGATAATCTAGACCCGGTTTATGATTCCCCTACGTGAACTATAAATCTTTATAGGTCCTTGCAGAGATTAAGAGAAATCTACATTTTCCAGATGTTTCTCTGCACGTCTGCACAATTGTAAACTATTCTAGAAATTCTCCTTGCTTATGAAGCTGGACTTTAAGGGGTTTCCTGAAGAACATTTTTTGGACAGATGTTGAAGTTAGATTGGTCACTTCTCCATTGAAACATATGGGAGTTAAGGATTTTAAGGAACTTATACATTTCTGTAAGTCTCAGTTATTTCGAAATAATCTGTGTGTATCAGCCAACAGCTGCTACGTGTGGAGCCGGTTCGGCTCCTGAATCCACTCGATATACTGGCACACAACATCCGTTGTACACAGAGACGTCAACCTGAGAGAGCCTTTCACAGGGTTATACTCAAGTTCCAGGACACATCAAAAATGAGAGTGGCCATTTGAGGACATGACTTGAAGACATGGCTAACCTACAAGCATGGCTAGCCTTCAGCAGGACAGAAGATGAAAAAGTAAAAAAATAGAGGGAGAAAGAACACCAAAGAAAGAGTGAAAAAGATAGCGAGCAAAAGAGGGCTGAATAAGGGTAAGGATATGCTGAGACCATGGCGTAACTTGAAGCTTCTGGGCCCCAATGCAAAATCTATAACAGGGCCCCAACTATAATGCTTTATTCATAGCACTGGGCTCCCTATATGGAGAGGAGAGGCCTTATGGCCCCCCAAGGCTCCTGGGCCCGGGTGCAACTGCATCCCCTGCATCCCTATAGTTATACCCATGTGCTGAGATTCACAAACCAGTATGCTGCAGACCTTACCTGTGCAGAGATCTTTAGCAGCTTTGAAAATAATAGCCCCACGCAATGTGTCACCTGTAAATACCACCACTCACTGTGCCCTCCAAAAATAAATACGTAGTACTCCAGGAATAAATGATAATCTACACTGTACCCCAGAAGTAATATAGTGTACCCTGAAAAATACTACACTGTGCCCCCTGACATAAATTATAATCTATACTGCGACTCCAGACATAAATTCTAGCATGCACTTTGTCCCTGAAATAAATTATAGCACACACTGTGCCCCCTGAAATGGATTATATTCTTTTCTTCTCTATCCAGGTCCAGACTGCCATGAAGGCTTCTTCCAGTCATGACTCATCTCTACACACTCTCTACATCCTGCTGCTACCTCCAATGCTCCTCTGAGTGCCCCTATGCAGTAACAATCTCACACTTTGGCCACCACAATATAATAATGCCTATTTGTGGTCTCCACACTAGTTACGGTAGATCCCGCTTTTGTTGCCCCACGGTAAGACCCTCCTCCCTTTGTCACCCCTACAGTAAATAACTATCCCCTTTGTGGCCCCCACAGTAATTGGCTGCCTCTACTGGGAACATGTTTTTTTTTATGTTAGAAAACCCTATTAAGAAGGGAACTGTTCTTTCTCATCTACTCATTCTCAGTAATCATCACATGGGGATAGAGAGTTTAGCACCCCCCTCCCTCTCCCTCCCTCTCCCTCCCTCTCCCTCTCCCTCTCCCTCTCCCTTCTGCCTCTCTTCTGCCTCTCTTCCAGGATCAGTAAAGGGTTCTGCTAGAAAGCAAATAAATGCCTGAACTTAAATTGTCTATATTAATGAGAGAAACTGCAATGTATAATGTGCCATATAAAAAGTTTTTTTGTGTAACCCTTATAAGGATGGTGTATGAAAGAAGCAGACATGTAACTCATAACTTTACTCCAACAGGGGGCACAAGGTTTATTTGTTACAATATAATGTCCAAGTCTCGTCAGTTACAGGCATTGTTGTTACACAGTCTCTTAAAAGCATAGAGCTTGACAGTTACCACTTGCAATGCAGCAGTCTCTCTTAGATGGCACACACAGCTTGGTAGTTACACTCTGTTAATTCACAGTACAAATCATGTTAATTGAACTTGGTGGTGCCCCTTAGAGTGGAAATCTCACATTCTCTAATCACAACAGCAATATTCCCCAGGGTTTTGCTGAGCCCACAGTAGTCTGTCTCTGCAGGTAGTGGTTTGGAACCTCCTCAATACTCCAGGGCACTAGTGTAACTATAGGGATGCAGGGGATGTGGTTGCACCCGGACCCAGGAGCCTTAGGAATGGATACAGGGGATGTGGTGGGACCGGGGCCCAGGAGCCTTAGGGGGCCCATAAGGCCTCTTTTCTCTATATAGGGAGCCCAGTACTATGAAAAAAGCATTATAGTTAGTTGCCCTTTTACAGGTTTTGCATCGGGGCCCAGGAGCTTCAAGTTGCGCCTCCATGGACATTAGCAGGTAGGGGGTTTCCTCAGGCCTGGCAGTCCCATTCAAGGCCACAGCCTATGCATGTTAAGATGACAGGGTGGTGAATTGCCACACAGCAGGATCTCAGGATCGATAGTTCTAGCATGGCTTGCTGGCCAGACCCAACTTAACTCTCACAGACCAGGCTGATTGGCTTCCAGTCATTCCCATGTAGCCAGTCACAGCTACACTTGAGCCAGCCTCATACATAGTCTCTGATGCTGCCCTAAATGGAGCCCATGTGATGCTGAGCTCCAGTGTCTACACCCATGACCAGAGAATAATGTGAACCTGGTGCCCATTTGTAACTATAGACAAGTAACATAACCAGCTATGAAGGACAAGTGGTTATATTATACAATGATAAACAGTGTATAACAGCATGACATGACTCTGCATAGCCAGTCCCAGTTACTGCAGTCAAGTACACAATAATAACATCCTATTCAGACATATATTTGGTAAGGGGATGGGGTTTATGGCTGCAGGCAGTTTATCTTAACTGCTCTGTTACAAATGTAACATCATGTTAAGTGATAAATCTGGATACATTCTCTTTAGCCATTGATGTACCCATGAACACAACTGTCCATGATAATTGATTAGAGATGCAGTTTTGTATAAACCTGCATGTCCCCTTTAAATGAACATACATGTGAGTTAATAAAAGTTTGGACTATCTACAATTATGTTAATGTTTCTTCAGAAATCCCCTCTGTGGCTTTAGACACCCTCCACACCAGGAAGTTCACACCTCTGGCACATCTGCTCTCAATGTAATTGACTGTGAATGTAGGATATTGATTTTAGCTGAGTGAATGACTTGAGTAATGTATATTGGGTGGACTTATTCTTTAGGGAATAGATTTTGACTGGCCATAAAAATACGTTCTTTTGATGTTGTAATAAGAGTCATATATGGAGGTGTTAATATAGAATATATAAGTACATTAGGCGTTGAAGTCTCCTTGTATTAGTATGATAGTCACAGTCTGTGCTTCAGCGGATGCTACTCCCACTATGTAACTCTTGGCAGAATAGATACAAGCAGAGTCCCTGTGTAATTTTATCGGCCTGTACTAACCACGTGTCTAAGAATGCCCCGGCACTTCTAAGGATGGCTGCAACTTAGACCACAGCCCATTTCCAGAAGACCCCTGACCACCAGCTGTTCACATTTACACTTTTAGGTCTTATTCACACAAGTGTTTTATCGCGGCTACTTTGACATGATACAACATCGGGCAAAAATCGTGAACATTGGATTCTAAAGTATTTGTTCAGATGGACGATTTTCAGCTGTATCAAAACATCGCGGCTGGCGAAGATAGGACATGACGGCCAAATACACTGGGTGATGGTTTGACGCCGCCAGAAAAGATAGGTATTGCCCTATCTTTCAGGCTGTGATCAGCCGGCAGCTCCCATAGGCTACTATGAAAGCTGCGGGAAAAGGGAGGGGGAGGGAGTTTAACCGCAGCTAGCGCTGCTAAACTATGTCAGCTGCCTCTATTGAGGCAGTTGAAATACTTATGTTTTCCTAAGGAAATCCGGGCTGTGGCGTATATATGCCGCATCCGGCTATGTGAATGGCCGAGAAAACGTGAAATTTAGCCATGACTTGGTTGCGGCTTCTTCTCGCTCATGCATTTTTAACCTGTGATGCGGCTATCTGAAAGACACATACCGTCATGTGAATGAGACTTTACGGAGAGAGGTTGCTTAGCACAGTTCAAATTCGGTCTCTAATTGGGATTCTGCCTCTTTAACGTCTTAACAGTACATATGTTACCTTGGCAGAAAATTCTGAATGACACTTTTTAATCCTGCTGCCATTTGCACCATTCCTTATTTGCAGGATAAAAAGTATTCTACAGATGCAGATCTCGTATCAGTGATTCTCCTGTTGTAGTCACCTGTAGACATGATTCCTTCATCCTTCGCTAGAAAAATGTATAATGCTAAGAAAGATTAATGGCAAAAAAAGACCTGACCACCAAAGGACACGATGGCTGATACTGGCATGGATATCACACAACTGACAGAAGCAGAGCAAAACTGAAAAACATGGAGGGAGCTCGTCTTTAGGGTGACTACCCACTAGCGTTTGTGAATTTGCTGCATTTTTTTTCCAGGGGTCTATGGGGCTTTCTAATGTTAAAAACGCATCACGGCAAAATCGCAATTTACCGCAAAATCGCGATTTTGCGCGATGCGCTTTTAACATTAACTAGTCCCATAGACCCCTGGGAAAAAAAACGCTCCGAATTTTGCAGTGACAAAGAACTATAGTGGATAGTCACCCTTAGGGTCGAGAACGACTAAACAGCTAACAACAAGATCTCTGGCCTGCAGGTTTGCAGCTTTTGTTATTGGACTCCTGGGTTGTCTGTCATCCACGACACCCTATCTGGGGTGTAGGAGGTGTATTTAAACTGGCACTTCATTTCCTCATGTCACTGATATTATCCTTTTAGTTTTTTCTGGTTCTGCTGCCTTTGTTAGGAAGTGTTTGCTTGGTGTTTATTCCGGACTTTGACCTCTGACTTGGCCTTGGGCTATTCTTTCTGGTTTTCCATTCAGGACCTTGACTCAATGGAGACTTGTTTTTTGGACTTAGCAATTACTTCTGACTTTGGCTTGTGGTTTCTTTCAAGTACTGTACAGGGCTGCATTTTTCAGGGCGAAAACCCTGTCTAGGTACAGGAGTAGTCAGGGTCATTACAGGAGGCTGCTACTTTGCATTGTCTGCCTTTTCAATGCATCTCACATCTGTACGTGTATTTCCTTGACGCCATCTGGGGCAGTCTCTGTACTGCCACTCATATGTCAAGACATCCTGTCTGATTTGTGACACCAAGTGACAATACTGTCTCTCTTGACATCCAGATGAACTCCACTCCTCCTCATGCTTCAGTCACTTCCCGGACTCCATCTCTTCCACGTCCCACCACAATGGCTCTCTCCGATTAGCATGTCTTCCTACTGCAGAATAACATCCAGGAAAACCATTCATAACATCAAGTAGCACAAAAATAGTGACATTGCTGAAATAACGGTTTGTCAGCTCCTACTCTGTGCGCCAAGTGTTGCCCGGACTCTGTGGGTGCAATTGGCATAAACAATGCAACATAGTTTCAAACATTCCAGTACTATTGCAATAAAAAGCTAACTAACATTATAACACATCATCAACTTATTGCACTGCCAGGGGCTAAGTATAGTGCTTGTAGTTCATCCCCTAAATGCATATGAAAGAATATTTTATGAATAAGAACAATTACTAGCTTAGTAAGATGTGATAAACAGTATTTAAACTTGAGTGTGGGAAAAGAAAAAGCTAAGAGATAACCCCCTGTATGAGGAATGGAAAATCCTGTAACAAGCTTAACGGCTTATCTTACCAGGCAGCGGAAAATTCTTCAAGTATGGGGTCAGATCATCTCCTACACCCAAAAAGGTTTCCACTTTGCATTTAATTTACACACAGTAGTACAATAGCCTGTTAGTTCCTGGGCAGACTCTTTTAGCCAATACCATACAGTGCCTTGCAGTGCAGTGCCATCCCCCTTGATATTTCTCCTGTTTTGTTTCATTACAACCTGAAATTAAAATAGATTTTTGGGGTTGTGACAAAGCAGTGCACAGAATGGCCTTTAGGGGGCTGTAATCAGGCCTTCTGTTTAATGGAAGGTGCGTTAATCAGCAGGGACAGCTGTACAGATGTGTCTGGAGGAGCTAAAATCTCCAGACACATTAAGTCCTTTACTAAAAGCCAGAGTGAGAGGCTACAGTCCTGGCCAGGCCATTAAGATTCTGATTGTTCTTTATAGCAGTCCAACTTCAAGATTGCAGTGGGACACTAAAGGAGAAGATTATTCTTAACTCGAATTTCAGCCATGTTTTCTTCTCTCTCTCCCCTCAATCTACATAATTGTGAACTGCTTTCATTGTGTTAATGAGACTATGAAGGCTTTAGTCAAATGTTTATTACATTATTGTAAAATTTCCAAAATGTCAAATAAAAATTACAGTAAAAAAACAACAAAAAACATACAAGCAGAAAACTTTAATGTGCACAAGCATGCGCTCCCTGAAATTCAATACTTTGTGGAGTCACCTTTTGCTGCAATTGCAGATGCATGTCTCTCGAGGTAGGTCTCTAATAGCTTAACACATCTAAACGCTGACATAGTTGTCTGATCTTCCAGGCAAAATTGCTCCAAATCCTTCAAGTTGGATGGGTTGCGGTAGTGTCCAGCAGTCTTCAAGTCATGCCACGGAATCTCAATTGGGAGTTGAAAACCTCCCGACCCACGTCATAGGCTTTTCACTAGCCAAGCCAGGATCCTACTGCACACTGATAAGGGGCAAATACCACGAAACAGCTGTCTGTGTATGGATTCTGGCTTTGTTTACAATTCCGAGCCATTGTTATAAGGCTTGCATGAAGGGTCTAACACTGACTTGAAGGAATGCTGCCTTACAATAGGTACCACTACAGAGGTATTGTTCCATCTTCCTTATTTGAATATTCCAGAGAGGAGCATGGTTAGCCTTATAAGTCTTCTCACTCACCTTCTAGGTGTTCTCCTTAAGACGATACCCCTCCTGACCCACATCATAGGCCTCTCACTAGCCAAGCCAGGATCCTACTGCACACTGATGAGGGTCAAACTCCCAAAACGGTTGTCTGTCTATGGATTTTGGCTTGGTTTTCAATTCCCAGTTATTGTTATAAGGCTTGTATAAAGAGTCTAACATTCACTTGAAGGAATACTGCCTTCCAATAGGTGGCGCTGCAGAGGTATTGTTCCCTCTTCCCTATTTGCATAATGAATTTAATGGTGCTCTATGAGATTTTCAAAGTTTGGGATATTGTTATATAACCGAAACCTGATGTATACTTCTCTACAACTTTGTCTCTGACCTATTTGGGGAGCTCCTTGGTCTTCACGTTGCTTGCGTAGTAGTGTTGCAGACTTGATGCCTTTTCAGAAAATGTGTATTCATACTGACATCATGTGACACATGACAGCACACTTTGTTTACACACAGGGGGATCTTATTCAACTAATTATGTGACTTCTGAAGTTAATTGGTTGGACCAGACCTTATTTAGGAGTTTCATAGCAAAGGGGGTGAATATATATGCACTCACAACTTTTCATTTACCTTTTCATTCCTTTTTAAACAAAGTTTTTTTTCATTCCACCGCCACAATTCGTACTATTATGTCAAGATCCTCCTAGGAAGCGATACAGGTGGGGTTTCACTCTAAAGCCTTTTTCTTCTATTTTCTATATTTTGGGCTCCCTGGCAGCGTTCCCATTTGAAATTATGATTTGTGGCTATTTTTGGTATGATGTATTTGTGTACATTAGATGTCACATTATTCATTCTTTCTTAGTTTAGGATATTTATTCAGGCAATTTTTGATGCACTTGTATTTATTTTTTGGTATTGAGTTGAATTTTTGAATATATTTCACAGCTAAATTATTAATAATAATGCATTTATGATGCATTTGAAGGATCAACAATTTACGGTTAAAATTGGAGTCTTTTGGATTATAATATCTTATTAATAATATTTTTTTGTATATTTGGATGAAATTCAATCATTTATTTTTTCATAATTCTGCTGGTGAGCCCTCTTTTTGCTACAATATAAATGATTCACGTCTCATTCTGAATGGCTGTAGTTTGCATGTCTCTTTATTATAAGGGCATTTTGGTGTTCATGCACTTGTTTGCTTTTTTTCAGTGCTTTCAACTTTATGATGTTTTCTTAGCTGCGATGAATAACATTATTTCACTTTTCTATTATTGCTGCTATTGTTATGGTGGCAAAACAATTTTTAGAAACAAGTTCTGTTGACTGATGGGAAAAGTTTTGGGATGTCTGAAAAAAAATTCCCAGTTATGACGGAGCTGTAAACCCAAAGTAAAGGTTTAGTTCACTGCCTATATTTAAAGGTCCCTTCTAGCACCCAACACTAAATGCTACAAAATGCCCTTTTCCACTATGATCACAACTTTGATTGTATCAATAAGTTACAATAAACTTTGTCTATTTTGTTTTTCAGGAAAGCTGCAAATGTGCCGGAGGAGAGGTCACCATGAGGTGATGAGAGAAAGATTCAAGAAGGTTTTGCTTTCTTGGTACAACAAATAAACACTAAATAATTTGTGACAAGTTAAACAAGTACACCCAGAAGAACCATTCAACCCTTTGAGGAACAAAGCAAGATGGATGATAGTTCCTTGTCAGCTTTTCACCTATTTCCTGTTATTAGCTGAAAACAGATTGACATTTAAAGGCGCAGAAGTAGCATTAAGGTGTCAGATATGATTTGCCAAAAATAAAATGCAGAAACATAAACATGTCTTTTTAAAAGGTTTCTATAATTTTTCACGTAACACTCCAAGCAAAGCAGAACCCTGTGATATATCTTATGCTGGTTCTGAGTTGGAGGCACATGACACAAGGATTTGCTCTTGGGTGTTTTTAATCTCTATATCATGCCTTAGGCCCTGCACTAGGTATACATTTGTATGTCATGTTTGCCCAGAGTGTTCCTTTAACCTCTTCCTGACTTACTCTGCATCAAACCAGTAGTTCCTGCTGTACATGTGTGGTCCTGCTTATTGGGTGGCTCAGAAGCAGAGCCCGCAGTAATCAGAACGGGATCTTACAGAGTGGTAACTTACAGCTGCCATCCCCCGCTGCGACCACCAGGATGGGGCTAAGCTCTGATTGCAGCTAAGCTCCCGCCCCCTCTTCCCCCCCTTGTCTGCAGCCAGCAATAGGAGGCTTGGGAGGGCTTAGCTCTGCCCCCCTCTAATTGCAAACAGGCATAGGGGAGGAGAGAGGCAGAGAGCCGGGCGAGGGGAGGTAAGGGGATAAACAGATCAGATGGTAGCGTATATTGGCCAGCCGTGAAAACAGCAGGCTATTTATGCTCCTGTGACTAACCCCTAAGGGCGAAGGCAGACAAGCTTTTTTTTTTGCGAGTGTGTCTAATAGAACAGGGTTCCCCAACTCCAGTCCTCAGAAACCGCCAACAGGTCATGTTTCCCGGATTTCCTCAGTGTTGCACAGGTGATGTAATTATTGTCGGTGCCTCAGATACTGCCACAGTTGTTCTCACTATAGGATATCCTGAAAACATGACCTATTGGTGGTCCCTGAGGACTCGAGTTGGGGACCCCTGTAATAGAATAATTGGTTTCTTATCTTGTGTTCACATGTCCATCTTTTACAAGCACAAAATACTCACACCTGCAAAAGATAGGACATCTGTGCACTGGGAAGGTCCGTGCTGCGCGGAAAGATTCCCAGCGGGGGGTCCCCTAATCACTGAACACTGTGACAGCACTGTCACAGTGTTCAGTGACAACGGGACTTCCTGCGGGGATGAAGGAATCCCCTGCCACAGCTGTGACAGCTGTGGCAAAGGACTGCGATGCCATCATCTTGCTTTCAATAAGGCCGGTGCTACTGCAAATGGCCCAATTGAAAGCAATGGGATGCAGGCAACCCCCGCAGTGATATATGCCCTGTCCTGAAAATCATCCCTAGCTGCTGTACAAAAAAAACCCAAAACATCACCTCTCTGCCGTTGTCGTGGCTCCAGCGCGTCTTGTCGCTGGCTTGCCTGACACTCTTCTGCAGCTTCTTCTCTTGCCAGGGATTTAAAAATCCCCGCCTCCTGAAAGGGCTGTGTCTGATTGGCTGAGCGCTCAGCCAGTCACAGGCAGCGCTCAGCCATTCATTGAATGACTGCTGAGTGCTGCCTGTGATTGGTCACAACACTCAGACAATCAGAGGCAGCGCTGAGCCATTCATTGAATTCAGCGCTCCCTGTGATTGTCTGAGCCCTCTGACCAATCACAGGCAGCGCTCAGCTGTCATTTTCTTCATTTATAACCCTGCCTTTTTAGGCGGAGTCAAGCAGAAATAGCGGTCATCTGTATGGTTTGCAGAATCCCGCCAAACCATAGGCACAGCAAAAGCCATAGATCATTTTTTTTATTTTTCAGCCATTCTCGTAGTTTAACTGAACAAGTGTTGCAACATATATGTGAAGCCCATGACTTAACCTGGTCCCCTACCTTCATACCAAAATAATGATGATAGGCAGTCTTCATGATTGCGTTTCTGTGACGAAAATGTTATTTCACCACAAATGTAACAAAAATCCTTCACTAAATTCACACATTTTTGTGGCATTTTGATATAGCAAATTGTACACTTCAAAAGCACTCCAAAACCAGAAATCCTGAAAAAAAGAAACACAGAAACAATATAAAATTCAGTCATAGCAACAGTTATTATGTTTATAACCTAGAAACATATATAGAATGCTGTGTCATGTCAGTTAAGAGGTGTGACAACTCCCCCCCCCAAAAAAATTCCTACAAAATAAAAATGTAAACTCAGAAAAATGACATGCCACTGTATCTCCAAAGCAAGAGCTAATCGGTCATTTTTATGGTGATTTTTGAATTCAGCAGATGGAAGTACATAAGAATACGCTAATTTTTAGCCTGAAACAAAATCATCCTTGGGCATTCTTAAAATCTGTGACAATAGCTAATGGTCACAAGTTAGCACTTCCTGTTCTTTTTACAAAATCACAGAGCATGCCCGCCACACTCCTCCCATAAAGTCAATGAGTCATCTCCAGACACCAGTTTCCTGTGTCCATATCCTCTTCTTTCTCATTGTCTTCTTTTTACATTCTTATATCACCAACATTATGTGTTACTTTAAGAAAACTTTACTTAACTATCTAAGAACAAACAACACAAATGTCCTCCCTCCTAGTTCTGTACTTTTTTACAGAAGCCGTACTGTATCTGGAAATAAGGAACATGAAGATTAACACCTCGTGTGTTTTAGGACATCACATAATATTATAAGGTGAGAAGGAATTATATGTACAAGATCTTTTCTTCAATTAAAGCCCATTAACAACCCAAGAGAGGATGCGATTTCCTGCCATTTTATGGATTGCTTAAAAGGCTTAAAGTATTTAATCCCAAAAACATGCTTTTGGCAAAAATCTCTAAAAAACCCCCACGATCATAAAGAATTCTCGCTTTTTGATATTGTAAAGGTTTGCGGGTTTCCTATTGAAAAAACATTGTTTGAAAGCCAGACATTGTGTGGGAAGGACTGTGCAGATGTTAGACAGGGTAAAGCTAAAACTGAAATGGGATGTAAATGCTAATATATATATGCGTGTGTATATATATATATATATATATATATATATATATATATATATATATATATTCCTAAGGCACTGCAGGAAAAAGGGCAATAATCATATAAACATAAAATAAAAGTGATATCAATTATGTGCTACTGAAAAGTACTGCAGGCCCCACATGAACCTTATAGGAATCATATAGCATAAACATTTGTATAGTAGTAAAAACTTGGCAAATTCACATCAGCCCCCCCCCCCCCCAAAGAGGACTAATTAATCAAAAAAGAGAGTGAACCCCCACCAACATGTAAAAATGTAATGGAAATTGACTTGAGAGAAAATCCGTAAAAGGTCTCCCACCTACCATTCTATTCATAATACTGATGTCTTCTTCTTTGGTCCCCCTCAATCACCAATGGTTGTCACTAATATCTCGGCCCTCTTATAGCTGGGCAAATAATATTTAATCATTTCTGTAAAAATAAAATTATACATATATATGTTTGTGTATCAACTTCATAAACTTCTACTTATTTCAACTTAAATTAACCTCAAAAATAAAGTCTGAAGAGAAAAATATGAATCATGTAGGTGGGATATAGCAGTATCCTGACTCTATATGTCTGTCTCTTCATCATTTCCGTAGACTGCATTTACTGTACACAACCACAACAATTACCTAATAGATTTCCACCTCTCCCTAATTCCTCATATTTTCCTCTTTACTTAGATGTGATAATCTTACAGCATTTATCCTTCCTTTAAATCCCTACTCCATGTCACCATCCCCCGCCCACGCACATCATGTTTCTTCTGTGGGGCTTTTAACATGTTTTTATTGCGGCAGCCATATTTGAGGGGGACTAATAAGATTTTAGTGAACCTCATTAGTTCCAATAATGGTTTTCACTTTTCCTGTTTCTTCATCTTACGTTTCATGTTGGTTTTCCACTAATACTTTAGTTAGGGTACCACAGCGACTTTTGCAGTAAAAACATAGTTTAATGGTTTACTAGACCTCAATATTTCCCTGTTAGGGAAAAGGTTTCCTGCTAATCATAACTATTCTGGAATAGTTGAAATCCGTGCAATTGCCATAAGTCGCCAGAAACTTTTTCCCAGGTTGGAAAAGTTTGAGATTCTTTGATAGTCATGAATACATGGCAATTGCCCTGGAGCCCTGGCCTAAATGTATTACAGCAGTCTTCAGGGGGTATGTCTTCCTTGAGAATTCTTCAAATCTTTGAATTTCACTTTTATGTATGATTGAGTTGCATTATTAATGGACTGCTCCAGGGAAAGTCTGTTGACTGTGTTTTGTCTAGTGTGGGTCCCTAGAGGCCAGTGCATGACTTCGAGATTCAAAAGCAATAGATTATCCATGTGTCATGACCATAGCTAGTGTGGGTCTGGTGGGGCAGATGCTGGGTGTTAAGAAGCCGCTCTGCTTTAGGCTTCTTTAATATGGGATGACTGTTGGGCAAGTAAGCATATGACAGTTGTCCCAGCGATTATTGCTCGTGTGCTTTCACACAGGAGTTTTTAATTTCTCGCTAACTTACCCTGTTGGGTCCCATATTTACACGATACAAAAGTCACCCATAATTTGCTTATTTTAGTGATTACTTGGGCGATTGTTGGCCCTCTAGTATCCTTAGCCAAGGTATTTAGATACAGGTCATGGTCAACAAACTTACAGGGGTTGTACCACAATTGGAAGTTATTCTATATCCACAGGATAATGGGTAATTTGCTGATTAGTGGGGTTCCTACTGCTGAGACCCCCACCGATTTTGAGAACAGGTCTCCTGTCACTGCCGGGATCACTCCTTCCCCCGCAGTAATGTCACTGTGAATGGAGCGCTGACCGAACATGCACAGTCAGTGCTCTATTCATTTCAATCGGGCTGGTGGAAATAGCCGTGTGGCACCCGCTTGGGTGTCTCCGCGGTCCCATTGAAAGTGAATGCAGTGCTAGGGTGTTTCTCTGACCAGCACTCCACTCAGTCTCCTCTTCATTGCGTGGGGTGCAGTAACCCCACAGTAAGGAGGAGGGGGGACATGGGACCTTCCATTTTTAAGATCGGCAGAGTTTCAGCGGTGAGACCCACACTGATCAGCAAGTTATTTTCTATGTTGTGGACAGGCAATAACTTGCCTAGTTATACCTCTGCTTTTAAGTCTGTTTCTTTTTGGTTGAATTAAACATAATAGAGCATAAAAAGAAAAAAAGAAGCACATAGCAAAAAGATAAAGTGGTCTCTGCTAGTAGGAGGCTCAGTTGTGGGTCTGTTAAGACAGAGAGTGTTTCTTACAGTAAAAACAGATAGGGGGAGTTCTTATTTAAACAAGTTGTTGCAGTTGCACTTGGGCCCTGGGGGATTCAATGGCCTCTGTGTCATGTAAGCGATAAGCAGTATTAAAAATAAGAAGTTATAGTTGGAGGGCCCAGGAGCTTCAAGTTAGCTATCTTATTGGCTGTCATGCACATACCCACTGCTCCATTGTTTTATAAGTCAGCTCCATTTTGATACTTGTTGTAATGCACATCTGGGAATCTTTGGTTTGCCAATTGTGACAAAGGGTTAATATAAGTCAAAAAATAAATTCAGCATTGTAATACATTGTTCTCATGTTGCATTTTTTTGTTTTTTCCACTTGTCCTTGACGGGTGTCATTAAAATTAGATATTCTAGACACTGAGTGTAATTTAAAAATGTGCCTCCGGGTTTAATGCGAAGCTACTCAAATATCATATGAACTGTTCTATGAAAAAGAGCTTGTCAGTGTGTAAATGCACAGATATAACAGCAGACTTACTCAGCTATGGCATTACATAGGAACTTGCAGAAATCTAGAACAGACACAGATAGAATATTAAAATACAGGAATACGGGCCACACCAGATGTGTGCTGAATAGAGATGAGCGAACGTACTCGTCCGAGCTTGATACTCGTTCGAGTATTAGCGTGTTCGAGATGCTCATTACTCGAGACGAGCACCACGCGATGTTCGAGTTACTTTCACTTTCATCTCTGAGATGTTAGCGCGCTTTTCTGGCCAATAGAAAGACAGGGAAGGCATTACAACTTCCCCCTGCGATGTTCAAGCCCTATACCACCCCCCTGCAGTGAGTGGCTGGCGAGATCAGGTGTCACCTGAGTATATAAATCGGCCCCTCCCGCGGCTCGCCACAGATGCATTCTGACATAGTTCAGGGAAAGTGCTGTTGATGCCGGAGCTGCTATAGGGAGAGCGTTAGGAGTATTTTAGGCTTCAAGAACCCCAACGGTCCTTCTTAGGGCCACATCTAACCGTGTGCAGTAGTGTGGAGGCTGCTTTTTGCAGTGTTGCACTTTTTTTTTTTTTTTTGTATATCGGCTGTGCAGAGCATTGTGTCCTGCAGTAATTTTACATTGTCCAGAGCCAGTAGTGGTGAGGCAGGGACAGAAGACATATTTAGTGTATATAGGCAGTGGGCCTTTCCAAAAACATTTGGGAAAAAAAATCTATTTGGGCTGCCTGTGACCGTCCTCAGTGTACTGGGTCTCTGCTGGGGGTAGTTGTCCTAATTCATACGCAGCCAATAAGTATTACAGCAGACTTGCGCAAAATTCTTTCCTGCCTCTGTGTTGCCTCTTACATCACCGCTGTATTCCTGTCCACAAGTGTACTGGGTCTCTGCTGGGGGTAGTTGTCCTAATTCATACGCAGCCAGCTAAGTGTTACAGCAGGCTTGTGCAAAATTCTTTCCTGCCTCTGTGTTGCCTCTTACATCACCGCTGTATTCCTGTCCACAAGTGTACTGGGTCTCTGCTGGGGGTAGTTTCCTAATTCATACGCAGCCAGCTAAGTGTTACAGCAGGCTTGCGCAAAATTCTTTCCTGCCTCTGTGTTGCCTCTTACATCACCGCTGTATTCCTGTCCACAAGTGTACTGGGTCTCTGCTGGGGGTAGTTGTCCTAATTCATACGCAGCCAGCTAAGTGTTACAGCAGGCTTGAGCAAAATTCTTTCCTGCCTCTGTGTTGCCTCTTACATCACCGCTGTATTCCTGTCCACAAGTGTACTGGTTCTCTGCTGGGGGTAGTTGTCCTAATTCATACGCAGCCAGCTAAGTGTTACAGCAGGCTTGCGCAAAATTCTTTCCTGCCTCTGCTGTGCATTCCGTAAGCAAAGTCAGCCTCCAACCACAGGCCAATAAGCGGCACATTTAATTACAGCGTTCTGTTTCTGCACTACTGGTAATACACCATGCTGAGGGGTAGGGGTAGGCCTAGAGGACGTGGACGCGGCCGAGGACGCGGAGGCCCAAGTTAGGGTGTGGGCACAGGCCGAGCTCCTGATCCAGGTGTATCGCAGCCGACTGCTGCGGGATTAGGAAAGAGGCACGCTTCTGGCGTCCCCACATTCATCTCACAATTAATGGGTCCATGCGGTAGACCTTTATTAGAAAATGAGCAGTGTGAGCAGGTCCTGTCGTGGATGGCAGAAAGTGCATCCAGCAATCTACCGACCACCCAGAGTTCTGCGCCGTCCACTGCTGCAACTCTGAATCCTCTGGCTGCTGCTCCTCCTTCCTCCCAGCCTCCTCAGTCCATTACAATGACACATTCTGAGGAGCAGGCAGACTCCCAGAAACTGTTCCCGGGCCCCTGCCCAGAATGGCCAGCAATGGTTCCTCTCCCACCGGAGGAGTTTGTCGTGACCGATGCCCAACCTTTGGAAAGTTCCCGGGGTCTGGGGGATGAGGCTGGGGACTTCCGGCAACTGTCTCAAGAGCTTTCAGTGGGTGAGGAGGACGATGACGATGAGACACAGTTGTCTATCACTCAGGTAGTAGTAATTGGAGTAAGTCCGAGGGAGGAGCGCACAGAGGATTCGGAGGAAGAGCAGCAGGATGATGAGGTGACTGACCCCACCTGGTTTGCTACGCCTACTGAGGACAGGTCTTCAGAGGGGGAGGCAAGTGCAGCAGCAGGGCAGGTTGGAAGAGGCAGTGCGGTGGCCAGGGGTAGAGGCAGGGCCAGACCGAATAATCCACCAACTGTTTCCCAAAGCGCCCCCTCGCGCCATGCCACCCTGCAGAGGCCGAGGTGCTCAAAGGTCTGGCAGTTTTTCACTGAGAGTGCAGACGACCGACGAACAGTGGTGTGCAACCTTTGTCGCGCCAAGATCAGCCGGGGAGCCACCACCACCAGCCTCACCACCACCAGCATGCGCAGGCATATGATGGCCAAGCACCCCACAAGGTGGGACGAAGGCTGTTCCGGTTTGCACCGCTGCCTCTCCCCCTGTGCCCCAACCTGCCACTGAGATCCAACCCCCCTCTCAGGACACAGGCACTACCGTCTCCTGGCCTGCACCCACACCCTCACCTCCGCTGTGCTCGGCCCCATCCAGCAATGTCTCTCAGTGCATCCTCCAGCCGTCAATAGCGCAAGTGTTGGAGCGCAATCGCAAATACGCCGCCACGCACCCGCACACTCAAGCGTTAAACGTGCATATAGCCAAATTTATCAGCCTGGAGATGCTGCCGTATAGGGTTGTGGAAACAGAGGCTTTCAAAGGTATGATGGCGGCGGCGGCGGCCCCGCGCTACTCTGTTCCCAGTCGCCACTACTTTTCCCGATGTGCCGTCCCAGCCCTTCACGACCACGTCTCCCGCAACATTGTACGCGCCCTCACCAACGCGGTTACTGCCAAGGTCCACTTAACAATGGACACGTGGACAAGCACAGGCGGGCAGGGCCACTATATCTCCCTGACGGCACATTGGGTGAATTTAGTGGAGGCTGGGACAGAGTCAGAGCCTGGGACCGCTCACGTCCTACCCACCCCCAGAATTGCGGGCCCCAGCTCGGTGGTGGTATCTGCGGCGGTGTATGCTTCCTCCACTAAACCACCCTTCTCCTCCTCCTCCTACGCAACCTCTGTCTCGCAATCAAGATGTGTCAGCAGCAGCAAGTCGCCAGCAGTCGCTGTCGCGCGGCGTGGCAGCACAGCGGTGGGCAAGCATCAGCAGGCCGTGCTGAAACTACTCAGCTTAGGAGAGAAGAGGCACACGGCCCACGAACTGCTGCAGGGTCTGACAGAGCAGACCGACCGCTGGCTTGCGCCGCTGAGCCTCCAACTGGGCATGGTCGTGTGTGACAACGGCCGTAACCTGGTGGCGGCTCTGCAGCTCGGCAGCCTCACGCACGTGCCATGCCTGGCCCACATCTTTAATTTGGTGGTTCAGCGCTTTCTGAAAAGCTACCCACGCTTCTCAGACCTGCTCGGAAAGGTGCGCTGGCTCTGCGCACATTTCCGCAAGTCCCACACGGACGCTGCCACCCTGCGCACCCTGCAACATTGGTTTCATCTGCCAGTGCACCGACTGCTCTGCGACGTGCCCACACGGTGGAACTCTACGCTCCACATGTTGGCCAGGCTCTATGAGCAGCGTAGAGCTATAGTGGAATACCAACTCCAACATGGGCGGCGCAGTGGGAATCAGCCTCCTCAATTCTTTACAGAAGAGTGGGCCTGGTTGGCAGACATCTGCCAGGTCCTTGGAAACTTTGAGGAGTCTACCCAGATGGTGAGCGGCGATGCTGCAATCATTAGCGTCACCATTCCTCTGCTATGCCTCTTGAGAAGTTCCCTGCAAAGCATAAAGGCAGACGATTTGCGCTCGGAAACAGAGGCGGGGAAGACAGTATGTCGCTGGATAGTCAGAGCACCCTCCTGTCTATATCTCAGCGCGTTCAGGAGGAGGAGGAGGAGCATGAGGAGGATGAGGAGGAGGGGGAAGAGACAGCTTGGCCCACTGCTGACGGTACCCATGCTGCTTGCCTGTCATCCTTTCAGCGTGTATGGCCTGAGGAGGAGGAGGATCCTGAAAGTGATCTTCCTAGTGAAGACAGCCATGTGTTGCGTACAGGTACCCTGGCACACATGGCTGACTTCATGTTAGGATGCCTTTCTCGTGACCCTCGCGTTACACGCATTCTGGCCACTACGGATTACTGGGTGTACACACTGCTCGACCCACGGTATAAGGAGAACCTTTCCACTCTCATACCCGAAGAGGAAAGGGTTTCGAGAGTGATGCTATACCACAGGACCCTGGCGGACAAACTGATGGTAAAATTCCCATCCGACAGCGCTAGTGGCAGAAGGCGCACTTCCGAGGGCCAGGTAGCAGGGGAGGCGCAGAAATCAGGTAGCATGTACAGCACAGGCAGGGGAACACTCTCTAAGGCCTTTGATAGCTTTCTGGCTCCCCAGCAAGACTGTGTCACCGCTCCCCAGTCAAGGCTGAGTCGGCGGGAGCACTGTAAAAGGATGGTGAGGGAGTACGTAGCCGATCGCACGACCGTCCTCCGTGACGCCTCTGCCCCCTACAACTACTGGGTGTCGAAGCTGGACACGTGGCCTGAACTCGCGCTGCATACCCTGGAGGTGCTTGCTTGTCCTGCGGCTAGCGTCTTGTCAGAGAGGGTGTTTAGTGCGGCTGGGGGAATCATCACAGATAAGCATACCCGCCTGTCAACCGACAGTGCCGACAGGCTTACACTCATCAAGATGAACAAAGCCTGGATTTCCCCAGACTTCTCTTCTCCACCAGCGGACAGCAGCGATACCTAAACAATACGTAGGCTGCACCTGCGGATGGAAGCATTGTTCTCTATCACCATCAAAAACGTGGACCTTTTAGCTTCGTCAATCTGTGTATAATATTCATCCTCCTCCTCCTGCTCCTCCTCCTGAAACCTGACGTAATCACGCTGAACGGGCAATTTTTCTTAGGCCCACAAGGCTCAGTCATATAATTTTTGTAAACAATTTTTATACGTTTCAATGATCATTAAAGGAGATGTCCCGCGCCGAAACGGGTTTTTTTTTTTTAAACCCCCCCCCGTTCGGCGCGAGACAACCCCGATGCAGGGGTTAAAAAAACAAACAGCACAGCGCTTACCTGAATCCCGGCGGTCCGGCGTCTTCATACTCACCTGCTGAAGATGGCCGCCGGGATCCTCTGTCTTCATGGACCGCAGGGCTTCTGTGCGGTCCATTGCCGATTCCAGCCTCCTGATTGGCTGGAATCGGCACGTGACGGGGCGGAGCTACACGGAGCTACACGGAGCCCCATAGAGAAGAGGAGAAGACCCGGACTGCGCAAGCGCGGCTAATTTGGCCATCGGAGGGCGAAAATTAGTCGGCACCATGGAGACGAGGACGCCAGCAACGGAGCAGGTAAGTATAAAACTTTTTATAACTTCTGTATGGCTCATAATTAATGCACAATGTACATTACAAAGTGCATTATTATGGCCATACAGAAGTGTATAGACCCACTTGCTGCCTCGGGACATCTCCTTTAAAGCGTTGAAACTTTCACCTGAACCAATTTTTATTTTAACTGGGCTGCCTCCAGGCCTAGTTACCAATTAAGCCACATTAACCAAAGCGATTAATGGGTTTCACCTGCCCTCTTGGTTGGGCATGGGCAATTTTTCTGACGTACATTAGTACTGTTGGTACACCAATTTTTTGGGGCCCTCGCCTACAGTGTAATCCAATTAATTTTTTGCCCACCTGCATTAAAGCTGACGTTACATCAGCTGTGCTGGGCACTGCAATGGGATATATTTATGTACCGCCGGTGGGTTCCAGGGAGCCACCCATGCTGTGGGTCCACAGGGAGTTGTAACTGCATGTGTCCACTTCTAAAGAACCCCAGTCTGACTGGGGCATGCAGTGTGGGCCGAAGCCCACCTGCATTTAACATGACATTACCTCAGCTGTGATGGGCAATGCAATGGGATATATTTATATACCGCCGGTGGCTTCCTGGCACCCACCCATGCTGTGGGTCCACAGGGAGTTGTAACTGCATGTGTCCACTTCTAAAGAACCCCAGTGTGACTGGGGAATGCAGTGTTGGCCGAAGCCCACCTGCATTTAATCGGACGTTACCTCAGCTGTGATGGGCACTGCAATGGGATACATTTATGTACAGCCGGTGGGTTCCAGGGAGCCACCCATGCTGTGGGTGCACACGGAATTCCCATTGCGGAGTTGTACCTGACTGTGACTATTTATAAAAAACCGCGGTCTGACTGGGGCATGCAGACACCTTGACAGAATGAATAGTGTGTGGCACATAGGTTTCCCATTGCTATGCCCAGGTGTGCAGCTCCTGATGGCGGTGGCACAGGATTATATTTCTCATTGCTTCTGTACAGCATTGTGGGCTATCGCCCCGCCCCTTTTAAAGAGGGTCGCTGCCTAGCCGTGCCAACCCTCTGCAGTGTGTGCCTGCGGTTCCTCCTCATGGCAGACGCACTTACAAATAGACATGAGGGTGGTGTGGCTATGAGGCCAGCGTGTGGCATGAGTGCAGCTGAAGGCTGTGCAGGGACACTTTGGTGTGCGCTGTGGACACTGGGTCGTGCGGGGGGGGGGGGGCTGGGCAGCATGTAACCCAGGAGAAGTGGCAGCGGAGTGTCATGCAGGCAGTGATTGTGCTTTTTTGGAGGTAGTGTGGTGCTTAGCTAAGGTATGCATTGCTAATGAGGGCTTTTCAGAAGTAAAAGTTGTTGGGAGGGGGGGGGGGCACTTTTGCCGCTCTTGTGGCTTATTAGTGGGACCTGGGAACTTGAGATGCAGTCCAACATGTAGCCCCTCGCCTGCCCTATCCGTTGCTGTGTCGTTCCCATCACTTTCTTGAATTGCCCAGATTTTCACAAATGAAAACCTTAGCGAGCATCGGCGATATACAAAAATGCTCGGGTCGCCCATTGACTTCAATGGGGTTCGTTACTCGAAACGAACCCTCGAGCATCGCGATAATTTCGTCCCGAGTAACGAGCACCCGAGCATTTTGGTGCTCGCTCA
The DNA here is from genome assembly GCF_035609145.1 of Eleutherodactylus coqui. Lineage (NCBI taxonomy): Eukaryota > Metazoa > Chordata > Amphibia > Anura > Eleutherodactylidae > Eleutherodactylus > Eleutherodactylus coqui. The sequence goes on along the minus strand of NC_089842.1, from coordinate 100,491,458 downwards.
TCTTTAGTGCTGAACAGAACAGACTCGCTGACAAATATCTGTGTCCCTATACGGTGCAATTTATCATAGTAACATAGCTTGCAAGGCTGAAAAAAGACATACAGTATATCCATCCAATTCAGCCTATTACCCCCAATGTTGATCCAGAGGAAAGCAAAAAACCACATGAGCTAGAAGCCAATTTTCCTCGTTTTATGAGAAAAAGACTCCAATCTTGCAATCAGAATAATCTCTGGATCAACAACCCTTGCGAAGCAACAGTGACTATAACTTATAACGTGTCATATTGTTACACTCCAGAAAGGTGTCCAGGCCCCTCTTTTACTCTTTTAGTGAGTTCGCCATCACCACTGCCTCAGATAGAGAGTTCCAAAGTCTCACTGCTCTTACAGTAAAGAACCTCCTTCTATGCCGGTCTTTCCTCTAGACGTAGAGGATGCCCCCTTGTTATTGTCACAGTCTTAGGTATAAATAAAATGGAGAGATCTCAGTATTGTCCCCTGATATATTTATACATAGTTATTAGGTCGCCCATCAACAGTCTTTTTACTAAACTAAATAACCACAATTTTGATAACCTCTTTCAATGCACCTCATGATCCTGTTTGCCTTGGCAGCAGCTGACTGACACTGGTTGTTTCAGTTATGTTTATGGTTAACTAAAATTCCTAAGTCCCTTTTCACATCAGTTATACCCAGTGTTTTCCCATATGTGCCAAAGTGCATAACCTTACATTCATCAGTGTTAAATCTCATCTGTCATTTTTTGCCCAAGCCCCCAACTTATCCAGATCCATTTGCAAACGTATCCTGTCCTCTCTTGTGTTGATATTTTACTGTGCAATCCTTACACCTGGTCATTAATAAATATATTTAAAAGAATAGGGCTCAGTACTGCCCCCTTGTGGTACCCCACTAGTGACGGTGACCCAATCAGAGTATGCACCATTTATAACCCCCCTCTGCTTTCTATCACTGAGCCAGTTCCTTACCCACTTACACACATTCTCGACCAGACCAAGCATTCTCATTTTATAAACCAACCGTGTATGCGATACAGTATCAAACACTTTGGAAAACTCCAGATACACAAGATCCAACGAGTTATGCAGCTATTTTCATTGAGGTACTCCAGGATAGCATCTCTTAGAAATCATCATGATGTGTCAGGTTTTTGATGTACAAGTTTGATTTACAAGGGGTATTCTATTTTCATGAAAAACCCCCATAGATGCAGGGAACATGACACACATTATACATTACGTCACCTATAAAAAAACATTTCACATATATAAAAAATGTAACCAATCATTGAAAAATGTATTGATTTAGTTTTCTTTATTTATCTTCAGAACTGCCTTCCGTGTTCTGCCTGTTATCTATGGAAACAGTCAGTAGTTTATTTCCACTGTCAGTCATGTGACCTTACTATTTAATAATAAGAATAATTTTTATTTATATAGCGCCAACATATTCTGCAGCACTTACATAGACAGGGGGACTATAGAAAGACAAAAATTACAGAACCACGGTTACATAGTAATCCGTTGATGGAAACAGTAGGGGTGAGGGTCCTGCTCCAACAAGCTTACATACTACAATTAATGAGGTGATACAGAAGGTAAAGGGGCTGGAGATGTGCACGGTATGGCGAGGTGGAGAGTGAGGGATTCTATACACATAGACCATGGTCAGACATTTGGCCGTGTGACAGCAGAATCGGTATGACTGCAGGAGCGGTTTATGATGGCTAGCAGGGATTGCAGTCAGTAGGTCAGGGAGCATGTTATCAGGCGGAGTACAGAGAGGTTTGTTTAGGGAATGCGGTATGCCTCCTTGAAGAGGTGCATTTTTAGAGCACGCCTGAAGTTCTGCGAGTCCTGGATTGCCCGGGTAGCCTTTGGTAGTGCGTTCCAGAGGACTGGTGCTGCTCTGGAGAAGTCTTGGAGGCGGGAATGAGAAGTTCGAATTAAAGGGGCGCTCAGTCTGGTTTCATTATCAGAGCAGAGAGCCAGGGCTGGGTGATGGATTGAGATGAGGGAGGCAATATAGGGTGGAGCTGCACTGTGGAGGGCTTTGTGGATGAAGGTAGTGAGTTTAAATTGAATTCTGTATTTGACGGGCAGCCAGTGCACTGACCAGCACAGGGCAGAGGCGTCAGAGTAGCGGCTAGACAGGAAGATGAGCCTGGCTGCCACATTCAGGATGGATTGGAGGGCAACAGTAAGCATTTTTAGCGTGTCTACAGTGAGAAAAGAGTGGATTCTTGTGATGTTCTTGAGGTGCAGCTGACATGTTCGGGCCAGAGATTGGATGTAGGGGGTAAATGATAGATCAGAGTCGAATATGACTTCAAGGCAGCGGGCATGTTGCCTAGGAGTTATGGTGGCGCCACACATTGAGATGGAGATGTCAGGATGAGGTCGGTTAGTGGAGGGTGGAAATACCAGTAAGTCAGTTTTAGAGAGGTTTAGTTTTAGGTAGAGAGAGGACATAGTGTTAGAGACAGCGGACAGACAGTCGGTGATGTTTTGGAGAAAAGGCGCAGTGTATAGCTGGGTGTCATCAGCATAGAGGTGGTATTGGAGGTCAAAACTCCTGATAGTTTGTCTAATAGGGGCTTTGTAGATAGAGAAAAGGAGGGGGCCGAGGACCGAACCCTGGGGGACCCCAACAGCAAGGGGAAGAGGATGGGAGGTAGAGCCAGCAAAGGAGATGCTGAAAGATTGGTCAGATAGGTAGGAGGAGAACCAGGAGAGAGCAATGTCCTTTAGGCCAATGGACTGAAGCATACTGAGGAGGAGTTTGTGGTCAACAGTATCAAATGCTGCGGGGAGGTCGAGGAGGATCAGTAGGGAGTAATCGCCCCTCGATTTGGCTGTCAGTAGGTCATTGGATACCCTTGTAAGGGCAGTTTCTGTGGAGTGTTGAGGTCGGAAGCCAGACTGTAGGCAGTCTAAGAGAGAGTGCTCTGATAGATAACTCTGATATTTAGATCTGTGTAACTGTTCTGTTAGCACCCACAATGCACTTCCTTTTGGCATGAGAAAAGCTAAATTCTGAATTAAGCCTAGGGTGTGAATGGAATTAAACACTTTACCTAACTCAAGGTCCCTACAAGATAAGTGAAAAGTGTTTGCACAGTTACACAATATTTGATGTAGTTTAACACTGTAAAATATTGTTCAAAAGAGGATATCTTTTCTTTAAAACAAAAATGGCATCATTAGTAAAATGGCGCTACTAGGACCATGTAACATAGTAGAATTGTAAATTCTTTTACTGTGATTGCACAAATGGACATTTCCAAGGAGCCCTATATGATATAGATCCCTAAAATCACATAGAAAAAAAACAAAATGGCTGCATGTTACTGGGCTGAACAAAAGAAATGGCGCTGACTTATTCGACATCACTTTCTGCTATTCAGTTATTGATTAAAGCTGCACCTCACTGACCTCTTGTCTGCATCCCTCCTGAACACACACTACAAATACTACTAGTAAGGGTGCAGATTTTGCTGCGGATTTGCTACAATTGCTGTGGAATTCACCTTTTGCAAATCCACAACAATTCTGTGGCAAATCTTCATGTAAGACATGTGGATTTGGCCACAGTTTTGTCCATGGTGTATTTTTATGTCTCATGTAAAAAACCCCTAAGGCCTCCTTCACACAGGCGACAAAGTCGCGTGATTTTGTTGCGTTGCTACAAATCGCATGTATGTGAAGCCCATGCTTTCCTATGGGTTCCTTTACACATGAGATGTTTTGTAGCATGCAACAACCCAACACAAAAGCCTCATGGGTCCAGTGATATGTCCACTACTCGCGAGGTTTTGTAGCCCATGTTTCCCTGTGGAGCCTTCCTGTCTGTTACATCGAATTGCACAAATTGCATCACACTGCACGATTTTCGTGCAGTGTGATGCAACTTTGAATAGGAAATCCTACGCCTCCTGGATGCGCTGGCTGTGATCGGCTGACACTTAGCCAATCACAGCCAGTGCTCGATGAACCAATCACAGACTTTCTTTGAGTTCTTGCTCTGATTGGCTAAGCATCAGCCAATCACAGCTAGCGCTTCCAGGAGGCGGGGATGTTCAATCCCTGGGCAGAAGAGATGAAGAAGACAAGTGGACTGGGGACTGTGGAGAAGCTGCAGCGGAGCCACGGACAGCGCATCTAGGTGATCTATGCTTTTTTTTTTACCTTTTTTCTTCTGCAACCCCCTCCCCCCCGAAAATCCGCGCATGTGGTGATACAAAATCGCGTGACTTTGTAGTACCACATGCAAATTTGTAGCGCTACAAAATCGCGTTATTGCCACGAGAAGTGATATCGTACGGTGTAGCAATGCAATATTGCTGCGATTTTCTCGCCGCGATGCCATGTCTCCCATGTGAAGGAGGCTTTATACTGAGAACAATTTTATTTGACCTGAAGGACTAGCACTAACCATTCCAAATTCATTTTACTCAGGGGCAAATATTAAAAGGCTGGTCAGTCTGGACATTCCCTTTCTGCTCGTGGGGCTAGATAAACTGATCAAATGGTGTCATACTGCTGAGACCTACAGAAGTCAGATCTAACCTGCGGGAAAACTTGGTAGCAAATGTTCTCCATGTGATCTCCACTTGAAAATGGGTTTCCTAAACCTGTCACCTCTTTAATTCTTTTAAATCAACTAAATGCAATAAAAATGTAACAAATACAATAAAATAAATATTTGCACAGCAGTGATATACCGGCTTGTACTTTCCTCTTGGGATGGTAAGTTTATCATCATGGGGACTTATTAATCTTTCTTTCAGGGACTTCATCTTGTAAATGGCGAAGCGTTAGTCAGTGATTCAGGAGTCCTATTCCTCAAGCTCCGGCCGGAGGTGAATTGATGAATAAATAAATTAAGGTTTTTGCTCTACTTTAGGGTCTTGCTGACCTTCCATTTCCTGTCCTGATGTACAACGAGAAAGTAAACATTTAACTGAATGTGGCACAACCACACAATGAGCTTTTATGGTGGAATGAATGCTAGCTCTTTCCTTCCCTTTAATAAATCTTTCAGGCTGAAGACGTTAATGGATGAATAAGAGGCAAAGAGGGAAATGAATCCTCCAGTTAATGGACTCAATTTCTCAAATTCTTTTTTTGCCTTTTTGCTTGAGAAATGTTACTGAAGTTTGTGTTCAATTTAAAATATTGCAATTAAAGTTAGTCTGGGGCTATACAGGGACATCTGGTCAGCCATGAGTCATGGTAAAATCGGGGCTTGACCACAGACTCAATGTTTTCCAATGGCTACCTTCCCACCACTGGAAAAATTGTACTTTTTATGATGATCCCAAGGTTGTCTGTACTTTGTTTACCTTACGGAAACATTAAAGCCATATCAAGATTATGTTTCAATTTTACCCTGAGCAGCACAGTTGCCGTGCAGGACTAGACTTGTAGGTTCAAATCCCACCAAGGACAGTACCTGCATGGATTTTATATGTTCTTCCTGTGCTTGTGAGGTTTCCTTCAGTTCCCTCCCATACTCCAGAAACATCCTGCTAGGTTAATTGGCTTCCAATGATATGGGTCCTCCTGGTGCATGTGAAATAAGGGAATTAGATTGTGAGCCGCATGCAGGATAGGGACTTAAGTGAGAATATGTTGATGCTATAATAGTATATAACTCATGGTTTCTACTGCTATATCATTTGTCTTCTGCCTACCGTATGGGCCCCATTATCATTTTAGATCTTATTATCTCATTATAATTTTAGATTATCATTTACGTCTCTATATTGTGAAATTCTATTCCTTTAAGGATACTTTCACACGGACCAATTATTGTCTGAAAAATTGCTCAAACAAACAATTTTTTTAAGTAATAGTTTTCTCATGTAAACCTATGATCCAAAAGGGAATTGAGTAGAGATGAGCGAACGTGCTCGTTTAGGACAATTACATCACTTTTTTCGAGTAACTGCCTTATCGGACAAAAAGATTCGGGGGGCGCCAGGGGGCGGGGGTAGCAGGGGGAACAGGGGGGAGCTCTCTCTCTCTCTCCCCCGCAACCCCCCGTTCACCCCCGGCGCCCCCCGAATCTTTTCGCCCGATTAGGCAGTTACTCGAAAAAAGCGATGCTCGATCGAGTAATTGCTCTAAATGAGCACGTTCGCTCATCTCTAGTATTGAGTGAGAAATCACTCTTTATTTGCTAATCTCTTTGTTTCACGTCGTTCAGTATAAACGGGCAGTCGGTTATCTTTAAACAACTGTCTATTTACAAGGGAATGGAGGTGGGCGACCAGAAGAAATCTCCAGTGCACTTCGCCTCAATTCATTGAATGACTGACGCTCCTGGGTAAAAACACAGGAGTGATAGTTATTGGAATGACTATGGGGCACTTCCACAGCCCACAGTCGTCTCATGTAAAAGTACCCTAACACAGCATCAGATAATCCAGCACTTTTTTATCAATGCAGATAAAAATAAATAAATCTTGTAATTTGTATAGCGCCAATTTATTCTGCAGCACTTTCAAGTGATTCAATAAATAAAATGGTAGCAATAAAAACCGCAGCTTGTCCTGCAAAAAATGAGACCTCACACTCCCATGAATGGAAATAAAAAGTTATGTGGCTCTGAATGTGACGACAAAAAGCATTTTTCTTTTTAAATTAATGATTTTAAATTTTTTTTATAAAGAAGTAGAACATGACAAAAGAAATATTTAAACACAGTAGCTTCATAATGGTACTGACCTACAGAGTGAAGTTAAAATGTCATTTTTACTGCACTACAAATGCCACAAAGGCAAGACCCCCTGAAAAATGGCATGTTTGCATTTTTTCCATTTCACACCACTTAAATTTTTTTTTAAGTGTTTCTATACATTACATGGTACCATTTAAAAAAAGAGCTTGTTCTATAAATAACAAGCTCTCATATGATTGACAGAAAATAAGAAAGCTCTTGGAGCGTGGAGATAAATGAAACGAAAACCTGAAAATGATAATTAAAGGGTTAAAAGTGAAAATTTAAAAAAAAAAAAAGATGGCTATGTCTGCAAGGGGCTACAGATAAACTAGATAGTTTGTCTGTTTCGTGCATAGAGCTCTTATGCAGTCATACATGTCTCCATGGTTACAACCTGTAAATAAACCATATGTAGTCTGACTGTAATGTAGAAAACATAACATATTTTTCAGGGCATATGGGAGCTGGAGTTTCAGCCGGAAGACCAGTTGTATAGCTGAATGGATGTCAAATATTTCTCATCTGGGAAAATTAAATAATATGACCCTGACATTCTATTTGCTGACATCCACCTGAACTAACGCTGCCAGGTTTGTCCTTGTTTTTGCCCTAAAGTAAAAAACAATAATTACTGTAGCTCATTGTGATGTCTGACTGCAGTCATATACAAGACTATCACATGATATGTCTTTGTGTGATTGTTCTCAGTAAGAGAAACCAAGTCATCTTAGATATGATACCTTTTAATGCCTAACAAAAAGACAATGTTTTAGCAAGCTTTCGGACCCACTATGGGTTCTTCTTCAGGCTAGGCTGAGGAAGAACCCTAAGTAGATTAAAAAGCTTACTATATTATCATGTCTTTTTGTTCAAGCATCAGGAAAAACACTAAGTAGGTTTGAAAGCTCGCTATTATTGCATCATGTATTTTTGTTAGCCATTAAAAGGTATCATATCTACAAGATTACTTGGTTTCTTTTACTGAAAACAATCACATTTTCCTCTACTGGCTAACAGGGTACCAAACTGTCTTCTTTACATGATATATCTTACACATGTTCAGAAGGGAGCTTGGGTTTCAGCCAGAAGACCAGTGGAATGGAGGTCAAATATTTCTCATCTGGGAAAATTAAGCAATATGACCCTGACATTTTATTTGCTGACATCCACCTGAACTAACGCTGCCAGGTTCGTTCCTTGTTTTTGCCCTAGAGTAATACACAGTAATTACTGTAGCTCATTGTGATGCCTGACTGCAGACATATATGACACTAGATTGTTCTCAGTAAGAGAAACCAAGTAATCTTGTAGAAGTGAACACTTAGGGCTCATGTCCACGGGGAAAATAGGATTTAGGATCCGCAGCGGATTTCCTGCATGCGGATCCGCATCCCATAGGGATGCATTGACCACCCGCGGGTACATAAATACCCGCGGATCGTCAATAAAAGTGATTTAAAAAAAAATGGAGCATGAAAAAATCTGGACCATGCTCCATTTTCATGCGGGAGACCTAAAATAGGAATTTAAAGCATTTACTCACCCGCAGCGGACCGCGAAGCTCTTCTCTTCCTCACGGCCGCATCTCCCTTGGTTCGGCTCGGCGGATGTGCCCGGCGCATGCGCGCGGCACGTCGACGACGTGCCGGCGACGTGCCGCCGGCGTCAGGAATTCATCCGCCGGCCGAAAATGAAGATCCGGCCGTGAGGAACAGCTGATCTTCGTCGCCCGCGCCGGAAAGGTAAATGCTTTAAATTGCTATTTTCGGCGCTCATGTCCGCGGGGCAGGAGGGACCCGCTGCAGATTCTCCATGGAGAATCTGCAGCGGATCTGATTTTCCCCGTGGACATGAGCCCTTAAAGGGGTTTTCCAGGGGGGGGTTGTCACTTTAGGCCTCATGTCCACGGGGAAAATCAAATCTGCTCCGGATTTGTAACGCGGATTTGGGCCGCGGATGCAGTGCGGATGAGCTTAAAATAGTATTTTATTGCATGCGGATGACACGCGGATGCGTTTTTTTCACGCGTGTATGCACGCGGATGGCATTTTTGCATCTGCGCGTGAAAAAAAATGCAAGGCCACTGAAAAAGAAGCCAAACTTGTAATCCGCATGCAGATTTCACGCACCCAAATAAATGGCATTTAACACCCGCAGCGGATTTCCCGCACCCCATAGAGATCAATGGGGCCATCCGGAGCGTGATCCGCACCTAAATGGAGCATGTCCATTTTTTTTCATGCTCCATGATTTTTCTAATTCACATTTATTGACCATCCGCGGGTATTTAGCTACCCGCGGGTGGTCAATGCATTCCTATGGGGCGCGGATCCGCGCGCGGGTGATCCGCTGCGGATTTTAATTATTATTTTCCCCGTGGACATGAGGCCTTATAACCCCACAAATCAGCCGATTCTCGGGCCCACTGTTGGTGCAGTGGGGCCAGATATCTGCACTGCAGTCAGAGCCAAAAGAGTATTAGGAGGCATCGCACTCATTGAAATCAGTGGGGGAGATGCCTTCTATTACACTTTTGGCTCTGACCTCAATGAGATGTGCTGTAATGGAAGGCTTCACTGTCATTGATTTCAGTGGCAATCATGCCTCCTATTACACTTCCGGCTTCAACTCCAATGTGGATGTCTGGCCCTGCTTCACTGACAGTGGTTCTGATGATCAGCTGATCGCTGAGGATTCTACATGGTAGACCCCTGTCAATCAACTATTGATGACCTACCCTGAATATAGGTCATCAATAGTAAAGTCCCCAAACCCCTTTTAAAGGTAAATAGAACTGCAATACCAGGCACAGCCTCACATATGGATGAGCCACTGTGCTTGGAAATACATGGAAGAGACAGGAGTGCTACAACCCCCTCAGTCTGCTGATCGATAGTAGTTCAAGACCTCAGTCCTCCATCTATTACATTGGCCTAAGGAAAGGAATTCAATGTGTTTTTACCCTGGAAAACCCCTTTAATTATGCAGCTCAAGTTTCACAACAATATTCCTCTGACTTGTGGAACCAGAAGTTACTTTGCTCCTCTATGATCATGTTGCTTAAGATGTTTGTCATGTCTTCTGGTTATTGCATGGGAAAATACTTTTCACCCCTCTGAATACTCTCCACTTTCTTTAATCTTCTTCTTTTTTTCACAGCTCTCTCACTGTGGGTGTCTCACCTAGGAATATCAGTTTCTTGTGTTTGCACAGTGTATGAATTTCTCTGCAAACGCGTTTGCCTAGATTGTAAAAAGTTTTGTTTAGATCTGCATAGAACCGTACAACTATGACTAAGCTCCGAACATGAGCCTTGTGTTTTAATATCAAATGCTTATCAACATCTTCAGATGTAATGCTATATTTTTAAACTATAGTGTGGAAAAAGGAGTTGAGCTACCTCAGGGGAGGTCAGGAAGAGGTCCTTGTCCTAATTAGGTATCCTGGTGGCGAAGTAGCAAAAAAGGTATAAGCATGGGGTGCCGGGTGCAACCAACCCAGTAAACATACAACCTGTGGGTAGACATATGCAGAATGAAATGGTATGAACCAAAAGGCTGGGGCCCACTCATGCCCTAGGTGTCTCCCTACACATTTTGGGTGCTCTCCTTAAGGAGAGACGACACCCCTCTTGACCCACGTCACAGCTAAGCCAGAAACCTACTGATGAGGGACAAAGACCCCTAAACAGCTGTCAGTGTATGGTGTTCTGGCTTGATTTCCTATTTCCAATCATTGTTTCACAGACTTATTAAAAAGTCATACATTGATTTGAAGGAATGCTGCCATCTAATAGGTGGTGCTGCAGAGGTGTTGTTTAGAGATGAGCGAGCATACTCGCTAAGGGCAATTACTCGAGCGAGTATTGTCCTTAGAGAGTACCTGCCCGCTCGGAAGAAAAGATTCGGCGGAGGAGAGCGCGGGGGGGGGGGGGGGGAATGGAGGGGAGATCTCCCCCCCCCCCCCCCCCCCCCCCGCTCTCCTCCGCCGAATCTTTTCTTCCGAGCGGGCAGGTACTCTCTAAGGACAATACTCGCTCGAGTAATTGCCCTTAGCGAGTATGCTCGCTCATCTCTAGTGTTGTTCCATCTTCCTTATTTACCAACGTATAAGTCTCCTCACTCACTTTTCAGGTGTCTTTTCACATCCCTTCCGGATGCTCCCCTTGGGGTGAGAAGAAGCTATATCCCCAACCCACTCACCTCCTTGGTGTCTCCACACACTTTTTGGATGCTCTTCTTAAGGAGAGATGACACCCATCTTGACCCTTAAATAGACATGCACAGACACAGATGATTTTCATGAAATTTTAAAAAAAAATTTCGCTAACAATCTGTATGTATATTTTTTAAATTGTAAATTCCTGCATTTTTCATACGGACCACAGAGGCTAATAATTACACTGAGAGGTAACACCTCTATGTAGATAACACAGGATCCATGTTAGGCGTCGCCCTGCTCTCTCTGTATCATGTGGCCTTACTTGCACTTTCCTTCAGCGCTGTGGGAGTTAATCCTCCCCAATGCCCCTAACCCAGCTGCAGACTAATGAACCATTACGCTCCTATATAACCGGGCCAGAGATGCCTTGCCTGAACTTTGGTGTTCACTTGTGTCTTGCTCCCAGCAAAGGTATTCTGTGTTTGATTCCCGTGCACTGACCCTTGGATCTTTTATTTTGACTTGCCTGAACTCTGCCTTCCCTGGCTCTTGGAAACGTTACCTGGACTTACCTGAATTCTGCTTGCCTCAACCCTTGGACTTGTGACCTGGATCTTGTTTAAACACTGCCAGCCCTGTCATCAGTCTGTATCCTATCTGTGCTCTTCGGCCTATCTCATAGTGTGTTGCACCAGTGTTGCCAACCCCGTGGGTCATCCACCAACTACATCGGGAATATGCCAGGAAGAATAACAATTTGGAGAGTTTTGAATTAGTACCTGAAAACTGGATATTCACTTAAAGGGGTTGTCCCGCGGCAGCAAGTGGGTCTATACACTTCTGTATGGCCATATTAATGCACTTTGTAATGTACATTGTGCATTAATTATGAGCCATACAGAAGTTATAAGAAGTTTTTCACTTACCTGCTCCGTTGCTAGCGTCCTCGTTCCCATGGAGCCGACTAATTTTCGCCGTCTAATGGCCAAATTAGCCGCGCTTGCGCAGTCCGGGTCTTCTTCTGCTCTCAATGGGGCGCCGTGTAGCTCCGTGTAGCTCCGCCCCGTCACGTGCCGATTCCAGCCAATCAGGAGGCTGGAATCGGCAATGGACCGCACAGAAGCCTTGCGGTCCACGGAGGGGGAAGATGCTGGCGGCCATCTTCAGCCGGTAAGTAAGAAGTCACCGGAGCGCGGGGATTCAGGTAAGCGCTGTGCGGATTTTTCTTTAGGTCCCTGCATCGGGGTTGTCTCGCGCCGAACGGGGGGGGGGGGGGTTGAAAAAAAACAAAAACGTTTCGGCGCGGGACAACCCCTTTAATGCATCATAATTTGTTTTTACATACGAATACTACTGTTTTTTTGTAAAACCTTTCTTGTTTTTACTATATTCCATGTATTCCTTGGTTATACAGATGTCCAATTAAGATTTGTTGAACCTAAAAACTACTGAAATAATCCATTTCCAACACACTGTAGGGTGACATGTTCTGCTGCTAAACTTACCAGCTTTGCTGTATGGACAGGGACGGTATCTGCAAAGTTATCTCATTACCTATATGGGAACAGATGTATTACACTACTGGCTGTTTCCATTAATAACAATCTTTATTTATATAGTGCCAATGTATTCTGCAGCACTTTACAAATCAGAGGGTTGAGGGACAGATAAAAATCAGATTTTACATACAGTATTGGGCCACTTTCAGACACGTGTACTTTTACCCTGGATTTGGTCTGTGCTTTCTGAACTGTAATGTACATCTATGTATATATATACACATGGTTGCATTTTTCATGTCGGTGTTTTAAAAAGGCAGCATGCGCTACTTTTGTCCGTTTTGCATTCATTGATGATATTTGTACTAGGCAAATGCGGATCCGTATTTGTCCAGTTTAACATAAAACCAATGACAGCAAATACAGATCAAAGAAACATACAATACTAATGACATCTGTAATGATCCTGACACTCGTCCCCGTACTACTAGCTCTCGTGCACCTGCACGGAAGATAGTATCGTTAGCTCTCAGCGGGGCGGTTGGAGGAGATTTCTCTCCTCTTGCTCCCCCGCCCCTCTCCAACGACATAACATAGCGGCTGCTATTTACACTGAACGATCATCGTTCGGCTCATCGTCCATCGTTTATGCTGCATAAACGATAGACGATGAGTTGATCACTTAGTGTAAATAGCGGCCATTCAGTATTGAATGGCCGCAGTGTTATGTCAATGGAGGGAGGCGGGGGAGTGAAAGGAGAGAAATTCCCTGCAGCCTCGCCGCCCCCCAGCTGGCCGCTCTGTGCGGGGTTTTGAACGATAATTGTCCCGTGTAAACGTATACAGAAGCTGAATGACTGCAGGAGAGTCGTCCAGTCGTTCAGTTTTAAGAAGCTTAAAATACTGAACAACACATCGTTCAGTACTTAGCTGCCGCTGTTTTCTGTGAATAGAGAGGGGTGGAGAGAGAACTCTCCTCCAGCCCTACCGCCTCCCTGCCGGCCGCGCTGTGAGCGATCTAGCGATACTCGTTCCTCTGTAACAGCACAGGCGCGAGTATACACAGGGACGAGTGTCAGGCATCATTTACCCGACTCTCGTTATGTGTAAAAGTGCCTTAACATGAGAAAAAAAAGTTTGATTATTTGCCATTCATTGTGTTATAGCACTGATTTAGATCATCAGTGCTATAAGATCATCTGATGATCTAAGAACCCAACCATGTCTATATGCAATGTTACTGCACTGTGACTTTTTACAAACATTTTTGTTTTCATGAATAGTGAATGCATTGCCTGAAATGGGCATAGTCTGAATTTCATCATATTTGGAGCAGTAAAACGCCCTCCAGAGGCCTCTGAGTTGGGGAAAATTAATTTTGCTAACCCTATACATTTAAGGAGTTATCCAAGACCCTAAACTGCCATTTATTCCACTCTTTATCTTACTTGAAGCTGTACTCAAGAAGGACATATCAGAGCTTGAGTGGGTATAAAGGCAGGTATCTAAAGTAATAAATGCCCAGAGAGTTTACCACAATTGGGATTATTTTTAGAAAAAAGACGGCTGATGAGCGACCTAATAACTATGTATAAATATATCAGGGACAATACAGAGATGTCTGTCATTATCTATTTATACCCAGGACTGTGATTGTGAAGGGGGTTCTTTACTGTAAGAGCAGTGAGACTATGGAATGTTCTGCCTGAGGGCGTGGTGATGGAGAATTCGATAAAAGAGGGGGAGGGAGAGGGAGAGAACACACACACGAACCAAAGAAAAAAAAAAAGCTCAGCACACGGCGTCCCACATACAAAAATGCTCGAGTCTCCCATTGTAGTCAATGGGGTTTGTTACTCGAGTGGAGCTCTTGAATTTTACGAAAAGCTTGACTCGAATAATGAGGACACCAGCATTTAGGTGCTCGCTCATCTCTAGTTGCCAGCAATCACGTGATCACCAGGTCCAATAAAGGAAATGGCACTGCTGTTTCCTCTGTTCACTACATAGGACTCATTGAGCTCTATGTAGGCTGGACTACAGAAAGCAAAAGGGGTTATAACACGCTTCTATCTTCTCCTCAGGGTCCTCTGCTCAGGTGTAACGTCCAGGACTAAGCTCCATATTCAGTTTTTATGGGGTTAATAGAATGCATGTTTTGCTCCATCTTGATGCCTGAAGAAGGTGCAGAGTAATCACAGTTTGAGAATTGCGCAAGGCTTGCATAACAAAGGGCTAATGTTTCCAGCTTATCACTGGAATGTAATAGATGGTTCATAAAAATGGCAAAAACTTTCAGATTTCGACACATTTTTGACTGTTTGCGCTTTGTGAAATAGTTACTAATGCCATCCAATATTCCTGTCAGTGTTTTATGGTCACTGAACCATTTGCAAATGATATGGTTATTCATTTATGATGGACAGTAACCAACCTATAGCACTTATGTTCTGATTTTTTTTCATTATTTTAACCCGTTTAGGACCAGGCAGAGTAAATATACAGCACCTGGTCCCGGGTTTAAAGACCAGCCAATAGTAAAATTATGGCAGGGACTTAAGCCTCCTGCCTCTGCAATCAATCAGAGGAAGGACCGGTTGTCAGCTGTTAGTGACCGCTGATAACCTGGAGGAGAAGGCAGGAGGTTTTTTTTAACTCTTTCTGTCTTCTCCGAATAAACACCGCTCAATGAGCTCTGTGTACAGAAAAATGAAAGTGGAAGTGTAACTTTCACTATGGGAGCCCGGGAGTCACGTGACCGCCGGGATTTCCTGCTATAGCAGAGCTGCAGGGTCGTACTAGACCCTGACCAGCTCTGCCAGTGACTAATGTCACTAGAGGGGATGTTTTTTCCTGTAACTCGGGTTCCTATGGATGCCTCAGCTACAATGGGAAAGTGTCAAATAAAAAACAAAAAACATGTGAATGTCCCCCAGAGGTCTTATATGACATCATGGGGGACATAGATAGTAAAAAACATAATTGCATAAATAAGTAAAACAAAATTACAGAATAAAACAACAATATATGCATAAAGAAAATAACCAAAAACTGATGCCAACCAAAACCGTTGCTATAAGCAACCTGTAATCCACAACCATACATATTATATATCAAAATGTTCTAAACAAAATGAGGGACTCGTTCCCATACTTTATTTTAACATAAATATACTAATTAAAAAAAATAACTAGAAATGTAAAAATAGAATTTATTTTAGCTTTTTACCCCCAATAATACTAAAAAATGGGGGGGGGGGAAAGTCAGTGAAAAAGATATTTAAAAAATAGCCCTATATGTCACGGGAAAAAAACGCAGCAAAAATAATTTTGATAGCTAAAGAAAAAAAAATATGGCAATAAAACCACCACATGGGTAAAATCCCTAGAAAGTGTCTGGCCCTCAAGGTACAAAACAGCCTGGTCCTTAAGGGGTTAAAGGAAAGAAGCACACAAGAGGCTTAGAATCAAATCAAGACGAATAATGCGATCTTAACAGAATATTCCCACTTCAGAAGTGTATAGAAGATGCAAAGGAACAGATATTCATCCCCAGGCCCTTATTTAATGAACCAAGGTGGCCAGCAGCTGGATTAAGGTTTATTTAAAGAGACTCTGCCACCATCGTAGTGCCAGTCACATTGATTACAGTGATATAACTGCTGTGTGGATCTGTGCAGTAGTTTTGGAGAAACTTGACCACACAGGAAGGAAGTACAGACCACTTCAATAATGGCAATTAGAATAATCCCTGAATCAACATTTGAAAAGTTCTTACCTGACTCCAAGACCCGAATCAACAACCCCGCTGTTTATTTAATTTCTATATCCTGTAATAACGTAGTGCTCTAAAAAGACGTCTAGTCCCAACTTAAACTGCTCAATGGATTTTGCCATCACCACGTCCTCAGGCAGAGAGTTCCACAGTTTCACTGCTCTTACAGTAAAGAACTCTTTTCTGTGTTGGCGATGAAACCTGCTTTCCTTTATACGTAGCGGATGCCTTCTTGTTACCGTCACAGTCCTGGGTATAAGCAGAGCATGGGAGAGACCCTAGTACTGTCCCCTAATGTATTTATCCATAGTTATTTGGTCGCCTCTTAACCGTCTCTTTTCCAAGGCGAATAATCCTAATTTTGATAGCCTCCCTGGGTATTCCAGTCCCTTCATTCCATGTATTAGTTTAGCTGCCCTTGTTTGAACCCCCTCAAGCACTGTAACATCTTTCCTGAGTACCGGTGTCCAGAACTGTACACAGTATTCCATATGAGGCCTACCCCTTTAACTCCAATCAAAATCTGAAACCGCTACAGATGTAGCAAAATTGAATATGGTTTTTACCACATTATGATAACTTTCTGTGCTACAGATTGTTTACCCTGTACGTTACTTTACAATGGCTTTTGTTGTGTTAAGACATGATAATAATAGGTTTTTAATGGCTTAAGATAAGATAGCTTGTCACAGAAAATGACCACAGACAAGTTAAACTTTGCTACATCAATATGATGTCAGTTGACCTTAATATTCTTTTTCTCCCTTAAAGGGGTGTTCTTCTTTTCAGAGTGCTTATTTTGTTAGAACAGTTTGCAAAAATTAAGTTTTTTATGGGTTATCTTGCTGCTAAGATCGATCACCAGTGATCAGCTATAATTTACAGAGAAACCATCAGCAACTGCTGTTAGGGAAGGTGACATGGAGCCGGGGAATGTAATTTTTTTATACTGGCCCTCCCTGGTCTCCACACTGTCACCCACTGAAGTTTGTGCACTGTCCCATACAAGTCTATGGGAGGGTGCATGCACGGCGCTCAGACTTCAGAGGGTGACTGTGTGGGAACCAGGGAGTTGCCTCGCCGTCACCTCCCCTTACAATACCATAACTAAGATTTTATAGTGCTGCAGGGAGGTGACAATTTCCCTTTAATCTCCCTGCAGCGCCAAAACAACAGAAATAAAGCATTAAATGGTTCTCACTGAAATCAATGTGCTGCCTATTGAATGTACAGAGGTGTCCAAAAAGAGAGAGAAACTCTTTATAGCCACTTTCTATTTCAACTAATTGATGTGGCTCTAGGACCTTTTCCATTAACTTGCTATTCCCTAACAGGTGTTTTAAATTTAGGTTTTCTAATTTAGTTCCAGGTTCATGCATGTCACATTCACAGATGACAAATGGACAGTTGTTGAGTTGGGTTTTGCACTGTAGAACTTTTTTAACTGCCATTGTTATAGTCACCAGCCTTGTTAAGGGTGCTTTAACACAGGGAGATAAATTGTACATAATGAGCACTGATCGCCAATACAACAAGTTGCTTAGACTTGCAAAGCTGGCATTTCTATTTAGCCCCCTAATTAGTCCCCAGTGTTAGCAATTAACACAGTGAAATTGCACCTCTGGTGCACAAATGCGCAGAAAGTGGAGCATGTTCATCTCCTCTCAGCCTTCTTTTTTGCAAGCTAAACATTCCCAAATGCTTTAACTGTTCCTCATAGGACATGATTTGCAGACCGCTCACCATCTTGGTAACTCTTCTCTGAACTTGCTCCAGTTTGTCTATGTCTTTTTTAAAGTGGGGTGCCCAGAACTGAACATAGTATTCCAGATGAGGTCTGACTAAGGAAGAGTAAAGGGGAATAATTACCTCACATTATCTAGACTCTACGCTTCTCTTAATACATCCCAAAATTGTGTTTGCCTTTTTGGCTGCTGCATCACATTGTTGATTCATGTTCAGTTTATGATCTATTAGTATACCCAAGTCTTTTTCACATGTGCTGCTGCTTAGCCCAATTCCTCCCATTTTATATGTGCTTTTTTCATTTTTTCTTGCCCAGATGCAGGACTTTGCATTTCTTTTTGTTAAATACCATTCTGTTAGTTGCCGCCCACTGTTCAAGCTTTTCTAGATCTTTTTGAATATTCTCTCTTCCCTAGTGTTAGTTATCCCTCCTAGCTTTGTGTCATCGGCAAATTTGATCAGTTTCCCATCAATTCCCTCCTCCAGATCATTTATAAAAATTTTGAACAACACTGGGCCTAGGATGGAGCCTTGTGGTACCCCACTTGATACAGTCTTCCACTTGGATGTGCAGCCATTTATGACCACTCTTTGAGTACGATCACTCAGCCAGTTGTGAATCAACCTAACAGTTGCCTTGTCAATCCCATATTTGGTCATTTTTTCAATGACATACTTTGTCAAATGCTTTACTAAAGTCAAGAAACACAGTACATAACGCATTTCCCTGATCAACTCAGTCAATGATTCTGTCATAGAAGGAAATTAGATTCATCTCGCATGACTTGTTTGTAACAAATCCATGCTGGTTCTGGCTAATTACTCCATTTACTTGCATACATACTGTTTAATAATTTATTCAAAGATCTTTCCTGGTATAGAAGTTAGGCTCACAGGGCTGTAGTTTCCTGGATTCACCTTCTTCCTTTTATTTTAGATAGGGACAACATTAACCCTTTTCCAATCTTCTGGGAATTCTCCTGTTCTCCTGTTCTCCAGGAATTTTCAAGGATTATGGCGAGTGGTTCAGCAATTACCTCCACTGCTCCAATCCTTTAGTATCCTAGGATGTAATTCATCTGGACCTTGAGATCAGTTGATGTTCCATCTACTTTCTGAGAGAAAACAGATACAAAATAGGAATTCAAAAGTCCAGTCTTCTCAACATCATTCTTAACCAATTCACCATTTTCATCTTGCAAGCATCCGATAGCATCTTTGACTTTTTTTTTTGCTTTTGATATACCCCCATCATCCCTTTTTATTGTTTTTGGCCTGTGTTGCAAGCCTCAATTCCTTATTAGCTTTAGCTTTTTCTTACACTCGCTCTACACAGTTTCTGCAGACCATAGATGTGAAATTGATAGATATGAGATAGATAACCTGTTTCCCTGAAAATAAGACCTACCCTGAAAATAAGCCCTAGCATGATTTTTAAACGGTGTCCATGCAGCTATACATGTAAAAAATAAATATTTTGAAGCAAAAAGTTAATATAAGACCCTTTCTTATTTTCAGGGAAACACGATAGATAGATAGATATGAGATAGATAGATAGATAGATATGAGATAGATAGATATTTTATCTTATGCGACTCATGTATTAAATCAATTGTAAGCGATGTTCATGCACTTTGTGTGCTTGCTCTGGCCTGCTCATTTGAGCAAGGGTTAATACAGGCCAATCAGTTATGGTCACACTCGAACAATTTGTGCCTGTTTTTGCCATCAATCCTTTCCCACAATCCTCTCTTTCTTTTCATGCAATAATCTAATTATAGAGTCTCTGGTATATAATAGATATAAAAGGTGGTGTGAAGGCAAGATGAGGGAAATGGGGGGGAGTCATACACAAAGGGACTAACTTTCAAGAAGTCACTTGAGAATAGTGTTGGCTTTAGAAGTCTATAGCGTTCTGGGCATCCTGCTGTTATTTCATGACAGGCAATGCATCAATTTAACATGCGGCTACCGCACACACAAAAAACTCTCCTTCAAGGACATTGAGAATCCAGGGAAGTATCACTGACTTGGGAAGAAATATCTTTTATTGCATTAGTGCATTGTAAACCTAAGATATAAATGACTGTATCCTCGTATAATATTCCACATGTGTAGGTAAAATGTGTACAATGTGAGGTTCTCATATATCATTGCTCTGCTTGTAGAAAAGTTAGCAATTATAATGTAATTGCCAAATAAATTACATATGCAAGGCACACAAAAGGCAGCTACAACAGGCTTTTACAGAGTTTATAGAGGAACTTTCTTGTAGGTATCTGGTCCAGGATAATAACCACTAATGTCTTCTAAGTGTAGTTCATAAATTCCCATCCAATTCCCACTTCAACTAAAACATTCAATTATTCTGGATTCCCAAAATTTGTATTAAAATTAAATGATCAAGAAGCAAGTGATAACCCCTCTGCAATTACTGTATGTAAAGTCAGTCTAAGGGCTTAAACACACGGGTGCATGCACTAAGCCGCTCGCTGCTATGAAGCATATTAGCACATGTACTAGTGAAAAGTTATTTTTTTTACTGTTTAAATTTAGCGCTATTGCATGCGGTAAAAAAATACAGAAAGTTAGGTCCTAGCTAGAGATGAGCGAGCACACTCGTCCGAGCTTGATCCTCATTCTAGTATTAGGGTACTCGAGATGCTCGGTACTCGAGACGAACACTACGCGGTACTCGAGTCAATTTCATTTCCCTTCCCCGCATGTTTAGCGCCATTTTTTTAGCCAATAGACATGCGGGGAAGGCATTGCCACTTCCTGCTGTGATGTGCCAGCCTTGTGCACGTCTATAGCAGTGAGTAGCTGGGCCGATCAGGTGACCGCCGAGTACTTAAACTGGTCCCACCCGCGGCTCGCCTCAGACGCATGCTGACAGAGGTTAGGGAAAGACCTGCAGCTGAGATAGGGAAAGTATTAGAGTAGGGATCCTCTCTTCAAAAACCCCAACGGTCCTTCTTAGGGCTACTCCTCATTGTGTGCATTACTGTTGTGGCTGGCTGGGAGCAGTAGTGCACCTTTTTTTTTTTTTTTTAAAGCATCTAGGCTTGTGCAGAGCATTTCAGCTATACCATTCTCTGTGTGCAGTGCATTAGGCAGAGTTCTCATTGCTAAACAGTACGCTAATATTTGGCACAGGATTGGAATGATGATCGTACATCAATTTATCATCAATTCTCTACAGCATTGTGGGCTATCGCCCATACTTTCAAAGAGGGTCACTCCCTAGCCCTGCCAACCCTCTGCAGTGTGTGCCTCTGGTTCCTCCTCATCCAGTACGCACTTATAAATAGACATGAGGGTGGTGTGGCTATGAAGCGAGCGTGTGGCATGAGTGCAGCTGAAGGCTGCGCAGGGAAAATTTTGTGTGCGCTGTGGACGCAGGGTCGTGCAGGGGGGTTGGACAGCAATGCCAGCATATAACCCAGGAGAAGAGGCAGCTGTGTCGCCCCCGCAGGCAGTGATTGTCCTTGGTTGCAGATAGTGTGGTGCTTAGCTAAGATCTGCCAGCGCGTGTGCCTTGCTAATGAGGGTTTGTCCCAAGTAAATTGTACTTCCCTCACAGAGTATTGCGGGTCCTACCTCGGTCATGGTTTCTCTGGCTTCTTATGCCACCTCCTCCTGCTCCTCCTTGGGGTCTGGGGAACAGCACTGGTCGCCATGTATTATCTCTTGTTTTACCACAGTTATCCGAGATACTGGATTGGAGCATTCACAGTAAGAGTAACTGATTGAATGAGACGTGCATAGGATCACTGTATATCTGTGGTGGCTACTTTTCCGACACCTCCTGCTTCACACGAATCTTTGGTGTTAGTATGCGCTGCTGCAATGTGGAGATGTGTAGAAGTGCTGGCACCTGAGTCCCCTTTATGCCCACGTTTGCGGCTTCTGACAATTTTGTGACGGAGGTGGCACAGGATTGGAATTATGATTGTACGTCAATTTATCATCAATTCTCTCACTTTCAAAGAGGGTCGCTGCCTGGGCTTGCCAACCCTCTGCAGTGTGTGCCTCCGGTTCCTCCTCATCCAAGACGCAGTTATAAATAGACATAAGGGTGGTGTGGTTATTATCAAGTGAGCGCGTGGCATGAGGGCAGCTGAACGCTGCGCAGGGGAAATTTTGTGTGCGCTGTGGACACTGGATCGTGCAGGGGGTTGGACAGCAATGCCAGCATGTAACCCAGGAGAAGAGGCAGCTGTGTCACCCGCAGGCAGTGATTGTCCTTGGCTGCAGGTAGTGTGGTGCTTAGCTAAGGTGTGCTGTGCTGCTCATGGTCTGTCCCAAGTAAATTGTTAGGGGGGTGACCACCAGGCTCTGGCCCCCAATTTGGCTTAATAGTGGGACCTGGGAGCCTCAGATGCAGCCATGCATACTTTCCCTGCCATTCCCTATCCATTTCTGTGGTGTTTCCATGACTTTCTGAGGTTTTCAGGTGTTTCACACAACCTCCCCCATACGGAGCATCGGTCAGCTTGAAAAATGCTTGAGTCCCCGATTGACTTCAATTGGGTTCATTCCTCGAAGCGAGCTCTCAAGCATTACGAAAAGTTCGACTCGAGCAACGAGCACTCAAGCATTTTGGTGATCACTCATCTCTAGTTCTCGTATGTACAAAAACTATGTGTGAGAAAGATAGGGCAATGCCTATCTTTTCTCATGAGTAATCATATCGCACAAGAATCACGCTTGTCAAAGCGAAACCATTGAAGAATCGAGCTGAAAATCAGATGACGGTATCATATTTCTTTGAATATAATATACACAGGGTCTTTTTTGGACAAATAGTTTCAGTAAAAAAAAATCGCAGCCTGTGCTATTCGTGTCCGATTTTCCGTCATTAAAAGCATATGTCAATGTTTGGTGTTCAGCACTGCAGACAGTACATGGTCAGGATGCCCATATGCTGTCCAGTCTGAGCTGTGCCCGAAAATCTTGGGTGCAACTTTTAAACGCCCATGTGCAAGTACCCCATATCCGGCTTCACACAGGTGAGAAAATCGGACAATCCAATTCTATGCGGGAAACAAATTGCTGTATGTTCTATCTTGCTGCATGTTCTTGCATCGCAGCGTCCATTGTTTCTCAAGGGGGCTGACGGCAGCAGCGCCGACCCCATTATATGCATTGGGAGAAACGAAACTCTACCATCCTCTGCTGTGGCTGTGACAGCCGCGCTGGAGGATCCTCAAAGTGATGTGAGGCTGTTTTGCTATTTAAAAGCCTCGCATCCCTTGGGAATTCACATGGTGGCGAGTGCGATAAGGGGGCGGGATTCAAGGCCCCATATCGCGCTCGCCCATGTGAAATTAGTGTAAGGGTTCATTCACACGGGTGCCAAAATCACGCAGAGGTTGGCCGCGCAAACAAATCACAGCAAAATTGACCAAAAATCATGTGAATTAACACTTTTCCACGATCAAGTCCCGAACCTCATTAGCATTAAAATCTCCCATTCGCACGATCGGCAGCGGCATGTTGCCGAAAAAATGCACTGCTGAGAGAGAGATTTTTATTTTGTCTAGTCAGCACAAAACCTTCAACTCACTACATACAGCCATCTGACATTCTTTATCAGCACTACCTGCTGCTAATCTCACTCCCCCTAGCAGCATTAAGCTAAACAATGGTAATGTTTAGCTAAGGCTACTTATCTCACTCCCCCTCACATGCACTTCTATAGCACTCTTTGTCAGCTAGTTGCGTTTTTCAGTCAAAAATGCTCGAGTGCTCGTTACTCGAGTCGAACTTCCCGCGATGCTCGAGGGTTCGTTTCGAGTAACGAACCCCATTAAAGTCAATGGGCGACTCGAGCATTTTTGTATATCGCCGATTCTCGCTAAGGTTTTCATTTGTGAAAATCTGGGAAATTCACGAAAGTGATGGGAACAACACAGAAACGGATAGGGCAGGCGAGGGGCTACATGTTGGGCTGCATCTCAAGTTCCCAGGTCCCACTATTAAGCCACAATAGCGGCAAGAGTGGGCCCCCCCCCCCCCCGCACTGTCAGCATAAAGATCATTCTTCTCTGCCGCAGCTGTAACAGCTGTGACAGAGACGAACGATGTTAGCCCATTGAATTCAATGGAGCCGGCTGTATTGCCGGCTCCATTGAAAGCAATGGGCTGCCGGCGAGCGCGGGATGAATTTTCGGGAAGGGCTTAAAAAAATAAGCCCTTACCTGAAAATCATCCTAAAATGTGTAAAAAAAAAAAAAAAAAAAAAAAAAAAAAATGTATACTCACCTTCCCCTGAAGCCGGAGTTCAGCCGCGTCTGGCCGGCAGTTCTCCTGAACTGCTCTCTGTAGTATTCAGCAGCCGGGGATTTAAAATCCCTGCCAGCTGAATGAGCTGCCTCTGATTGGTCACAGCCTCACCAATCAGAGGCAGCTCTCACTCACACCCATTCATGAAATCATGAATGGGTGTGAGTAAGAGCTGCCCCTGATTGGTCCCTGCGCTGAGCCAATTAGAGGCAGCACTCACCCATTCATGAATTCATGAATGGGTGTGAGTGAGAGCTGCCTCTGACTGGTGAGGCTGTGACCAATTAGAGGCAGCTCCTTCAGCAGGCGGGGATTTTAAATCCCCACCTGCTGAATACTACAGAAAGCAGTTCAGGAGAACTGCCGGCCAGACGCGGCTGAACTCCGGCTGCAGTGGAAAGGTGAGTATACTTTTTTTTTTTACACATTTTAGGATGATTTTCAGGTAAGGGCTTATATTTTTAAGCCCTTCCCGAAAATTCATCCCGCGCTCGCCGGCAGCCCATTGCTTTCAATGGAGCCGGCTGTATTGCCGGCTCCATTGAATTCAATGGTCAGTGCTTGTTTAATCGAGACGAGTACCGTGTGGTGCTCGTCTCGAGTAACGAGCATCTCGAGCACCCTAATACTCGAACGAGCATCAAGCTCGGACGAGTATGCTCGCTCATCTCTAGTCAAGACCTATTTTTTCACGCAGCAGAGAATTTCAGTCGCTGAGGTCCTATATTATTAGGTGGCGCTGTTTCTAGAAGAAAGTAGCCATAGGTGTATCACCTTTAATTCTACAGGAATTTCATAATGTAAGATGCCCTTGTGTGTTGTTTGTCCCATTATTTGCAATGCTCAGCAGCTGTGGGTTTGACAGCTCTCTTCTGAACCTACACATGCTACTATGCCAGCTGTGTTGGGTGACTATCTATAGGGGATTGTCTCATGAAGAAGGATTATGGTCTCCCCTATTCAAGACCCTCCTCCCTCCATCAGCTAGAGAGGAGATATGCCCGCTCGGAAGAAAAGGTTCGGCTGCCGGCGCGGGTGAGAGGTGAGTTGCGGCAGTGAGGAGGAGGGGAGCGGGGGAGAGATAGGGAGAGAGATCTCCCCCACCGCTGCCTGCCAGCTGCCGGCAGCCGAATCTTTTCTTCCGAGCGGGCAGGTACTCGCTAAGGGCAATGCTCGATCAAGCAATCGTCCTTAGCGAGTATGCTCACTCATCTCTAGTGACAACTATATGGTAGTATTATGTGGGCTCTTTAAGGGTGTATTATGTGGATGATGCATATTATTTGAGCACTGTACTATAGTATTGTGTGCGCTACATATGGCAGTGCTCTATATTATAAAAAAAATAAAAAGCCTTTTAAATTGCAAACTGGGCGAAAGGGAATTATTCTATGAAATCATTTGTGGCGCAGAGAATAGAACCCATGGTCTTCAATGGGTTTACTGTAGTCTTCGCTTTTGCGTGAGCATTTCGTGTGCAAAAAAAGCATGATCTATTTTAGTACGCATTTGCACACTTATGGGGACGTGTGCGCCTAAGACTCGCGCAATTGCACAATTTAGCGGGTAAAAGAACACACTGGAGAAATTAGGCTAAATAGCATTTTAACTCGGAGCACAGCTGTGTCCCACACTCATGTGAATGGTCCTGGTCAATGAGAAAAGTACAGTAAAATGCACAGATAAACATGCAATTGCACAATGTTCACGGTGCAAAAAGTTGCGCTATCACATGGAAGCCGCCCATAAACACAGATTCAAGTCCAGTAAATACATCCTCCTGGAACTTAATGTGTTAAAGAGGTCATGTGTGGCCCAAATTGGTACTTCAGTTGTACGCTCTCTAATGTCCTTTCTTTCCTTGTGATTGTATAAACATGCCTAAATTATGGGTTCTGGGCCAAATCCTGAATTATAATAATGCCGGGGGTCATTCTCCATTCTCTGACTATAATGGAAAATCAGAACCTGAATATTAAAAATGTTATTTGTCTCAAGAGGAGATTTTTGCTACTTAATTATTTCGACCTCCTTACTAAAAGCATTTTTAGCAAATTGGATATGCATTGGTTTTATAGCAGAGGCTTTCCAAGAACTGCTAGCAATTTTAAAGCAGGATTGGAGCAAGAGTGAATGTTGCCCAACACCAATTGGAAATTGTAAAGTGTTTCTATTATGGTATTTGAAGGTTTTTAAAGGGGTTTGGGGGGAAGCCGGGCTTGGATTTTCAGCTGCCCGCATTGTGGCCGAAAATTGCATGTACGAGAGAAAGCAACGACCAAGTCGCAGCTAGGTCTTGCGTTTTCTCGCCTATTCAGATGGCCGGGTACAGCGTATATACGACGCAGCTCGGAATTCCATCTGATGGGGGGGGGGGGAGTTTAGTGCTGCTAAGCTGTCTCCCCCTCACTCTCCCTCCCTTTGCTGGCTGATCGCAGCAATACAAGCTCCCATAGAAGCCTATGCAAGCCTCGGCAAAGGGAGGGAGTTTAGCAGCACGAGACGCTGCTAAAGTCCCTCCACCTCCCCTTCTATGGTAAGTGCAGGCTGATCGCGGCCAAAAGATAGGACAATCTGCAGCATATGTGCTATCTTTTCCGGCCGTCCAATTTTACGTTCCGGAAAATCGCCCATCTGAATGAATGCATAGGAATCCAATGCTTCAGATGGCTGCGATTTTGGGCCAACGATTTATAGCTGCAAAATAGCTGCAATAAAACGTTTGTGTGAATAAGGCCTTTAAAGAAGGGACCCTAATATATTAGCTAGAGCGGCAGTATAAAGCATCTCTCATTATGGAAGACCTTTCAGATGCCCAAATTAAATGGATGGCCCATTGACTTCAATGGGAACTATGCAATGCTTCATTTCACTTATGGTGGTGCTGTTCTTTATTTTGGTGAAGCAACAAGGAACCTGGATAGAGGACCCCCTCTATTAACCCTGAATTTCCTAGTAGGGTGTATAAAATGTTTTTTTGTTTTTTTTCTCCAAAAATGAACAACCCATTTAAGGTGTTTTATAGATGGTAGAGAGTCTGTCTGAAGACAGGTACCCTTTAAGAAATATAAAATGACAACTGAGCAGATGTACAGCACGGGTGCCTGATTCCTGCAGAGGGCACATGTATTAAATTACCTTGTTAAATAAATACAGGCGATGTCACATGCGTGGGAGTCAGGGGACAATAGGGACTGCCTCAATGTAACTTCTAATGAAAAAGAAGTCTGATGCCAGATACTGACAATGCTGTGTACATTACATGATATGAGCAGCAGGCTTTGTTAATGAAGTCAGACTTTAACCCATGTGAGCCTGCGACAAATGCATGGCGTCTGATAAGTGGCCAACATAACAGAGCAAACAAGTATGTAGAGATCCCAGAGGTCAGCTCTCACTATCGCTCATCTGGCACTGCTCACTATCCATTGTGTTAAACTGATAGAAAGTCCAACCAGAAAATACACCGTACTCACAACTGAATAAGGACTTTTTTAGACGACCGTATTTGTGCATGGTTTTGTGTGTGTAAGGCCTCCTTCACACAGGCGAGAAAATCATGCGATATTGCTGCGTCTTCTTGCAGCAATACTGCGATTTTGTAGTGCTGCAAAGTCGCATGTGATGCTACAAAGTCATGCAACTGTGTAGCATCACATGCAAGGATTTTCAGGGGTGGGCGGGGAATATAAGCTCTACTGAGAAAATAAGCTATACATCACCTCCACCGCCCTGTCCGGGGCACCGCCGCAGCTTTTCCCCGGGTCTCGGCACTGTTTCTTTTCTTCATCTTCTGGCTGGGATTGAAAAATCCACGCCTCCTGGAAGTGCTGGTTGTGATTGGCTGACGCTTAGCCAATCACAACCAGTGCTTGATGAATGGCTGTGATTGAACCAAAAGACTATATACACATGTCATGTAAGTTCATTTTTTTCCAGTTAAATGCACGTATTTTGGACTGACAATCATTTTTGCAATAGGGTTTAAGAATTCTGCACCGTTTGTCTTCTGCAGCTTCTACACATTGCTGTATACAGACACTGCAGTCTCAGTAGGAGATCTGTCAGTGAAGCTGGACTGACGGCTTAGTTTCCCTTTTGTTCTGTCTTCTCCTGAACATTGTTTTATCAGCTACAGTAATTTATGACCTCAAAAAAGTTTATTTTTGTTGTACTCATAAATTAGTTATTAGGAAGGTGCAGGAGAGGGAAGATAAGGGCACAAAAATGAAGGGTGGCTTCAAGGCCCGTTTAGACACAACGATAATCGCTCAAAAGATGTCGCTCAAGCGACTTTTGAGCGATCATCGTTGTTCCATTTACAGTGCAAGATGATCGCTCAAGATGAGTGATCACCTTGCGCTGCCAGCGGAAGATGCAGAAGACAAGCAGGGTATCCTCGCTTGTCTTCTGCATACAGCTGTTCCCCTCTCCGAGCGCACGGCTGTTATACAGCCGAGCGCTTGGAGTGGAGGATGCAGACAGCAAGCGGGGTGTCCCCGCTTATCTTCTGTATCCAGATCCAGATGTTTTCTGACCGGAGCACCCAGCTGTTATACAGCCAAGCGCTCCATACCTGGTAGGGAGAACAGAGCTGGACCGCTTTGTTCTTCATACCCAGCTGTCATCAGGGAGCGGGATACAGCTGAAACAATAGTATCAGCTGTATCCCGCTATGAATCCCTGATAAGGCTCATCGTCGTCTTTCAGCATGCTGAACGACAACAATGAGCGAGGGCATAATGAAAACTGCACGATGTCAGTGCAGTTACACACAACGATTATTGCTCAGAAGACGGCTTTTGAGCAAATTTTGAGTGATAATCGTTGTGTCTAAATGGGCCTTAACACAGGATAAATATCCCAATGATTATTCTATGCTTTCACACAGGAGGGATAGTCATTCAGTGAACAGAGGTGGAGCGTGCTAGAGATCTCTTCCCACCGCCCGCCTCCATTGAGTAAACAGGCAGTCGCTCATGGATGAATGACTGCCTGTTTACATGCCCAATAGTCACTTAGTTTTGTGAAATAAATACCAAGTAACTTTGACAAGTGAGCGATTCCCGTGCTAAGATTGGACAATAATCACCTGTAATTGCTCTTTTTGTAAAGTGACCCTAAGGGCTTATTTAGACGACCGTATATCGGCTCGGTTTTCACGCCGAGCCGATATACGGTGTCCTTGTCTGCAGGGGGGGGGATGGAAGAGCCAGGAGCAGGAACTGAGCTCCCGCCCCTTCCCCGCCCCTCGCCACTATTTGCAATGGGAGGGCCGGGATGGGGGCGGAGCTAAGCGCTGTTACTTAGCTCCGCCCTGTCTCTCCTCCTATTGCAAATAGTGGCAAGGGGCGGAGAGGGGGCAGGAGCTCAGTTCCTGCTCCTGGCTCTATCAACCTCCTCCCCCTGCAGACAAGGACACCATATATCGGCCGGCTGTGAAAGCCCAGCCGATATACGGTCTTTCTAAATAAGCCCTAAGTTGTCAGTCCAGACTTGCTAACAGACCCCCATTGAAACTTAGACTGCAGTGTCTGCATACAGTGATATGTAGAAGCTGCAGAAGGCAAATGGTGCAAATTCTTTAGTAAACCCTATTGCAAAAATGATATCAGACCAAACTACATTTAAGTGGAAAAACGCATAATTATACAACTTGAAGGGTCTAGCATGGTGCCACATCTGGCACCATGCCATACCTGAATGGACCCTAATGCTTATAATGGGGTCTGTCCGGTTTCCGTTTTGCCCCTCAATATTTATCAGGATGAAACAGCACAATGCAGCACTATTTCATCCTGGATTTTAACAGAACTCTGTAACAAAAGCTTTGGAACAGAAGCTCCAACGCAGATGTGAAGGAGTCCTAAGACTTCTTTTAAAAAATGGGATTAGCTCTACTGGTGATCAAGGCAGGACTTGCCCTATCTTCCTGCTTTTTTTTCAAACTCACGTAGAATAGTACAGAGTTTGAAAGGTAAAAGAAAAAAAAGATCTTTACCTTGTTCATGTGCAACTACGCTCCGTAGCGGCAACTGTAGTTGCGCAAAAGCCCTCAAAGAGAGGTGGATCCAACTGACCATTCAATGTCTATTACATTTTCAATCAACGGTGGTTTAACAGATGTTGGTAATAAGGATCAGACATGTTGGATTTCAACATGTCCACTCTTTTTATTCTCCATGGAGATGAGGTATCTGGCAGCGGCTTACTTCCCACTCTCTACTGAGAATATTTGCACCCTCATCTGAGCACGTATATGGGAGGGTCTGGAGGAATAGCAGTCTGATAGGTCTGTGGCCATCTTACATGATTACGAGAGATACATTATATGACCTAGGGATACATCGAGGAGTAACAACTTGGTGCATTGCACAAATAGACCTTTTTGTTTGCATAGAGTACAGTCAGATGAGGTTCAGTACATTAAGGGCAGTCCTGCCACCAAATGCTACTCTGTTTATACAAGCAGCTGTGACCAGCGTTCTCTGAATACTATCATTTCATCCCAGGCAATTACACAGAAGTCATACTTTCATTTATTCCAGTTTGAGCTGGGTTTTGCGTCTTCATATAATTGCCACTGTATAAAGTATAACTTCCATGCACAATACATCCTTGTTTTTAGTAGGTAACAATTTACTTACTCAATGGAATGGAAAGATAATGTAATGTGGTTAGGGCCTCACAGGTCGACATGGAATTTTTAAGGTAGAACTACATGCAGAAGTCAACACATATGTATGCAGTCTTTGTGTAACACAGATATCTCTGTCTCTATGATTAAATATAGGATTATGAAAAGTCTACAAACTGGCACCAATGATGAGAGGGTATTACACATTGCAGGTACAAGTCGGGCCTGGAATATCAGTACATAGTATAAGCCAACCTGCCACATAGGATGTTCTCTTCAATATCAAATAAACTTGTTTAATGTTTCCTGCTACTAAATGGGCAATAAAAAGAAGTGAACTGATTAAGTTGGCGTCACACCTGCATTAGAACTAGGGTTTTCATCTCTCTGCTTTGTTTTTTTTTCCATTGACTTCAATGGGGTTAAAAAAAACTGAAAGCAAACGGAAAGGCTTCTGTTTGGGTCTATTCTATCGGGTTTTCGTTTTTTGGATGGAAGCATAAAACTGCAGACTGCACAAATCTCCCGTCCAAAAATCAGAAACCAAATGAAATGGAAATAAACTGAAGCCTTTCCATTTGTTTTCCATTTTTTTGAAACCCCATTGAAATCAATGAGGAAAAAAATGGATCCTTTATTCCATTTTGTTTCATTTTCTCTTCTCCAAAAACAAAGCAGAGAGATGGAAACCCTGAACTGAGCTCTAACACAGGTGTGACAGCTACCTTAGGCTTCCAGTCCACGGGCGATTGTTCATTACGTTATCCGCGGTGATAATGCGCACGCGGGTAACGCACCAAACGCTTTCCATAGGATAACATATGCAAAACGCAGCCTGATGTATATGAGCAGAAATCCTTTTGATTTTCTGCTTGCTTAATAAAAATCACGGTATGCCACGATTTGGAGCGAATGAACCTTCCATTTAAAGTCAAAAGCTGCGATAAATCGCAGTGACTTTAGAAGTTCTCCCGCGACAGAAATCTGCTTGCGTTAAAATGCAACGCAATGTTCTTAATATTTATGTTGGTCATTTGTCTCTGCATCTCCGGCGGTGGCTTCTCCTCCCTCCGCAGCAGACATTGCGTTCGCCGCTGTAGATGCAGAGACAAATGCCTATCAGCCAATTCATAAATCCCGCCTTCAAAACACGATGGCTGTTGATTGGTTCTTAGAACGCTGCTCAGACAATCAATGCAGCGCTCGATGAACCAATCTCAAACATCGCATTGTTTCATTGAGAGCTGCATCGATTGGCTAGCAGCGCTGAAGAACCAATTAGAGCCATCGCTTCCTGGAGGCGCGATTTATGAATCCCGGAACCAGGAAGCGACTTTCTGTCGGCGGCTGAGGACTGCAAACGTGAGCTCCGGAAAGCAGTGGGAGGACAGATAAGTATAATCCCCTAAAAATAAGACCTAGTGCCTCTTTTGGGGCAAAGACAGAGTCTTATTTTTGAGGAAATCTGGTAGCAGTAGTACAATGTTACTAGTACTATTATTATGACTAATGATTTTATTACTGGTATTATTTTATTACTATGGTATTAGGATTTGCATTATTCGTATTCCTCCAGGAGAAATGCATTGCAGCGCAGTATGGAAGGTGGAGTAAATTAGTACCTGTGTAAGGACAGCATATTTCCACATTATGTAAATAGAATGAATGACAGTGATATCTGGAAGCTGTCCAAAATACTTTACCTATAAACCAGTTCCAGCCAGAGAGACAGGATGTTCTGCAGCACAAAGGATCATACGATTAAACAAAATGCACAAACACTGGGTGTATCATTAACAAAACAAGGTTGTGTTCTGAGAGGCTGGAATTCATTCTGACGCAGACGCCACATATTTCAGACAAAATACTATGTTGCAGACTTTTTTTTCCACCTTTGACAACCTGTTCTCCTTGTATTTCTAAGAATATTATTTTACTGAACTGATTCCAGTTTATCTCACAATTACTTACTGTATCTCCAAAAAAAACACCAGTTAGGGCTCCTCCAGACGAACATTCGCATAAGTGTGCGCAGCGCAGTGTATTTGCGCATGAACTATGTTTGAAAAACCATGTAATCAGCCTGTTGCATGTGTCAGCGCATATGACTGTTATATTTATGCGTGCAGGACCACTTTACACACCTGCGTAGTTATTAAAGCCTAATAGAGCTCAGTTGTCACACTCTTCCCCTTGCGTATTTACGCACTTCAATGGGGTCTTTGCTGCACAAAGCGCAGGAAAATACAGCAGGTCCTACGTTTTTGCATACTCACAAGATGAACGCTCAAAATGCACTTATGAGAACAAACCCATTAAAAAATAAATGGGTTCATATTTAAGTAACTAAGGGCTCTTTCACACAAACGTTTACCGGACGCCGTTTTCACGGCCGGACGATATACGCTATGATCTGAGAAGTAAAAACTCGTGAACAGGTGCACAAATCTAATGTCTGTGTGCCCATTCAGACGGCATGGGCCCCGGCGCATATATAACGAGGCCGTCATGCCGTTGCTTCTTCCCTCCCCCTCATGACTCACCTCCTCTCTCCTCTCCTCTGGCTGTTTGCAATGAGAGGGGGTGGGATGGGGGCGCAGCTAAGCACCACCCCCTCCTCACCTCTTGTGGAGGTGGGATGGGCAGTACTTAGCTCTGTCCCCTACCATTGCAATCAGCTGGAGTGGAGGAGAGAAGAGGGAAGGAGTTTAGTAGTCACGCTGCTAGACTGCCTCCCACCTCCCTCCTCTGTCATTGGCTCCCACAGGAGCCCATACACTGGCCGATGTATTCCGGCCCTAAAGATAGTTCCAGGACTATCTTTTGGGCCTGATGTAAAAGTGTCCGGCGCTATATTGGCCGGGCGCTTTTACATCGCGGGAATACGGCAATGTGATCTGATGCATTGGAATCCAATGCATCAGATCGTAGCATATATCAGCCTAACCGTGAAAACGGCGGGCCAATATTCGCTCATGTGAAAGAGCCCTTAAGGGCTTAAACAGACAAACGTGCTTGTGGAGGTTTTTGCGTGCCTGAAAATCACGCCAGCAAAATGCGATGAAGCGAAGCCATTGATTTCAATGGGTTTGATCTCACGAGCGTGTCAGAATTGCGTGCGAGAAAAGAGAGGTCCTGCCCTATTTTTCTGCTCTTCTTTTTTGCACACACAATAGTGATGGGTTGGAACAGTAAAATGTATGGCACTTCGTCGAAGACATAACTTCTTCATGCAAATATACGCTCTGATGCAGCAAGCGAATTTGTGCATATGTTTGTTTGTTCAGGCCCTAAACTGGATTAGATTTTCACAAATTTCATCCACATATTGCAAAAAAATGCACAGTGCAAGCTCACCTACACTGCAGATATTAAATCTGTGACATATTTTCAATGAATTCTGCCAGTTGCAATGCAAAGTATGAAATCTGCAGCAAATCCAAAGCATTGAAGCACCGAAATCCGTGGCAAAATCCACAAAATATAGTTTTTCCACATTATGGATCTTCTGCGGAATCAGGGCTTCTTCACATGTCTGTGTGAAATCTGCATGCGCTAAACACCGAGAATAGAACCCATTGATGTCAATGGGTTTGTCCTCATAAGTGCGTTTTGCGCGTTCATTTCACGAGTGTGCAATAAACTAGGACCTGCTCTATTTTCCTGCGTTTTGCACAGTAAAGGCCCCCCAGTCTATAGGAGGTGCGCAAATATGTAACTGGAAGGGTGTGAGACTGCGCAAAGCGCAGGAAAAGAAGACAGCTGGACCTCATTAGACTTTAATAGCCAATCATTTCTATGGAAAGGGAGTGTCACGCGCACATGGAAATTGGCCCTGCGAGCGCAAATATTACAGTAATACGCGCTGACATGCTCGCAACAGACTGATTACATGGCTCCTCACACATTGTTCATGTGGAAATACACTCGTTGCAGGAAGGAGATGAATGTATTGCCACCATGCCCAAAACTATATAAATATACTTACCATGGTGGTGGACCGTATGGCGTTGTGACATCTGATAGGTGACATCACCAGGTGAAAAGACCCAGTAATGTTCTGTAAGCCTGACTTGTGGGTTTTTAAAGTAGAAGCCCCTGGCAGGTTTATAGGGTGTCATTAGTGGCGTTCCTGTTGGGCCTTCTGTTGGCTGCAGCGGTCATGTGGGTAAGTAACCACCGTATCGCAGTAAGCATCATGGCAGCAGGAGGTGAGTATTATGTTTATTTTTTAAATACACTGCATGCTCCCACTGCCACCAATAAATTGGAGAACCCCTTTAACTGCGGAGGCCAAACCACCCTGTTTGGTAACTTGTAATGCTGCCAGTGTGGATACATGAGATAGATGTGCTACATGGGGAAGCTGAGGTAGGTATTGATCATAGGGCCTCATAGCAAAAGTTGGTATTGGGCCCCACACTGGGAACTCAGGTGAGAGGGACGCAGAGCTGAGTTGTCAGGTCATGTCTGACCATAGAGTACCAGTAAACCATATTCACATACAGACAACCTTTCAACAGACACTTTTTGTGCCCTGCCTTTCCAGGTGCTTACAGAGCTTCTACAAAATGCCATACACAAGATGCAAATAAAATGCCCATGATAGCACCTCATGCAGTGCAAGCACAAGTCCCCACCCCTCACCCCCCCAAAAAAAATTTTGACAATCACATAACTCATCGTGCAAAGTGCCAGCCACATGCCCCTCATAATTTCCAGCCCCCATTTACAGTGCAGTTTACAAAATGCCCTTGTATATAGTGCAATCATTTGCCCCACACACAATGTGGACACATGCCCCACTAAACAAATTGCCTGCTGTATACACCCCACAATTGCCAGCCACCTACCTCCTCCCTATATCTAGTGCAGCCACATGCTCTTGCAAGATTGCTAGTCACATGCCTCAATATAGAATGCATCTACATGCCCCCATCTATAGTGCAGCCACATGTCCTGCCATATACAGTACAGCAATGTGCCCCTCATATATAATGTGCCATATGCCCCCATATACAGTGGTCAG
Organism: Eleutherodactylus coqui; assembly: GCF_035609145.1. Lineage (NCBI taxonomy): Eukaryota > Metazoa > Chordata > Amphibia > Anura > Eleutherodactylidae > Eleutherodactylus > Eleutherodactylus coqui. Next base: position 100,455,574 of record NC_089842.1, on the reverse strand, counting down.
ATGCCCCCATATACAATGCAGCCACATGCCTCCATATACAGTGCAGCCATGTGATTCCATATACAGTGCAGCCACATGGCCCCATATAGAGTGGTTACATGCCCCCATATACAGTGGTCACATGCCCCCCCCCCCCCCCCATACAGGGGGTAATTTGAAGCTCTTGGGCTCCAATGCAAAATCTGTAACAGGGCCCCCACTATAATGCTTTATTCATAGTACTGGGCTCCCTATATGGAAAAGAGAGGCCATATGGGCCCCCTAAGGCTCCGAGACCCGGGTGCAACCGTATCCCCTGCATCCCCTATAGTTACGCCAGCACCCCCATACAAAACAGCCACATGCCCCCCATATACAGTGCAGCCACATCTCCCCCCCCCCCCCCCCCATAAAATGTAGCCACATGCCTCTGAAATACAGAGCAACTTATATCCATTGGCTTTTGCTAGGCAATCATTGGCTGTACTGTCATATGTTCTATCTTTATTTCTACTAATATCATCTAAGTGTATTTCATGCAGCACAGCACCACAGGTTCCCGTCACCATACTCCTCCGTGTAATTTATGAATGGGCCTGTCACTACCCATATATGTGGGACATACTGTATGTACCGTGACATGATGTGCTCTTGGCAGACACTGTCCCTTCTCTGCTCATCCATGACACACAGATAACATATCCACACAAAGCACTGTGACATTTTGTGATGGCTTTCCTTATTACAGAGCCTTGGCATTGAGTCACCCCCTCACAGCATTTAACCTCATGAAGCCGGTTTTCATGTCCCAACTAATATTTGCTTTGAGTCTGTTTAATAAAGTGAGTGTATAATTTAATATAGGGTTAATCACCTGGAATTCCTGTAGTATAGTGATGTAAGACAATCTACCTGTTACCTCACCGGACCTGCATGCCATAGTAGCGTGTAGAGCGTCTCACTTCAGCGCTCTGTAATACTTTGTACTATGAGTTACTTCTTGTTGATTCATTGATTGTAAAGTCACATTGTCACTGGATACTAAAGTACAAGATGTTTTGTCAATTCGCAAGGGACTCGAAGCCGAGTTGTTCCTAGTAGAGCATTCTGTGTAGGGTTGAATAACTCCAGTGCACCCAGGCTCTGACAAAGCCATGGGCTCCAAAGGTCCAGCGGGAGGAGACGTTGGAACCAATCACTGGCAATTAGAGTGCATTTCTTATGATGTAATCCAAATAACCTATTAGATCGTATTGCTGGGTCATGTGTGTGTAATGATAGCAGCGAAGATTACAATGCAATTGTACTGTTAAATGGAAATGTACATGTTCTGTATAGATGGAGGGTCAGCTCTCCGGCCGTATTAAAGCTTCATCAAATTGTAACTGAATTGATAACACTGTGTTGCAGGGGTGTATTTTCCTGTGTAAAAATCAGTGTTCTTACCTATATACAGGGTGCTGAATCCAAATATGGAAACCAAAATTGTTTGTCAGGCAAGATAATGAAGTTCTAGACATCATAAGAAAGTAGGATACCCAATATTGCACCATTGTGTTACAGTATATTGACCATTAAACCAATGGGCCACATTTATAAAAACGCTTTAACAGGAGAGATGCAGTGACTTATCAGATGAGCATGGTGAAAGATTTCACCAGGACATACGTGTTATTGAAAAACAGTATGAAGGGAAGTGGACGCCTGCGATGCCGGCTGATTACTGCTGGAATATTTCCAAGGGAGAACACTGGTGGACATAACAGAAATGTGACTTATGCCAACATTACATCTAACTTCCCATATTTTCATGCCACTTATGGAAGTTCTTTACTATCCATCTGCCACCAGGTGATCTTATGTCCTGTTATAACTGTATACTACCCTATCCAGGATTTATTCTTTATAGGAACATGTATAAAACACATTTAATTACAATTATATCTACACTTCTATATTCTACTGTTAAGGTTATTGTCTGTAAATCTGTAAATGTAAGTCAAAATCTGAGTAAGCGCTTATTCAGATGTGCGTATATCTGCCGGGTTTTCACGCCCGTCCAATATACGCTGTTCCTCTCTGCGGGGGAGAAGGCAGGCCGGGCTGGGAGCAGTGCACTGAGCTCCCGCTCCCTCTCCGCCCCTCACCACTGTTTGCAATAGAAGGGGTGGGATAGGGCAGAGCTAAGTCCCCCCACCCCGCCCCATGCTATTGCAAATAGTGGCGAGGGGCGGAGAGGGGGTGGGAGCTCAGTGCAATGCTCCCGCCCCCCCCCCCTTCCCCCTGCAGAGAGCGGCAGCGTATATCCGCTGGGCAGGAAAACCCGTCCGATGTACGCATGTCTGAATAAGGCATGAGGCCTTATTCACACAAGCATTTTAACGTTGCTAATTTAGCCGCGATAAAAAAATATCCACCTGAAGCCATGATTTCCAATATATTCATTCTAGAGATGAGCGAGCACGCTCAAATAAAGCAGTTACTCGAGCGAGCATCGCTCTTCTTAAGTAACTGCTTACTGGTCCGAGCAGGCTCGGGGGGGCGGCAGGGGGTAGCGGGTGGGGAGAGTGAGAGAGATCTCTCTCCCCCCGCTCACTTCCCCTGCCACCCCGAGCCTGCTGGGACTAGTAAGCAGTTACTTAAGAAGAGCGATGCTCGCTCGAGTAACTGCTTTATCCAAGTGTGCTCGCGCATCTCTAATTCATTCAGATGAGCGATTTTTTTAGTTGTGTAAAAACATTGCACCCAATATAATAGGACATCAGCAACCAATTTTATACACAGCCGAAAAGATAGGTCTTGCCCTATCTTTTGCAAAGATACACTGAAGGCTCCCATAGGCTTCTATTAGAGCTGAAACAAAGGGAGGGGGGAGTTTAGCAGCGTCCAATGCTACAAAATGATTACAGCTGGCTCTATTTAACTGTTAGTCATTCAGAGGATTTTGGCCGACTGAGAGATTTCCGTGCTCTGTGCTGCAGCATATATTTTCGCTAATACGCAGCAGCCACCTGTGTGAATGAACGAGAAAACATGGCTGCAGCTCAGGACTTGATCGCGGCTATTCTTCATTCATATGATTTTCGGTGGCCAGCATGAGAAAGCATCCCCCGTGTGAATGAGCCCTAAGAAACAAAAAATTTTGTCCAGAAGAAAAACAAAACATTTTTTGTAGGACAGTGCAATCATTCTACTACCATGATACAGAGAACTCATTGACTTGCCCTGTTAGATTAGTTTGTGATAAACTGGGCAAACTGGTGAATAGATGTTCTTATCTGTAATTGGAAAAAGTCAATCAAAATGCCAGTCTATACTGGGCAGCACAGTAGCTCAATGGTTGGCACTGCGGAATTACAAGACTAGGATGTTGGTTTGGAACCCAACCAGGAACAACATCTACATGGAGTTTGTGTATTCTTTACGTACTTGTGTGGGTTTCCTCCAGATGCTCTGATTTATTACCACACTACATATAACATGCTGTTAGGTTAATTGGCTCATATGTAATTAGCCGTAGGGCATGTGAGATTAGATGATGAGCCAAATGAGGACAAAGACAGACGTGAGTGATTAGAGTTTGTGGTAATTAGTAAATATCACAACATCATATTATTCACTTTAATTCACCCAAAATAACCACAGATGCTGCAAATAAATTAACCCAATGCATTATGCCACATCATTATTTTGTATCATAACTCCCAATATTTGAATCCCATCTATGTTGGCAAACACAGGGCGCAACCAGGAACACTTCCAAACACTGTCCTTGTATGCAAAACTGGATAAAACCCAGGGGTCCCTTCTGTGGGACCCTTTTGTGCAAAAAGGGACTGTAAAAGGCTTCTCAGGATGAAATGTTATTGTCCTATTTTATATAACCTGTTTAAGGGCGAGCACCCACTGGCGTTTGCGTTTTCCGCGGGGAAAAAAACGCAGCGTTTTCGCCGCGTTTCCCGCGATTTTTCCGCGCATTTTTCGCGGTGTTTTTCGCGGCGTTTTCGCGGCGTTTTCGCGGCTTTTCCATTAATTTCCATTGACTTTCATGGGTGCATTAGGAGAAAAATAAGGACACATATGCAACTGACAGTTCCTATGTTAAAAACGCAAACGCAACGCAAAAAAAACGCCAGTGGACAGGAACACATGTTATCTCTATGCCTGTGCAGGAAAAACGCAAAACGCAAAACGCAGGTAAAAAAACGCCAGTGGGTGCTCGCCCTTAGGGCTCATTCACCCCCGGATTTACCGATGATTTCAAATGGGGTCAATATGTATGATAAAATGTTTATATTTATGGGACTGATTGAAACCTCGATGAACTTATATAATGTGCCTCATTCCTGTACTGCAAAATAAAAAATGGAATAGAAAAACTTACCTGTAAACACATAAACGTACATTTTTTTTATTTTAAAAGGGTGTCTAGCAGTGCTTCAGGTTTTAAAAAAATTACCTTTGGCTCCTAAACAGAAAATTTTAGGACACAAGTGTATTGCGCATGCAAAATTTGCACACGCAATATGTAGTGAATAAAACCCATTGGTTTCATTTCGTTTGCAAAATCAATGGGAACCGAGCGACAACTGCAACAGCACTGCACTACCAATGTCAGTGCCTGACCAGAGGCGTAACTTGAAGCTTCTGGGCCCCGATGTATAATCTGTAACAGGGCCCCCAACTATAATGCTTTATTCATAGTAATGGGCTCCTTATTTGGAGAAGAGAGGCCTGATGGGCACCCTAAGGCTCCTGGGCACGGGTGCAACTGCATCCCCTGCATCCTCTATAGTTACGCCTCTGCCTGAGACTGTCTACTATCCAGTGTAACTGATGAAGAGGCTCTCTTGTCTTGTAACAAGTTTTATTGCTGGCTTTATTGAAATAAAAACTATCTCCTCTTATTTGTCATAAGAGCACCCTTTTGGAGGTTTGTGCTGTGCACCAGGCTTTTTATCCAGTGTTTTACATTGGGCTCACGCGTTTCACCTGGTTGGCACCCCTCTGTTTCACCCATGACTCTGCCTCATGTCACTCTGCTTCCTTACCTTTGACTCAGACAGACCCTGATGAGCCTCCTGCTCTCCTCCACGAGGCCTTAGCTACTCTCCGGAAGAAGTCCAGGTATAGGGAATGGAGACTTTGCAGTGTGCGTCCCCCAGCAGCTTATCTACAGAGAAGCAATTATCTCAAAGTACAGTGTTGTGCCCTGTTCACAGGGTACTTGAAAAAGGCCTATACCTGTGAAGGCAGAAACGCGCTGTACGAAATAAACTTGTGGAACATATTCCTGTTGCCGACCACGATTTATACACCTACTGGGATTGGGGGTGCCTGAGCTTAGGCACCCCCGTAAAGTAAGCTGTTTGCCTCGTTACTACTTTTCTAATAAGAACACCGCTGGAGCGCTGAGAGTTTTTTTTCTTGTTACCTGTTGTTGTTCTTTTCTCTGTCATATCTTATGACCGGAGCATACTCAGGACGCTCTCCTGCATCGTATGGGATATCAATGTGATCTGCGGATCCCCCTCATGATCTAAGGATATTCTGGATCATTCATCTACGGACATTTATATCCTTATTTGTATGATTCATTGGGGGAATTAATCCCACCTATTTACCAGCTCTGTCTTTCATTGTACTTTCCCTCCTCGCCTCCCCTTGGAGCACTGCCTCAGAACTTCTTTACAAAGTACAGTGTTGTGGCGGGATTAGTCACAAGTGGCAATAAGAATAAAAATTCTTGTCGCCAATTGCAATTTCTTGGGTGCCTTAGCAATCATTTTGGTCCCCATCTGGATCCCTGCCTAGTTTACAAAACCTATTTTCAAAATATTTGGAAATTCTGAGTTAAAGGGGTTGTCTAGTTGTATACTATCGATGGCCCATCTGCAGGATAGGCCCTAAATAGATTGACAAGGGTCTGCCACCTGAGAACCCCATTCATCAGTTGTTTGTGGTCCGCTGCACAGACAGCTCCGTTCCCACTGCAGTCGCCAGGTTTGGTATTACAGGCTATTCATTTCAATGGGAACTTGCCTGTAATACCAAGCCTAGCCACTGCAATAGGAACTGAGCTGTCTGCTTGTTACAGAAATCAGCTCAGTGCACCACCACAGAGAATAGGTAAATTTTTTGGAGTTCCAAACAGCTGGCCACTGCAGATTTACTACTGATGGCCCATCCTGCGTATAGGACATCAATAATTCACAACTGGACAACCCCTTTAATGGAAAAAGTGTCCTGATCGGAACCCTTGTCTACTAGCCTACTAGCTTGAGCAGAGTACAGCTATAAAGAGTGTCTGAATGACCAGGCATGTCCATACATTACATGAGCAGTCTACTTTTTCAGTAAGGGCTGGGTAAGGCTTCATATCACCTTTGGAGGTGTTGAAAGATAATTTAACACTTTCTGCAAGGTTACACAAGAGATTAAGGCCTTATTCACATGACCGTATATATATATTGTAGCTGCGTCCAAAAATCGCGACCATCTGAAGCATTGGATTCCAATACAGTCGTGTGAAGAAGGCCTTAGGTTGGATTCACACGAGCATATATCGGCCTCGCTTTCACGCCCGGCCGATATACGCTGCCCCTCTGATGCATTGGTTTACAACGCATCAGTTCACATGGGCATATATTCCTGTGGTGTAAAAGCGCCTGGATGGCCAAGATAGCGCATTTCGGCCGGGAGCTTTTGCACCGCCGGCGGCTGCATAGATTCCTATGGGAGCCAATGACAGCTGCCGGATGAGGGAGGAGGAAGGGAGTTTAGCAGTGTGACTGCTAAACTCCCACTCCCTTCCCTCCTCCTCTCCGCACCTTGCCAGCTGTTTGCAATGGGAAGGGGCGGGAGCTAGTTGCTAAGCTCCCGCCCCCTCCCATTGCTAGCTGCTGACAAGGGGAGAGAGTCGGCGGGAGTTTAGCACACTAGCTCCCGCCCCATTCTGTCCCCTTGCAGAAAGCTAGCGAGTGAAGGGAAAGACAGTATAACAAAAAAATGGGAGTATTTTGAAAAAATTGTCATTTTTTTCACATTTTCAACTGTAATATCTCAAATATGTACAAACATACTGAATAAATTGTATCTAAGATATATACCTCCATCTGTTCACTTTATTCTAAATGCACGTTTGAAAAACTTTTGTTTTTTTTTAACCATATAGGAGACGTACAAATTTAACATTAATTATCAACATTTTGAGGAACACTTTATTTTCCGGCACCAAGCCAAGATTGCAAAGGCTCATAGGTGTCAGAATGATAGATAACCCCACAAATGACCCCATTTTAAAAACTACACCCCTTTGTAATCACTGAGGGGGGTCAGGAGTATTTTGACCCCACCGTTTCTTTTCAGGAATGAATGCAATTTAGAGTAGAAAAAATAAAATTTCATATTTTTGCAAATACGTAATTTTTAACACAGGATTTTTTTCTATAGTGCACATGAAAATGAGGATTTACACCTTAAAATGCAAACCTGTTTGTCCTGTGTTCAGAAACATACCCATTGTGGCCCTAATCTTCTGTCCGTATGTACAACGGGGCCAAAACCGAAAGGAGCAGCCGGTGGCTTTCAGATCAGACATTTTGCTTGAAGGCGTTTTAGGCCCCATTGCTCACTTGTAGACCCCTCGAGCGGCCAAAACGCGCAGGACCCCCACAAATGACCTCATTTTGGAAAATAGACCTCTTAGCGCATTAATCTAGGGGTGTACTGCATATTTTAAACTCCACAGTTTTTGAATGAATCAAAGCAAAGCAGAGGTAAAAAATTACGATTTTAGTTTTTTTAATCAATTATGTGATTTTAAAAACAGGTTTTTTTGGACAGCAGACATATGAATGGAGGCTTTCACCCAAAAATGGATACCCCCGTTTGTCCCGTGTTCAGAAACATACCCATTGTGGCCCTAATCTTTTGTCCGTATGCACAACGGGGCCCTAACCGAGAGGAGCAGTGAGTGGTTTTCAAAACAGACATTTTGGTTGAAGCTGTTTCAGGCCCCATTGCCCACTTGTAGAACCCGTGAGCGACCAAAACGACAGAGGACCCCCGCAAATGACCCCATTTTAAAAACTACACCCCTTAACACATTAATCTAGGGGTGTACTGCGTATTTTGAACCCGTTTTTAAATGAATCGAAGCAAAGCAGAAGGAAAAAATTACGATTTTTGTTTTTTTTGGCAATTGTCATTTTAAAAATAGTTTTTTTGTACAGCATGCATAGAAATGAAGACGTTCACCCCAAAATGTATACCCCCATTTGTCCCGTGTTCAGAAACATACCCATTGTGGCCCTAATTTTCTATCTGGATGCACAACGGGGCCCAAACTGAACAGAGCGTCAAACTTTAACTGTCTTTTGACTTTTACATGATCGCCATTATCCGTTGGATAATGGCGATCACGTGACCGAAGACCGCTCACCGCGGCCCCCCGTGACATCTCTAAGCTCTTGGCTAGCCAGGAGCAAGGCGATTTTAAATTTCCTCTTGCCCTCCCCAGTTCTGCGTCTGCATCCGCCATTTTGGCGACGGGCGCATGCGCCAAAACTCGGGTGAGGTCCGCGGATAAGGATCTCATCAGGGGACCTCGCCGGTGGCCTTATTTAAGTAATTTCACCTCCCCTCACGGATCCGATCCGTGACGGGAGGTGAAAATTGAGCTTTTTTTACTTTCACGTGATCGCCGTTATCCATTGGATAACGGCGATCACGTGACTGGGAAAAGCGTACCATGGCACCCCATGAAATCTCCAGGCTCTTGGCTACATTTAGTAGCCAGGTGCGGGGAGATTTTAAATTACCCTGCCAATCTGCGGCTTTTGCGCCTGCATCCGCCATTTTGGCGACGGACACGTGCGCAGAAGCCGGGCAAGGTCTGTGGATAAATCTGGGGGCTTAAGGTACCAAATTTCATCTCCCCTCATGGATATGATCCATGAGGGGAGATGAAACAAACTTTTTATCTTTTTTTTTTATACTTTTTTAACTTTTACATGATCGCTGTTATCCATTGGATAGCAGCGATCATGTGACCGGGAACCTCATACAGCGGCTCCCGGTGACAGCTCTCTGCTCTCGGCTACTCATACTAGCCGGGAGCAGGGAGTTTTTAAATTTCCCGGGCCTCCCGGCTCTCTGCGCATGCGCGTGATGTAATGCGTCTGGGCCGGGGAGAAGACTGAAGATGCCGGACGGTGCGGAGGACTGGGGGTGAGTACTCTCAGCTCCCCTTACGGATCGGATCCGTAAGGGGAGCTGAAATCTTAACTTTTTTTAACTTTACATTGACTGGTGGACACCGGCGATTGCGTTACCGGGGGTGGGGTCCCGCGGCCCGGGATGACAGCTCCATGCTGTCGGCTACCTCCGGTAACTGGCAGCATGGAGCTATCACATCCTGAGCCTGCAGGGCCTTTATTCCTAGATGCATATTTCTACGTCCTCTAGGAATAAAGCCCAGCAGGCCAGGACGTAGAATCCCGATGGGGCCGTCACTAAGGGGTTAAGGGACCCGTCTAATAAAGAGAGATTGACCAAAGTTACTTATTCCTTTAACTTTTTTTTATCCTCTTCTTATGTTCCTGCTTTGACATTTAATCAGACACCTTGATAAGATTCTTGAACTGAATTTCCCACATGAATTTGTATGATGTAAGAGTCGTTGGTTAATCTTAAATTACTTAGCTAGTAGGAAGGAAATATTCTTTTTCATTCATGCTGATGAGTCACAAGTATTTCACGTGGGATTGTAGCTGTTCTGTGGAATGCTGAGATTACTATGATGTAAGATAAGACGTCTCTTACCTTATGGCAGTCTGCATACCATAGTAGTGTGCCTGCTGTTGCACCACTAATCAGTTTAATATGAAGTTATGTAATAATCAATCAATGCTATATCCTTCTATGGGCAAAGCCAGTTTGTGTCAAGTGTGGAAATGTCAAATTCTTTGTCAATGCTTTCATACAGGTGTGAGGTGAATGGAGGTGGAGCAGGTCGGGGATCACTTCCTGCCGTCCTCCTCCATTCACAATGGGCAGGCTGATCATCGGTTCATGTTTCTGAACAGATCATCGTCAGTCATTACCAGCCTTGAGGCCTTATTTGCACAAACGTTTTATCTTATTTTACTGCAATAAGACATCAGTCGAAAATCGCGACCGTCTGAAGCATTGAGTTCCAATGCATTGGTTCAGATGGGCAATTTTGTGGCACGTAAAATCGACCTGCTGGAAAAGATAACACATACGCTGCGGATTTCATCCGGCCACTTTTACACGTGGCCAGAGAGATAGGTCCTACCCTATCTTTTGACCGCGGTCAGTCCACAGCTCCCATTGAAGCCTATGGGAGCTGCCGCCAGCTGCTGCTAAACTCCCTCCCACCTCCCTCCCCCTCCCTTTGCCAGCAGCTCCCATAGGCTTCTATGTTGTAAAAACCCTGCATTTTACAGTGTTTTAGAACAGCATTTTCAAACACATTCAATAGCGTTTTTTAACGCACCCAAACATTTCAATGGTTGATGGGGTGCGTTAAAAAACGATGCAACGCACTAAAATAGAACAAACAGGGTTCGTTTAGCTTTGCGTTAGAAACGCACGGTAAAATGATATTCTGAGAAGTCCCATTGAAATAAATGGAGGCTTAGAACAGTGCATTTCAAACGCCCGCTAAACGGCTGTATATAAAACACCTGAGGCAACTGCCTGCACCAGGAGCCTCCCCCCTCTGCCCTGTCTGCAGCAGGTCATAAAGATTAGCCATGCTGCATCAGTTATTCATCATCCAAACTGAAACACGGTCAGTAGGAAATTATCCTCTGTGTTCTCTGCAGAATTTCTGCCAGGCTGTTTGTTTAAGATCCATGCAGTAAATCCCTAAGGCTACTCTCACACAGGCGTTTTCTTACAGCGTTTAGCGGGCGCTTAAAACTTTCGCAAAAAAACGCTGTACTGAGCCTCCATTCATTTCAATAGGTGAGCGTTTTAGCAAAGCGTTTTTCTAACGTGTGCTAAAATGAACACAGTATGATGTATTTTCGCGTATTCAGCACGTTTTTAACTTATCACATCACCCATTGCAATGATAGGGTGCATTAAAAATGCTGACAAACGCGTTTCAAAACTCTGTTCTAAAACGCTGTAAAACACTGCGTTTTTACAAACGCCTTAGGCCGGGCTCACATGCATAAAGCCCTGTGTGAGTCACACAGGGTTTTACCGCTGTGGAGCCAGCAGTGAGCCGGCCAGTTGTTGCGTATGACAGCGATGTTGTACTGCGCATAACAGCGTATCTCACACATGCTGTCGTGCGCAGTCTTCCTGGTTTTTTTTCTTTTTTTTTCTTCGTGCTGTCGCTTTGCAACAATGCGCAATGTAATTGCGTATGGGCAGCATTGATTACGCACCCATAAAGAGCAATGGACTCTCTTGCTCGTAATACATGACAAAATAGAAAATGCTACGTTCTTTTGGCGCTTCCATATTACGCAATGCATACCCACAAATGTGAGCAAAACAGAATTAGACAATGTATTTGATTGCCTACAAAGTACCACGTATCACATGCACACACATCACGCATGTAATACGCATTAAACTTATGGTCGTGTGAGTTTGGCCTAAGGGCTCTTTCACACAAGCGCATATACGGCATGTTTTTACGCCCGGGCATATATATGCGCTCCTGAGAGGCATTGGTTTCCAATACATCCGTTTACATGGGCAAATATACGACGTGTAACTACACCGGCAGCGTGAAAAATAGAACATATACGCATCCGGCACATATAGGCTCAGCCAAAAGATCTTTTGGCCAATATACTCCGGCGGGTCCTATAGACTCCTATGGAGCAGGGAAAGAGAAGGGAGGGGTGGCATTTTTTCAGCGTCCAACACTGTGAAAAGCTTACAGGTGCCTCTATGTAGGTATTGGAAGGCATCCCGAGGATTTTGTCAGAGCAAAGGATTTCCGGCATGCGGTGTGTTTTTTTTGCTAAAAACGACACTTACGGTCGCGCGAATGGTCGAGAAAATGCTGTCCGCGATCGGTGAAAAATGCCCATTCAGGGGCTTATACGGAGCGGGCATGAAAAATGTAAAAACGCCGTCAACGTTTACGTGCTTGTGTGAAAGAGCCCTAAGACTGAAGAACAGTTGGGACAAATTCATCTCCTGTTTACTTCTTATCATTGTTCTAGATTTACTGTTACCTTAGGAGCATCTCACAAAAAGAAAGTTTTCCATAAAGTCTAAACACCATGTAGAAAGTGGGATAACATTCTATAATGACCTATACTATGGGAATGCATTGCACTGTATACCATCATTATGTTGTTGTTTATGGGAAGCACTCGGAAGGTGATAAGGTTAAGAATCCATTACCTCTGGGAAGTGGATATCACACTTCCCGTTATACACTGACATCAAAGTTGATGGAGCACTTTTAAAATAGTACTCCTTAACAGCGCTGCACTCCTGGGTCACACGGAGTTATCATATCATAATTGTTCCTTGGCTTTGCTAGAGCATTGTGAAAGCTGTTCACATTGAGATAAAGCAGAGGCGTTGTTGATACTCGCTTTAGAACCTTTTGACGTATAGTTGTTAAGGAAAAGCTAATGGCCAAGATTAAAAAGAAGAAGACCTCATGTGGAGTCAATGTCTTACAAAACGAAGGAATTTCCTCTTATAGGATTATTGGCTGATAGGACTTGGCAGGACAGTAGCATCAGTAAAGACTTATTTAGAGGTAGTAATAATACAATGCATACAGTAGTAAGACGTTTATAAACTTCTGTCGTCTGGTAATGACAATTTCGGGAGTCATGTGTCACTAATCGGTCATGTAAGAAAATTGTAGTTTTTAAATGTATCTTAAAGTTGATCACCATTTTTTAACAGCCCGTAATTTTTAGGCTGAGTACCAACAGCTGCCATTACAGGGATCTTTGGATGCTTACTACTGTCTATGCATTGATCTTTGCATGCTTACTACTGTCTATGCATTGATCGTAAAGGGGTATTCCCATCTTCAAAGTGATGACAATTCACTCAAATATCCCACTACTCTTTTATTGGTGGAGGTCCTACTTTTCGGACAACCACTGATCTTGAGAATGAAGGGTCCACATCGCCATGCAGGGAACTGTTTCAAATGGCCTTCTGAAAGACTCCTCACACTTTACAAGCTGTTTTGATTCAAGCTAATATAATGAATGCCTGGAGCTAATTACCACGGAATGCTAATAAACAATACAAGATAATTTATAACAGGACAGAGGGACAAAGATATCTTAGACAGTAAAGTAAACAACTTATTTATAACTTGATCTCCTCTCATCTACTTTATGTAGTTTTTTGTAATGTGTTTAACATAATAAAAAAGTGTACAAAAAATGTAATTAAGAAAAAAGTGACACAACCAGGACATAGGTCAAGGAAGTAGATTTAGATGGATCAATTGTAAGCATTGGAAGAAATTAACATGTCCTTACTCCACCCCTATAGTAAACCCAGTGGCATATATAGAAAAGAGGGAGCCCCAAAGCAAAGATCAAAGTTGGCTCCTTCTTAAAGTACTGGATTTTGGCACTCAAGACAGAAGGGTCTGGTGTTTGTTTTCCTTTCAACTTCCTTTCTATAACCCTTAAGACAATCCCCAACCCCCTTATTTTTGAGCAATTCAGTTCCTCTGAAGATGGAAGTCCTGCACTAGTTCCAGCCACCCAGTAGAAAAGGGAGGTAGTAGTAGACGAAAAAGAAGAAGCGGAGCACCCATAAAGATAGATGCGTAGTGCAAAGATAGAGCTCACTGGGGTGGGAGAAAAGAAGGGATTCCTCAAACGGTGCAAGACCTTCAAGGGCAGTCAACCAGTTGAACGGTGCATCAACAATGTTGGGCATAAGAACAGTGAAAAATATCATGATTGAAAAATGGTGAGATTAAGGCGTAACCTGATAGAGTTTAAAAAAATCACATATCCTCAGGATTAATATCTGACTTCTTCATTTATTTGTAGTACCTGCATAAAAGGCACATTTTGAGGCAGTAATGCCTCTTCTTCTGAAACACTGGGGACACATGTCAGGTGGGGGATGCACATTAGGGAGGCTTATACTCCCCTTACCCACTGTGTCCCATGCTGCCGCTCCAGGTCTCCCCTTTGATATCTTGTTTACAGCCTGTTTTATGGGACGTGACAGGCGCTCCAGCCAATGACAGAGTACGCCCTGCATGGGGAATTTATTGGCATTCTAGCCTATTTTGTTTTGCATAAAACATTCAATAAAATCTTCAAAACAAAAAATAATATATTCTAGAGTTTATAAGGTCAAAAACACAAAGATCCAGTAGACACAGTTATTTAGGGTGGAGTCCTCCTTAGAATGTTCTTCTCCCCTTTGCTTTCCATGAAGTTATGAAGGAACGTTGCCTCCTACTTACTATGTAATGAATTGAGCATTTTCTTTGTTCTCACGAACTCCACCATTGTATTGTACTATGGGGACCTTACTTATATTCATTCCCAGGACTTTTTGGATAGATGTCAATTTTTTCCTAAACAGAGCACAGTTACTGAAGATATCAAGGCTTCCCACAGACAACAGCCATAACTTGCATTCCATTTCCTTATAAATAATGGTAATTGCTGAAGGGCAGTCACCCAGCTACGGTGTTTAGTAATTGTCAATTTCTAGGATTCTACAGAGGAACACAGAGTCCTGTATAGTTCCTCCGTGCAGCACTAAATTTGCCCCTAGAGTGAATCATTCCTAGTGAGAAGACCATACATGGCCTTAAGTCTCCTAACACCTTTTAGGTACTCTCCGTATAGAGAAAGTATACCCTTCCTGACCCACTTCATAGGCCTTTCATTCAGCCAATACATACATTATTCATATGCACCCGTAAACCAATACCCATACATTTTCTTATGTTGTAGCCTTGTGCGAATTCTTTTAAAAATTCCAATTTTCCTCATCATTCTGCACTCAATATCCCATAAAGGTAAAGTGAAAACTGAATGTTAGAAATCTGTACATTTTTAAAAAAATGAAAAACTAACATTTTGCATTGACATAAGTGTTCACACCCTGTACTCAGTACTTAGATGTGGCACCTTTGGCAGCATTTATTGCCTCCAGTCTTCTTGGGTATGATGGTGCAAGGTTTGTACACCTGGATTTGAAGATTTTCGGCCATTATTCTATGCAGATCCTCTCAAGCTCTGTAAGGTTGGATGGGGACTGTCTGTGGACGGCCATTTTCAGGTCTCTCCAGAGATGTTTGATTGGGTTCAAGTCAGGGTTCTGGCTGGGCCACGTAAGGATAATTGCACTGTTGTGTTGTCTTAGCTGTATACGTAGGGTCATTGTCTTGTTGGAACCTTGTGCTCAATCTGAGGTTTCTTGCACTCTTGATCAGGTTTTTATTAACAATATCGCTGTACTTTGCTCCATTCAGCTTTCCATTAATCCTGACCAGTCTACCTGTCCCAGCTGCTGAAAACACCCCCACAGTAGGATGCTGCCACCACCATGCTTCACTGTAGGGATGGTATCGGGCAGGTGATGAGCAGTGCCTGGTTTCCTCCAGACATAATTTTTAGAATTATGGCCAAAAAGTGCAATTTTGGTTTAATCAGATCAGAGAATCCTGTTCCTCACAGTCAGAGTCCTTTAAAAACTTTTTGGCAAGCTTCAGGTGGCCTTTCTTGTGTCTTTTACTAAGGAGAAGCTTCTTTTTGGCCATAACTCCTCAGTGATGGTTGACCTTCTGGACGTTTCTCCCATCTGCACATGGGATCTTTGAAGCTCAGCCATAGTGACCATTGAGTTCTTGGTCACCTTTCTTACCAAGGCCCTTCTTTACTGATTACTAAGTTTGGTGGGTCATCCAGCTCTAGAAAGAGTCCTGGTTGTTGTAAAATTCTTCCATTTAAGAATGATGTGATAGGTCATCAATAGTATTTGCCTGGAAAACCTCTCCAGTCTTGTTTTGTGCTTTTCTGCGGTGAGTTATACACACTGTATAGGCTCTTGATTGCTGACCCCTACCTACCTGTGTTTGCCCCACTTGCTGCTGATTAGGGCTGCGTACATCATGAAGCCACTTTGTAATTTTTTTCTAGAGCCACTTTGGATTCCCAATCCAACCCTGGTTTGATGAATGCACCATTTTTGTAACTATTTTTTTAACACCCATGTCCCTCATGATGCCATATCAGACCTGTGGAGGACATTTACATGGTCATTTTTTCATTTTGCCAATTTTATTTGACACTTTTCAACACTAACTAGAGCATCCATAGGAGCCCAGTTATAGGGGAAAAATATCCTCCTAGAGTAATAATAGTCAGTGGCACAACTTATCTCGGTCTTCTAAGACCCAGTAGCTCATACCAGAGATCATGTGATGACCGAGTCAAATGGCAGAAACAGTATTTCCACTTACTTTATTTTCCACATAGCGCTCATTCAGCACTATGTAGCCTGCAAGAAAGAAGGCAGAAGCGGTTAAAACCTGGTTTTGTCTTCTCTGTCACAGACAGACATAAAAGTGCGGTCCCATCGCTATCCCCTGCAGTGACAGGTCACTGTCACAGTGTTTATTGAGGAGGGGACTCCACATGGGGATAAAGGAATGCTATCCTATTGCTTTAATATAAGCCCTACTCATTGCTTTGAAATATAAGCCCTACCCCGAAAATAAGCCCTAGATGCTGGAAAAAAATATACATCAGCTAGAAGCGGTGTCTGGGGTTCCAGCGCATTTTATCCCTGGGTCCGCAACACTG
This sequence comes from Eleutherodactylus coqui, assembly GCF_035609145.1. Classification (NCBI taxonomy): domain Eukaryota; kingdom Metazoa; phylum Chordata; class Amphibia; order Anura; family Eleutherodactylidae; genus Eleutherodactylus; species Eleutherodactylus coqui. The sequence continues at coordinate 100,438,778 of NC_089842.1, read as the reverse complement.
TTCTTCTTCTGGCCGGGGATTCAAAAATCCCCGCCGACTGGAAGCGCTGCCTCTGATTGGCTAAGCGCTTTGACCAATCACTGCACAGAATGGCTGTGATTGCTCAAAGCGCTCAGCCAATCAGAGGCAGTACCTTCAGAAGGCGGGGTTTTTTAAATCCCTGGCCAGAAGAACAGTGCTGCGGACCTGGAGAGAAGATGAGCCGGACACCGCTTCTAGGTGATGTATTTTTTTTTTCAGCATCTAGGGCTTACTTAAGGGTTTTGACAGTTAGCTTTCCTACTGTCAGAGTAGCATTGATTCGCACAAAACGCTGTCCTATAATTTGCAGGTGCGAATTTTATATACATGTAAAAATGCACAAGTGACTGCTTTCATTGGAAAACATTGGTTCTAATAAATGCGATTCGCAAACGCGCCTAACATGTGTGCACAAAAACGTTAGTCTGACTGAGGCCTAAAAGAACACAACAGAAGTATACAACAATATCAGCCAATTGAACTGCTGGGGAATACAATATTTTCTGCTGGTCAAATGTATGGTAAGATTTCATGTATTGTAGTTTCTTGCTTGTGATAGGATAATATTTCCTCTGTAACATCCTGTTTGCAAGTCCAGTTCCAAATTTCATAGAGAGTCTAAGTAAACATTTGCATTCAGTATATCTCATCATCTCAAGGTTTTTAATTAATGTTACTTTTTCCCAGAAGCAAATTATCCCTGGTGGGAATAAAATGCAGGTGTGTGTGCTATTCCCACAGTGCTGTGTAACGTTCCATGTGCAAATAACAGAGGGAAATCTGTGCCAGCTATGATAATGAGTGCATGACATGCTATGTGATCCACTATTGTCTAACACTATTGTACAGGATGCATCAGTGAGTGGAGCATAAATTCATAAAGGGTAACTCCACTAGAACAAAATCTTATTACAATAGTAGTATAGTTTTTGGGTTTTTTTTGTTTTACCTTTGTTCTCTGTCAGTGATGTCACCATATAGAGCAGTGATGTCACTTGATATAAGTTCAAGGACATAACTATAGGGTTTGCAGAGGGTGCAATTGCCCTGGAGGCTGATGGATCCTAAAGACCCCTTTGCCACCTGACATGGTGTCAATGATGTCAATAACATGTGGCATTAAAAAAAATCATTACTTACCTATTCCTCCCCCATTATCTCCCTGCCGATCTCCTGGCTTGTGCAGTCCCCTAGGCCTCCTCACCGCAAGTTGGCTGATTTTTGTACTTCCTGTGAGGAAGCGTCCATTCACACGCAGTCTCCTTTCTGCAGGCCAATGTACGCTACGTCACTAGCAACGTAGCTTTCACTGTCTAGCGGGGAAGGCCGATTTCTATGCCGTGCTATTGCCGAGACTGCATATGCACACTGTTTCATGACAATAGTATATGAACATTTGCAGTGAGACAGCACGCACGCTCAGTCTCAGCAATAGCCTGGCATTCCCTGCTAGGCAGTGAATGCTATGTCACTAGTGATATAATGGACATTGACCTGCCGGAAGCAGAATGGACGCTCCAAAACAGGAGGAAGAGAATCCGTCTGGCTTGCGGTGAGGTGACCCGGGGGACTAGAGGAGCCAAGAGAAGATCGTGGGGAGAAGATGCGGTAAGAAAACTGCCTGGGGAGAAGTAAGTAAGTTTTTTTTTCTAATGACAAAACCCTTTTAAAGTTGCTTGGTCCCAAAGCAAAATCTATTACAGGATCCTCATTTACCATGTTCTATTTTTAACATTGGCATTGTCTTATGTGTCAGAGAGGCATTTGGACCCTCCTTCCTTAAAGGGGTTGTCCCGCGCCGAAACGGGTTTTTTTTTTTTTCAACCCCCCCCCCGTTCGGCGCGAGACAACCCCGATGCAGGGAGGTAAAGAAAGCTCACCGGAGCGCTTACCTTAATCCCCGCGCTCCGGTGACTTCTCTACTCACCGCTGAAGATGGCCTCTTCCTCCGTGGACCGCAGCTCTTCTGTGCGGTCCACTGCCGATTCCAGCCTCCTGATTGGCTGGAATCGGCACGTGACGGGGCGGAGCTACACGGAGCTACACGGAGCCCCATAGAAGACTGCAGAAGACCCGGACTGCGCAAGCGCGGCTAATTTGGCCATCGGAGGCCAAAAATTAGTCGGCTCCATGGAGACGAGGACGCCAGCAACGGAGCAGGTAAGTATAAAACTTTTTATAACTTCTGTATGGCTCATAATTAATGCACAATGTACATTACAAAGTGCATTATTATGGCCATACAGAAGTGTATAGACCCACTTGCTTTCATGGGACATCTCCTTTAAGGCATCAGAACTCAAATTCAACTGCTAGTTCTGTAGCCCTTATAGCTATGCCTCTGCATACAAAAGTTGGGGGGTGGTACAGAGTTTGCTTTTGAGCCAGGAGCTTTCAAATTGTCAGTGAGCAAAAAGTAGTGGTTGGCTATTGGAGGGATGCTGTGTGCTGGGAAGGAGGAGGAAAGCATGTGATCAGCAGAGGCTTTGACTGGGGCTCTGGAACAAGCCCCATGGTCTAGAGGTGGCAACTGTGCTTCTTTCCGCAGGTCTGACAGCTAGTAGTCAATTTTTATTTGAAAAAACACCAGAGGAGGGAGAAAGAGTCCAGGACTTTGAGGACAAGGATGCTAGATAGTGATTGGGACAGAGGCAGACGCTTGCCACTTGTATCTTCTTCAGCTCACAGATGGGAATGTTGGGGTAGTATGTTGCTATGGCGGAACCATTGAGGACCTACTGGAAGGTCAAAGTGAGAGAACAGATAAAGAAAAGGGGCTTTGTCAAGCTCTTCTTCTTGTTACCATTAGACAACGGCCTGGATAGTTGGCCAGAAGAGAACTGGAGTGCAGAGGCAAACAGCTCAACTTTACTCGAGAGCAAATTTGTAAATGTTGGTATTTGAATACTTTAATTGAAGAATTGAGGCAGTTGGCGAGCATAGTGGGGCGTCCCAGAGTTTTAGTAATACATTTGAAGGGAAAAGTTTTGCGTATGGTGCACCAACTCAATCTTCTAAAAAAATAAGAGAAGCGATATAGTCTGTGTACTGTCCCAGAATAACATCCTGGTGCCCTCCATAAATGTCATACATGTGTCGTCTTATGTAGATGCACTGTGCAAAACTGTTATGTCAAATTTCTTTATGTATGTTGCACAGCTGTGGCGTCTGAAGGGTTAACTTCCTTATAATCATTACCTCTCTGCTGCTGAATGTATCTATTCTTACTGTGTCATGTGGTACAAGTAAGGTTATAAATGTGAGTGTCTGAAAGCGGGAAGGGGTCTTCTTCCATCTGTGTTAGAGTAAGGTTCCATCTCACCTGCTACTAAGGGCTAACAGAGAGCCACATCGAAGCACTTTTAGCTTCCATGTTGGTGAAGATGGAGGAAGAGGAACGACTACCTGTAGCGTCTGAAGAGTGGGTGATATAGGAGTGAGTCCCCACCAGAGAGAGAGAGGGTATTTCCCTGGTCCACTAAAACAGGTACCTGTTCACACTACAGGCATCATTTTTCCTGTGTGGCCGTCCGCCATTAGGATCACCACACAGAGGTACATAATTGTAACACCCACACGGATGATGTGCGGGGTGCCTCTAGGCTAAGCCTTTTCTTTAATAATTTGTCTGCCAGAGTGTATGTGGAGTGACCTCTACCTTTTACCTCCTTTGGAGTATACCCAATTTCTAGGACCAGTGACATATAGATAACGTGGACTACAGGGCCGTATTGTTCCTGTGTATCCTCCCAACCTCTGCGCTTCTGCCTGTTACTTTATGCAAGTGAATGATACCTGTAATTGCCTGTTATTTCAAGTTTATTTCAAGTAAAGTTTTACCAAGCCTCAACTGTTCCTGAGGTCCCGAGGTACGACACACAAGTCTCTGTGTTTATTACTTTACCATATAGAATAACAGTGTGTGGGAACTGTGTCATCACGACGTGATACAGGATCTTTTAACCCAATCCAAAACTATAACTAATCGGAACCGTCCCTTCCTCCTTTCCCTGCTGGTTGCAGTCTGTATTGTGGTTATTATTTCTGTGGTGAAATTAGTCCCTCGTTTAGTATAGCAGCATGCCCGGAATCCAGATGTGTTTTCCAAGTCCAAGGGGAAGATTAACAAGAAAAAATGTTCGTGCGGAATTGAGAGGGGAAATGGTGCACCACAGGGACTTGAAGGGCAGGGCAAAAGCGTTGTTTTAGGAGGGATGCTGTCCATGTCACCAAAATCAGTCTTGACCTGTTTAAAAATGGCATCCAGGAGGGTGGGGAAAAGACCTTGAGGTGTGGGGTACACGCAGCTGGGGCAAAGGCATCTGCCCCAGCTATTGTTGGTGGGTTTCACCGCTCCACATTGTTGCATTATAGTGAGGTAGAGCCTTGGTGGCGCCTGAGAGCATGTCCATCTGCGTGGGGATCTCAGGTGGGTAATGATGGCACCACTATCGCCATCTTTTCATACTGGTGGGTGGAAGATATCCTGGGAATTTGTATTGTCATTTTAGATTATATAATAAACCGCATTGGCCTTTTCTACCATAACTCTCAGTCTCAGTCTTAAGGCTAATTTACACGAGCATATATGCTTCCATCTGAGAAGTCCCCCTTTTCCCTCCCTATCACCGGCTCTCTGCCTCTCTCCTCTAGTCCAGTGTTTGCAATGGGAGGGAGTAGGACAGGGCGGAGCCAAACTTCGCTCTGTTCCGCCCACTCCCATTACTGGCTGTGGACAAGGGGCGGGAGCTTAGCTCCGCCCCCATCCTGCCCACTCCCATTGCAAACTACTCGGAGGGAAAAGAGAGACAGAGAGCTGATAAGGGGGAGGGAAGGGGGGGACTGCTCAGATGGAAGCGTATATCGTCCGGCCGTGAAAACGCCGGCCATTATACACTCGTGTAAATAAGCCCTTATTCAAAGGGTGGGACTACGTGGGTAGGTGATCTCTGTAGCAAAGCCCAGTGATGTTGGTGGTGAGGGGTGCCATTAGACTCCGCCTAGCTTATGGGCCCTTTATCAATTTTGACCCCTGTGACCGCTATTGCTATGCCACTGCTCAGGAGCATGTCATGTCTTCCATTCATGTAGTCATTTACAAAAGGTGTTAAATTTATGCCGTAATAGCAATTCAGTGGTTCACAGATCCAGAAGTTTGTGGGATCTGCTGATACTTGAATTTCTGTGGTGCGTCCATAGTGGTCTATGAAGGATCAGATGACATTAAATACCTTAAACCACTGATAATCTTTTTGCATCCGAAAATACTAAACATTCACATATCACATTAGTGTGATTGTCTTCTTCTAGCTTGAACAGTGTTGATTAAGTCTTACTTCTCAATGGCCCCTTGAGAATAACAGAAATTTGGAAGTTAAGCATCTCAAATATCTCCTATTGTTTTTTCTCCTGTTGAACATATTGTAATTGTGAGTTTCAGAGGAATTTCCTCTATGGCTCTAAATTTGGATGGACTTAGAAATGTTACTGATACAAGATAGCAGTGTCTTGAAGAATGTTCAACAGATACTCAGCAAAATCCAGTTATTTCGACAGCTGCTTCCTACCTAACGTAGTAAAGAAACACCCAGTAATTCATTTGATTTATATAAAATGTTTGGCAGGTTGGAAAAAATGAGCTATTTTACCATTTCAAAGAGCCCGGACCTGTCTGTTTTCTTAAATTGTATATCTTAGTCGTTAGATCAGAAACACTAAACAAGCCTACGCAATCTAAATACGTCCTTCTCCAAACCACACTTGCAGCTAAGTTAACGTTAGCAAAATAATGTTTTTAGAACAGCCCAGCCGTATTACGGGCCCTTTCTTCTTGAGTACACTACACTCTTTCATGGCATATTTGGGGATCTTGCAAGGTAGCACTTTAGAGGACAAATGGTATTAAACGGGCGGCAATGCACTCAGCCAAACACAACATTTGTCTAGGAAATTTGTTCAAAAGGCAGAATTCAACCTAAAAAATTAAATAGAAAAAAAATAATCGGATATTAAATGAAACTTCCTACAAATGGATCTAATGTGCTTCTTAGTAACCAACGTGCATTACATTTGTTTCAATGAGCACTTAGCTTCCATTACACAGCATTAAAAACTTATTTTCGACACACAGGAAAAATACAGAAAATAAATGTCTATATTCGGATAATTTATTTTCTGTTTTTTTTTACTTGGTCTATCATTCCGTGCTTGGTTTTTTTTTCTCCACTTTTTTTTTGGATGGGGATTGAGTTAAGTTTTTCCAGTACAGAGCTCTAGGGGTATGTTCAAATGGTGGAGTTCGCTGGAGAGTTTTCTGTGTGAATTTAATCTCAAAAAACCTGTATCAAAATCCATGTCTTTCTGACATGGTTTTTGGGGCAGATTTGCGCTGCGAGTGGAATTCGGATGCGGAAAATCACGCTTCCTCGAGTTTCTGTGTCAAAAAGTGTGTGATTGTTCTCAGTGAGAGAAACCAAGTAATCTTGTAGATATGATACCTTTTAATGGCTAACAAAAATATATGATGTTACAGCAAGCTTTTGGGGATATCTCGCCCCCTTCGTCAGGATAATTAATTAAACTAGTTTTGGATGGCACATAATTATAACATACAGATGCAGAGGGGAGAGGAATACCTTCTTCTTGATCTAAATAAATGTTCACACACAAAAATTTGAGACAGTTTTGCACTCAAAACCTAAAACAACAGACAAACAGAGCTCAGGCCTAAATCGTAAATCAGTCCACTGAGCTCAGGACAGTTTTATGATGTGTCTTATCTCTCCTTCAACCGACACATGAAAGGTGATGCAGCACCACCTATTGGATGGCAACATTAGTACAAGTAAAGTTCTGAATTTTTATGAAGGTTTAAAGAAAGGGAAAAAAATTATAATTGGGAAGAGGAACATGTGATGAAAGTGAAGCAGCATCCAAGGAGATGATTTCAAAGAAAAGTCTTTAATCCACCCAGCACATACAACGTTTCAACCACTAAGTGTCTGTGGTCTTTGTCAAGTTCAATGAAACAGTGCGCATACACATCTTAATATACAGACAAGACACACCCCTAAACCAATACACACATACCTAGTAAACACATAATTGAATAAAATCACATTAGAGCATAGAACGAACCCGGTAATTGGACGGACCGGGGTGGGGGCCCCTCACGTTGTCCTGGCAGAATAAATCAGTGATTATCGCCAAGAACCTGCGTCCCTGTATGGGTAGTACGCAGGCGCGGGAGTATATCACACTATCGCAGTGACTAGGGAGGAGAAGTAGGAAGGAAACTCACCAGCGTGGGCCTGTGTATACCGCGCATGCGCGGTAGATGCGTCCGTGCGGCTCCCCTGCACAGGATCGCTATGGTAACCAACTGATGCCCGCCCATGTTTTCATAGATGAATGACCCTTGGACGGATTGTGGGTTCGGGTGCTGGACACTACCTTCACATTTAACATCCTGGGCTAGCTGCTATTTTTACTACTTCTTACTTCTCTATAGAAGGAGAGTAGTTTCGCCAGTCGGGATTTGCACTATTTGTATTGTTTGGACGTAATAAAGCATTGCATTACATTTCTGGCCCTTAGACTCTCTTTATTGATTTTTGAATTGTTGTAGCGTCGGCTTGATATGTAATTACAGATTAGAGTTGTTAACGACAGCCGAAGTAGGATCCAATTTATATTGAGAACATTCACTCATGGCTATTTATTTAGCTGTGCCATTTAAATATACATCAGTATATATTAAGTATATAGTCTGCCCGATAGAGAGTTATTGCCTTTTCTTTAATGATATGTTAGTCTAATCCTTGTGCTGGATGTTGCTTATGGGGGTATAATCCTTCTTTCACGTTTGGGTGACGATTCTGCTAGCCCTTTTATACAGACGCATCCTTGCTGTAAGGGGGAGATGTCCGGTCCTACGTATATGACTTCCTAATGAGACAGTGCACGCATGCGCGGGCATCAGTTGGTTACCATAGCGATCCTGTGCAGGGGAGCCGCACGGACGCATCTACCGCGCATGTGTGATATACACGGGCCCGCGATGGTGAGTTTCCTTCCTATTTCTCCTCCCTAGTCACCGCCATAGTGTGATATACTCCCACGCCTGCGTACTACCCATACAGGGACGCAGGTTCTTGGCGGTAATCACTGATTTATTCCGCCAGGACAACGTGAGGGGCATGATGTGTGCCAGGGCCCCCATCCTGGTCCGTCCAATTACCAGGTTCGTTCTATACTCTAATGTGATTTTATTCAATTATGTGTTTACTAGGTATGTGTGTATTGGTTTAGGGGTGTGTCTTGTCTGTATATTAAGATGTGTATGTGCACTGTGTCATTGAACTTGACAAAGACTACAGACACTTAGTGGTTGAAACGTTGTATGGGTGGATTAAAGACTTTTCTTTGAAATCATCTCCTTGGATGCTGCTTCACTTTCATCACATGTTGGTTTATGATTTCTCCGGGACTTTGGATCCAGAACCGGTCATAGAAGCGAGCATATTTTGCCCTGTGGTTTTCTCCCTCCTATTGATAGAGGTATCATGTGTGCTGTTGCCATTCTAATTGTCTACAATAATTGGGAAGAGGACATCCCTCTAAACTTCCTTCAGACTTTTCATGTTTTCCACTTATGAAAGAATCCCGGGCTGAGGTTCATTCCATTCTTGTACTCCCAAATTCTTCTATGATGCTGCAACTTGAAATTGCCCTTCAGTATCATAGAAGAATTTGGGAGTACAAATTTATGGCCATGTTTGATACCCTCAATAATATCTTCCACCTATTGGTAGGCAGCATTCCTGCAAGTCATAGCAGACTTTTTATACAAGTCTTTATAACAATGCCTGGGAATAGAAAACCCAAATCCAGAAAACATTCACATACAGCTGTTTTGGGGTTTTTGCCCTTCATCAATGTGCGGTAGGTTTTTGGCTTGGCTAGTGAGAGGCCTATGATGCATATTTCCCAGAGGAGCATGGATGGCCTTATAAGTCTCCTCACTCATCTCCTCGGTGTTTTCCACAATAAATTATCCTTTTGTTCTGATATTGTAATCACTTACTTATATCAAAGTTAAAATTGCATATTTTTCATTTGATTACAAGAAAGTGCTTTATTTTTTTTGGCAATGAGTGTAAAACAGTATGCAATAACTCCTTAGCTCTGCCTAGTGGATACTGCATGCAGTCATAATTTTTTTTATCAGTCTTCTTTCTTAGAAGGTAGATTTTTAGGTTCAGCCTGTGAATTTAAAATCTGTATTCTAAAATTAGTTTAATAAATAAAATTGTTATGTAACCATTAATTGCTGATTGTTAATTACCTAGGTGGAGTGATTGTTTAACAATACCTATTATATTAAATCAGTCTAATTCTAAAGCCAAGTACCGGAGTTACTGAATGTTCTCCTCACGCCCGCGGAAACAGATTCAATAAGCTCTTAAATTGCTTTAAATGTTTGTTGTTCCCTTGAAGAGAAGCTCTGGATGGAGTCAGCTTTATATTTTTGAGAGCCCTGAGCAGTTGTTGTGCTAGGTAAGTAGAAGGTATAAAGAGTGATTGTGGGTTGTATGAACCTATGCATTTTGTGTTTTATTACTTTTTTGCAACTAGAACTCATCATGCAAACTGATTGTGGCTATCACCGGATGCTTGTAGTTTTGCGATAGCTGGAGAGCTACAGGCTGGAGATCAGCGTTAAAGAGCTATGCTGTTGATCATCTGAACAGGAGAAAAGGAGATCACTGGCACAAACCATTAAATAAACTCTTGTGAGTCTGGTAAAGGAACTGGTTGATTTATTATTACTAGAGATGAGCGAACACCAAAATGTTCGGGTGTTCGTTATTCGGAACGAACGTCCCGTGATGCTCGAGGGTTCGTTTCGAACAACGAACCCCATTGAAGTCAATGGGCGACCAGAACATTTTTGTATTTCGCCGATGCTCGCTAAGGTTTTCATGTGTGAAAATCTGGGCAATTCAGGAAAGTGATGGGAATGACACAGTGACGGATAGGGCAGGCGAGGGGCTACATGTTGGACTGCATCTCAAGTTCACAGGTCCCACTATTAAGCCACAATAGCGGCAAGAGTGGGCCCCCCCCCCCCTCCCAACAACTTTTACTTCTGAAAAGCCCTCATTAGCATGGCATACCTTTGCTAAGCACCACACTACCTCCAACAAAGCACAATCACTGCCTGCATGACACTCCACTGACACTTCTCCTGGGTTACATGCTGCCCAACCGCCCCCCCTCCCCCCCCACAGCGCACACCAAAGTGTCCCTGGGCAGCCTTCAGCTGCCCTCATGCCACACCACGCTCATGTCTATTTAGAATTGCGTCTGCCATGACGAGGGACCGCAGGCACACACTGCAGAGGTTGGCACGGCTAGGCAGCGACCCTCTTTAAAAGTGGCGGAGCGATAGCCCACAATGCTGTACAGAAGCAATGAGAAATAGAATCCTGTGCCACCGCCATCAGGAGCTGCACACGTGGGCATAGCAATGGGGAACCTATGTGCCACACACTATTCATTCTGTCAAGGTGTCTGCATGCCCCAGTCAGACCGGGCTTTTTAATTCATAGACACAGGCAGGTACAACTCCCTATTGTGAAGTCCCTGTCGACCCACAGCATGGGTGGCTCCCTGGAACCCACCGGCGGTACACAGAAATATCCCATTGCATTGCCCAACACAGCTGAGGTAGTAATGTCGTGCTTAATGCAGGTGGGCTTCGGCCCACACTGCATGCCCCAGTCTGACTGGGGTTCTTTATAAGTGTACAGATGTAGTAAAAACTCTGTGTGCACCTACAGCATGGGTGGGTGCCAGGAAGCCACCGGCGGTACACAGAAATATCCCATTGCATTGCCCAACACAGCTGAGGTAGTAATGTCGTGCTTAATGCAGGTGGGCTTCGGCCCACACTGCATGCCCCAGTCTGACTGGGGTTCTTTATAAGTGTACAGATGTAGTAAAAACTCCGTGTGCACCTACAGCATGGGTGGGTGCCAGGAAGCCACCGGCGGTACATAGAAATATCCCATTGCATTGCCCAACACAGCTGAGGTAGTAATGTTGTGCTTAACCCTTTCCAATCCAATTTGTATATGGTTTTCCTAGGGGGCTTACTCTTTTTCTGCTGTTATACAACGGCGCTATATGCTGGCTAAAGCCAGTACTGCATGAGCTGACACGTAGGATAGGCTCCGACAGCAGAGAGGCTGGCAATATACAGTAAGAGAACCCCGACGGACGTCTACCAACAACGGAGCTGTACAGCCTTAAACCCTAATGTCTTCACAGGTCACACAGTGGACTGGAAAGGGTTAATGCAGGTGGGCTTCGGCCCACACTGCATGCCCCAGTCAGACTGAGGTTCTTTACAAGTGGACACATGTAGGTTAAACTCCCTGAGGACCCACTGCCTGGGTGGGTGCCAGGAAGCCACCGGCGGTACATAGAAATATCCCATTGCATTGCCCAACACAGCTGAGGTAGTAATGTCGTGCGTAATACAGGTGGGCTTCGGCCCACACTGCATGCCCCAGTCAGACGGGTTCTTTAGAAGTGTACAGATGTATTAAAAACTCAGTGTGCACCTACAGCATGGGTGGCTCCCTGGAACCCACCGGCGGTACACAAAAATATCCCATTGCATTGCCCAACACAGCTGAGGTAGTAATGTCGTGCTTAATGCAGGTGGGCTTCGGCCCACACTGCATGCCCCAGTCAGACTGGGGTTCTTTACAAGTGGACACATGTAGGTTAAACTCCCTGTGGACCCACTGCCTGGGTGGGTGCCAGGAAGCCACCGGCGGTACATAGAAATATCCCATTGCATTGCCCAACACAGCTGAGGTAGTAATGTCGTGCGTAATACAGGTGGGCTTCGGCCCACACTGCATGCCCCAGTCAGACGGGTTCTTTAGAAGTGTACAGATGTATTAAAAACTCAGTGTGCACCTACAGCATGGGTGGCTCCCTGGAACCCACCGGCGGTACACAAAAATATCCCATTGCATTGCCCAACACAGCTGAGGTAACGTCAGCTGTAATGCAGGTGGCCTAAAAATTAATTTGATTACACTGTAGGCGAGGGCCCACAAAAATTGCTGTATCAACAGTACTAATGTACATCCCAAAAATTGGCCATGGCCAGCCAAGAGGGCAGGTGAAACCCATTAATCGCTTTGGTTAATGTGGCTTAAGTGGTAACTAGGCCTGGAGGCAGCCCAGTGTAACGAAAAATTGGTTCAAGTTAAAGTTCCAACGCTTTTCAGAGCATTGAAACATCTAAAAATTGTTTAGAAAAATTATGAGTGAGCCTTGTGGCCCTAAGAAAAATTGCCCGTTCAGCGTGATTACGTGAGGTTTCAGGAGGAGGAGCAGGAGGAGGAGGAGGAGGAATATTAGACACAGATTGATGAAGCAGAAATGTCCCCGTTTTGGATGGTGAGAGAGAACGTAGCTTCCATCCGCGGGTGCAGCCTACGTATTGCTTACGTATCGCTGCTGTCCGCTGGTGGAGAACAGAAGTCTGGCGAAATCCAGCCTTTGTTCATCTTGATGAGTGTTAGCCTGTCGGCACTGTCGGTTGACAAGCGGCTACGCTTATCTGTGATGATTCCCCCAGCCGCACTAAACACCCTCTCCGACAACACGCTAGCCGCAGGACAAGCAAGCACCTCAAGGGCATACAGGGCTAGTTCAGGCCACGTGTCCAGCTTCGACACCCAGTAGTTGTAGGGGGCAGAGGCGTCACCAAGGATGGTCGTGCGATCCGCTACGTACTCCCTCACCATCCTTTTGCAGTGCTCCCGCCGACTCAGCCGTGACTGGGGAGCGGTGACACAGTCTTGGTGGGGAGCCATAAAGCTGGCCAGGCCCTTAAAGACTGTTGCACTGCCTGGGATGTACATGCTGCTCGATCTACGCACATCCCCTGCTACCTTGCCCTCGGTACTGCGCCTTCTGCCACTAGCGCTGTCGGCTGGGAATTTTACCATCAGCTTGTCCGCAAGGGTCCTGTGGTATAGCAACACTCTCGAACCCCTTTCCTCTTCAGGAATCAGAGTGGGCAGGTTCTCCTTATACCGTGGATCGAGCAGTGTGTACACCCAGTAATCCGTAGTGGCCAGAATGCGTGCAACGCGAGGGTCACGAGAAAGGCATCCTAACATGAAGTCAGCCATGTGTGCCAGGGTACCTGTACGCAACACATGGCTGTCTTCACTAGGAAGATCACTTTCAGGATCCTCCTCCTCCTCCTCCTCCTCCTCAGGCCATACACGCTGAAAGGATGACAGGCAATCAGCCGGTGTACCGTCAGCAGCGGCCCAAGCTGTCTCTTCCCCCTCCTCCTCATCCTCCTCATGCTCCTCCTCCTCCTCCTGTACGCGCTGAGAAATAGACAGGAGGGTGCCCTGACTATCCAGCGGCATACTGTCTTCCCCCGCCCCCGTTTCCGAGCGCAAAGCAGCTGCCTTTATGGTTTGCAGGGAATTTCTCAAGATGCATAGCAGAGGAATGGTGACGCTAATGATTGTAGCATCGCCGCTCACCACCTGGGTAGACTCCTCAAAATTACCAAGGACATGGCAGATGTCTGCCAACCAGGCCCACTCTTCTGAAAGGAATTGAGGAGGCTGACTCCCACTGCGCCGCCCATGTTGGAGTTGGTATTCGACTATAGCTCTACGTTGTTCATAGAGCCTGGCCAACATGTGGAGCGTAGAGTTCCACCGTGTGGGCACGTCGCACAGCAGTCGGTGCACTGGCAGCTTAAAGTGATGTTGCAGGGTGCGCAGGGTGGCAGCGTCCGTGTGGGACTTGCGGAAATGTGCGCAGAGCCGGCGCGCCTTTACGAGCAGGTCTGACAAGCGTGGGTAGCTTTTCAGAAAGCGCTGAACCACCAAATTAAAGACGTGGGCCAGGCATGGCACGTGCGTGAGGCTGCCAAGCTGCAGAGCCGCCACCAGGTTACGCCCGTTGTCACACACGACCATGCCCGGTTGGAGGCTCAGCGGCGCAAGCCAGCGGTCGGTCTGCTCTGTCAGACCCTGCAGCAGTTCGTGGGCCGTGTGCCTCTTATCGCCTAAGCTGAGTAGTTTCAGCACGGCCTGCTGACGCTTGCCCACCGCTGTGCTGCCACACCGCGCGACACCGACTGCTGGCGACATGCTGCTGCTAACACATCTTGATTGCGAGACAGAGGAGGAGGAGGAGGAGGAGGGTGCTTTAGTGGAGGAAGCATACACCTCCGCAGATACCAGCACCGAGCTGGGGCCCGCAATTCTGGGGGTGGGTAGGACGTGAGCGGTCCCAGGCTCTGACTCTGTCCCAGCCTCCACTAAATTCACCCAATGTGCCGTCAGGGAGATGTAGTGGCCCTGCCCGCCTGTGCTTGTCCACGTGTCCGTAGTTAAGTGGACCGTGGCAGTAACCGCGTTGGTGAGGGCGCGCACAATGTTGCGGGAGACGTGGTCGTGCAGGGCTGGGACGGCACATCGGGAAAAGTAGTGGCGACTGGGAACTGAGTAGCGCGGGGCCGCCGCCTCCATGATACTTTTGAAGGACTCAGTTTCCACAAGCCTATACGGCAGCATCTCAAGGCTGATGAATTTTGCTATGCGGACGGTTAACGTTTGAGCGTGCGGGTGCGTGGCGGCGTACTTGCGCTTGCGCTCGAACACTTGCGCAAGCGACGGCTGAACGGTGCGCTGAACTACACTGCTGGATGGGGCCGAGGACAGCGGAGATGAGGGTGTGGGTGCAGGCCATGAGGCGGTAGTGCCTGTGTCCTGAGAGGGGGGTTGCATCTCAGTGGCAGGTTGGGGCACAGGGGGAGAGGCAGGGGTGCAAACCGGAGGCGGTGAACGGCCTTCGTCCCACCTTGTGGGGTGCTTGGCCATCATATGTCTGCGCATGGTGGTGGTGGTGAGGCTGTTGGTGTTGGCTCCCCGGCTGAGCTTTGCGCAACAAAGGTTGCACACCACTGTTCGTCGGTCGTCAGGCGTCTCTGTGAAAAACTGCCAGACCTTAGAGCACCTCGGCCTCTGCAGGGTGGCATGGCGCGAGGGGGCGCTTTGGGAAACAGTTGGTGGATTATTCGGTCTGGCCCTGCCTCTACCCCTGGCCCTGGCCACCGCACTGCCTCTTGCAACCTGCCCTGCTGATGCCCTTGACTCCCCCTCTGAAGACCTGTCCTCCTGAGTAAGCGTTGCACACCAGGTGGGGTCAGTCACCTCATCGTCCTGCTGCTCTTCCTCCGAATCCTCTGTGCGCTGCTCCCTTGGACTTACTGCCCTTACTACTACCTCACTGCAAGACAACTGTGTCTGATCGTCATCGTCCTCCTCACCCACAGAAAGTTGTTGAGACAGTTGGCGGAAGTCCCCAGCCTCTTCCCTCGGACCCCGGGAACTTTCGAATGGTTGGGCATCAGTGACGATAAACTCCTCTGGTGGGAGAGGAACCGCTGCTGCCCAATCTAAGCAGGGGCCCGAGAACAGTTCCTGGGAGTGTTCCCGCTCCTGAGCAGGTGTCATTGTAGTGGAGTGAGGAGGCTGGGAGGAAGGAGGAGCAGCAGACAGAGGATTCGGATTTGCAGCAGTGGACGGCGCAGAACTGCGTGTTGACGATAGGTTGCTCGAAGCACTTTCTGCCATCCAGGACAGGACCTGCTCACACTGCTCATTTTCTAATAACCGTCTCCCGCGTGGACCCATTAATCGGGCGATGAATGTGGGGACGCCAGAAACGTGCCTCTCTCCTAATCGCGCAGCAGTCGGCTGCGACACACCGGGATCAGGAGCTCGGCCTGTGCCCACACCCTGACTTTGCCCTCCGCGTCCTCGGCCGCGTCCACGTCCTCTAGGCCTACCCCTACCCCTCAGCATGCTGTATTACCAGTGATTTGATTTCACAGGCAGGAAATAAATTGGCGCAAGACTGCAGGCCAAATATAATTTTTTCCCTTTTTGGAAAACGAAAGGCCCCACTGCCTCTAGTGAATGAATAATCTAAGTTTAATAACTGTGCTGTGTCCCTGCTAATGTGTCACAGAACGTGAGGGTAGCAGAGTTATTATAACTCTGGCAGAGCAGGTATTTTTTTTCCCAATTAAGGAAAGCAAATGGCGAAGCCAGCAGTAAAGCGTAGCTGGGTGCGTATGATTTAGCAATGTTTTTCACGCAGCTCACACGTGTCCACCGCCCGTAAGGACGGACAGAGGCTGGACAAATAGATTTGTTTTCACTTGTTTTTCCACCAAAAGGCAGCACTGCGTATATTCAATGAACATGAGAAGTTTAATAACTGTGCTGTGTCCCTGCTAATGTGTCACAGAACGTGAGGGTAGCAGAGTTATTATAACTCTGGCAGAGCAGGTATTTTTTTTCCCAATTAAGGAAAGCAAATGGCGAAGCCAGCAGTAAAGCGTAGCTGGGTGCGTATGATTTAGCAATGTTTTTCACGCAGCTCACACGTGTCCACCGCCCGTAAGGACGGACAGAGGCTGGACAAATAGATTTGTTTCCACTTGTTTTTCCACCAAAAGGCAGCACTGCGTATATTCAATGAACATGAGAAGTTTAATAACTGTGCTGTGTCCCTGCTAATGTGTCACAGAACGTGAGGGTAGCAGAGTTATTATAACTCTGGCAGAGCAGGTATTTTTTTTCCCAATTAAGGAAAGCAAATGGCGAAGCCAGCAGTAAAGCGTAGCTGGGTGCGTATGATTTAGCAATGTTTTTCACGCAGCTCACACGTGTCCACCGCCCGTAAGGACGGACAGAGGCTGGACAAATAGATTTGTTTCCACTTGTTTTTCCACCAAAAGGCAGCACTGCGTATATTCAATGAACATGAGAAGTTTAATAACTGTGCTGTGTCCCTGCTAATGTGTCACAGAACGTGAGGGTAGCAGAGTTATTATAACTCTGGCAGAGCAGGTATTTTTTTTCCCAATTAAGGAAAGCAAATGGCGAAGCCAGCAGTAAAGCGTAGCTGGGTGCGTATGATTTAGCAATGTTTTTCACGCAGCTCACACGTGTCCACCGCCCGTAAGGACGGACAGAGGCTGGACAAATAGATTTGTTTCCACTTGTTTTTCCACCAAAAGGCAGCACTGCGTATATTCAATGAACATGAGAAGTTTAATAACTGTGCTGTGTCCCTGCTAATGTGTCACAGAACGTGAGGGTAGCAGAGTTATTATAACTCTGGCAGAGCAGGTATTTTTTTTCCCAATTAAGGAAAGCAAATGGCGAAGCCAGCAGTAAAGCGTAGCTGGGTGCGTATGATTTAGCAATGTTTTTCACGCAGCTCACACGTGTCCACCGCCCGTAAGGACGGACAGAGGCTGGACAAATAGATTTGTTTCCACTTGTTTTTCCACCAAAAGGCAGCACTGCGTATATTCAATGAACATGAGAAGTTTAATAACTGTGCTGTGTCCCTGCTAATGTGTCACAGAACGTGAGGGTAGCAGAGTTATTATAACTCTGGCAGAGCAGGTATTTTTTTTCCCAATTAAGGAAAGCAAATGGCGAAGCCAGCAGTAAAGCGTAGCTGGGTGCGTATGATTTAGCAATGTTTTTCACGCAGCTCACACGTGTCCACCGCCCGTAAGGACGGACAGAGGCTGGACAAATAGATTTGTTTTCACTTGTTTTTCCACCAAAAGGCAGCACTGCGTATATTCAATGAACATGAGAAGTTTAATAACTGTGCTGTGTCCCTGCTAATGTGTCACAGAACGTGAGGGTAGCAGAGTTATTATAACTCTGGCAGAGCAGGTATTTTTTTTCCCAATTAAGGAAAGCAAATGGCGAAGCCAGCAGTAAAGCGTAGCTGGGTGCGTATGATTTAGCAATGTTTTTCACGCAGCTCACACGTGTCCACCGCCCGTAAGGACGGACAGAGGCTGGACAAATAGATTTGTTTCCACTTGTTTTTCCACCAAAAGGCAGCACTGCGTATATTCAATGAACATGAGAAGTTTAATAACTGTGCTGTGTCCCTGCTAATGTGTCACAGAACGTGAGGGTAGCAGAGTTATTATAACTCTGGCAGAGCAGGTATTTTTTTTCCCAATTAAGGAAAGCAAATGGCGAAGCCAGCAGTAAAGCGTAGCTGGGTGCGTATGATTTAGCAATGTTTTTCACGCAGCTCACACGTGTCCACCGCCCGTAAGGACGGACAGAGGCTGGACAAATAGATTTGTTTCCACTTGTTTTTCCACCAAAAGGCAGCACTGCGTATATTCAATGAACATGAGAAGTTTAATAACTGTGCTGTGTCCCTGCTAATGTGTCACAGAACGTGAGGGTAGCAGAGTTATTATAACTCTGGCAGAGCAGGTATTTTTTTTCCCAATTAAGGAAAGCAAATGGCGAAGCCAGCAGTAAAGCGTAGCTGGGTGCGTATGATTTAGCAATGTTTTTCACGCAGCTCACACGTGTCCACCGCCCGTAAGGACGGACAGAGGCTGGACAAATAGATTTGTTTTCACTTGTTTTTCCACCAAAAGGCAGCACTGCGTATATTCTATGAATAATAACTGTGTTGTGGCCCTGCCTATACAATTCTTTCCCTGCAGTATCAATGGAGGGTGGAATGCTCTGCAGAGGCGATTTTGAGAAGCCCAAAAAAAATGCAGCACAGCTAACAGCAGCCTGGACAGTACTGCACACGGATAAATATGGCCCTAGAAAGGACCGTTGAGGTTCTTGAAGGCTACACTCACTCCTAACACTCTCCCTGCCTATGCAGCACTTCTGTCCCTAATGCCAGGTGCAACGCTCTGCAGAGCCGATTTTGAGGGAAAAAAAATGCCACTGCTAACAGCAGCCAACACACAGCTATCAGTGGCCCTAATAAGGACCTTTGGGGGGTCTTGAAGCCTACACTAACTACCAATTCTTTCCCTACAGCAGCTCCGGTATAAACAGCACTGTCCCTCATCTAACTCACCAGGCATCTGAGGCGAGCCGCGGGAGGGGCCGACTTTTATATTAGGCGAACACCTGATCTCGCCAGCCACTCACAGCAGGGGGGTGGTATAGGGCTTAAACGTTGCAGGGGGAAGTTGTAATGCCTTCCCTGTCTTTCAATTGGCCAGAAAAGCGCGCTAACGTCTCAGGGAAGGAAGTGAAAGTAACCAGAACACCGCATGGTGTTCGTTACGAATAACGAACATCCCGAACACCCTAATATTCGCACGAATATCAAGCTCGGACGAACGCGTTCGCTCATCTCTAATTATTACTCTTAAAGTATTACATTTTATGAGTAATGATAAATTGACCAATTCCTTTTCCAGACTCTCGAGGGTTCAGTCAATGGTTTGTGCCAATGATGTCCTTTTCTCCTGTTGAGATTATTGATAGCATTCACGTATCTTCTTTCCAGCATCAATGGCACCCAACAGCAGGGATAGCAGACATCAGCTACATCTGTCATATACATCCACAGTAGTGTTGTGCTTATTTCTGCACAACCATCCAAGATGAGCTTACTATTATTTTTCTGTATGATTTTTTTGACTGCACGGTTCAGTTTAATTAAGGGCACATACTACCCTCAATATATGCAAAGTAAAAAGTATGGGTTTTTCACACCTGCCAAAAGTCCTTTTTTTGTGGAACTGTCGAGGAATAGTACCAGAAAGAGGTTGGGGCCATCTGTATAAAAGAGATGCTTCTAGGGACTACTGGGATGTTCCCAGGCAGCAGTTGCCCAAGGGTTCAAAATCTGCTTGTAGTTGGCTCTAACTGTACTACACCCTATCAAAACTAGACTGGTGAGCGCAATTATGCTAACTACACCGTCGCCCTAAAGTGCCTATCAGAATACATGGAAAAGCGAGTCCTTCTACCTTTCCTGGCCACTCTAAAATAAGGCCCTTCTAGTTCACTTAGGCTGGGTGCACATGGGGCGGAATTGCAGCGGAATTTCTGCCTGCAATCTTAAGCCCGAGCTTAAGCAGTAAAGTAGTCAAGATTCGCAAAAATCTCATCCACACTCTGCGGCCAAGCTGTGCTGAAAATGACATGCCACGTGGAATTCAAAGCCGTGACATGTCAATTGTATCGCCGTTCCCACTGCGGAATCTCTCCTCTCTAGAGAGATGGCCGAAGCGGAATACAGGCGGTGAAGCCGCTTGAAAGCTCGCACTGGACAGTGCGGGTTTTGAAGCTACCTTTCTGCCGCGGAAATCTTGTGGAATTTTCATGCAGTCCCGCTGCGGACATGTCACGAGATTTCCGCAGGATATATGCCCCGTGGGAATGCAGCGAAGAGGTTTGCAGGGAAGTATGACATCTTCTGGCTGCAAACGGCTGAAAGATCTTAAGGCTCTCTCAGTTGACTGAATTGCAATTGTGTGTTACCTACAGGTACTTTGTGTGCATAACACACTGTAGCAAGCAACCATAGATATACATTGTGCCGCTCACACATATTGCGCTTTTTATTTGGTTGACCATGGTGGCACTGTTGATCAAGAAGTACGCAACTAGCACTGTTAGGGCTCATGTCCACGGGCAAAATGACATTTAAAATCCGCAGCGGATCTCCCGCGCGCGGATCCGCACCCCATAGGGATGCATTGACCACCCGCGGGTACATAAATACCCGCGGATCGTCAATAAAAGTGATTTAAAAAAAAATGGAGCATGAAAAAATCTGGACCATGCTCCATTTTCATGCGGGTCTCCCGCGGGGACGGCTCCCGCGGGCTTCTATTGAAGCCTATGGAAGCCGTCCGGATCCGCGGGAGACCTAAAATAGGAATTTAAAGTATTTACCTATCCGGCGCGGGCGCGGAATGTCAGCTGTTCCTCACGGCCGCATCTTCCTTGCTTCGGCTCGGCGGATGTGCCCGGCGCATGCGCGCGGCACGTCGACGACGTGCCGGCGACGTGCCGCCGGCGTCAGGAATTCATCCGCCGGCCGAAAATGAAGATCCGGCCGTGAGGAACAGCTGACATTCCCCGCCCGCGCCGGATAGGTAAATACTTTTAAATTGCTATTTTCGGCGCTCATGTCCGCGGGGCAGGAGGGACCCGCTGCAGATTCTACATGTAGAATCTGCAGCGGATCTGATTTTCCCCGTGGACATGAGGCCTTAATGAAAAGGATTTTCTTGGCACCATTTTTTTTAGAAGGGTAGTCTTATGGAATTGTTTTTAGAGGGTACTCTGACAGCACTTTAAGGAGGGTGGTTTGATGTTGCAGTTAATGAAGAATGTCAATTTATAGCGGCTTAAAAAAGAAAAATGGTAGTATTTTTAGGATATCTGCACACTGACTGGGTCGTCTAACACAGCCACCACTGCAGAAGAAATCTAGCATCACATGCCAGCCATTCAAATGAATGTATTAATGTATAAGGTTTGTCAGAGTGGGAGCTGCTGTTGCAAACTAGTCCCCGTTCTGGTGCACACAGGTGAGTCTCAAGTGGGGGACCAGTTCTCGAGAAAGTTGTGGGATCCACATCTATCAGACTTTTCAGGCATATCCGGTGTCATGGGAATAGCCCTTTAAGTAGCCTATCCTAGAAATATGTATAAACATTTGTAGGATAGAGAAATTAGATTGTAGGGTCGACTGAAATAGACAGTAATGTGAGTATATTTTCAATGCCGCATTACATTGTAGATGGTGCAAGTTCTAAATACATATACATATATCGTACCTAATAAGCTCTTTTACTGTATACTGCCTTGAAATAACATTCTTTACTTTGACGTTATTACAATGTAACAGGATTCCGTGATGTGATATGCTTAGTTCTTGCACACCCATTCACAATTCTGGTAAGTGATACATTCTGCAGCTATGTACTGCGGTCTCAAGACTCCAGACACAGAGTCATTCATAAAAGTAGCAAAGCTGCAAACTGATGAGATGGGATAGACATAGCAAAGTGGGCGATGAAAAGAAGAATTATTCAATATAAGGTAAAATTCCCCATACATCTTCACATTCAGTTCTAAAGGTTTCTTTCACACCCGTCCAAGTACTCCATAACCTCTTGTTATTCCCACCCACTTACTTCATGCTGCACCCTGTCTCTAAAATTCCCTTGCGCCATTAAACATCCCCATGTAGATTCCTCCTCTATTCTCAGTATTATATCTTTATACACACAGGCACGCAACTGAAAAAATTAGCTTGATTCATTTGTGGCCTTCACCTAATTCAACTGCTAATCTAAAAAATATGGCTATTACTGGAACCATTGATCATTGAGACAGCCGCTTCCGTCTGTCGACACTTTTCTATATCGGCAAAATTAGCAATAGTAGTAAATTAACTATTTTAGCCACTACTGATCTTTACAGTGTACAATGTATAGCCAGTGATTCCCAAATTGAAAATCCATATATGGTGCATTGGGCAGCCCAATGAAATAACATTTGGCGATATGGATCTGCACGGTGCACTACACGTGTCTCCTGGCACCCATTATATACTTTATGTGTAGTACTGAGTAGCCACTTCCCTCATTACGGGGTATCATGTTAGCGGTTGTTCATCAGGACTTTGTACCTGTGATCTGCTCCTACATTTAGCACTTGAGCTGCCTGCATTTAAGGGAGGTGGTGTTATTGCCTTCCCATGTATGGCCTATCTGTACATTGGTAAGTAACATGGCCATTTTTCTGTGACTTTGCTAACTTTTTCTTTTTTCTATGACTAGGTTTCAATAAACACTTAACAAACTAATAAAAAAATGGCTGCTTTCTTCCAAAAACAGCACCACATATGTACACAGACTGTGTGCAGTGTGTTAAGTCCCATTTAGACACACAGATGATTGCTCAAAAGATGGCTTTTGAGCAATCATTTTGCATAATCTGCAAATTGGTACTAATACCTATTAGCACCAATTAGCAGCTTGAGAGCTGCTGGGAGCTGAATTTATTCAGAGGACCACCCGCTGTACTCTGAATAAATTCCTTTTGTTCTGTCGGTGGGGCTGACAGCTGAGAACAGCTACGACAATACAATTAGCTGTTTTCAGCAGTCCCTGGGCAGAGCACAGCATACGGTCCGTCTTATCAGCTCTACCGCTGAACAACAGTTTTTAAACCAAACTGAGAATCGTTGTTTGGCAGAAAACCAAAAGATGGGCACATTTACACACAACGATTATGGCTCAAAAGA
Source organism: Eleutherodactylus coqui (assembly GCF_035609145.1). Classification (NCBI taxonomy): domain Eukaryota; kingdom Metazoa; phylum Chordata; class Amphibia; order Anura; family Eleutherodactylidae; genus Eleutherodactylus; species Eleutherodactylus coqui. The sequence continues at coordinate 100,415,552 of NC_089842.1, read as the reverse complement.
TGGCTTTTGAGTGATAATCGTTGTGTCTAAAAGGGCCTTTAGTCCAGCCCCATTTATTTCAATGGAGCTGAGCTGCAATAGCAAATACAACCCATGTTTTCCAATTCTTACCATACCCTTGTTGAGTGTGCACAACCTCCTAGAGCATAAAACCTTAGACAAGGCACAACACTATTCAGGGGCTAGTAAGGATTGTTTTTATCTTTCTGCATTAAGCAAAGAAAAAAAATAAAAGGAAAATTTGACCCATTTAATGCAATGGGCAACAAACTATGGACACATCACGCATTGTGCAAAAACTACAGGCAGCCAAGGGCTGGAGAGCTAAATATTGGTAAAAAGGGGCACAAAACTACTGAACGTCAATGACTAGAGAACAAAAGCTTTGGATACATACAAGAGAAATTGGCACAGTTGTGAGCGGGCTTATCACAAAGTATGATTTTACCTCCGTCATAATAAAAATTTCAGGGCCGTTTCAAAAAAGACAAGGAGCAAATTACATAGCATTTCCTCATCCAAAAGTTAAAAACCCGTACCATTGGTGCAGATTTTGACTGGAAATTAGCTGCATACCTGAAGCTGATTGCATACTATGTGTTGCTCCCCTTCACCCCCTATGAAGGCTTCCTGCTGTCAGCGCTCTCTGGCTTCTGGTTCCCAGAAGCCTGTAGTGGCCTCACCTAACCAGCGGTGCTAGGAACTGGAAGCCGAGGAGCGCTGACAGCGGGAAGCCTATGGAGGAGGTGAGGGGGAGCTCCGCATAGTATGAAATGTTGCGGAATTTGCTGCAGAAATTTCCAAAGCATTTCTGCCAACTGTAAACATACCCTAAGTCAGCTTGAGGTATGCTGCCAAGTGAGTGGCCTCAGCAAATTGAAATCTATGGGTTTTTCTCTCTACGTTTTGCGTGCGCAAATATGTCCACGTGAGTCCGGCCTAAATAACAAATAGATGTGTTTGCAAAGTTTCTTTGAGGATTTATGGGCGATTTCTGACATTATGATTCTGATTTATTTTATATGAAAGATATTTTCATGGAAAGCAGCCAAAAAGAAGCAGAAGAGGTTACTCCAGTTTTATCGCCCTTGTGAAAATGTTACAGGAGTTTTAAATGACAAAGGCAGAGGTGTAACTTGAAGCTTCGGGGCAATACAAAATCTGCAACAGGACCCGCATTGACCAAGTACCATTTATAATGCCGATAGTTTCTTAAATGGCAGAGGAGCCTTTAGACTTCCTCGTGGCCTGGCTATGACTACTACCTTAGTACCCCTTATAGTTACATCCCTGGACAAAGGAAGTGACATTATAGGTAAATCATAGGGAACATAGTGAATGTTGGACTCAATTCTGTAGAAATATCCTATGTACCATTAAATATAAAGCAAATAAATAAAGATTATATTGCTTGAGTCAGTACATACAAGTGCAGGAGCCAACAATTTTTTCTTAGTTTTAAAAGTTTCTGTGAACATATAGTAACAAGTAATATAGCTGCTGTCAGATTGTGCTTCTGGAACCTGTAGCTCTATGGGTTTCCAGTCACATACTTCCACAAGTGTGGGATGATTGAGCTGGCTGATGGTGTGGAGTTCTCCAGCCAGCCAATCACCACCGGTCTGCTGCACATAAATGCTAGCCCCTTTGGCTAGAGGGTGCTGGTTTCCTCATTTCTCTCCAAGTACCCTTGTGGTTGCATCCATCCATGCATGTTCTGTAGGTGTTAACATTGATGTGTTCTGCGTGTCTGTGCAGGTGGCCGGACATAAGGTGAACAGTCCTGTTCCATATAGTATGCATTCCTTTGTGCACTGGTATGAACTGTGTCCTATTCTTCTTGGATCATTTGCCATCTAGGGCTAGCCAGGCTTTTAGGTTCCAGCGTGGGATCATCCCTATTGGGACAATCCCCCTGCTTGCAGGCAGGGTTCATTAGGTAAGTTGTCTTCTGAGAGTAGGGACCCACGAGACAACGAAGACCCTTGTTGGGGACTCGTGGGCTTAAGTATATTGGCCAAAATATGAACCAATACCCTGTAACGTAGCAATTCCATTTGTTCATGCATGCAGGGTTATGTTAGGTGAGTGTTTTGGGTGTTTATCAGTAGTTGGATAATGTCTGCTTGTGAGTGCCGTTCGCAGTTCACTAGTTCATGTATGTTTGGACGTGACAGCTACCTTACAGGTTTTGACCGGGACTTTAATATTATTGGCCATCATTACTTCATCCGATCAGTATATTAAAGTTTTTAGTAGCCCTACAGCGAGTGCTGCATGCCCATCATTGTTTATGCAGGCACAATGCCATAGACTACATGAAGACGTGGGAATGGCTAGGATTACAGTCTTACTCACTTGAATGGGACTGAGCTGATATACCAGGCACAGATATAATTGTATGTATGGTGCTGTACCTGAGTATACAATTAAGAGCATGTGATGCTTGTTTCAGTGGGGCAGCTCCTTCTCTCAGCTGATTGGCGCAAGTACTAGTAGAAGGAAGTGAGGGAGCTACAGTATCACTGCATAACTATCACATTTACCAAATGTGGTTCCCAAATTTTGTAATCCTTGCTCCTTCTTCTTGAGGCCACACAAAAACTTTGAAAAAAGCCATTTTAGAGGTACAGTTTGTGGGACAGTCCCATGAAAAATGGAACTGTTAACAGGTATGGACTAAGTACAGTTGACATTTAGGACTCTGAGAAAACCATACCATAAGACTTTAAAAGCTGCATTAGCATCCATTTGATTGTTACAAAAGCTTTCTTTGTTTCTTTGTTTGTCACCACCATGATGGATACCATGAGACTAAAGAAAAAACTGATTCTGCACAATTCAATTCTCTCTTGTAGAACTGGATACCTTCCTTTTCTTTAAATTAAAAAAAAAGTTACCGTAAATGTAAAAGTTCTCATGGGTGGGTGGAACTCTTTGGGTGATTGAGTCTTAGGAATTCCGTGCATCTGTTTCCATCAGCGGACATCTGTGATGTTCTTCCTGAATACTCATTTACAGCCAGATTTGATGCAAGGATGCTAAGTCTATGTTCTCACAGTGCCTCCTGCTATCACGTCCTACATACGCCTCCAAATATCTTAAGACTTTAAAGTATAGTTGCCAATCCTCCTGATTTAGTTGGAAAAAAACCAATATTCTCTTCTGAATTCCAGGTCCTCACTCTATCTTAGAAACTCTGCCCTCATTTCTCTCAACATTATTCCTCTGCAGAAACCTTGGGTTTTCTTTGTCAGGATCCGTTTCCTCTACCTTCGCTGTCTCACTCAGCAGCTAGACAGACCTCACTCTTTCTTTAGGCTCTAGTTACTCTATGGCCTCTCTTGCAAAGATAGCCAGCATGCTACTTGGGCAGCTTATGCTCAGACCTCTGCACAGTCTCATAGCAGATCTCATTACACATCACTGCTCAAACATACCCAGGGGTATCTATTCTAAAAATGCATCTCAAGCCCCATCTACAGGCAGTGCAGCGCAGTACTTTAAGTACTGCAGTGCTCACCATCAATTCACACAGGCTCCAGGAAAAGAAATGGATACTTCTAAATGACACCTCCTCCTCTTGTGGGATGATGTCCAAGTACACTATTCCAGGTGTTGTGAACCAACACAGAAAGGGCTTCTTCAGATGAGCATATTTGCGCGCATTTTGCACACGGAAAATATACGGGGGAAATGGGCAGAGAATAGAACCCATTGATGTTAATGGGTTCGTCCTCGTGAAAATGTTTTGTGCGCACATTTGGCATACGTGCAAAAAAGTAGAACCTGCTCTATTCTTCTGTGTATTGTACAGCAAAGGCCTGCATAGAAGTCTCTGGGTGGTGCACAAATGCGCACTATATTGCACAATTCCGTGAAAAAGAGAACACATGTGGACCTCATAAGCGTGCATGTGAACAGGCCCCGTGTGCTTAAAAACTACAGTATTATGTGCTGATACATGCGCAAATCTACTCCATCAACCTCGTTCACTGTGCAAATATGTTTTACTGAAGTGTGCGCAAATGCGTATATAGTCGTCTGAAAAAGCCCAAATCGTGACTCCATTGAAACAGCTCTTTACCAGTTCCTACTCTATGCGTCAGGGGAGCCCGAAATCTATAGGTACAAATAACCTGATATATCACAATGTCAGCTTTACAATATATTCATTCATCCCTCAATAGTGCATGATAGCACAACATAGCATCAGCACTTTGTAAGGGGGGGAATATGGGCGATTGCAGATCACCCCTATTACAAGATGATGCCGTATTAAAACTAGCACATGGTGTACATGGGGTCCTGTTACAGATGTTGCATTGGGGACCAGGAATTTCAAGTCATACCTCTGGTTATGCACGTTAATAAAAATACTACAAATGCATCTAGCAGGTTTGTCCCAGCAATGAATTAGTCATACTTGGAAACTCTTCTTTCCTCAGATTCTGCAATATTGGCATTAGAGACCTGATTTTCATATTAATGACTACTGTATGACAAATTCATGAGTATTTTCTCTACATTTCCCAATTCATTTGCGTGTTGCTGAAGCCTTATACAGAGGGTGTTTCTTATTAGATGAGCAATGCATTTAGTATGAATTATAGTGACACAAATATTGTTGAATCACCATTAAAAATAACCACACTTTACACAAGACAGACTGGAAGAAGTATCAAATCTTCATGGTACTGATATTAAGTTTAAAGAGAAAGTACTGTATTGTTTGTTTCTCATTAAAGGGGTATGCGAGCAGGGGTCCATCGCTTGGAATATCCCTTTAACTAGAAGAGAATTAATATGTTTGTTACTCCTTATTAAAGAGGTATTCCCATCATGGGTAATCATGGTCAAGATAGAAAGACACCTCTATATGGGGTGGTTGGCAGTGCCTGCTTGGCTGCTTCTGTGCTGCTTGACCACCCTTGGCCCCTGCTTACGGCCGGCCCAGGGCTGATTGGGCTTAGTTCTTAAAATAGGTGTGCGTTCCAGAGGTGGGACTCGCATCTATATCAGACATTTATGGCATATCCTGTGGACATACCAAAAAAAGTCTGAAATTGGAATACTCCTTCAAAGGGGTTGTCCAAGTTACGTTTTTTTTAAATTGGTGCTCCCCATATCCAAACATAGTAAATGAACCTCTCGCCTCTCTTGTCTCGCTACAAGTCCAGTGCTGCACATTAGTACTCAAGTCTGGGTCTGTTTAATGGGTACAGAGGCAGTCTGTGAATGGGAGTTAATACAGAGAAAAGTTTCAATTGACTAATAGTTTCTAGGAGGTGATGGAATACAGTCGCCTTTCCAATGGGCCATGGAGTAGCAGGAGTGCTGCATACAGAACTTGATTATATAGTATTTCTATACTACTTTAGTGGGCACAGTTATACATTGAGACAGAGGCGTAACTTGAAGCTTCAGGGCCCCCAACTATAATGCTTTATTCATAGTACTGGGCTCCCTATACAGAGAAGAGAGGCCTTATAAGCCCCCTGAGGCTCCTGGGCCCGGGTGCAACCGCATCCCCTGCATCCTCTATAGTTACGCCAGTACATTGAGAGCTTTCTATAGTAATTAATCAACTACAGCTTTGAAACCTCCATATGAAATTTAAGGCATTCAGGGATACAGTAGATGCTCCTCTATGGCAGATCTATAATGACTCTGTACAAAAGGGACCTGTAAGATGGCTGTGTGCATGACCCCTAACAGAGCTGAGGGATTTAGATAAATATTTCTATAAAAGTCTTGACCACTGGACCTGTAAATCCCAGCGGAAGAATTTTAAATAGGTCATAAATATTTAGCATGCCGTCTAAAGCCTACGACAGTGCAAGAAACAAAAGAGACAACTGTGTATAGCGTCCTCATACATTAGAAATATTATAGCCCATGTGTCTGACAAATCCGCAGCTCTCACATGAAAGAACAGTTTGTGATATTTCCAAGTGCCGGGCTAAAGGGATCATAAATAATAGGTACATAATATCTGATTTTATAAAACAATGACATTAAGTGTTGGGAACGGCATAGAGAGCAGTTTCCTAATCATTCTCTGTGTGACAGGATAAGATGAAGTACCATGGTGTGCGGTATTCAGTCATACAAGTATCTAGTTGCCTCCAATCTGTCAGGCAGTATGTAATATTATTCGCTATCGGAAGCAGTTAAAGGGAACCTGTCAGCTGGAAGCTGCAGGCATCATGTTATAGAGCAAGAGGAGCTCAGCTGATTGATATACGAGTTTTATAGTTTTAGGCCCAATGTCCATGGGCAAATTTGATTTGTGGAATCCCTGCGGGGCGCCCGCAAATCAAGCCACCCATAGAGATGCAAGGGTGTCCACAAATGGATTAAAACATGCAGATCTTATTTGCGTCCAGAAAACAAATCACAGCATGCTCCATTTTTGTGCGGATCCCCCACTGACGGTTTCCATTGATGTCAATAGAAGCCATCCGATCCGCGGCACACCCGCTGCTGCATCTGTGGACGTGCCGCAAATCCATGGGAAAGCAGGAGATTTAAAATAAAAACCTGTACTGAACATGTCCGACGGCGAGCCGTGAGGACCATGGGCAGTACAGCGAACCTGGAAGTGGAGGGATCCGTGCGGACACCACTGCTGGGGAATGCAGGTAAGCAGGCTCTGGCCAGTGATGGATTCTGTACGGGATTCCCTACACGTAATTCGTGTTTTCTGTGTACATAAGGCCTTATGGGAAAGATTCATAATAACTTGTATTTTATTCATTTATATCTCTGCACATTCTGAGCCGAACAGTCCAATGGGCGGAGCTATCAGTGATTGACAGCTGTCTGTGTATGAGTGTACATATACACTACCGTTCAAAAGTTTGGGGTCACCCAAACAATTTTGTGTTTTCCATGAAAAGTCACACTTATTCACCACCATGCGTTGTGAAATGAATAGAAAATAGAGTCAAGACATTGACAAGGTTAGAAATAATGATTTGTATTTGAAATAACATTGTTTTTACATCAAACTTTGCTTTCGTCAAAGAATCCTCCTTTTGCAGCAATTACAGCATTGCACACCTTTGACATTCTAGCTGTTAATTTGTTGAGGTAAGCTTGAGAAATTGCACCCCACGCTTCTAGAAGCATCTCCCACAAGTTGGATTGGTTGGATGGGCACTTCTGGCGTACCATACGATCAAGCTGCTCCCACAACAGCTCAATGGGGTTCAGATCTGGTGACTGCGCTGGCCACTCCATTACCGATAGAATACCAGCTGCCTGCTTCTGCTGTAAATAGTTCTTGCACAATTTGGAGGTGTGTTTAGGGTCATTGTCCTGTTGTAGGATGAAATTGGTTCCAATCAAGCGCTGTCCACTGGGTATGGCATGGCGTTGCAAAATGGAGTGATAGCCTTCCTTATTCAGAATCCCTTTTACCCTGTACAAATCACCCACCTTACCAGCACCAAAGCAACCCCATACCATCACATTACCTCCACCATGCTTAACAGATGGCGTCAGGCATTCTTCCAGCATCTTTTCATTTGTTCTGCGTCTCACAAACGTTCTTCTTTGTGATCCAAACACCTCAAACTTGGATTCATCCGTCCACAACACTTTTTTCCAGTCTTCCTCTGTCCAATGTCTGTGTTCTTTTGCCCATCTTAATCTTTTTCTTTTATTGGCCAGTCTCAGATATGGCTTTTTCTTTGCCACTCTGCCCTGAAGCCCAAAATCCCGCAGCCGCCTCTTCACTGTAGATGTTGACACTGGTGTTTTGCGGGTACTATTTAATGAAGATGCCAGTTGGGTACCTGTGAGGCGTCTGTTTCTCAAACTAGAGACTCTAATGTGCTTATCTTCTTGCTTAGTTGTGCAACGCGGCCTCCCACTTCTTTTTCTACTCTGGTTAGAGCCTGTTTGTGCTGTCCTCTGAAGGGAGTAGTACACACCGTTGTAGGAAATCTTCAATTTCTTAGCAATTTCTCGCTTGGAATAGCCTTCATTTCTAAGAACAAGAATAGACTGTCGAGTTTCAGATGAAAGTTCTCTTTTTCTGGCCATTTTGAGCGTTTAATTGACCCCACAAATGTGATGCTCCAGAAACTCACTCTGCTCACAGGAAGGTCAGTTTTGTAGCTTCTTAACGAGCTAGACTGTTTTCAGATGTGTGAACATGATTGCACAAGGGTTTTCTAATCATCAATTAGCCTTCTGAGCCAATGAGCAAACACATTGTACCATTAGAACACTGGAGTGATAGTTGCTGGAAATGGGCCTCTATACACCTTTGTAGATATTGCACAAAAAACCAGACATTTGCAGCTAGAATAGTCATTTACCACATTAGCAATGTATAGAGTGCATTTGTTTAAAGTTAGGACTAGTTTAAAGTTATCTTCATTGAAAAGTACAGTGCTTTTCCTTCAAAAATAAGGACATTTCAATGTGACCCCAAACTTTTGAACGGTAGTGTATGTGGTAGATGTCAATCATTGAAAGGACCTCCCACTGGACTGTTCAGCTTAGGATGTGCATAGATATAAATGAATAAAATACAAGTTACACTGAATCTTTCCCCATAAAACTATATATCAATCTGCTCAGCTCCTCCTGCTCTATAACAGGGTGCCTGCAGTTTGAACTGCATGTTCCAGCTGACAGATTCTCTTTAAAACGGAATACATGGAATTAAAGCGGTTGTCTTATCAACAGAACTCCTTTTCAGGCTGGCAATTAGTAATGTCTTCTTTAAAACTTGATGCCCAAATCAGAAGTTCAATCAATCTTCTGAGGGCTCATTTGGACAAGCGGGGATCCGCGCGGAAAAAAACGCACTGCGTGCCGGAAATAGTCCGCATGACCACCTCCATTACCACCCATATGTTCTTTCTTTGGTAGGTGCACATGCAGTGTGTTTTTTTTCCCCACGAGGAAATACGCTCGGATCTCCGCTCGTCTGACTGAGCCCTGAGGGTTTCCACTGTATGCAAGCTCTAACCTTGAATACTAGACCAGGTTTAAGTTGGATTAGAAAAACTTGGAACATCCAAACCATTAATGATGGAAAGTTTTCACTTGTGACAGACGCAACTCTACAGGAATTTCATTCCAGATGCTTCTGCCTCTTTATTGTAAAGCCAGCTTTACTGAACTAAGAACAAAAATGTTCTCCAGAAGGAGCCGTCAGGTCAGAGCTGCTCTTGTTTAATTAGTTTATGGAAGGAATTATTGGTCTGCATCTGAAATATTTTATAAGCATTAAATTGGCAGCTTGACAGATCGTACTTCGTATTTATACGTAATCGGGAAATTCATTCCCTTCCCTTTCCCGGTGGTTTATATCATATGCAAATGTATATATGCAAGTCAGATTTCAACGGGGAAGATAGCAAACCAGGCAATTGCCAGGGCCTCTATCTCTTGGCGGTACCCCCCTGTGGATTTGATGCAAAATCCGTACTTATTCCACATCTTATTCACATCTCATTACTTTCAGTAGGAATCTGTGCCATAGTCTATACTTGATTCATGTACGGCAAAAATTCATGTGCTTAAAAAAATAAGTGATAAGTCACTTCTTGGGGTGGATTCTGCATGGGCAATGCCACACACAGATTTGCACATTAAAATGGCCAAATCTAAGTGCGGATCCGCAGCCATATTTTTGTATAGCTGAGACAGAAATCCATAGCTAGTTGCCAGGCCGCACCTGAACTTACAAGTTCAGCCCAGCAATTAGTTCTGAATTGCAAATGCAACTAGGTATCGTGTGATAGCACCCTTAAAGGGGTTCGACAGGACATTTTTATTTTTTCTATTAATAACTTAAAGGAATCTGCCATTTGGATCCCACCGATCAGCTGATTCCCTGTGCTGCTGTCACTGCAATCAGAGCAGGAAGTAGAAAGCACCGACCAGATTGGTATTGCAGGTTCAACTCCCACTGAACTCAACGGGAGTTGCACCTACAGAACCAACCTGGGCTACTGTCCTACGGTCAGCGCATTGTGCTTCCTGGATCTGATCATCAGGGATCCAAGTGGTGGGTCCTCATCGATTATCAATTGATGAACTATCAGTCATCAATAGACATTTTTTTTTAAGTCAGAGAATATCCCTTTAAGGCCCTCCTTAAAGTGAATGTCCTTCTTTTAACATTATGTTGTTTGCTGGTTCCACAGTCTGTGCAGATTTATAGTTGGATCCTAGCTATCTGTTATAGAGTTCAACATCCCCTTTCTTCTTTACAGAGTCACATAGCTAAAGGGGTTATCCCGCCATTAAATATTACATTTTTTAGTTAGATCATCACATAATATATGACAATTTTTCAAAAAAGTTTAAATAATGTTGAGAAAATGCTCCTGTGTCCAGATATTGCTGTTAAATACTTGTTATGGCGACCCTCCCATTCTTTTGATGCACTCATCTACTTAATTTGTCTGGTGCTAGTAAGAAAAAGCTGCTTCTAGTGTGTTGACTCTTATTGGTGGTTGTACAATAGCAGGAATCACTCCACAGCCCATGTACAAGAAGATCCTAGCACAGGGATTGAGTTACTGAACCTGCGTGACTGCCAGCACTCAACACATTTATGTTCTGAGAGGGAAACCAAAGAACACCACGGAGCACCACAATACCTACGTAACAGTAATATCTGCACACAGAAAGTGGGTTTTCTTTAATTCGCTAAAAAATTATTATATTTTACATGATTTAACAGAGAAAGCTTACATTTCATTGTGTCTATAGCAACCACTAGAGGGAGCTTTGAAGTTTACTGTGTATACATGGAATTTCAATAGTCACATTGTACACAGTAAGTGATTGGAGGATTGGAGCTCTGTATCTGAAAAATGGAGCTTAAGCGCCCTACAGATAATCCTGGTTATCATTATCAGGGCTAGAAAGAAAATGGTGACTAAGACCCAGCCCAGGGTCATGCATTTTCTTGAATGTATTGATTTATACACATGTCATGGGACAGCAGCCAATATTGTGTAGGACCCCCTCAAACCCTGCAAAGTTAATGTGGCAATGATTCCGCAAGTGGACGGAAGATGCCTAGAGGGACATTGAGCTATGTTGTCTGGATAGCCACCCACAGCTATGCAGTATTTCTAGATGCAGGATCTCAGGTTCAAATGAACCTCTCCACCAAATCCCATAAGTCCTTGATCGGTCTCATGTCGGACAAACATGCAGGCCACACTATTCATAAGAACTCTCCAGAATGATCCTCGAAACAGTTCTGGATAAGCTGAGCTCAAAGGCACAGTGCATTATTCTGCTGGAATAACTTATTGTGGACGTATATGAAGTCCATGACGGGCTGCAGATAGTTACTAAGTAGTGAAACCTAGTGGTCACTAGTCAATGATGTGTTTAGGCAAGTCAGTGAACCCAACCCATGCAATGAGAACGCACCCCACACCAGTATGGAACCACCACCAGCCGGCACAGTGCCTTGTTGACAACTTGGGACGATGAGGTCGGTGCCACACACAAACCCTACTATCAGCTCGAAACAATTGATACTGTGACTCTTTGGACCACACCACATGTCCCAGTCCTTTAGGGTTCAGTTAGCCAACTCATGAGCCCCGGTGAGGTACTGTGTCCAGTGTTGTGGTGTTAACAAAGGCACTGTGGTGGGTCTTATGCTCCCATATCCAATAGAAGTTAGAAAATGCTGCACTAACTGGCCGGATATATGTGTGGGGCCTCCCACATTGAATGTGGATGTGACTTCTGCTGGAATCAATTCTCTGTTCACATGAACAATTCTAGCCAGATGCTGCTGGTTGTGATCATTAAGTAAGGACCCCTGGCATGTAAATAATAATAAATTTACGCACTGCTATCCCATGACTTTGGGCACGTCAGTGTACATTTTTTAAGGGTGATGTATAGCAGAGGACAAGGAGGTGAAGGGACCAGCAGGGGACTGGCTCAAGTTTTTCTTTATTGATGATATTCTATCAAGTTCACTTAGTTTTTCTTTTCTCAATTCTGAAGGTGGGAAACCTTAGGCCTTTTCCCTTAATAAATAAGTTCCAAGTGAGGGCGAAATAATGGCCTCTCCCATAAAAAAAGATTGGAAGGGATTAGTGCTCTGTGAAGATTTACAGGCAAGCTGAGCCAAACTTGTTGCGTAGAAGGATTAAAAACAGTTTCACGTAATTGGAAAGATGGATTAGCCAAGCAGCCCATGGCTGGCACCACGCTGCCGGTTGCTATGGTGAAGAAGAACATAGCTACATACAAGTACATTGATGTTTTTCTTAACACACCCTACATCCTATGGTACAGGTTCAATCAGATAGTTTTCATTCTGTAATACTTGATGGATGTTATTTCCTTTTTGTGATGTTGTGGACTTGCCAGGAAGTAACAGACGGGCCGAGACCTCGGAGTTCAACTCATCAATAAAACACAAACTTAGGATATTTTTGCATGAATGCATTTATACTAGAGGAATGAAGTAATTGTATCCTTACCAGAGGCAGGCTGACATGCTTATATAACAGGTACAGTCTCTGATCTATCACAGCTGGCTTTCCATACTTGCAGATGTAATTACCGCTACGCATTCTGGAATGAAAGATTTTTATACATGGGAAGTTACTGCATTCATTCACATGAATCATCAAAAAAAGAGGTTTTATTTTAAACATTTTTTTTGGTAATCCTTTGGTGGGATTATCAGAAATTTTGCACAGTGGCCACTAGATCAATCACAATAAGGGCTCATTCACATCTGTATTAGAGCTCCATAAGGACTTTCTGTTATTGTTCTAATCTCAATGGGTTTAAAAAAAAAACAAAAGCTTTTGTTTTTTTCCATCTTGTTAGTCTTCTGTTTTTTGTTTTTTCTTAACAGAACAATTAGCACATTCTACAACGCTATTTGGTCCAATAAAAAAATTAAAACCTAACAGAATGAAAGTAAACTCCATTTTTTTTTTAAACCCATTGAGATCAATTGAGAAAAAATTGAAACATTTATAAGGGTTGTCCATTTAGAAACTATCAATCCCCTACCCACAGGATTGGTAATAAATAGTAGATTGGCAGGGTTATGTCACCAGGCACCCCTGATAACGAGCTATTCTTATATATTGAGCTAATTCCTGCAAGAAGTAGACTGCTCTGTTCTCGCTGCTGTGGCCAGGCTTGGTATTGCAGGCCAAGACCCCATTGAAATGAATGGGAACTTTGAATATAATAACAAGCCTGGCCACTGCAGTGAGAATGGAGCTGTCTGCTTCTGCCAGGAAGCAGCTCAGTATATAAGTGCATTGTCCCAGAATACAGATGATCAGCAGGGGTCCATGGCAATTGACTCCCAATGATCTATTATTGATGACTTATCTTGAGGATTGGCCATCAATAGTTCACAACTGGACAACCTGTTTAATTACATTTCTCTGCTTCAAAATAGAACAGAGAGGTGGAAAGCAGTAGTGGTGCCCTAATGCAGATGTGAATGAGCCCTCAGCTGACATTTCCTGTTTTGTACAGCTCACATTTGAGCTTTACTGTGTAGTCTAAGACAGAAAGAGCAGAGTCATTTTCGTATAAGGCCTTTTTTTTACACGGGCTACAAAATCTTGCTACAAAATTATCGCTACAAAACGCATGTCTGTGAAGCTCATAGTTTCCAATGGGTTCTTTCATATGAACGATGTTTTGTAGCCTGAAAGAACCCATTGGAAATCATGGGCTTCACATACATGCCTTTTGTAGCAAGATTTTGTAGCCCGTGTGAAAGAGGCCTTAGAGTGTAGTAAAGGTAATGACAGCTCTGTTGTACTACTGTACACTATACACACAGATAAGGTTCTGTATGCAGCTTCCCTGCTACTCCATGGTCTCTTGGGAAGGGTCTGTATTCCAAACTTCCTTGAATTTGTATTAGTTTATTGGCATTTCTCTGGGGCTGTCTGGAGAGAAAAAAAAATAAAAAGTGCTCAGCCTTCTGTACACAGGCAAAAGAAAGCATACTCACCTCACCCAATCTCACAGCACTGCCATTCGAATGATGCTCGGCCCCCTGACACCCTCTACTTCCTGCTTGCTGTAGCGATAAAGTCCCAGACATGTGTCTGCTACAGTTTATCACTAGTTGAAGTGAGCGTGTATTAAAAGGGAATGTATAATAAATTTTATTTTGCCTTTTACGAATTAAAGGTATTTACAAATAATATTTCTAGTTTTTTAAAGTTTTTAGTTTTGAAAACTTTCGTGTGGGCGGCCATGTTGGAAGTATACACTTCCTTCCACTACTTCCTGCTGCAGTGATGACGTCCTGACAATAGGGACATGTGACCATTGCAGCCAATCACCAGCTGACTTTTGTTGGTGATTACCTGCAATGGTTAGATGTCCTTGTGTGGGAATGTTATTGTTGCAGCAAGTAGAATGTAGAGAGTAGCAGGAAACAGGCACCCTCAGAATGGGAGTGGCGAGGGATTGACCAAGGTGAATATATACCTCCTTTTATTTATGCACAACAGACTGAGCACTACTCAAATTGTAATATTTCCTCAGAAGAATCCTTTAACTGGCTGCACTGTTTATGCACACAATACTGGAAGGAAATGTATGTCCCCAATATGGCCGGCCAGGAAAGGTTTAGAAAATAAAATAGCTACAACAGTTAAAAAGATGTATTTTTATTTAATTACTTTTAATTAATAAAAGTAAAATAAAATGCATTATACTATATTCCCTTTCAAATTTGACTGTAAACATTTAGATAGAAATTCCAACTGCTTTTAAATACTTTGCTTTACTATTTTTGTAGTTTCATACTCTAATTTATATGCAAAGCTGCATTCACAACTCTGTAGGTTGCCCCTGGAAGCAGACAGCTCTTTAGTTCCACTCCGCTGTCACACTTGTGACCTAATAGCTAAGATGTGTGTAACAATAATATGATACTCTCATAATGCACTGCTCTCTAATAATTTTGGCCAATGCAAAATAATATATATTGACCAGAGATGAGCGAGCACCAAAATGCTCGGGTGCTCGTTACTAGGGACGAAATCTTCGCGATGCTCGAGGGTTCGTTTCGAGTAACGAACCCCATTGAAGTCAATTTTTGTATATCGCCGATGCTCGCTAAGGTTTCCATTTGTGAAAATCTGGGCAATTCAAGAAAGTGATGGGAACGACACAGCAACGGATAGGGCAGGCGAGGGGCTACATGTTGGGCTGCATCTCAAGTTCCCAGGTCCCACTATTAAGCCACAATAGCGGCAAGAGTGGGCCCCCCCCCCAACAACTTTTACTTCTGAAAAGCCCTCATTAGCAATGCATACGTTAGCTAAGCACCACACTACCTCCAACAAAGCACAATCACTGCCTGCATGACACTCCGCTGCCACTTCTCCTGGGTTACATGCTGCCCAACCCCCCCCCCCCACACACACACGACCCAGTGTCCACAGCGCACACCAAAGTGTCCCTGCGCAGCCATCAGCTGCACTCATGTCACACGTTGGCCTCATAGCCACACCACCCTCATGTCTATTTATAAGTGCGTCTGCCATGAGGAGGAACCGCAGGCACACACTGCAGAGGGTTGGCATGGCTAGGCAGCGACCCTCTTTAAAAGGGGCGGGGCGATAGCCCACAATGCTGTACAGAAGCAATGAGAAATATAATCCTGTGCCACTGCCATCAGGAGCTGCACACGTGGGCATAGCAATGGGGAACCTATGTGCCACACACTATTCATTCTGTCAAGGTGTCTGCATGCCCCAGTCAGACCGCGGTTTTTTATAAATAGTCACAGGCAGGTACAACTCCGCAATGGGAATTCCGTGTGCACCCACAGCATGGGTGGCTCCCTGGAACCCACCGGCTGTACATAAATGTATCCCATTGCAGTGCCCATCACAGCTGAGATAACGTCCGATTAAATGCAGGTGGGCTTCGGCCCACACTGCATGCCCCAACCTGACCAGGGTTTTTAATTCATAGACACAGGCAGGTACAACTCCCTATTGTGAAGTCCCTGTGGACCGACAGCATGGGTGGGTGCCAGGAAGCCACCGGCGCTGAATAAATAAATCCCATTGCATTGCCCATCACAGCTGGGGTAATGTCATGTTTAATGCAGGTGGGCTTCGGCCCACACTGCATTCCCCAGTCAGACTGGGGTTCTTTAGAAGTGGACACATGCAGTTACAACTCCGTGTGGACCGACAGCATGGGTGGCTCCCTGGAACCCACCGGCTGTACATAAATGTATCCCATTGCAGTGCCGATCACAGCTGATGTAACGTCAGCTTTAATGCAGGTGGGCAAAAAATAAATTGGATTACACTGTAGGCGAGGGCCCCAAAAAATTGGTGTACCAACAGTACTAATGTACGTCAGAAAAATTGCCCATGCCCAACCAAGAGGGCAGGTGAAACCCATTATCGCTTTGGTTAATGTGGCTTAATTGGTAACTAGGCCTGGAGGCAGCCCAGTTAAAATAAAAATTGGTTCAGGTGAAAGTTTCAACGCTTTAATGAGCATTGAAACGTATAAAAATTGTTTACAAAAATTATATGACTGAGCCTTGTGGGCCTAAGAAAAATTGCCCGTTCGGCGTGATTACGTCAGGTTTCAGGAGGAGGAGCAGGAGGAGGAGGATGAATATTATACACAGATTGATGAAGCTAAAAGGTCCACGTTTTTGATGGTGATAGAGAACGATGCTTCCATCCGCGGGTGCAGCCTACGTATTGCTTAGGTATCGCTGCTGTCCGCTGGTGGAGAAGAGAAGTCTGGGGAAATCCAGGCTTTGTTCATCTTGATGAGTGTAAGCCTGTCGGCACTGTCGGTTGACAGGCGGGTACGCTTATCTGTGATGATTCCCCCAGCCGCACTAAACACCCTCTCTGACAAGACGCTAGCCGCAGGACAAGCAAGCACCTCCAGGGCATACAGCGCGAGTTCAGGCCACGTGTCCAGCTTCGACACCCAGTAGTTGTAGGGGGCAGAGGCGTCACGGAGGACGGTCGTGCGATCGGCTACATACTCCCTCAACATCCTTTTACAGTGCTCCCGCCGACTCAGCCTTGACTGGGGAGCGGTGACACAGTCTTGCTGGGGAGCCAGAAAGCTGTCAAAGGCCTTAGAAAGTGTTCCCCTGTCTGTGCTGTACATGCTGCCTGATCTCTGCGCCTCCCCTGCTACCTGGCCCTCGGAACTGCGCCTTCGGCCACTAGCGCTGTCGGATGGGAATTTTACCATCAGTTTGTCTGCCAGGGTCCTGTGGTATAGCATCACTCTCGAACCCCTTTCCTCTTCGGGTATGAGAGTGGAAAGGTTCTCCTTATACCGTGGGTCGAGCAGTGTGTACACCCAGTAATCCGTAGTGGCCAGAATGCGTGTAATGCGAGGGTCACGAGAAAGGCATCCTAACATGAAGTCAGCCATGTGTGCCAGGGTACCTGTACGCAACACATGGCTGTCCTCACTAGGAAGATCCCTTTCAGGATCCTCCTCCTCCTCCTCCTCCTCAGGCCATACACGCTGAAAGGATGACAGGCAAGCAGCATGGGTACTCTCAGCAGTGGGCCAAGCTGTCTCTTCCCCCTCCTCCTCCTCCTCAACGCGCTGAGATATAGACAGGAGGGTGCTCTGACTATCCAGCGACATACTGTCTTCCCCCGCCTCTGTTTCCGACCGCTCACCATCTGGGTAGACTCCTCAAAGTTTCCAAGGACCTGGCAGATGTCTGCCAACCAGGCCCACTCTTCTGTAAAGAATTGAGGAGGCTGACTCCCACTGCGCCGCCCATGTTGGAGTTGGTATTCCACTATAGCTCTACGCTGCTCATAGAGCCTGGCCAACATGTGGAGTGTAGAGTTCCACCGTGTGGGCACGTCGCACAGCAGTCGGTGCACTGGCAGATGAAACCGATGTTGCAGGGTGCGCAGGGTGGCAGCGTCCGTGTGGGACTTGCGGAAATGTGCGCAGAGCCGGCGCACCTTTACGAGCAGGTCTGACAAGCGTGGGTAGCTTTTCAGAAAGTGCTGAACCACCAAATTAAAGACGTGGGCCAGGCATGGCACGTGCGTGAGGCTGCCGAGCTGCAGAGCCGCCACCAGGTTACGGCCGTTGTCACACACGACCATGCCCGGTTGGAGGCTCAGCGGCGCAAGCCAGCGGTCGGTCTGCTCTGTCAGACCCTGCAGCAGTTCGTGGGCCGTGTGCCTCTTCTCTCCTAAGCTGAGTAGTTTCAGCACAGCCTGCTGACGCTTGCCCACCGCTGTGCTGCCACGACGCGCGACACCGACTGCTGGCGACATGCTGCTGCTGACACATCTTGATTGCGAGACAGAGGTTGCGTAGGAGGAGGAGGGTGGTTTAGTGGAGGAAGCATACAACGCCGCAGATACCACCACCGAGCTGGGGCCCGCAATTCTGGGGGTGGGTAGGACGTGAGCGGTCCCAGGCTCTGACTCTGTCCCAGACTCCACTAAATTCACCCAATGTGCCGTCAGGGAGATATAGTGGCCCTGCCCGCCTGTGCTTGTCCACGTGTCCATTGTTAAGTGGACCTTGGGATTAACCGCGTTGGTGAGGGCGCGTACAATGTTGCGGGAGACGTGGTCGTGCAGGGCTGGGACAGCACATCGGGAAAAGTAGTGGCGACAGGGAACTGAGTAGCGTGGGGCCGCCGCCGCCATCATACCTTTGAAAGCCTCCGTTTCCACAACCCTATACGGCAGCATTTCCAGGCTGATAAATTTGGCTATGTGCACGTTTAACGCTTGAGCGTGCGGGTGCGTGGCGGCGTACTTGCGCTCCAACACTTGCGCTAGCGACGGCTGGACGGTGTGCTGAGAGACATTGGCGGATGGGGCCGAGCACAGCGGAGGTGAGGGTGTGGGTGCAGGCCAGGAGACGGTAGTGCCTGTGTCCTGAGAGGGGGGTTGGATCTCAGTGGCAGGTTGGGGCACAGGGGGAGAGGCAGCGGTGCAAACCGGAGGCGGTGAACGGCCTTCGTCCCACCTTGTGGGGTGCTTGGCCATCATATGTCTGCGCATGCTGGTGGTGGTGAGGCTGGTGGTGGTGGCTCCCCAGCTGATCTTGGCGCGACAAAGGTTGCACACCACTGTTCGTCGGTCGTCTGCACTCTCAGTGAAAAACTGCCAGACTCTTGAGCACCTCGGCCTCTGCAGGGTGGCATGGCGCGAGGGGGCGCTTTGGGAAACAGTTGGTGGATTATTCGGTCTGGCCCTGCCTCTACCCCTGGCCACCGCACTGCCTCTTCCAACCTGCCCTGCTGCTGCACTTGCCTCCCCCTCTGAAGACCTGTCCTCAGTAGGAGTAGCAAACCAGGTGGGTCAGTCACCTCATCGTCCTGCTGCTCTTCCTCCGAATCCTCTGTGCGCTCCTCCCTCGGACTTACTCCAATTACTACTACCTGAGTGATAGACAACTGTGTCTCATCGTCATCGTCCTCCTCACCCACTGAAAGCTCTTGAGACACTTGCCGGAAGTCCCCAGCCTCATCCCCCGGACCCCGGGAACTTTCCAAAGGTTGGGCATCGGTCACGACAAACTCCTCCGGTGGGAGAGGAACCATTGCTGGCCATTCTGGGCAGGGGCCCGGGAACAGTTCCTGGGAGTCTGCCTGCTCCTCAGAATGTGTCATTGTAATGGAGTGAGGGGGCTGGGAGGAAGGAGGAGCAGCAGCCAGAGGATTCAGAGTTGCAGCAGTGGACGGCGCAGAATTCTGGGTGGTCGATAGATTGCTGGATGCACTTTCTGCCATCCACAACAGGACCTGCTCACACTGCTCATTTTCTAATAAAGGTCTACCGCGTGGACCCATTAATTGTGAGATGAATGTGGGGACGCCAGAAACGTGCCTCTCTCCTAATCCCGCAGCAGTTGGCTGCGATACACCTGGATCAGGAGCTCGGCCTGTGCCCACACCCTGACTTGGGCCTCCGCGTCCTCGCCCGCATCCACGTCCTCTAGGCCTACCCCTACCCCTCAGCATGCTGTATTACCAGTAGTGCAGAAACAGAACGCTGTAATTAAATGTGCCGCTTATTGGCCTGTGGTTGGAGGCTGACTTCCCTTACGGAACGCACAGCAGATCCAGGAAACAATTTTGCGCAAGGCTGCTGTAACGCTTAGCTGCGTATTAATTAGGACTACTACCCCCAGCAGATAGATACTGTAGGCAGCGTATAATATTATGTATACTGTTTCCCTCTGGCGGGATGACGGCGCTGATGTAACAGAGACAGCAGATCCAGGAAACAATTTTGCGCAAGGCTGCTGTAACGCTTAGCTGCGTATTAATTAGGACTACTACCCCCAGCAGATAGATACTGTAGGCAGCGTATAATATTATGTATACTGTTTCCCTCTGGCGGGATGACGGCGCTGATGTAACAGAGACAGCAGATCCAGGAAACAATTTTGCGCAAGCCTGCTGTAACGCTTAGCTGCGTATTAATTAGGACTACTACCCCCAGCAGACACGCAGTAAACTGAAGACGGTCACAGGCAGCCCAAATATAGTATTTTTCCCCAATTTTTTGGAAAAAGCCCACTGCCTATATAGCCTGAATATCTCTTTCCCTGCCTCACCAGTACTGGCCCTATACTCTGTACAATGACTGCAGACTGCAGACGCAATGCTCTGCACGGCCGATATACAAAAAAAAAATTGTGTAACACTGCTAAAAGCAGCCTCAACAGTACTGCACACGGTCAGATGTGGCCCTAAGAAGGACCGTTGGGGTTCTTGAAGCCTAAAATCACTCCTAACGCTCTCCCTATAGCAGCTCCGGCACCAGCAGCACTTTCCCTGATCTCTGTCAGAATGCATCTGTGGCGAGCCGCGGGAGGGGCCGATTTATATACTTGGGTGACACCTGATCTCGCCAGCCACTCACTGCAGGGGGGTGGTATAGGGCTTGAACGTCGCAGGGGAAAATTGTAATGCCTTCCCTGTCTTTCTATTGGCCAGAAAAGCGCGCTAACATCTCAGAGATGAAAGTGAAAGTAACTCGAACATCGCGTGGTACTCGCCTCTAGTAACGAGCATCTCGAACACGCTAATACTCGAAGGAGTATCAAGCTCGGATGAGTACGTTCGCTCATCTCTAATATTGACCCATTAATGCTGTTATAGATCAGAGTTTCTCTTTTAATTTACTTTAAATTAAACTGCTGTGTCAGACAATTGAGCATTCAGGAGGTTCTAACATCCCAGAAACATATTTTTGTTTCACGTACAATCTTTTACACTTAAACCCCATTATCTTAGTTTCTTTATGTCTAAACATGACAGTTACTTTTGTATAGTATTTATTTATCTAATCGCACACATATGTTTCCATATACAAAAAACAAAGTCAGCCAGACCTGGCAACTATCTTATGTGTACGAAAGGGGTGAGGGGGGGTTGGGTGGGTGGGTGGGGGGGGGGGGGGGGGCGACTGTCCACTGACAGCAGATATCAAGGGAAAGAAGGATCAGAAGTGTTGGATTTCAACATGTCCAATCCTTTTATCTCACATGAGATAAGCAGCTGCCAGATGTGTCTTACAGCAGCTCTTCCCTTCTCCCCAATGGGAATATATACACAGTTGGCTGAACACATGTATGAGGGAGTCAGGAAAAATTTTGCAAATTTAGCAGAGAATTATTGAAGTAGTATGGGCATTTAAAAACACACTAGAGCCAATGTCAATGGAAACCACTTAGCATAAGCATATACTGCTGTGTGTATTAGCATCAGAAACCATTATCAACCACTGTTTCACGGTCATCAATTCTTCTTGATGTCAATGGGTTCATTCCCATGAGTGTGTTATGCGGACGCATTCCATGCACATGGAAAAAAATAGATCCGACTTTTTTTTCCTGCATGTTTGCACACCAAGAGCCCTCTAGAAGTCTATGGGAGGTGCACAAATACACACTAAATATGCATGCAAGTGCGCAATACACTGAAGAAAACAACACATCTGGACCTCATTAGGCTAAATAGCCTTTTAAAGCATGGAAGGGGTGTGTCACGTGTATGCATGTAAACTTTCCCTGTGTGCACAAAAAGTACAGTATTATGCGGCCACACACGCGCAAATCAACCTCGTTTGAATGTGTTGCGCTGAGGCGAGCGTGTTTGCGTGCGAAGCCACCCTGACATAAGAAAAATATGTAAACTCCACGCAGGTGTTGTCCTTCTTTGACTCAAACTCATTATCCTCAGGCAATAGAGTTATTATTTAAAAGCATAAGGCCTCCTGTCCATGGGCAAACTTTCACTGTGTTCCCCTATGGCAGTGAACGCTTTCCATAGACTTCCACAGCCCCGCTGACCACAAGCAGAGAATTATAGCGATTTTGCGCTTGCGGGATTTAAATCGCAGCATGCTGCAAATTGCCGCGATTCTCTGCGGTGAGCCTATCTGTCAGATAGGCTCAATGCAGAGAGCCGTGAGCTCTCCCCTGCTCCCCAGCGGTGGCTCCCACGGCGGAGATCCGCCACAGGATATCGCTTCGCCCGTGGACAGGAGCCCTAACTGAGGAATAACACTATTTCTGGCCATTATATGATATGTATGAATGTATGAAATGTATCCTACATTTTTTACCAATTTTGCCCACAGTATCTCAGATTCTCAGTTCCCACAGAACTGATAAGAAGAGCTATCCGTCATGATGTATTCTATATAGCGCACATGATGAAAAAAGGCATATTCTTCTTCCTAACTCTTCAGCACAAGCACAGAGACATGACATCATGATGGAGGGCAGTAGGGAAGTACTAAACAGTATATTGAGATTTTAGTAGCTAAAACACTGTATACAATCTTTACTAGCTGCAGGCAGCATCTGTATGAGAGTGTCTCTCCCTCTTCCACCTCTCTGCTCTCATAGACTTCAATGAAGATGATGATTCATCCGCCTCCTTCACTTCCTGTTCTACTGTGGTGCCTTTTCCAGTAGCAGAGATAGTATCACTTGACAGCAGATAGTGAATAGAGCATAGAAGAAAGAGCCACCCCTAGTGGCCAGCGCTTTAGAGTGAATTCTCAACACAAAAACATAATATTAGGTAAATAAAGCAAATTGCGCTTTTGCTACTTATCACACTGAGTATCATAAACACAAGTTGTTTGAAAAGTTAATGATGATTTACATGTTAAAAAAAAAGGTCTCCCCCTTATGTTTTATGACTTTCTGAAGATAAATCAAGACCATTTACGAAAAAAAAATTATTTTCTGTCATTAGTTCCTGAAAACTTACTGTACTGGAAAATTCCCCTAAAAGTTTCATGCATATGTCAAACAACAACCGACACAAAGATGTTTTTCTGAAGACTCCTAAAAAATATGACAAATAGTGAAAAAACATTGTATATGCACTACTGTGAAAGTTTACTACCACCGTGTTTTCAACTCAAAACTCTTCATTTTTTCCTGTGTCCTCACAGACAAGATTTTTCCATTTTCTTTCTTCTCTTTTCATGATCATACTCAAATAAAACACAGCCCCCTGATGAAATTTCCGCACAGTCATAGTAAATTCATGACTTCACCAACCTTATGGTAATTTTTTTTCAGTTCTGCTGCATAAATCTGCCATTTCATCACAGTGGGAACAAAAGATAGCCCTTAACCCTCCACCCCCAACTGTGAATTTAATTTAAAGCTTCAGCGTCTCTGGCAATAAAAGGATAAATAAAATTACCGTCCTCTCGCCTACTGACCAGAGTCTTGCATAAGACTTGGACTGCTGAATAAGTTACCCTACATCAATGTTTGACAACAAAACATCCTGTGTTCTCTTTTTGGACGCCCTCTGTTGGTTTTTTGTTTCCGGTAGCTAATCAAAAGTACAATGTCTTTGGAAAAATAGCTGTCATCATATGTTTGCATTTCAAATCAGTTACTTTCTTCACGGATGGGATTTGCTGGGGGAAGGACGGCTGAATGAGGATACCTGCTATATTTCCCTAGAAACAGCCTACGGGACTTTTGAAAAGAATTCTCCCATGCAGATCCCAGATGCTTTACCTATTTGTATAGATTAATTTCTTGGTGCGTCGCTTTGTGACATTAGACAAGACTCTGGAACTGTTAATCTCCCCTTATAAAAAATGTAATATAAAAACAATACCAAACTTTTGTCAGATCACTCGACACAAACACCTATTGTTAATCTTGTGGATACAATGAAGACTAAGTCAACAGTCTCATGTTTCTATTTGCAGTAGGTTCTTAAGTATCAATAAAAGTGACTGTAATATAAATATAAACGAAGTGTAGTAATAGTAGGGGAGAGTTTTATATTGTTTGGATACAACTTCATGACTTAAAAGACTACTTTCATTATCATCTTTAAAATTGTTTTAAACAGGCTGTCTGGTTTCCAAAATCCATTTTCAAATACAATACAGTCAGTGAATTCTGACTTTTAGAGGGGAGTTCTCATTTTAGGATATTCCTCTTTCAGGGCCCCTGCACACTTGCGTTTTTTTAATACTGCGATATCACTGCGTTTTTTTAACGCGATTGTCAATGGGACTTTCTAATATTAAAAACGTTTGTGCTCTGCGATTTTTGTGCGATGCGTTTTTAACGTTAGAAAGTCCCATTGACAAGCGTGTTAAAAGAACAGACGTGGGTAAGAGCCCTTAGGCAGGGCATAAATCGGCTACATAGAAAGTCTCTCACAATGGATGATTTGGCACTTCCATGCAGTAGGCCTTCTGCGTTATCCACGGCGATAATCCGGGTAAAGCATGAAACACTTTCCATTGGATAACTATGGAAAGCGCAGCCCAATATGCATGAGTGGAAATCCTCTGCAATTTTCCACCCGCATATAAAAATCGCGGCATGCCGCGATTTTCCGCGATGAACTTATCATGATGACAGGTTCATCATGGAAAATCGTGGTGACTTTAAGTGTTCTTCCACGGCGGAGATCCGCTTGCGTTAGAACGTAATGCCCATAGACGGGCGGCCTTAAGGCCCTATTACGCTGGCCAATTCTCTGCCAGTTTTAATGAGCGGCAAATAAAAATGTAGTATGCCAATTGCTGCTTGTTCTTCTGTTAACGCATGGCAGAGAAAAGCTGGTATGGGCACGACTGATTTTCAATTTGATAGTTTGTCCCCATACAAAATAGTTTTTATTTCCAGTACATCTCCTCTGTTTATATGAGATGATGTGCTGCCGATCATTTCTTGACCATGTAGGGGGGTTCCTCTTCTTTTATCCTAGTTGTAATGCTGTGCCTTTAAGTGAAGCTGGGAACAGGGTTTGGAGGGCGTTCCTCTAGTGGAAGAAGTTCAGGGTTCCAGGGAGTAGACTTAGGCAGTCGAGAGAAGATAGAAAGTGGAGCAGGACGTTGACCGGACTGTTCAGCTTGTAGGCCCTTGCAGATACTCTGCAGACTACTCTGCCACAGTTGTTGGCTCTAGGGTTCTACCTTGATATGGAGATGTGGTTTCCCTCTCTGAGGGAGAGCTGCCTAGAGTTAGTATAACTGAGAATGGACTTTCTCAAAGAAAATGCTTCCACAGAACTCTGCGTCTGAACGCTGTCCGGACAACACTCGTCTGAAAGCCGCTGCCAACCACAGCCAAGAAATTGTTGCTAACACCTTTGCACCAAGCTGCAAGTGAAGTAAAACTTGTCAGTAAGGATGTTGTTCCAGTTAAAGTACCAGAGCCAGAAAGTTGCATTGTCAGAGCCTCTCTTCTCAATGGTAAACTACCTATACTGACAACCGTTTGGACCCCACCAATAAGATCCTTAACCACCCCCATGCACATGCCTTAATGTGGAGAGGTGTGAAGTCTGATAGTTCTGGGAGGATAGCCAATGCTATACCCCTTTGCAGCTGCATGTTGCCCCCACTACCACCCGTACCTGTCTGGCCCATCCCCGGACTATGTCACAATCACATGAAAGATCCAATCAACCAATGAATCAGTGTTTGCTCATTCATCAGCACGCATTCACATTGGTTGATGATCGGGCAACTCTTCATGCTCGATCATTGGCCCATGTAAAATAGCCTATACATGAAGAGTTCATTGAATTCAGTTGAAACTATGTAATGCTTTCTTTTCTCTATGGTGGTGGTGGTGGT
This sequence comes from Eleutherodactylus coqui, assembly GCF_035609145.1. Classification (NCBI taxonomy): domain Eukaryota; kingdom Metazoa; phylum Chordata; class Amphibia; order Anura; family Eleutherodactylidae; genus Eleutherodactylus; species Eleutherodactylus coqui. Next base: position 100,389,414 of record NC_089842.1, on the reverse strand, counting down.
ACTTCAGAGATATTAAAGGGGTATTACCATTTCAGGTTTTAATAGCAAAATGGGAAACTGTTGCCATACTTACCGGCCACCCTGTTGCAGCCTACAAAAACAGCCGAGCATTTCAGCCAAGTGCTGTTTCCGTAGCTCTCATTAAAGTGAATGGGAGCTATGGAAACCGCATAGCACAGTGCGCTATGCTGTTCTTGTAACTTGGGGTAACAGAAACAGCATAGCATGCTGTGCTACATTGTTTCCGGAACTTTCATTCACTTCAATAAAAGCTACAAAAACAGTGCTGGGCTGAAGTGCTTGGCTGTTCGGACAGGTGGTCAAAAACAGAGGGTTGGGTTTTCCAATCTCAGTCATGAAAAGCCGAGATGGGAGCACTGCTTTAAACACTTGTTGAAGGTATCTTCCGTAGATTATGAGTTTATGATCTGAGGACCTTTCTAAGCTAAAATGGACATCCTTTTAATGCCAAATTTGGTTAGCTAAATGCTTACTAAAATTAACATACTGTATCTATGTATAACGCTCTATAAAAAATACTGCAAGATCTTAATATGTTTCTGGAAACATCCATTTATTTCATACAGTAGCTCTGTAGCCACGGCTCCACTGACTCTATCGCTCCTTGTGTCCTCTTGATACTTACCTCTGTTCAGCCATACAGGATCTTCTTAGATCCAGCTTCAGGCAATGCCAGTGTGGGTAGTTGATGTCATTAGGTGGAGCAAACCTGATATCACCCATGGACAGTGAGTGGAGTAGACCACCCACTTGACACATTGACAGTGCTTGGAACTGGATCTACGACGAGACCATATGGGCGAACATAGGTGAATATCAGGAAACTCTGGCAACTTTAGTGTCACCGGGCCACGGATGCAGAACTGTGCAGCCAACCTAGCTGAAAAAGACACATAAATGATCCTCTTTAAGCCTCTCCAATCCAGTGTCAGACCTTGTCCGGAATTGAGATTTCCCTGTATAACTCCCATGTCAAGCAAGGTACGACACGTTTCTAACACTATGCAGAAGAGCAATCCGATGTGGGAGCTCTCCTCTGCATAGTATAATATACAGAAACATCCTATACACATTGTATACAGTTATAGGATGCCTCTGTATAACGCTGTATTACAGAGATAGCTAGAGAGATAGCTAAAGAGATAGCTAGAGAGATAGCTAGAGAGATAGATAGATAGATCTCATTAGAGAAATTAGAAATGAATACAGTCTTATTATATTAATGTATGCCATATCAATATACATATATTTACAGTATTACAAATAATATTCCCGAAGTGAAACACTCATAACTCACGTAACATTTTCGAAACATTGCTAATAAAATCATGACAGGTCATTTTTATGTGTTTCTGTTGAGTAATTCCAAGGAATCCACAATGCGCTTTCCCATCCAAAATAAATAAGAGCCAGAGAGCGTGCGGGTGGTGGGGAAATTGGATTGGAAAGGGTTAAAGGGGTTGTCCCGTGGCAGCAAGTGGGTCTATACACTTCTGTATGGCCATATTAATGCACTTTGTAATGTACATTGTGCATTAATTATGAGCCATACAGAAGTTATAAAAAGTTTTATACTTACCTGCTCCGTTGCTGGCGTCCTCGTCTCCATGGTTTCGGACTAATTTTCGGCCTCTGATGGCCAAATTAGCCGCGCTTGCGCAGTCCGGGTCTTCTGCTTTCTTCAATGGAGCCTCTCGTGCAGGATGCCGGCTCCGTGTAGCTCCGCCCCGTCACGTGCCGATTCCAGCCAATCAGGAGGCTGGAATCGGCAATGGACCGCACAGAAGAGCTGCGGTCCACGGAGGAAGAGGATCCCGGCGGCCATCTTCACCGGTAAGTATAGAAGTCACCGGAGCGCGGGGATTCAGGTAAGCGCTCCGGTAAGCTTTCTTTAGGTCCCTGCATCGGGGTTGTCTCGCGCCGAACGGGGGGGGGGTTGAAAAAAAAAAAAAACCGTTTCGGCGCGGGACAACCCCTTTAAGTGTCTATCATCTGTATCCATACCACCCATCTTTATTTAAATATGCTCCTCATATCTGCTGATCACTGTTGATCTAATGCATAAAATGTGCAGACAAAATGTTGCCCTGTAACATACAATCGGCGTTCTTTTTTGAAGGATCGGTTATGGAATCAGTGAGGTTTGATAGGCCTCGTATATCCAGTAATGTTGCTACTTTCATGGTCCTTTGAGTTTTTCCTTTGATGCATTTGGAATTAATCATAAGCGTTATCAGCCCTGTAATAGAGAATTGTAAATTCTTGTTCAAATCACAGTTGTGAGTCAGACACATGGATGAAGAAAAGTTTCAGGTGAAACTACATAGAGCACAATGGTTTCTTAGTATTAGAGAGAGTGATTTTTTAATAGCATAGTAAATAGTATTGGAAGGAGATTACAATTTTTTTCATTTACTTCCTTTTCCTCATATAACGCCATCATATTTTGCAGCACTATTCACCATTTGCCAGTCAATGGTGCCCACTAGAGATGAGCGAGCACGCTCGGTAAGGTCAGTTACTCTGGCGTGCCTTGCTCATCTCAAGTAACTGCACGCTCGGGGGGGGGGGCGGGTGGGAGCGGCGGGTAGAGAGAGAGAGAGGGATATCTCTCTCACTCTTCCCCCGCTCGCCTACCACCCACCCACCCCCCGCTGCCCCCTCGAGCACGCTCGGAGGAGAAGGCAGTTACTCGAGATGAGCGAGGCTTGCTCAAGTAACTGACCTTACCGAGTGTGTTCGCTCAACTCTAGTGCCCACACTCCAATTTCACTCGCTGTACACTGGGGCAAATTAACCTACCAGGAGATTTTTGGAGTATAGGAGGGAATTTGTGAAAATGTACCAAACACTAGTGGAACACACAAGTGCCATGTAGATGTTGTTCTTTCTTGGAATCAAACCATTTTTATTTACTGACTATAATTTACACCAGAAATGATAGTGTAAATAGCTGCTCATAGCAAGCATAGTTTCATTTATTTTTGGCACATGGGCAGCCAACAATGTACTTGGCGATTGCCACAGCCTATTCATTGCATACCAAGCACAGCGCCATACATTTTGTAGTTATAGTGCCTGGTACAGCTCATAAACCTCATTCCATTGAATGGGATTAAACTGCACTTAGGCCACTTGACGAATGAATGTGGAAAAGGACTTGAGGATTTTAGTTAACTGTAAGCTTAACTGGAGCTACCAGTGTCAGGCAGCTGCTGTCTAGGCAAATAGGATCATGGGCTACATCAAAAGAGGTCTAGGGGCACATGACGAGGACATTGTTCTTCTTCTTTATAAGTCACTGGTCAGACCACACATAGAATATTGTGTACAGCTTTGCGCACCGGTACTCAAGAAGGATATATCAGAGCTTGAGCGGGTACACAGGCAGGCAACTAAAGTAATAAACTAAATGACTACAATACCCAAAGAGGTTATCAAAATTGGGAATAATTAAGTTTAGAAAAAAAAAGGCTGACGGGCAACCTAATAACCATGTATAAATACATTAGGGGACAATATAGAGATTTCTCCCATGATATGTTTATACCCAGGACTGTGACTGTAACAAGGGGGAATCCTCTGCGTCTAGAGGAAAGAAGGTTTCTACACTGACATAGAAGGGGGTTCTTTACTGTAAGAGCAGTAAGACTATGGAACTCTCTGCCTGAGGACGTAGTGATGAGAACTCGATAAAAGAGTACAAGAGGGGTCTAGACGACTTTCTTGAGCGATATTAATGATTATAACATGTAACATTGTAACTTCAAGAGTTGTTGATCCAGGGATTATTCCGATTGCCAGATACAAGTCATATTTTTGCCCTAAATTGGGAGAATTGGCTTCTACCTAATTGTTTTTTTTGCCTTCCTCTGGATCAACATTGGGGGTAATAGGCTGAACTAGATGGACATATGTCTTTTTTTCGGCCTTATATACTATGTTACTATGTTATCACTGATGTAAAAAGACAAAATGCAATTGCCAAGTACCATAGATATGAAAAGTACGGGCTGTGCCTGGTTTACAGTGAAGAGTCTGTAACGCTCGCCCCAGTGCCACAGGCTTTCTAAACAGCTCATAGGCAAGGGTCTCAAATGGCAGACTACACCAATCTGATAGAAAAATAAAGATGAGGTGAACATCAGCACTCCATGGGGCAAAACTTTATTGGTCAAGCAAAAAGTACAGCAGTGAAGTTTTGGCCCAACACTGAGCCTTTTTCAAGGCTGAAATCACCAATAGTGGTTCCCACAGTGGGCTCAGTAATAATAGTGACCCCCACAGTGGCCCCAGTAGTAACAGTGATTCCTACAGTGGCCCCAGTAGTAATAGAGATCCCCACAGAGGCCCCAGTAGTAATAGAGATCCCCACAGAGGCCCCAGTAGTAATAGTGATCCCCACAGTGACCCCAGTAGTTATAGTGATCCCCACAGTGGCCTCAGTAGTAATAGTGATCCCCACAGTGGTCCCAGTATTAGTGATCCCCACAGTGGTCCCAGTATTAGTGATCCCCACTGTGGCCCCAGTAGTAATAGTGATCCCCACAGTGGCCTCAGTAGTAATAGTGATCCTCACTGTGACCCCAGTAGTAATAGTGACTCCCACAGTGGCCTCTCCTTAGATACCATTCCATATACCCACCTTCCCCATAAATTACTTGGCAGCAGGAGGACTCACACAGTCAGATAGTACCTACTGCCGCCGAGAACATCGCTCCGCTCTCCACTACTGAGCAGCTCCTACACCCACAGCGCAGTGTGTGCAGAGACCAGGAGTTGGGACACTCTGTAGTGGAGAGCGGAGTGATGTTCTCCAGCACAGTGGGTATTGTCTGGCTGTGTGAGTCTTCCTGCTTCCTGTCGACTACAAGTGGAGCCATGAGTCATAAAGAGTATTACCACCAGACTAGTGGTCGTGACCTAAATTATTTTTTACTGCCAATTAACATTGCTGGTAAAAAATAAGTACCAGCACGCGCATCTGGAGCAAGTTAATGGCCAAGTGGCAACCCTACCTATCCTTTTGGATAGGTCATCAATATTTAAGTCATGGAAAACCCCCTTCACTGAATTTGATATATTATACTACCATTGTTATGGAAACAAGATAAACAGCTATGGTGGTGCTGTATCTGGCATTGTTATGGAACCCTGTGGCTGGCACTATTATGGAGACAATTTTGGTTATACTGTCAAAGTCTATGTGATTCTCAAGTCAACGTGGTTCTTGTGCTTGGCCCTCTTGTAGGATAACTGGTTATGGCACTGGCATAGGGTACTGTACTTGGCACTATTAAATGGGCAATTTATATAAACCTTTGATAGTAGGTACAGTAACAGATACGTTCTCAGATCAATACCAAAATTCATCAAGAGGATATTTATGTCAAACTTAGGACCCCTATTGCGCCAACCTGTGAGCAACCATGCTGTATTCACTGTGATTGGAATGGGCTAATTAATGGAACTTCTTGTTCTTGGTTGCCTAAAATATTTATATTATAATATATATAATTGTTGAAATGCTAATCTGACCTGACAGCACATCTGTTCAAGAACCTCACTGTAATGGTTTCATTGTCTTATTAATGTCTTGGAATCCGGATGTGGATTTTAAACTATTTTGCTAATTGCTTTCAAATGCAGAAAAATGTTCTGCTCCAGTATCTACATAGCCTGGCCTAGACAGGGTAAATTTTTGGTGATCCCCCCTACCCCCAGTACCAAGCACCCAGGTTATACGCCCTGCCACCCCCTGCTTTGCTATCTGCACCCCTGCCTTTTTATTGTTCATCAGCGGTATTATACTTGTAATCACATGACAGATGTGGTATAAAAGCTAATGTAAAAACTTCTTGAAAGACATTTCAAATGAATCCAAAGTTATTTCTGATTTTAGGTAATAAAATGTAATATTGGTATAATAAAATTCTATGGAATTTCTTCCATAAAAAGTCCTCTATTATTCCTATTGGGAATGGATGAATAAATTGACAAGCAGAAGTTATTATTCCCCTTGTAAAAGAGAAATGTCACTACAGATTCCAACATTGTCCAATCCAAGGGATAAACCTTTTGGCGAGGGGAATGGTAACATCCAGCTGTTAGTTCATTCAAACATTTCCAGGAGGAAACATAGGGACAGCACAATGCAGGGTTCTTAGAAGAGGTAGAAGAAAATACCTTTTGATGTGGATACCTCAAAACCTCTTAGTGTTGCCCTAATTCATTCTCTACTAGATTGCTGCAACTCACTACTTATTGGTCTTCCCCTCACTAAAATCTCCTCTCTCCTATCTATTCTGAATGCAGCAGCTAGGCTTATCTTTTTGTCCAACTGCTACACTGATGCCTCCACCCTGTGGTGGTCGCTAAATTGATGCCCTCCACCCTGTGTCGATCGCTACACTGATGCCTCCACGCTGTGCCAGTCGCTACACTGATGCCTCCACCCTGTGCCGGTCACTACACTAATGCCTCCACCCTATGCCGGTTGCTACACTGATGCCTCCACCTTGTGCCCGGTTGCTACACTGATGCCTCCACCTTGTGCCGGTCGCTACACTGATGCCTCCACCTTGTGCCGGTTGCTACACTGATGCCTCCACTCTGTGCCGGTCGCTGCACTGATGCCTCCACCTTGTGCCGGTCGCTACACTGATGCCTCCACCTTGTGCCGGTTGCTACACTGATGCCTCCACTCTGTGCCGGTCGCTGCACTGATGCCTCCACTCTGTGCTGGTCGCTGCACTGATGCCTCCACTCTGTGCTGGTCGCTACACTGATGCCTCACCTTGTGCTGGTTGCTACACTGATGCCTCCACTCTGTGCTGGTCGCTACACTGATGCCTCCACCTTGTGCTGTTGCTACACTGATGCCTCCACTCTGTGCTGGTCGCTGCACTGATGCCTCCACTCTGTGCTTGTCGCTGCACTGATGCCTCCACCCTGTGCTGGTCGCTGCACTGATGCCTCCACCCTGTGCTGGTCGCCTGCACTGATGCCTCCACCTGTGCCGGTCACTACACTGATGCCTCCACTCTGTGCTGGTCGCTGCACTGATGCCTCCACTCTGTGCTGGTCGCTACACTGATGCCTCCACCTTATGCCGAGTCGCAACACTGATGCCTCTACCTTATGCAGTCGCAACACTGATGCCTCCGCCCTGTGCCGTTTGCTACACTAATACCATATATCTCCTCCCTCATCTCTATGTACCTACCTGTGCTTCCATTCTGCAAACAACCTTTGACTACGTTCTTCTCTAATCTGAATTTCCCACTCTGGTCTCCATACATTTTCTTAAGCCTGCACCAGTTCTCTGCAATGTAATTCCCTAATACTTATTAACAAGTGTTAAAGGGGTTATCCCACTATGAAGAAAAAGTAAAAAGCTGGCATGGCATAAAAAATAAAAGAGACAATACTCACCTCTCTTCAGCCTCCTGCAAAACAGCTGAGCAGCTCCGGCGTTTCTGGCTCTGGGAGGTAGATCCGGTGAAAGTCAGGTGACCAATGCAGCCAATCAGAGGCCACAGTGTCACATAATGAACTCCTGGCATGACACCCAGAATGTGAGTGTGATGCAGGAATTCAGGACAGTGACACTGCAGCCTCTGATTGGCTGCACCCGTCACTTGACTTCTACCAAGTGTATATTCCAGGAGTCAGAGCACTGGAGCCGCTCATTTAGAAATCAATAGAATAGTAGAGTTGGAAGGGACCTCCAGGTTCATCGGGTCCAACCCCCTGCTCAGTGCAGGATTCACTAAAATCATCCAGACAGAGGTCTGTCCAGCCTTTGTTTGAACACTTGAAGAACTCACCACCTCCCGTGGTAACCTGCTCCATCATTCATCACCCTCACTGTCAGAAAGATTTTTCTAATATCTAATCCTGTGTCACCTCCCTTCATTTTTCATCATTTCCTTTCTGCAGTCCTTTCACCTCAACCTGCAATTTCTGTCCCTCTGCACTGTGACAGCCCTTCAGATATTTGTAGCCACAGCCCTATCTAAGTCCTCCATAATCAGTTCTTATCTGCCAAGTTAACACATTCCCAGATCCCTTTAACCGTTCTCATCAAGGACATGATTTGCAGACCACTCACCATCTTGGTAACTCTTCTCTGAACTTGCTCCAGTTTGTCTATGCTTTTTTCTAAAGTGGGGTGCCAGAACGGGACACAGTATCCAGATGAGGTCTGACTAAGCCAAGAGTAGAGGGAGATAATGACATCATCCATGATCTAGACTCCATGCTTTCTTAATACATCTCAGAATTGTGTTTGCCTTTTTGCTGCTGATCACATTGTTGACTCATGTTCAGTCATATGATCTATTAGTATACCCAAGTCTTTTTCACATGTGCTGCAACTAAGCCCAATTCCTCCCATTCTTTAATGTGCTTTTCCTAAAACACTTACAAAAATCCACACAACCAAAATCATATAACTCACACCCAACAATCCATTCTGTAGTTGCAGCCCAGTCAAGCTTTTCTAGCTTCTTATCTTGAATACTCTCACCTCTCTTCCGCAGTGTTAGCTATCACTCGCTTTGTGTCGTCGCACAAAGTTGTTTCCCAAGGGGGCTGAAGAAAGGTGAATATTGTCTCTTTTTTATTTTAGGCCATGTCCAGCTGTTATATTTTTTCTATCCCCACACCTTACATTATCCTAGTGCATTTCATATCTGTATATACACAAATACTGGCTGTGACAGCTCATGCAACTTTATGTTTAGTTTGTACCCTATACTGGATTGATATAAGATATAGTAAGGTACTGCCCTGCCTTCTTATGTCACCACATCCTTTCATAGAGTGCTACAGCTTCCTTTGCATCAAGCGCCCCTCACTCCCCTCTATTGTTCAAACAGTCTATTGGTTAATACTGTATGCTAGTGTTTTGGCTGCCTGCACACTGGCAGGTCGGATTCTGTATGCGGAATCTTGCAGCAGAATCCGGCCCTGGCAGCAGCGGCGTCCTTGCGCATACCTGTCATTCTTTTTCTCCATCAGTACTGTGGATGGTCCACACGACTCGCCGTCAGACATGTGCAGTAAAGGTTGTTTTTTTTTTAACCCTGCTTTTCTACATCATCGCCTAGCGATCACCTGGAATTTTCGACCTTGTCCGCAATGTCAATTGCAGACTGGCCGCAGATCGGACAGCTTTCGCGCAAAAATGGAGCATCCTGTGATTTTTTTTCTTCTGTGTGAGCCAAAACCTCAGTTGGTTTCCGTTCTTGTGCAGGAAGAATCACTTTTGCATAGCATGCTATGGACAGTCTTTGCTGCAGAACCCAGAGGCGGACCCCCGCCCTGGATTACGCAATGCAAATCCACCCGTGTGCAGGTAGCCTTGCTCAGATTTGTAAAGTGCTGCGGAATATGTTGGCACTATATAAAGATTATTGTAAAGTATTATTATTTTTTCCAGCCTTAGGCTGGGTTCACACAGGGCGGATTTGTTGCGGTTTTGCTGCGGTTTTTCCGTTGCGGTTTTGCCGCAGAAGAACTGCTTCTGTGGCAAAACCGCTTCAAAGGCTGGGGTCACACAGGGCGGATTTGCCGCGGATTGCTGTTGCATATCCGCACTGCGGCAAAACCGCTGCGTTTGCAGTGCAATGCAGCACAAATGAGATTTGCCAAAAAGCTGTTCTCACAGGACAGATTTTTTCCGCACAGCCGCAGTGCGGAAATGCAACTGCGTCGCGGTTTTAAAAGATGCAGCATGTTCATTCTTTGGTCGTTTCCGCAGCGCTTTTTTGTCTATAGACCTCTATGGATGCAGCCAAAACCGCACCAAATACGCGACAAAAGTAAAAAAGCGCTGCGGAAAAAAACGCACGAAAATCCGCAGCAAAATCCGCAAGCCCAAATTAACCTTTGAAGCGGTTTTGCCGCAGAAGCAGTTCTTCTGCGTCAAAACCGCAATGGAAAAAACGCAGCAAAACCGCAACAAATCCGCCCTGTGTGACCCTAGGCAAAAGGTTATTTTTGTCTTGCGTATTTTCCGCAAGCGTTTTTTCCACAGCGCGTTTTTACTGTTGCAGCGGATTTTGCTGCGTCCATAGTGGTCTATGGACAAAAAAGCGCCGTGGAAAAGTCAAAAGAATTGACATGCTGCATCTTGAAAAAACGCACCGCAGCTGCATTTCCGCACTGCGGCAGTGCGGAAAAAATCAGTCCTGTGAGAACAGCTTTTTGCCCAAACACATTTGTACTGCATTGCACTGCAAACGCAGCGGTTTTGCCGCGGTGCGAATATGCAACGGCAAACCGCAGCAGAAGCGCAGCAAATCCGCCCTGTGTGAACCCAGGCTTATAGCTAAGGGTTAACTGCCTTCTTGTCATTTGAGTTTGCACAATGCACTATTCTACAGAAAGCAGCAGAATGTATAAGTAGCTTTAGATGTTAGTGGAGAAGAAAAAGTGGAAATAGGTACAGAATAAGTAAATTAAATTTGTAAATCTAATCAGGAATGTTGGAAATGTTGTTTCATGAGAGCTCGGAAATGACAACACTGTATACATGCAGCTCAATAGCAAAGTGCTGGAACTGGTGGGGAGTCTGTGGCACATGGTATGAGTTACACTGTTATTGACAGACCTTAGGAAAAATCCACAATAACACACATCAGATGTCTCCTCTTGTGTCCTTATTTACCTCCCTTCCACAGCCAGCTACGGTGCCCACATCGCCCTTTTAAGACCCAGTTCAATGAAGGGATGTGGAATGTTCTCTGCTTGAATCAGCACAGGGAGGCAGTAAGGGGGCAGGCGGAAGAGTTGGCGTCTTCGCTCTACCTCTGATTATGGGTATGAAAACATTCAAACTAAACAAACGCGTGTGCAGCCGGAAGTGCTTTGGCACACCGATGATTGTTACTCAACTTTCATAACAGCACCTCACCTGTAAACATAAGTTTTATGGCCGTGCTCTGCATTTGATCTCTTCATTCAGGTTTCCCATAGTTGCAATTCATGTCTGAAATGTATTACCAAAAGAGAGATGGAAATAATTTAAAAGGAACCCCACCAGAAGCATTAGAGGGTATGACCGCCCAATAATTGCCCCTTTCCTCTGTGAGCCCCTCAGCCATGACGAGTCACCTGACACTCTCCCCTGCAGCCCTAAGTCTTGTCTATATGGAGTCCAAAGGGAGGAGCTTGTCAACTTGTGCCTCTTAATTGGGATTTTGAAGGCTATTTCGTAGGTTCAGTCAGTTGCTCCTACTATTTCAGACTTGGAAGGACATTATACTTATGTGTTACATTCAATAGAACCTGGGCTAGGGAAATGTTGAATCTTTTCTGCCTCTGGATAGAAACAGGAATGTTGTCATTCACTCACAACAAGTGGAGGTGATGAAAAGAGGTAGGAATTGCAACACAAAGCATATAATAAAGTTGCTGATTAGAGATGAGCGAGCACGCTCGGTCCGAGCAGGCTCGAGAGGGGCGGGGGTGAGCGGCGGGGGGCGGCGGTATAGGGAGAGAGAGAAATCACCCTCGCTCACCCCCGCCCCTCCGAGCCTGCTCGGACCAGTAAGCAGTTACTCGAGAAGAGTGATGCTTGCTCGAGTAACTGCTTTAACCGAGCGTGCTCGCTCATCTATATTGCTGATCTTTTTCTTATCTACTCAGGCTTTATATATGGCTGGTCAACCATTTTAATATAGGATGTGGGCCAGTAATGTTGGACTGGCTGTTTCCCACCCCCAATCACCCCCGCATTCCCCACCTGACCCTACACAAAAAAATATGTCTACTTCTAAACTCAGATGTTTGAATACCGGATGGCACAAGATCACACATCCCAACATTTTAAACCCTCATCACTAGACATTTAATCCTTGTCCATTCTGCATGAAAAACTGAATGGAATTGCCCTTTTTTAAACAAATATGAATAAGCCACACCCCCTTGTGGTCTAGTCCATCTGACAGTCTTGTCTTTTGGGGGTTATGAAAGGTTATTCCATGAAGACCCAGAAATTTTGATCTGTGAAAAACGCACCGTTTTCACTGAGTGCATATGTGTGTTGTATGCGTTTTTGATGTGTATACATCTAATTAATGTCACTTTTTTTCCAAATGTCTCCTGGCAACATGCATAAAAAAACCTGTGAATACATATGTAACTGCATATTTGCTACACTTTTATGCAATCCTATAATGGACAAATTTGTGCAGTAAAGTCAAAAATAGGACATGCCGCAGTTTTGTTTAGAAACTGAGCGGGGGCGCTACTTTAACTTATCACATGCAATGTTTTGCAATGCAGTATTCTATTTGATTAAGGGCAGCTTCAGACGAGCGTATGCACAAATATCCTTACCTCAGTGCAAGGTATTTGTGCAATAAACAAGGTTGATGAGATTGTTATCTGCAAATAGAATTGTATGTTTTTACGCTCGCAGCGCCAGTTCATATGCGCACACGACACACCCCTGTCCTGATTTAAAAGGCTATTTAGCCTCATGAGGTCCAGATGTATTCTTTTCCCCTCCGGTTTTGCAAAGTGTATGCACATGTTCTTGCATATTGTGCACACATTTGCGCACCTCCCATAGTCTTCTATGCAGCCCTTTGGTGCGCAAATACTCAGGAAAAATCCATATTTTTTGTAGTGTGCAAAAAAAGGAGTTAAGAACAGATCAATCGCAATCAACAGATTCTATTCTCTCTGTTTTGCACGCACAGTTTTTGCGTATACAAAAATCCGTGCAAATCCGTGCCCTTAAAGGCAGAGTATGCTTCATGATTTTAAGTATCACTTTGCAATAGTACATAATATTGCAATCACATAATATCACATACAAAATTACCAGAACCAGATGGGGGCGAATACAGATGTTTTTTGGGATTATCACTAAATATCCACAGTACATTGGTTACTAATGGGGTCCATCTGCATAGAATTTCGATATTCTCATGTTTCCTCCCCCACTCCAAAAACATAGTAGTAGGTTAAGGCTTCCTGTGAACTTGACCCTAATGTATGTGTATGGGATAGAAAGATTAGGTTGAGCTCCCTTATGGACAGGCACTGATGTGATGACAATCTCTGTATAAACGTTGCAGAATACGTTGTCAATATGTAAGTAGCCAGATAAAAATTGAAACTTTGTGTCGAGAGAGTTGCAAAAAATTGAATGTATTCATAACATTTCATACATTGTACACAATATTTTGCTCTCTGACGTACGTGGGCCCTTATTTGCAGTCATCCAGAGCCAACTACATCCCCACATTTCCCTTTTAAGACCCAGTTGAATGAATGGACGTGGAATGTTCTGTGCTTGAATCAGCAGTAAGGGGGCTGGCGGAAGAGTTGGCGTTTTGACTCTCTCCCACTCCACCTCTGAGCATGGAAATGAAAACTTTGAAGGCGTGAGTCACTGCAAACATACTCCAGTGACAGGAAGTGATTTGACTGGTCACTTTGGCACACAGTGTTCCAGGGAATCAGGTTTCCATTCCTCTCTGGTGACTGGCATCTTACAAGCGATTATCAATTTTATTTTTATGCTCTGCATTTCATTTAAATGAGCGCTTGGATTTCTCCTCGCTGCAGTTCCTGTCTGCTTCTCATTAGCAACTAGAGATAGGATCAGTATAGAGAGGAGACTATAATTAGACGTGTTAGGAACTTTACATGCACGGAACCAGTGGAACCAGGGCGCACTGCTACCCCCTAGAGTCCGTCAGAACACTGGAAGGGGCGACACTGGTTTTTATTACTAGTAGTATTTGTACTACTATAATGTTATAGGGCTAGCATTAATAATTATGCCTAAAAAGCCATATTGATGCTATAGCAAGTAGGAACTATACCTCCTGTCTCATCATAGGCTTTGGCTGCAGTTATGTCCCCTGTGCTTTACACTGCAGCTCTGCTTTATTGTCTGCCATCTCAATGACAATCACAAGCACATTACAAATGTAATTGATGTTTTTTAACTCTTTAAAAGCAGAAAAAAAAGTTCTACTTTTTACAGGAATAGTGTCATTTTCTCCATGAACTGAGTCTGGTATTGCATTAATTTACATTCATTTGCAATTAAGTGGATGAGCTGCAGTACCAGACACTGCTCATGAACAACAGTGGCGCTGTTCCTGGGGAAAATAGATCTTTCTTCTAATCCCGGACATCTCCTTTATAATATATGTTGGGGAATCGTCCAAGTCACAATTTTCTTTCATAATCCCTATCACAGGTAATCTGAAATCCTCCTGCTGTCTGGTCTGAGGCTCGGAGTGCAGCTCTAGCTCCCTGCTTTACACTGCAGCTTTGCTTATTCACTTAAGTGTTGTGTGAAATTACAAGTTTAAATAAGCAAGTCAGTACAAATCATGAAAACATACAAAGCAGCTGCTGTAGGGCCCATTAAGGAAAGTGCCCCTAAGCAAGTTGCCCTATAATTCCCCTTGGATGGAGTAAACCTGTAAGGAACTCAACCTAATGATGCCATAGAGATGAAATGGGATGATGCACCAAAATTACCATGTATGTCAAAATCTGTGCAAAATTTTGGCACAGCAGAACTGAGCATGCTTACTGGGCTTTGTGTGATTGGAAGAGGCTCTGAAATGAAAGAGACAATTTCTTTCTGCTTTGAGAGTTGCAAAAGGGTTTTACTGAAGAAGAACAAGTAGATGGCTGTGCTGTACAAGGGAGGCCTGAAGATCTGCTGTGGTTGCTGCTTGGGGAGAGAAGGATTAAATCCGCCCAAACAGACAGAGGATTATTTGTTACTGATTAGGAACCTGAGGAAGGGGTTAAGAGTAATACTCCCAACCCTGTACAATGCTGCAGAATTGTTTCAGTTGATAGAAGCTGCAGTCCCACACAACAAAACCGTAAGTGAGGCTGGCCTCAAGTGGCACTGTAGGTGTGCACACCGCTAGGGACAGACATAGTTATTTGACAGGCCTGCCAAAGTGAATAGAGCCCGGGCTTCTGTACATGGAGTCCTTTAGTGGCAAAGAGACATCGTGAGGTAAACTGTAATCGGTCTTTCTATTGGACTGTACTGCAGTGTTAAACCTAAAGAGGAAACTGTGTAATATATTCTGTGATCTGTATTTTGATTAAATAGTAATGTTGTTATTGATATTGTTCTCCAGGTATCACTGTTACTACAGATTCTTCATAAGATAGTACTCTTCCTGTGTTTTAATTATTAGTAGATAATGCCTAGATAATTGACAGTAAATGTTCAATTGCCAAATCATTATCATTTTATTGTTTATCTTTATTTCTGTGTTTTTAAATAAATATGGCATATTTTGGTTAGGGTGGTTTCACACCTAGTTTTGGAGTCCTTTTAAAACTGATTAGTTTTTAACTGTATGTGGACGGATTACAAGCTGAAGCAGAACTGATGCATGCATGCAAATACTTTTTGGGGGGTAGAGTAGTTTATTATTGGATATGCCGGTCCTTGCACACTCCACAAGATTCATTCTGAGGCCTTAGTCACACGGCGTTTTTTGCCGCGATTTGCGGATCGCATGATGGATGCGCATCCGCAAATCGCGTGACTGGGGCCGAAAAATCGCCCCAAAAAACTGCTCCTAGTCGCGTTTCAATAGAAACGGGCCGGAGCTGTCCAGCGCATTGAATTCAATGGAGCCGGCAATACAGCAGGCTCCATTGAAAGCAATGCGCTGCGGGCAATCGCGGGATGAATTGTCGGGAAGGGCTTAAAGGGGTTGTCCCGCGCCGAAACGGGTTTTTTTTTTTTTCAACCCCCCCCCCCGTTCGGCGCGAGACAACCCCGATGCAGGGACGTACAGAAAGCTTACCGGAGCGCTTACCTTAATCCCCGCGCTCCGGTGACTTCTATACTTACCTGTGAAGATGGCCGCCGGAATCCTCTTCTTCCGTGGACCGCAGGGCTTCTGTGCGGTCCATTGCCGATTCCAGCCTCCTGATTGGCTGGAATCGGCACGTGAGGGGGCGGAGCTACACGGAGCCGGCATCCTGCACGAAAGGCTCCATAGAAGAAAGCAGAAGACCCGGACTGCGCAAGCGCGGCTAATTTGGCCATCGGAGGGCGAAAATTAGTCGGCACCATGGAGACGAGGATGCCAGCAACGGAGCAGGTAAGTAAAAAACTTTTTATAACTTCTGTATGGCTCATAATTAATGCACAATGTACATTACAAAGTGCATTATTATGGCCATACAGAAGTGTATAGACCCACTTGCTGCCACGGGACAACCCCTTTAAATATATAAGCCCTTCCCTGCAATTCATCCAGAAATGTGTAAAAATAAAAAAAATATATATATACTCACCTTGTCCCGGCAGACGGAGTTCAGCGCAGCCGGCCTGCAGTGGGTGTGAGTGGGTGTGAGTGAGAGCTGCCCCTGATTGGCTCAGTGCTGAGCCAATCAGAGGCAGCTCTCACTCACACCCATTCATGAATTCATGAATGGGTGTGAGTGAGAGCTGCCTCTGATTCATGAATGGGTGTGAGTGAGAGCTGCCTCTGATTGGCTCAGCGCTGAGCCAATCAGGGGCAGCTCTCACTCACACCCACTCACACCCACTGCAGGCCGGCCGCGCTGAACTCCGTCTGCCGGGACAAGGTGAGTATATATATTTTTTTTATTTTTACACATTTCTGGATGAATTGCAGGGAAGGGCTTATATATTTAAGCCCTTCCCGACAATTCATCTCGCGATCGCCGGCAGCCCATTGCTTTCAATGGAGCCGGCTGTATTGCCGGCTCCATTGAATTCAATGGGCAAACATCGTTCTTCTCTGCCACAGCTGTTACAGCTGTGGCAGAGAAGAATGATTTGTCTTCTATATGTTCTCAATGGGGTCGGCGCTGCTGCCGCCGGCCCCATTGAGCGCATATAGAGAAGAGAACAGGAATCGCAGATAGGTGCGATCTGCGATTTCTGTTCTATAATTTATCGGACGAGCGCATAAAAAGCGCTCGTGTCCGATACCATTGCAAAGCAATGGTTTTAAAAAATCGCCGGACGCATGCGCATGCGCAAATCGCGCGAAAAAACGCCCGTCTGACTAAGGCCTGAGAGGTCTTTGGAGCTCTTCCTCCAAGCCAGCACAATGCACATAATAGACACTCCTGGCTGGAGGGTGGTGGCTGGGCTTCTCCATCCCTCTCCTCTTCCTAGGGCTTCTTGGGCTTCTCCATCCCTCTCCTCTTCCCTGGGCTTTTCTTCCCTCCCTCACCCTCTGCGGTCACCTTTTTTTTTGTTTGTTTTACAGTGTACTGATAAAAAGGATCCTTTCATCACTGAAGGCAGATAGAAGCCCTTCAGTTTCCTTCCATTGGTAATTGACTTGAATGCAAAAAAAACTAAACAGAATGGTGGTTTCCATTCTTTTTGGATGGGAACAGCAACGTTTAAAGCTGTGCTCTTTTTTCCATTCAGAAAAGCAGAAAGCGAATGGAGCAAGGTGAACTGAACCCAAACTGAGAGCAACAAAATGTATTGGTCACTTTGGGGCCAGTTTGCTTCAGTTTATTTTATTTTTTTAAAATAGAAGACAAATCCTGAGGGACAGACACAGTTGTGAAACCACCCTTACTCCATCTGCTGCGTTGTATCCTGTGTCTTGCATTGCTACATCTCCACCCGAAACAAACTTGCACAGGTATTCTATATAAGGAAATAAGGAAAAGGAGAAACATCACAGCACGAGTCCTTTTTTGGTCAGCAAGAAATGGGTTGAAGGAGCATCAAATCCCAGGTTACTCTACCTGTCCACCCTGGCATGATATCAATGCACTGTTGACTTCCATGACAGCAAGAATAGAATGATTATAAACTACAGCCAGCTAAACCACCACAAAAAATAGGTAGGAATCCTGGAGTTTCTATATCTACTTTTTTTCTTCAGATGTTGGGAACTTAAAGAGAACCCAGAGGAGCTTGATTGACAGATCATTCCCCATTTACACAGAGAGTCCTGCCAAGCTGGTTACGGAGAAGCCGGATGGGAGCCACTTTTCCCTATGCCAGCTCTTTTTAAGGGTGCATTTGCACAGGCGAGCGCAATATCAGTCCATACTAGGACCAATATCTCTATCCTAAACTTGTGATTTCACCTGAAGGTGTGATGCGTTTTTGCGAGAAATCTTTATTGCATCGCATCTCTGCAACATGCAATTTTCATGGACATTTTTCATGTGCGTGCAAATCAAGTGTTGTTTCAATAGGAAAACTAAAAAGAAATTGCACTGCACTCACACAAAACAGAATCGCCCCAAAATAAGTCATGCAGCGATTTTGCAATCTTAGACAATAGATCACAGAGATCCATGTGGGGAATATAGATTGAGTGCTGCTGCGAATCTTCTATTTGAACCGTCATGTGATCAGTCACCTGTGTGGGAGGAGTCCGGAGTCACATGACCAGGGGGTGATCATTGTGTGCAGGACTCTGCTGTGCTGCTTTTCATCCCTGTTGTATGAAAATGTATATAGCAGAGCTATGTGGTGCATTGCGCCACCAGAAACACTGGAACTATATAATTTCCTAATAATTACCAGTACTGCCCCTATAGGCAAGAATGCAGATCTGATTTTGAATAAGTAGAAGAATTTGTGTTCCTGCAGTTAATACATGGTATATAACTAAACATCCAAGCTTTGTAGGTTTTCAGGCAGTGACGGACTACTCAACAACCGTCTAACCTGCTGTCCACATGGAACAAATAAGAGCACCCTATACCAGGGACTGGGGCATTTCCTTGTAGCAGCTGTTGCAGCCGGTACAAAGGGAGCTCACAATCTGTCTAATGTGATTTAGTAGATGTGAACTAAAGTATTATAATAATAGGAGTGTTGCCCACAGTCTTCGCTCCACCCCACCCCCAGGGCTGTCCAAAACTCAAGATGAAGAATGTGGCAGGACCAGAAAAGATGCCCTTAAACTTAATCCATCAATATCTCATCCCCTCGTTAATCAGTTTAATAACCTTTCCAGGCAGGCGGCTTGAGGGAAGGCTTTCTGTCATTGCCAACTGAATTGTACTTACGTTTCTTAAAGCAAATATTGTTCTGACTTCCGTCCTTCTGTGCTCAGTGAATAATTTACATGTCTGGTCAATGATTGTGCGAGGATAGGGAATGTTGGTTTGTTAATCAGTATCATTGGTGATAACTGACAAATCTCTGAACCTCAGGCCTTGGTTGCTCAAGAAAGTTCTTCTTTGTTCTTTGTTCACTTTTTTTTACCTAAGGATACAATGCGACCCTTATTTTATTTCAGGTTAGATAATGGGGATTGTTTTTGGATCTTACTCATGATGTCTAACATATGGACAGACCTGACTTCCAAAACAGCATTTTGATAATGTTAACAGCCATGGTTTCTGTTAGGACCTATGCCACCTTTCTAGTACCTTACACATAACTGGTCAGTAATGCCTTTACCTACACTTCGAACCTCTGGGCCACTGTTTCTGCTATTTACAGTCAACTACTTCATAAATGTTACTATGTTTCAGACCACTTAACGGCCATCTCAGCTACCGTACATGTAAAATTACTGCTACCCAATGTCTTTATATGCCAAATTACTGCCTCTCCAGGCCTCATGTGTGCCAGGCCACTCCTGCTATGTGCCAGACCTCTACTTTCTATATTCTTATATGTGTCAGACCACTTAATCCTCAGTTCAGAAACATGGAAAACCACTATTTCCCAATTTCTCCTAAGTTCCAGACCATTCCTTTCCCAGCTCTCCTGTCTGCCAGACCACCCCTTGTGTCATGTGCCAAACTGTTGCTTCTCCAACTACCCTGTGTGCCCAACCATCTCTTCTACTATGTGTCAATTTCTCTCCTTCTGCAGTTCTCCTGTGCACCAGACCACTCCTGTTATGTTCCAGGTTACTCCTTTCCGGGTACCCCTATGTATAAGACCAATCCTTTCTCATATGCACTGAATGTTTTAATTTATGTGTGCCATATGGAACAGTCATAACATCACTTTTCATAAAATGCCAGAGCTGTGTAACTGCAATGATTTTATTTATAAGAAAATTATAATATTATTAAAGTAGTAGGCATGGTTACTTAGATCAGTGTTCCCCAACTCCAGTCCTCAGGGACCACTAACAGGTCATGTTTTCAGGATTTCCTTAGTTTTGAACAGGTCATCCAATTATTGTCGGTGCCTCAGACATTGCTACAGGTGTTCTTACTATAGGATATCCTGAGAACATGACTTGTTGGTGGTCCCTGACGACTGGAGTTGGGGACCCCTGATTTAGATCACCACTTCAATCTGTGCAACCTAGGAAAAATCTGAAACCATCTCCATAAATTATGCTGACACCTAATATGAGATGTCAAAACAGTCTCCACTGTGAAGTGGGCAGATGCCCATGTCATACTGCATCAAAAAGTAGCATTGGCTTAGTGTGTTAAACTCCCGCCCCCTCTCCGCCCCTTGCCGGCAGCTGGCAAAGGGTGGGAGATTAGCAGGGCTAGTGTGCTAATTACCCACTCCCTCCCTTTGCTGGCAGGCGGCAAGGGGCAGAGAGGGGGAGGGAAGGAAGAGGCAGTTTAACAGAGATGTTGTCAAACTCCCACTTCCCTTTTCCAGCAGCTCTCATAGACTCCCACAGGAGTCTATGGGACAGGTCGGCGTATTCTAGCAAAAGATAGGTCCAGACCTATCTTTTCCAGACAGACGTAAAAACAGCGGAATGCGCACTGTATGCTGTATCTTTTCCGGCCGGCCAATTTTACGCGACGAAAATTGCCCATCTGAACAAATGCATTGGAATCCAATGCATCAGATGGTCACGCTTTTTGGCTAGCGTTTTACCTGAACATCATTTCTTAACATCATTCTCTAAGTTGGTGGTTGCATGCCAACAACCTTGGTCTGATGAGGTGTCCCACTAGATGTAACCTGGCTGGTAAGTTAGCTTTACTTCTCCTTTAAATTAGTTGTATAATCAGTAAGTCTTACCATGGCCAAGGGCCAATTCAATTACGTTTCATCAGCATATACCCACCATTTCCTTGAATTAATATATTTTATTGTCTGGCTTCTTCCCCATATGTGGAGTCATCATTATGAAAGTGTGTAGGTGTCACCATTCCCTTCCCCAGAGCATTAAATAAATAGATGGCAACATATCCTACTTTTAACCCACGCTCCCTACCTGGGGCTAAAGGAACTAAAAATATATGTGTCAGGCAACATTTCCTCAAGCTAGTGCAACCCAGCCGATGAGTAACACAACATACAGACTAGTTCGTATCTGGGCATGAAATATGAATCAGATATTACATGAGGTTGTTTATATAATATAGAGCATTTATAGCTTGGTCCACCCGTATACAGTAGTTCTGTGATGCTGAGAAACTACAACTGCCAGCTTGTACTAGAGCTGTCGGGGCATGGTTACTCTCATGAATATCTAGAGACAAAGCTATATATTAAAGTTCATGTATACAGGGATCAAATACAATATAATTCACAAGGAAGGTGAAAAAAGTAAGGAGCCTTTATTGCAATGCTCCCTGGGAAAAAAAAGTATGCAAAATAGCTCTTATCCAAAGGGGAGAAAACTGTCTGTCTACTGCCACCTATAGGTGGCTAACCTGATAATGATCTTAATAATCTTTATTTATATAGAGCCAACATATTCTGTGACAACCAACGCGGTCTCACTGTTTAACCCCTTCACGTCCACCATCTGTATATATACATCTTAGTTGTTGATGCAGCATGCAGATAGCATTTATATATATATATATATATATATATATCCTCCACTTTAGTTGCAAATCTCAATGTGTAGCTCTCTGCCAGAAAAGAGATTGGGCCCAACTTTGTCAGTTCAACCCTAAGGCTGCGTTCACACAGGGCGGATTTGCCGCGGAAATTGTGTGCGGAATTTCACAGCAGCAAATCCACCTGTGACCACTAATCCCGGGATTAGCCAGCCATGTGGACGAGATTCTTCAAAAATCTCATCCACACGGGACGGCCAATGCGTCACAGCAAAGCCGGCGCTGCAGCGCTGATCACCCGGCCGCAGCATGTCTATTCTTTTTTCTTTTTCTGTTGCATAAAATTAAAAAGATACTGGACCTGTTCTGGCACCACAAGAAAGCCCAATCCATGCCACAACGTTTTTTTAAAAATTAGGCATAAAATAAAAAATATTAATAATAATAATAATTTTTATTTGTATAGCGCCAACATATTCTGCAGCGCTTACATAGACAGGGGGAATACAGTAAGACAAAATACAAACATTACAGAACCACGGTTACATATAGTAATCAATTGATGGAAACAATAGGGGTGAGGGTCCTGCTCCAACGAGCTTACATACTACAAATAATGGGGTGATACAGAAGGTAAAGGGGCTGGAGATGTGCACCGTATGGCGAGGTCGAGAGTGAGGGATGTTATACACATAGACAATGGTCAGACATTTAGCTGTGTGATGGCAGAAACAGTGTGACTACAGGAGCGGTTTATGATGGCCAGCCGGGATTGCAGTCAGTAGGTCAGGGAGCATGTTATCAGGCGGAGTACAGAGGGGTTTGTTTAGGGAATGCGTTATGCCTCCCTGAAGAGGTGCGTTTTTAGAGCACGCCTGAAGTTCTGCAAGTCCTGGATTGCTCGGGTAGCCTTTGGTAGTGCGTTCCAGAGGACCGGTGCTGCTCTGGAGAAGTCTTGGAGGCGAGAATGAGAAGTTCGAATTAAAGGGGCGCTCAATCTGGTTTCATAAGCGGAGCGGAGAGCCTGGGCTGGGTGATGGATTGAGATGAGGGAGGCGATATAGGGTGGTGCTGGTGCATATTAACACTTAGAATACATTGTTTTGAAAATATGAAATGTTGATGTCGACGTTTAGGCATCAAAGGCCTTGGTCACAAAGGGGTTAAAGAGGCTGTTTGTTAATTCCTGCCTTTTGGTTCATTAAATAAACCATTGAACCATTCCGTTTGCTGTATGCTACAAGCCTCTGTGTCTCCTGCTGCAAGCATGTGACCGGGCCTATTTCAGTCATTATGGGCCAGTGTCCGAGACCTGGGTGCTGATCCCAAATCCCTATCCATTACTCAACATTGGGAGGGGAAATATTCTGAACTGAATGGACAAAGTCCCCTATCCTAAAGCCTCATGGAGGGCCCAAATACCACCCAAGGCCCCCCTTTCATAGTGATTGACTAATGCCACCATACTGCTACCAGACCAGTGCAAAGATCAGCATTACCAATAATAACACTATATGAGTGTTAATAATAGCCCATACCATGACTACATAATAACACAGTAGTGTTACTGAAATAAAGCACTCTAAAAGTATCTCTGTAGTAGTAGATACCAGTTCTACACAGGCGCTGTGCAGACCGTATAAATGATTACAGTACTATTACCTCCAGTGATCCCAGGTGATGTCCTCTCTGACTGGAGTTGTTCACTTTCCATTTTCTTCTCCATCCGGCCCAGACTGTCATCATGACTTTTCACAAGTGGTCACAACTTGTCTCTGCAGAATGAATACAGACATCTTTGGCTCCTCAATTTTCCAGGTACCTGCCTTCATTTTCCATACCTCTATACAATCTATCCGTATGTAGATTGTATGAATCCCATAGCTCACAATTACTACTATAGTGTTAGAACCATAAGGGGGTGCGCCATGAGGAACAAATGGCCTACATACTGTTTTTGCACCTTCTGCAGTCTGTGTTCAAACAGGATTTCTAGATAATTGAGTTACGAATAAGTGAAATATGGATAACATGTCATTTCACAAAAGAAATACTAGTATACATGTGTAATGAATGATAATGAATTTCCCAGAACAAAGTCAAGAAAAAATTCTGTTCTGAAAATTGTAAAGGTGTAAAAAATATTTTAGGCTTTTATTTATGTCATTAGTTAGTAATAGCCATTTAGTTTCTAGACTGGAAAAAAATGTAAAAAAAATGTCAACATCAGCTTCTACCCCAGACAAAATAGAATATTGGCCGATGCAGAAACTTTCCAGAATACACTGCGTGGAGTCGTTTTAGTTTTATTCCACTTGACTACATCACCTATCATGTACTCGTGTATTAATCTACCCCTGACTGCCAGTCTCTGACAAGCTTGCCGTCATGTCTTGTTTAGAATGACATTACCTGTTTTAGCTCATACCGTAAGTAATTTGTTAGTAAGTGACTCATATCCTGGCACCTTCTACACATGCTTGAGTCATTTTTGTGTTTCAACAAGGAAAGAAAAGTAAAGGAAAATTGGATGTAATATATCAGTCTTAAAGTATGAAGTATTTTACATTGCCGTTAGAAAGAAACCTGGTATGGCTAGTTCTTATATGGGCAGATGTCATTGGATAGCTCATAGCATGTATTGTATAACTCAGCAGATGTATTAAGTGGTGTTGCCTATGCTGGTCTTAATATGTAGCCAACCGTCAGAAAACACAGCAAGACACAAGTCTCTCTACATTTGACGCATGTTGGGGTGCCTTCATGCCACAATCTGAAATGTTCACCAACTACGAACTGGCATAGATTTCAGCCAGGGGCGTAACTATAGGGGGTGCAGGGGATGTGGTTGCACCCGGGCCAAGGAACCTTAGGGGGCCCATAAGGCCTCTCTTCCTCATATACGGAGCCCAGTACTATGGAAAAAGCATTATAGTTGGGGGCCCTGTTACAGATTTTGCACCGGGGCCCAAAAGCTTCAAATTACGCCTCTGATTTCAGCTATAATTTATGCCAGCTTCGGGCATAAATTATTGAAAATCTGATGGGCATGAGCGGCCACACACCTCCCACTAAGCCACACCACTTTTCAAAAGTGGCAGGAAAAGGTAAAAGTTGCTAATTTATTTACAAATATAGCATACACAAAAATTTGCACGTTATATACGCCAGTAAACTGGCAGAAAATAGTTTCAGTTACCCCAAATGAGTGCACTATAAAACCCCTTCTTACATATTTTGACCATTCAGGCTGTAGGGCAATGATTGATGGACAGTGGTCATAGACAACTCACAGCTGTACTGCCCTGCTGATGCCACCATTCCAGCAACTAAGTAGTATCCTTTACCAGGCCAAGGTTGAAGACTAGACAAGTCGAGGCCTAATAGAGGACAGTGGAGTATGACAGCATTCAGGAAAGTAGAACTTTTTTGGAAATGTCCTAGTACATGGTTTTGGTCTAAAGCTACATATATTTTTTTAAATGGGAAGTTCTTCTCAAATGCATTTTAGTATCTCAAAATGTATATTTGTTATGGTGGTACTTGAGGGGGGGGGGAGATGTCTGTATACTGCTGTGACCTCTGTAGCCATCCTCCGGCCATCTATCATTTCTGAAACAGGACGTTACCAGTGATATTCCATATACAAGGCTAGGACTTTCAGCTCCTAGCCTGTTATCTGTATATGGAATGTCACTGGTGACATCACAAGTCATGTGATGCACCACTGGGGTGCCAAATGGGCACTGTTTTTAAAAGGTAAGTTATTTATAAAATTACTAAATATAGCAATAAGTTGTAATCTTAAGAAAAAACCCTCAGAGAACCCCTTTAAACCGGTTGTCCAGTTGTACTTTATTGATGGCCTATCCGCTGATAAGCAATCTATAGTTGATCAGCAGGTGTTTGCTACCTGGGACCCCAACCAATCAGCTGTTCATTGGGGCAGTGTGCTGGTAAACTGTGCTGATTTTTACAGGAAGCAGATAGCTCCGTTCTGACTGCAGTGTCCAGGATTAGTATTACAGGCAAAATTCCCATTTAAGTGTATGGAAACTTTGCCTGTAATACCAAGCCTGGCCACAGCAGTTAGAATGGAGCTGTCTAATTCCTGCAGAAATCAACTCAGTGCATGAGCAGAATGGCCTGGTGAACAGCTGAACTGTGGGGATCCCAGGTGGTGGGCTCTTGCCAATTTACTATTGATACCCTGCCTAAAGGATAGGCTATCAATAGTTTACAACTGGACAACCCCTTTAAGGTAAACAGGGACTCCCAGCTAAAAGAACACTCTTCTATTGACCCTTGTCAGAAGTGGACACATGTTGCCTACAATGGTCTTCATTTTCCTTGCAGTTTCCCTGATAATGGTTTACAGAAAACATCTCAATCCTCTACTTCTGCTACCAAGACCAGATCCTGAGGCAGACCATTACACAGCTTCACATTTTTTTTAGTAAAGAATCCTTCCTTCTAATAGTCTGGAGAATGAATCTTCAAATAGAACCATCAGTTAATCATACAGTAAACAGGCTGTATATGGATTTAGAGTATATATTTGTACAGTTACATTAGTTCGTCTGGAAGCTAAAATGCCTCTTTGACCAACTCTTTTACATATTGGATGTACTCTTTTGAGGGATATTGGATAATAAAGGAGAAAGTTCATCCATGCCCAGGTGACATCTGATAATAGGGTTTCCCAGAAGCCGGAGCTAACATTTAGTTGCAATAATTAAAAGTGGTTGTTCAAGGGGTTAACCATTTAACGCTTTCACTCTACATAACTCAACTTAGAAATGTTACTATTTTGCTTTGCACTTGTCTCAACTTCTGCACATCATTTTTGCCCCAAACTAAAATGTATTAATGGAGGACAAATGGGGGAGTGGGGAGAGGTGAGTAACTGCTGATTTTTATACCATGGGGGACCCCATGACAGGGGTTTCCCTTTAATTGGACAACCTCTTTAAACTGGCCAAACAGTAACCCATATTTTAGATGGATACCACAATTGAGCCGTATGTGGGGGGAAGAGTAAGCACTACTATATAATAGAAGAGCTCAATAATGCATAAAAGAATAGCATCTTGGAAAATCTCATTCTCATACTTCCTATTTCTGATTGTGTTTGTAGGGCTCCAAGAATGAGAAGAGGAATGGGAATGTCTCACCAATCTGTGGCCCTCTATGACCACCTTTTGTGGAATTCAATACCAAGTATAGAATTGCCCCAATTCCTTACAGTTATATTCACAAAAACGAAATAAAAAAGCTCTACAATGACTTGCTAGGGATGAAGTCAGATACAATTTGTAATCCTTGTAGAATGCATAGTAAATCAGATTGTGACCATGGGCTACAATTGTTTCGCCTGTAAAACCTTGCCTGCTGTTCTAGCTGTAACATTCGTATGGGTGGTATTCTGCTGTCCCGCACAACAATAGCTCGACGAGCCCATGAAGTATCGGAAAAGCCGTGAGGATTAGATTAGCTATGATTTTTACAGTGCTATAATCATCTCATTTAATCAGATCTGAAACATGTTACATCCTGCATTGTGATACATCGATGACTAAATATGTATTTTTATAACATTTTGGAACATGGAAAGGGTGTGTATGGTAAGTTTACACCTTATTAATTTGGGGCATTTTATGATTCATTGGAGACAAGACCTCTCAGTCACCCATCAGAAAGCTTCAGTAGATGTCATTAAATTTATGGAGGCCCCCGGGGATAAAAGGCTCAGATCACAACAAGTATTTTCAAGTCTAATTTAATCCTTTTCTAGTCAACTATTTCGAGATATGTAGGCTAATGAAAAATGAAAACTATTTTAATTCTAGGGCTGCACACGTTTGGACAACTGTGTATTCACCTCAGTTCAACTACATAGTAAATATGTGGATACACATTCGATGAGTAATGTTATTCTTCATGTTAAAAAAGTACAATGGGTTTGAAAGGGTACGCAGCTCACTGGAAACTAATAAAAATAAGCTTATTGTGAAGTGTTTGGAAAGTTTATATTTTCTGATGTAGCAATCCCAAAGCAACAATGAATAGGTCATTGACAACACATGGTAAGAATCCATGCTTACTGTTGCCTGACCTTACTCTAAAAAGGTTTATTGGTTTGAGCATTAGAAAGCATTCAGAAGGTACATTCTAGCAGCGTTTGGACTGTTCTTGGTCTCACTACGAATGACAGGAAATATAATCATTAGGGTACTGGAACACCAGAAACTATGACCATCAGAACACTGGATCACCAGGAACTAGATAATAAGTAACTAGTAGATCCACTGTGCTGCAAACCGATTTGATTAGGGCTATTTCCAAGGGCAGCACATGAAAGTCTCCTGATATGAGGGTTGGACTGGGATGCAAAAAAAAAAGCAAAGAAACTCCACCAGCCTGCATACAATATCGTCCTCCCCCCCCAAAAAAAAATAATTAAAAATCAGTGCAGCGCAATGCATGCTGCAATAAATTTTGCATTACTCTTGGAGCTGAAGAGTAGTCCCGAAGTGGGGGTGGTTATATATTGGATAAATCCAATAATCAGGACTTTTGAAATTTATTTTTATTCAGAACTCACCAGCCAATCCATGGTGATGTTGGCGCCTCATCAGCAAACAAGAGCTTCTGTGCAGCGCTAAATAACACTCTGCAATACCCAAAGTATCCCCAGCAGTGCCAGCCAGCTGCTAATGAACCACGCACAGTTCCCCATATCTACAAAACATATCTCCCCAGCAGTATCAAACACCAGTGTAGTACAAAACACCTGTCCAGCAGTGTCAAACTATAATACAGCACAAAATACTTCCCCTGTCACATCCCATGTGTAACTACAGCTCCTAGTAAGACCTGAACAATATTCCAATATGCTGAGAGTTGTAGTTTCACAAGCTAGAATGCTATGGACTTTGCACATGAATACAATACTGATGAGATGCTATCAGGAGCAGGATCACAATGACATTGAATGACTCACAGGGGACGATTGAACTTGTTCCTTTTCTTCTCCATCTGGTCCAGATCTTCATGACTGTTTCAAGCTTATTATTGCTGGACAAATATCTGTCTGGGATGATTTAGTAAATCCTGCACTGAGCGGGGGGTTGGACCCGATGACCCTGGGGGTTCCTTCCAACTCTGCCATTCTGTGATTCTAGGAATTAATCATTAAGCGCAATGCATCTCCTGCAACTAATTATAATGCGAACCAAGCCCTCTGCGATTATTTATAATGCATATCCTACCTTCTGCAATGAATCATAATGCACACTGTGTTTCCGGCAATTAATCAGAACTCAGTCAACTGTCTTCAACTTACCCAAACTGTCTTACCACCCACTAGTCCGATTCATACACAGCAAGCAAGCGTTGCTTGAGTTGCAGAGCTGGTCTGCACAAGGCCTGAAGAGGACTACGTTTAACAGCTTGGGCAGCCTCGGAAGACACACAAAAGGACATAGCCCAATCCAGGAGGTAGCAGTGACTGGTGCTCATTGGGAGGCTCAGCTTGTTAGCTGCTGTCAAGTGTAGACAGCATACCGCCTGCAAGGAGCGTTGGTGAGGCATCTTGACCCTGGCCTGCACAGAGCATCCCCCTGATACAGATTTTTATGGCTGTGGTAGTGTTGGGCCAGTTCACTGACTCTGGAAGCTTGGCTCATTGAGAAGCTGTCCGATCTGGTAGATTTACGGTCCGGGCTTGCCTAGTATTTAGCTTTTAACGCCATTAATTGACATCTGGTCTTTGCTGCATGAGCACCCAAGCTGTAACCCCATGCTGGATTTGTAGCAGCTGACAAAAGTTGGTCAGGAGGTCCTGGAGGAGAAGGCAGAGACATAGTTATGAAACAGAGCTGAGATCAGGATAGGCAGAATTCTTGCATAATAATAGCAGGCCAACAGTGAGGGCAGAAGCAGTAGACAGAGGTAACGGAGAAAACAAGCCAAGGTCAAGAGACGAGAGGTCAGAAAAGCTGGGTAGAACAAGCACAGGTTGAACTAAGCATCAGCCGGGACAAGTATAAATCTGTGCATACTTAATTGGACCAATTACTCAGACACTTACTAGAGACTGGGGACCAGGGACCGGACAGGAGATGCGGTGTCTGTTGCAGACAACAAGCGGGACTGGGCACTGACCATGACTAATAAGAAGAGGAGGTAGGGGACACTGTCAGACAAGCAGCCACCATAATAATAAGAAATTACATGGCAAAACAAAGGCTAACAAAGAATACACCATGACTGGTCTAATAGGAAGTTCAGAAACTGGGCCACCAGGGATTAGGCAGTGAATATAAAAAATTTTTTTACAACTACTAGACCACCAGGGATTACATAGCAGCAAGAATAAAATAAATTAAAATGGTCACTGGGTGCATATACCATTATGTAAGGGAATACTGGGCCGAAAAAAGCATGCATGTGCAAGAGGAGAGCTAAAGAAATAGTTGTCAGCAGAACTAGCATTTGTCTGACAGCTATCTAATAGATAGATATGAGATAGATATGAGATAGAGAGATAGATAGATATGAGATAGATAGATAGATATGAGATAGAGAGATAGATAGATAGATAGATATGAGATAGAGAGATAGATAGATATGAGATAGATAGATAGATAGATAGATATGAGATAGATAGATAAATAGATAGATATGAGATAGATAGATAGATATGAGATAGATAGATAGATAGATAGATAGATAGATAGATAGATTGGGAGAGAGATAGATAGATAGATATATA
Source organism: Eleutherodactylus coqui (assembly GCF_035609145.1). Taxonomy (NCBI): domain Eukaryota; kingdom Metazoa; phylum Chordata; class Amphibia; order Anura; family Eleutherodactylidae; genus Eleutherodactylus; species Eleutherodactylus coqui. Next base: position 100,358,861 of record NC_089842.1, on the reverse strand, counting down.
TGAGAGATAGATACATAGATAGATAGATATGAGATAGAGAGATAGATAGATATGAGATAGATAGACAGACAGATAGATAGATATGAGATAGATAGATAGATAGATAGATAGATATGAGAGAGAGATAGATATGAGATAGATAGACAGACAGATATGAGATAGATAGATAGATATGAGATAGATAGATAGATATGAGAGATAGATAGATATGAGATAGATAGATATGAGATAGATAGATAGATAGATAGATAGATAGATAGATAGATAGATAGATAGATAGATATGAGAGATAGATAGATATGAGATAAATAGATAGATATGAGATAGATAGATAGATAGATAGATAGATAGATAGATAGATAGATAGATATTAGATAGATAGATATGATATGAGATAGATAGATAGATAGATAGATAGATATGAGATAGATAGATAGATAGATAGATAGATATTAGATAGATAGATAGAAACTATTGCACAATCTTACAAACTACACAGCAGATGAAATTTAGATAGATGATACAATATATTTTCCTTGGTTGGATAGAAATACGTAACCCACTATTTATCCAGAAACTTTTCCTACTTGCTACTGTTAGTAAGTTCTGGCTGATGAAAACATGTAAATGCTCTTCATGTCGCCTCTTTATAGGCCACATGGCCTGCATTAAACCAACTTCGGACTGTATTTAGGGTAAAAGAATACGTCTCGGCAGCACTTGGCAGGAGTGAGTTCTTGGCAGGCAGCCACTGTGGGGGAATTTTTTTCCATTTAAGAAAAGTCTAACCAAATGATCCGCTTACTTTATCTGTGAGAATGACTGATGCCTGAGACAATTGAATTTTCAGAATAAAGTTCCCGTTATTGGAAGTGAAGGATTTCGAGGGAGGACATCTACAAAAGCCTATTTCAAATGTTACACCTGTTTAAACTTAGTTGGCCTCTGGGAGATGTATATAATTGTGTCTTTGTCAACCCACGCACCAAAGAGTTCATGCACTTCAACTCACTGAAGCGAACATTTCTGCTGCGCGGGACGCAGACTGCTCAGCAATGCATACGACTTCCTGGAGAACACTTCATTCTCAACAACACAACAGGGGGCTTTGGCAAAGTCTTGTGTGCATATACAAGCATCTCTGGCACTTATCTCCAGTGCTACACAATGAGAGGCCTAGACAGAGCTGTAAAATGACCATTTCAATGGGTGGCAGTTTCTTGCCTTATTTGAGTATCTCAGCAACGGTGAAAATATGTTAAGGTAACAAAATACAGACTTAAAGGGACCCTCCAGTTTAGTTACAAAATTCTGTCCCAGGACCAGAGGAGTGGGTGCTATATTACCTGCAGCTGTCCTTCTCTGCCATCCATCTGATCTGTCTGTTTTGGGTCCCATTTTTGTCTGTCTGATGCAATCTTCAGTCTACCTAATTCCCCACAGTACATTGGTAGTGTTAGACTACCTGTACACTCTACCTGCCTACTGATTGGCCAGTGCTGTTCATGTGATCAGCACTGGCAAATCAGAGAGCAGTGCACAAGGTGCAAATAGCTAGCTAGATAATTGCAACAGACATCTTAGATGGCCAAAAACTGGCATCAGAAATATACCCCCCACAACCCGGGCCCAAGACAGAATTTGTCCTGAAAACGGGTTGCTTTAAATTGAATGTCAATTTTTGTTTTTTATTTCTGTTTTTCTTTTTGTTTTATATTTTTAGGCTAAATAGGTCTAGCATTAATTTTAATATATCTTTATAGAGGTCGGAGCTCCTGCTTTTCATGATACTGAGCTCCAAACCACCAGCATAGATATAGAGTTGAATGCTAAAAGTTTGGCTGCCTGCTTTCACCACCAAAAGGAGCGGAAGAGCTTACTGGCTATTGGTTTAACCCCATCTTGTCCTATGGCATATATATTTGCATCATGGGAAGGAGGACGTATGTTTTTGACACAGTTGTGGCATAGGCTTAGCAGTTGAGCAAGCAGCCAGCTGAAATATACAGCTGGTCTCTCTCTGCTGGCTCCGATGCCGGCTGTTTAACCCCTTGGGTGCTATGGTCAAAAACCAATCTAAGGAGACTGACAGCAGGGGGGACTCCTTCTTTCAGCGTACTGGTTGTTCTACATACACATAATAGGCCCTCTGTCAGTAGAACACTTACAGGCAAAAACACAATGCACTACATAAATAGTATAGTATATAGGCAATCAAAGGATCAATGGTACAAGTTCTCTTGTAGAGCTAATACATAATACAAAAAATAAATTAAATAAGAATGTGTTGGCATATTTAAAAAAATTAAGTGAAAAAAAACATAAAATCACCATTTTAATGTCCTATGTTTTATTGTGGGAAAACAACTCCAAAAACTACATATTTAGCATCGACACATAGGTAACACTCCTTACTATAAAACTATAGTAAGGGTGAATGCCTTTAAAAATAAACTTTAAAAACTTGCCATTTTTAAGCATCCCACCTCAAAAAAATTGATCAAAAAGTAATATGTACCCCAAAATGGTACAATTGAAGACCACGGGTTGTCCTGCGAAAAAAAATAGCCCTGACACAGCTTGGTCAGCGAAAGTTATATTATGGCTCACATAACATGACAAATCAGAGTGCTCGATACCCTCCCTTACAAAGATGTGGCTCGTAACCACTGCGCCAGTGTGGCAACAAGTCCAAGTCCCGCCCCCTCCGGTCCAGTACCTGGCTGGAAGGGGAAGTCCGCACTAAGAGGAGACTGGCACTTGCCAGTGCCGGGCCAGCCTGAAGAGAACAAGTGTTGCGCAACAGACTCCCCTCTGCAGGCCACATTCATAGCGAGGGAGGGGAGGAAGAAGTAGAAGGGTTAGGGCATTGGGCACCATTTTGTATCACTCTAGGCGGCACCATTTTGTTGTGACCATTTGAGGACTTTGCAAATAGGTTCCATACCATTTGGTGGTGCAGGCGGTGATGCGTATAGCGTATTGCCACCCAGAAGATATGGGCCCTTGATAGGGAACAATGAGGCCTTAGGCCCAGATCCTCTCCCCAGCACTAAGTGCAGGAGTTTTTGGCGCCACAGCTGCCTCACCGTTTCAGGGGAAGGTGAGTATGCAGAGCAGAGAGACTGCAAAAGCAGCATTGTGGCGGCGGTCATTGCAGGGCTAGTAAAGCAGCAGGCAGTGTCTCCATGCTGGGGAGCTGCCTTTAGAGAGAGATCAAAGGGCCCTGACATCCCTAGGGGCCAAAAATGGCAAACCGGCTGCAGCCCTGGGGTGAAGTGCCCCCTAGCACAGAGGAGGAGAGGTAACGTCACCATGGTGACGGTGCCAAATTTCAGCACTGGACGACAACAGTCTCTGCCTTCGTCTGTCATTGCCGCGCCATCCTGAACCTGTGTCGCACCAACACCCGCCTTCAGTTACGTTATTGCCTGTAATAAAAGCACATCACTGTTTGAAAACATTCAGATGTTTGGTTCATCATTTCAAAATTAATGAAGAACTGTGCGCCTGTGACTCAGGGCTCCCACGCACTTGTGTTTTTTTTTTTAACGCTGCGTTAACACTGTGGTTTTTTTTACGCGAATGTCAATGGGACTTTCTAATGTTAAAAACGCATCGCACAAAAATCGCAAAGCACAAACCTACGATGCGTTTTTAACCCTTTCTGGTTTTCCTAGGGGGCTTACTCTTTTTCTGCCATTATACAACGGCACTATCTGCTGGCTAAAGCCAGTACTGCATGAGGTGACACGATGGATAGGCTTCGACAGCAGAGAGGCTGGCAATATATAGTAAGAGAACCCCGATGGATGTCTTCGAACATCAGAGCTGTACAGCCTTAAATCATAATGTCTTCAGAGGTCAGACATTGGATTGGAAAGGGTTAACATTAGAAAGTCCCATTGACATGTGCATTAAAAAAACGTAAGTGTGTGGAAGCCCTAAATTTGGTGCAATTAACTCCAATGATATATTTTTTTAGACTGCTCATGAAACACCAGTCTTAATAAATGTGAGGCTATGTCTATACAAGTGATTTGGAGGTTTACATCAGTCTCCATACAAAATTAAGCTGCACATAAAGCTTAGTCACTTTGTAAATAGATTCCTGAAAAGAGCTGCACTCACAATTCCGTAGATTTGAGAGTCCATTCAGCAGCCTTTGCTATTTCAGTGGCTGGGACAGCGGCCACGGGAGGAAACGAACATCAGGTCCATCTGTCCTGGGTGGCAAGATCCATCACCATAATTGGGGTCTGGACTGATCTTTATGGTTGGGTCTTTTATCTCCTATGGATGCCGCAGCAGTTGCCTATGGGAACCAATTAGATTGTAGCAATAGATACATAATAGGATCTTTCCGTCTGCTTCTATTCTGGAAATCCTTCATTTTCCTTCTATCCAAACATTTATTTTCTATTTTTATTTCTCTAATTTTGAGCTAAATACATGATCTGATTTCTAAAACTAATTACTATGAATTTAGTTCCTATTTAGCTGCATAAAAAAAGAATTATGCAATTATATGATTTCCAACCACTGTAATTACACCTGTCATTATGGAAGGAGGACAACAGCTGCTATCATTGACAGCTACCACACATCGCTAAAATTAGATTGTTGGGGGAAGATGGTTTTATTTTTAGTATGATAGACACATCTGTATTACAGAAATTTAAAGTGAATGTTCACATTTTTAAACTAAACCTTGTGCTCATTAGCTTCATAATATATATATTTATAGAGGTCACAGCTCATAGACATACAGTAAAATTAAATGATAAAACTCAGACTACCTGCAGTCACCACTAGGGGGAGCATAGGAGCTTATTGCATGCAATTTATGCATAAAATTCAATAAAGACAGAATACGAAATAAGCTCATAGGTTCCCTCTAGTGGTAGCTTTAGGTAGTCAGATTGTTATCAGTTAATACTGTGGCTACAGTAGGTTGGAATTTTGGCGTTCTGTATATCAAAAATGAAGTTCACACTTCTATTAAGATATAATAGGGAACTAATTAGTGTAAATTTGGAACTAAAAATGGCATGGAATAAAAAGGTGAACATTCACTTTAACCCCTAGAAGTCCAGAAATGTTTTTGTATTTAATTTTTTGTTTTTCTCGTACCCGCCTTTCAAGAGTCATAACTGCATTATTTTCCCATCAGCATAGCTTGGAGCTTATTTTGTGTGAGATGAGTTGTGTTTAGTGGTACCATTTACTGTACTGTATAACTATACCGAATAATGTTTAAACATTTTTAAGTGAGGTGAAATGAAAGGAAATACAATTGTGATGGGGTTTTTTCTGTCTTTTTTTGGGGGGGGGGTTACTCTTTACAGAATTCACAGTGTAGTAAAAAGGACGTTAATTATAATCTGCAGGTCAATATAATTACAACAATACTAAATTTCTATAATTTTTACTTAAGTTTTACTCATTTAACAGTAAGGCCACTCTCACATATGCACTTTTTACCATAATTACCACAATGTTTTGAACGCCCGGCTAATCACAGTACAACTCTTCCATATTTTAATGGGGCCTTGCAGACCTGCGCTGAAATGCAGCTTTTTCTAATGCAGTAATTTTTGAGCGCTGTCTGCCTTATTTTGGTGCGGTTTAATGCTTTTTGATGCACTTGATCACCCATCACAATGATGGGTGCGTTAAAAAACGCTGTCAAGCAGCAAGGATATTAATCCTCGCCACTGGCAGAGCCGCCAACAATGTTGGAGTTCATCCAAGAATTAAATCTCCTTCAGAGAATAAAAGGAAATGGAAAGAGAGGAGTCTCTTAATACAGACTTGAGTGCCTGGGTATTGTGGGTCTCTTTTCAGGACTCCCCGGAATTCCAAGACTTTTTGAGATGAGGGCAGCACGAAAGTGCGGTGACAAGACGCAGGGAAATACCAGGACATTACACTCCCTCCTCGCTATCAACCCGATCCAGTACCTATCCCCCCCCCCCTTCCCTTACCCCTTCTGTCTCATTCTTCCTTCAACTTCTACTCGTTTATTTCTCTTTCTTAATATGTTTCTTTATTATTTTAAAAGACTGAATTGGCAATCTACACATTTCCAAAATTTGAATGTTTGTCATAACAAAGTTATGTTCATAGTCCCTGAGTTTATATAGGGACTGGGTAACTAAATGAGTACATAGAGGTCACACTTCAAGGGGTGAAATGCCACAAGAAGAACTCAGCCATAAAGGCCACGACGACAGAGGAGTCAAAAGAAGCCTCATTAGCATCTACTCATATAGGACTCAAAAGGAAGGACACTCCCCCCCGAAGCTTTTATTAGTACCATTTTGGGGTACATAAATCTTTTTATATCTATATATATATATATATATATATATATATATATATATATATATATATATATATATTCTCTATTTATTCATTAAGAGTATAGGGAGGGGAACATACAGCAGGTAGGGAAGTAATTAAAATGTAAATCAGTCATACAACCAAACAGTGACAGCTCTGTTGAAATATGCAATGAAAGCAGTATCAGAAGAAATACCAAGGTTAATACATTAATAGGGTAAAATAAAATGCTGGGGTGAAAGAAATCCAATTGCTAGGGAGTATTATTAATTTTTGGTGATGAACCACCATGAATAAATGATTTTTTTAATTCTGTTTTTGGGAGATGGAGTAACCATTAAAACAGCAATTCTGGCATTCTGTACCTTTTTCTTCTTACAGCAAAATTTTATGAACACAGTGATACCAAGTATGTTTTTCTCTATTGTTTAGATTTTCATTAGGAAAATTATTTTTAATTTTTAATGTTTTTACATAACTTTATTAAACCTTTTTCTACATATTTTGTTTAGTTCTCATAGAGGACTTGAATTTGATCAATTATAATATATACTGCAGTACTTCAGTATCACAGTATATAGTACTTTTTACTGTTGCCTATTAAGCCTTGCCACATGCAGGCCATAATAGGTATTCAAACACACATATAATCCAAAGATATTGCCCAGACTTAACTGGATTCTGTAATCATGTAAGTACAGCGTTGTCCATGTGGTAAAGTATACGTGCGCCAGACTTCACATGCAGTGAAAATTTGACTAAACTAGCATTTCAGTTCAGTGATTAGAATGTACACGCAAAAACATATAGTACAGGAAAGGAAAGGAGAGGAATAGGGGTGCCCAAAGCCTTTATGCTGTCTGAGGCAAAGTGTAAAAGGACCCCCCTCCCCTCAAAAAACACTCATTTTACAAGTAGTGAAAGTGCCAATACAAAAGATACCCAACACATATTTGAACCATTGAGACTTGCCTGAAGTGACTAAGTAATAATGACCCTAGTAGTCACCCAAACAGTAAGCATATCCAATAGTAACAGTAACCCCTTAATGGCCCCAGTAGTTATAGTGACCCCATTGGTGGTCACAGTAGTAATTGAAACCCCCATAGTGACCCCAGTATTTATAGTGGCCTTGTTAGTAACCCCAGTAGTTCTAGTGACTCCATTAGGGGCCCCAGTAGTAATATTATCCATCATATTGGTCCCAGTAATAGCAGTGTCCCCATAATGGTCCCAATAATAGTTCCCCCCCCCCCAATGGCCCCAGTAGTAATAGTGTCTCCCCTATTAGCCTTTGGCATGGCAGCAACCCAACAGGCATTTCACTCATAAGCCTGCAGCTTTGGTCCGGCGGCAGCTATTTTTCGGCTTTTTCTTTTCACTGGTTGCTGGTTGATGCGCAAAAACGCTCCATTGTGGTGAGCGTATTTGCACATGAGACTGTCTGTTTAAGCCCTAAGGCAGTATATAGACAGTCGGTTTTATTGAGCAAGGGGAGAGAGAGAAAGATCTCCCCCTCGTTCTCCCCCGCCCCACGCCGGCCACCGAATCTTTTCGGGCGAGCAGGCATGTACTCGAAAATGGCGATACTTGCTCAAGTAATTTGCCTTAGCGAGTACGCTCGCTCATCTCTATTGACGATGCAATGTGTTTTTCTTGCAAAGGGAAAATCAAAGGAATACAAGCGCAATATCAGCCTGAGAATACTGTGTTTGCCCATGTAAATACAGCCTAAATGCTTGAATTTCTGCCATGATTTTCCATTGAAATCCAAGTGAGATTTTTTTCTACCGGGATTTCTTTGTGTGAACAACCCCTTTGTACCTCCGCAGACTGTACTATGCTGACGCCCCATCATAAACATGGATGCCAATATTATTCATATTTTATTCTGACACAGATGCAGATCCTGCATTTTACTGTCACCAGCTGCGGATTTTTGGTGTGACCAGCTCATTCTTTTCTGTGTTTAGCCTCCTGACCAGCCTATTAAGGGTGACTGTACACATTTTACTGCATCTGGCAGCCAGAAGGGATGATGGTGATAGTTTTATTGATTTTAAAAACGTCATCACTTCAGTTTTCTGTTGGAACCATTTAATAATAGCCTAGCTAATTTTGTATATTGAGCTATTGCACTGCCTCATAGCAACCAAGAACACACTATCACATTACACCTCAAAAAAAGACCAAAGAGGTACTTTAAATGTCTATCAATAACAGAAAAACCAACAACTATTGTGTTAGCTTACGTAGGGTTAAATATAATAAAGCTCTCCAGGGCACCACTCCACCCTACATTGCTTCCCTCATCGTAATCCACCACCCAGCCCGCGCCCTCTTCTCCGCTAACAAAATCAGATTAAGTGCCCCTCTAACTCTAACCTCTCATTCTCGCCTCCAAGACTTCTCCAGAGCAGCACCAGTCCTCTGGAATGTGCTACCCAAAACTAACCGGGCAATCCCTAGCACACAAAACTTCAGGCGTGCTCTAAAAATGCACCTCTTCAGGGAGGCATACCATAGCTCCTAAACCAAACCCCTGTGTACTCCGCCTGATACCATGCTCCCTGTCCTAGTGACTGCAATCCCTGCTAGCCGTAATCAACTGCACTCTACAGTCATACCAATTCAGCACCATACGGCTTAAGTCTAACCATGGTCCATGTGTATAGCATCCCACAATCCCCAACTCGCCATACCGGGCACATCTCCAGACCCTTTACCTTCTGACCCTATTATTTGTAGTGTGTAAGCTAGTTGGAGCAGGACCCTCACCCCTACTGTCTCCGTCAACTGACTACTACATGTAACCGTGCTTTGTTTCTGTTCCCCTGTCTTGTAAGCACTGCGGAATATGTTGGCGCTATATAAATAAAGATTATTATTACTAAAGCTATTATAGTCACATGAGGTTTTCCAATGCAAAATTATTGTAGATCCTTGTAGTTGGGGGAATAGTCCTACTTTGAAGTCGATTTGAAGTCTACAATATTGGTGGCTTATTCTTAAAATATGCCATCAAGGTGCCACGGATGACCAGGCCTAGACCAAAACAACAACACAGGAAGGACATAGGTCAGTAGATGTGAAGTACACTGAAGGTTACATATAAGACTAAAGTTGTGAGAATGCAAGGATCTGTTCCTGATCTTACAATGAAGCAACCTGCAAAGGGCAGAGCACCTGCCCTGAAAAGGACGACACTGCAATGGAAACATGGGGACTTATCTGCACTCCCCTAGATGGAATAAGGATAAGTGGGGTGACACAAGTGAAGGACAAAACAGGATGGACCAACCAGGACATAAAATATTCTGACCACAGACAAAGTACAAAGAGAGTAATGACACTGCATTGATATAGTGAAATCACTCTGGGCCCATCACTGCACTCGGAACTTGGCACAGTCTGTGTCATTACACAAGGGTTGATTAATGAAGGTCCAACCTCTATCACTTTCATTCATTTTAATGGAAAGACTAGCAAATGGACCTGTTCTAGAGATTGGTATGGGTCTAAGTACTTGGACCAACACTGATCAATGTCTTATTACTTAAGCCTTTAAAGCACAATATTTAGACTTAGAGGATTCTACTGTACCATTGCTGTATCATTATACTCTGTGATATGCAAGCCATAGAACAAATTTGGTTTTGGCCCAAGGTTTGTACAATATCTTCTCATATAGGTCCCACAGGTTGTCCCATGCTTTGAGTTGCTCCTATTAGCTGTTATTTTATGGAGGAGCCACAATGGCATTTTTCTATAACACAACAAGGCGTCAATGATAGATTCTTGGAACATGGTGAGGTATTGTTACAGTAGGATGGCCTCAGAGATGGGAGTCCTTAGGATTGAAAATAACTTTTAAAAGTTCCTCAATGGTAAAAAAAAAAAAATTGAATAATTGTATTAGAAGTTAACACAAGGCAGGGGCAAGGGAAACTCTCTTGATGTCCAAGGCACGGAATTTAATTAAATAGTCAAAAAAAAACACTGGTTCATGCGAAAATATTCTCCGTAGTGATGGGCATAGGCTGCATTTTTAATTACTGCGGAGAAAAAGGTGACATTATTAATAATGGGGTGGAAAAGGAGAAAGTATTAATAATGGGGGGGAAGGCTTCATTATTACCTACAGGGGCAGTAAAGCTGGCATTATTAATACCAAGGGCAGAAAAAGGCGCATTAATAATAACAGAGGCAGAAAAGATAGCATTATTATCTACAGGGACAGAAAAGGTGGCATTATGAATTACAGGGGCAGAAGTGGTGGGCTTATCTATTAGAGGGTCAGAAAGAATGGCTTTATATATTATGGCGGCAGAAAGGGGGCCCTATTACTTATGGTGACCGAAAATGTGGCATTATCAGGTATTGGAGCACAAAGTGGATATTATTACTTATGGGGCAAAAAAGGGGCATTTTTACTGATAGGGCAGAAGTGTTAGCGTTATTACAGCTGGGGGGGGGGGGCAGAAAGGGGGGCACTTTTACTGTTTAGAGGGCACTAACAGCAGGACTTACTGCATTAGGTCTAATTACTATCTGGGGCATTATGGATTGTGTAGAGGTGTGGAAACATAGAGAGGATGATGAAAAGCAAGACTATTGTGCTGCCCAGTGTTACCATGGAGAGAGGGCATACAGGGCATCAGGGAGCCCCATCATAATTGACTGCTTTAATCTGGCACTGGACACAGCCAAAAATGACATGTGAACAGAGCCTTAAATATATAGTATAGTTGCAGTTGCATTACTTGTAATTTCTGCATTATATGGGTGGATTATTTGAATTAAATCTGTAGTATAGATGGATGGTGGCCCCTCTGGTTCAATTCTTCTGGTGGGCTCAATGTACCCCAGTCAGGCAGTAGCTGTAGAAGTGAAAGGGCATATGAAAAGCTATCTCTATTCACTAGAGCCACAGGTGTGTCACTACATTAATGCGTAGATTTGCCGTTCTGGAACATCTTTTGCAATATTCCTTTGAAGTGCAAACCAATCACATCCATGTCTGTGCCTTGTCATAAGTATGTATGTTATAAGTGTGTATAAAGAGGATATCGGAACATCTTTGTGATATCACAGGGGTAGCTGAAATGGTAGCCGTGGCGGTCCTCTGGCTGTTTCCTAATATGGCAGCCTGTATTTTGATGAAGGGCTTTGAGGTTAGTTTTTCCATCACTTTCTTGCTCAATTAATGGATAGCTCCATTCATTAAGGTAGCAGAAATAAATTAAAGGGGATGCACACCTTTTATCACCATTTTATGTTTTTGTTTTATATTCTAAGTGCTGGAGATCCAGAATTCTGTTGTGAATAATATTTTAATATATTTTTACAATGGTCAGATCTCAGTTGTTCTTAGGCCAGATTCACACGGACATATTTGCGCATGCAATACACAGTGAATAGAACCCATTGATTTCAGTGGGTTTATTCACATGTACGTATTTTTTCCAGCAGCATGGTCTATTTACCTGCACATTAGCACAGCAAAAGTCCCTATAGAAGTCCATGGTGATGGGCAAATACATGCAAAATACTACAGGAGATGTGTGAAACACTGTGTATTTATGTAGGAGAAAGAACACATCTGGAACTAATTAGCCATTTCAATCGGCGCATATTTTTTTGCCATGCACAAATGATATGCCTGGCGTGAAGAAAGTTCAGTAAAATACACTGATGCACCTGCAAAAAAGCATCATTCATTTCACAAAAATGCTATGCTAATGCACGTGCAAACACTCATACCCTCGTGTGAATCCAGCCTTAGGGCTTATTCACACGGGCGTATATAGGCCGGGATTTCACGCCCCGGCTGATATACGCTGCCCCTCTGATGCATTAGCTTACCATGCATCAGTGCATAGGGACGTATTTCCGTGGCGCAAAAGCACCCAAACAGGAGCTTTCACGCCGGTGGCGGCAGCTCCATAGATTCCTATGGGAGCCTGTGCTAGCTGCCGGAGAAGGGAGGTGGGAGGGAGTTTAGCAGCATGACTGCTAAACTCCCTCTCCCTTCTCCTCTCCGCCCCTTACCGCTGTTTGCAATGGGAGGGGCTGGCTGTAGACAAGGGGCCTCAGGAGCTTAGCTCCACCCATGCTCTGCCCCCTCTCATTGCAAATGGACAGAGAGGAGGAGGTGAGTCGGTGAGGGGGAATGTCTCCCCAGGCCCCAAGGCATTGCTGCCTCGGCGTATATGCGCCGGGCCCTTTGCCGCTCAGGCGTTACTATTGCGCCGGCAGGAGCATGTAAAATGACTACGGCCTTGTAAATGGGCCCATATGCTGAGCTCCAAATCCACTACATAGACAGAAAGTTAAAAGATAAAATTCTGGATGCTGAACAGTGAAAGTATGTATCTACTTTTTGACACCTTTTCAGTCTATTTTAAGCCAGGCACCACATTTTAGCTAAATATGTAGTACAGGTAGGAATTTTACGAGTACAATTTGTTTATAGGGCCTGAACGTTACCTGGGAATACAAATCCTGTGATTGCCAGCGCTGCCGCCAAGCCTTCTTTCCTCAGTGTTTGCGGCACTCAGTGTTCTGTCAATAGACACTCTGTGCAGGTTACACTCATTGACTGAACAGAGCTTTAACTTAGTGTATGATGAAATATCTGGGCAAAATATTTATTTAATTGGCACTGGCCTAATCATGTTGGAATGAGATTAAAGAAGTTGTCGATTTACAATTTCACTTTAATCAAGGGAGGTACTAACATTTTCAAAGATCAGGTCCAAAAACCCAATGCATATGTTGCCCCCCCCCCCCCCCCCCCCCTGCAAAAATGTAAAAAAAAATATATATATATATATATTACTACCACACTGTAATTAAAGGGGTGGTCTCGCGAAACCAAGTGGGGTTATACACTTCCGTATGGCCATATTAATGCACTTTGTAATATACATGGTGCATTAAATATGAGCCATACAGAAGTTATTCCACTTACCTGCTCCGTTGCTAGCGTCCTCGTCTCCATGGTTCCGTCTAAATTCGCCGGCAGCTTGCTTTTTTAGACGCGCTTGCGCAGTCCGGTCTTCTCCTTCCAGCACGAGCCGCTTCAGTGTGCTCCCCGCTACAGCTCTTCTGCGCATGCGCAGACGAGCTGTCACTGCTCGGGAGCGCGCTGGAGCGGCCATTCTGTACCTTCCTCTGTTAGAGGAAGGTGCAGAGCTGCCGAGCTGTCCGGAGAAGCCGCCCAGCTGTCCTGGTAAGTGATGGGCCGGGGGGGCTGCCGCTGCGCCGGGGGGGGGGGGCTGCCGCTGCGATGGGGGGGGCTGTCGCTGCGCCGAGGGAACTAGCGCTGGGCCGGGGGGGGGGCTGTCGCTGCGCCGGGGGAACTAGCGCTGGGCCGGGGGGGGCTGTCGCTGCGCAGGGGGAACTAGCGCTGGGCCAGGGGGGGCTGTCGCTGGGCCGGGGGGGGCTGTCACTGGGCCGGGGGGGGGGGGGCTGTCGCTGGGCCGGGGGGGGGGCTGTCGCTAGGCCGGGGGAACTAGCGCTGCGCCGGGGGAACTAGCGCTGGGCCGGGGGGGGGCTGTCGCTGCGCCGGGGGAACTAGTGCTGGGCCGGGGGGGGGCTGTCGCTGGGCCGGGGGGGGCTGTCGCTGGGCCGGGGGAACTAGCGCTGGGCCGGGGGGGGCTGTCGCTGCGCCGGGGGAACTAGCGCTGGGCCGGGGGGACTGCTGCTGTGATGGGGGGGGGGGCTGCGCCGGTTACCTTCTGCCTGGCGGTGGGTGACTGGTCGGCCGTGTTCACTCCAGGGGTCCGGTCGGCGGCTGCGGGGCGTCGTGTTGTCATGGAGACACAGCTGGCAGCGTCTCGGGAGCGTGCACGTCGGGCTGCAGCGAGCGAAGGGAAAAGAGCCGGCGGCCACCTTGGGGAAACTTTTATAAGTTGCTGAAACGCTGGAACGGTAAGTACAAACCAGCTAGAAATGTCATTTTCAGGGGGGCTTAGTAATGTGTACTTAATGGGGGGGACTGGGCAAAAAAAAAATTCACTGCTTCCTCGAGACATCTCCTTTAATTATTATCTACATACCGCTACTGAGTAATACACACTATACACTGCCAAACTAATATTGTCACACCGTTACTACCACTCCATAGTGACTGTTTAATACTACCATACTTTTACTGAATAAAATGCACTATAGAAAGACCAATATCACTAAACAAGGCCCAAATATTACCACCACACCACATTACCACTACATAATGAAGGATTACTTCGATACTGTTACTGTAAAAAAACAATGTATAAAGACTAAGATTAGAATATAGAATGAACATATAGTGGTAGATACCAGCTCTATACAGGCACTCTATAGATTATATAAGTCATTGCAGTACTACTACCGTGTTTCCCCAAAAATAAGACAGTGTCTTATATTAATTTTTGTTCAAAAAGGTTTAACTTTTTTAAATGTATAGCTGCCTGGACACTATTTAAATTGACTTTTTTCTTTCAAAGTGTTTTTATTGCTTTTTCATTAACCATACTTGTACATTATAACACATAAGGGAAACTTAATGATACTTTACGGCTCGTACGTGTGACGAGAAAATTTAAAATTTTAAGTTTCTTGTACGAAATCAACCAATAAAACTCCTTGAACTAAGCAGTTTCCTATACGTGTTGCTTCTTATAAATAACATTAACAAAAGGGAAAATTAAGTTCTAAACAGACATGAAGACAAGGGCAACAAGGAAGGGGGGGAAGGAGGGGGGGGGGGTTATCCAGAGTCCATTCCTGACTCTACTAACTGTTAAATATATGCCACACGCTCATTCACATTTACCCATGAGTAGCCATCTTGAGAACATGGGTGTATTTCGTGTGTCTATCCATGTAGCCCAGGTTCGGTAAAACTTATCGTATCCCGTCAGGTCTTCCGATACTCTAAGTCTCTCCAATCTTTCAATCTCATCCATCACTCCTACCCATGCACTTCTGGGGATCTCCACGCTCTGTTTCCAAAATCTAGGAATCACCTGCCTTGTAGCTATAATGAAGAATTTTAGTAAGCCCGTTTTGAGAGATTGATCCTCCTCGTGGGCGATGGACAGGAGTGCCAACTCAGGTGTCAGGACGAGTAATTGTCTACACACCTTCTCGAATAAGTGTTTTATTTCTTGCCATGTAGTTGCAACCATGGGGCATTCCCACCAGATGTGGAGCATTGAACCGATGTCTGCTCCCCCCTTCCAGGCACCCATCAGTGTGTTTATCATGAATGATATTTCTGTTTTCTCCCAATTTACTTTATCCGGTATCCAGAACACCCCCCTAGTCTCGGGAGTGTTGTTGCTGTTCTCTATTTGTACCCAGTATTTGTCCTCCCTATGATGGAACAGGTCTAATATGAGCGTTCCTATTGTCGCTTTGTGATACATGCGGAAGTCAGGAAGACCCACTCCGCCCTTTTCTTTAGGTTTGGTTAGACTTTTGTAACTGAGTCTTTTAGAGCCACCTTTCCAGATGAACTTGAGTATTAGGCCTCGTAGTTTATCGAAAAAGGTGTTCGGGGGGTTACATGGTGCAGTCTGGAAGATATATAGTAGTCTCGGGAGTATATCCATCTTAACTGCATTCATTCTACCAAACCATGTCAGTTGGGTCGAGGACCATTTCTCCAGATCCTTCGTTAGGGTCAGTAGAATTGGTTTATAGTTTAGATCATATATCCTAGTTATATCAGTCGGAATCTGTATCCCTAAATATGTAAGGGAATCCTCCTTCCAGAGGAATGGCAAAGCTGCCCCCAGGTTCTCTGCCTCTCTTCTGGGGATTGAAACATTAAGAATCACCGACTTTTGGGCATTGATTTTGTAATTGCTTAATTTCCCAAAGGCTGTGAATGCTTGCATGATATTAGGAAGACCTACTCGTGGTTCTGTGAGGTAGACCAATAAGTCGTCAGCATAAAGTGACGTTTTATGTTCTACCTTCCCTGCCCTTACCCCTTTTATTGATGGATTATTGCTAATGGCGTTGGCCAAAGTTTCCATTACCATTATGTACAGCGTAGGGGACAGAGGACACCCCTGGCGCGTGCCATTCTTGATCTCGAAGGGGGTGGACAAATTACCGTTGACCCTGACCTGGGCCGAGGGGTTTTTATACAATGCCATGATCTATGCCAGGGCTCTAGGTCCTAAACCCGCCTTTTGTAACGTTGCCTCTAGGAATCTCCAACTTATCCTGTTGAATGCTTTCTCTGCATCGACAGAGTGGCGACCTTTTCCTCCTTGCCCAGTTGATCAGGGACAGGGTCCTGGTCGAGTTATCCCTGGCCTCTCTTCCTGGGACGAAACCGACCTGATCCCCATGTATGAGTCTTGGTATCGAGATGTTTATTCTGTTGGCTATGATTTTTTAAAAGATTTTGAGATCACAATTGATGAGTGATATCGGCCGATAGTTGGCACACGCCAAGGGGTCCTTCCCGGGTTTGGGAATAAGTACGATGTGAGCCTGAAGGGCTTGGGTTGGTAAAGGACAACCCCGGGATATGGTGTTAAAGGCCTGTAAAAGTAGGTCAGAGAACAGAGCTCCGCAAACTTTGTAAAACCCCGGCGAGAACCCATCTGGTCCCGGGCTCTTCCCGGTTTTAATTCCTTGAATCACCTGTTTGAGCTCCTCTGCCTCCAGATCCCCTTCCATAGCCAGAGATTCCTCTGGGGAAAGGTGCTTCGAGACATGGAGATCTAGGTATCCCTCTATTTCCTGTCTGCGCTGAGCATCTGACGTGGACTGTGTCTCGGGGATATTATACAGTTTTGAGTAGTAACGGCGGAATTCCTCCAATATGTCTTTCGGGGAGTGCAGCCGTCTACTTTCAGCCGAGTTAATGGAGTGGATATGTGGATGGGACGTCCTGGGATGTAATGCTCTAGCCAGCCATCTGCCGCTCTTATCTCCGTATTCATAATAGCCAGCTTTAAGTTTCTCTTTCCTACCCACGGCCTTTTGGTCTAAGATGTCTAGTATTTTGTGACGTAGCTCCGAGATTTCGACTTGGAGGGCGGCGGTGGCCTGTGATTTATTTGATGTTTCTTTATCTTTAAGGTCTTTTATTAATTGGGTAAGTCTAGCCGTTTGTTCTTTTTTGATCCTGGCTCCATGGGAGATGAATATTCCCCGGAGCACACATTTAAGAGCTTCCCATTTTATTGGGGCAGGTGTGGGATCCGTGGCGTGGTCTATTTTAAAATTTTCTATTGTATTTTTAACCTCGTTAAGACATATGGTATCTCTGAGCAAGCTGTCGTTGAGGCGCCATGTGGGTACTCCCCTTTCCCCGCCCCCCGGGCCCATGGATGCAAACACCGGTGAGTGGTCCGACCACAGAAATACATCTAGGGAGCATTTAGGATCCCCATCGAGCAAACTATGCGATATGAATATATAGTCGATTCTACTATATGAATTTTGTGCCGTGGAATGGAAACTGTAATCACGCTTACCCGGATGGAGAGTGCGCCACAAGTCGATCAGGTCCATACTCACAAGTACTCTCTGGACCTTACGTATGGCTGCTCTTGTGAGTGCGGAGCGTCCCGTGGAGGAGTCTAGTCTGGGGTCCATACACATGTTAAGGTCACCCCCTAAGATGATTGGTGTATCCTCCGCAAAGGCTCGTAGTTTCCGAAGAATCTCCAGGGCAAATCCCACTTGACCCTGGTTGGGGAAATACATGTTAGCAATTGTAAGAATCTTATTAGCAATAGAAACCCTGAGGAAGATGTATCTCCCATCCTCCCCCGTCTCTCGTGACAAAATCAAGGGAGTTATAGATTTGTGAAATGTTATAGAGACTCCACAGGTTTTGTTTTCTGGGTGTGTGGAATGAAACCATACTGGGTAATGTTTATTCCTACCACAGTCCGGGGAACCAGTACGCGGAAAATGCGTTTCCTGGAGTAATGCTATCGATACCTTTTTCCTGTGGAGCCTGTACAACACCTGATTACGCTTGTTAGGGCAATTTAATCCTTTCGTGTTGAAGGAGCAGACATTTAGTCGGGCCATCTTGTAGTGTAGGGAGATTGTGTTGGCAATCCTCTGATGCTGCAGGGTGATTTCTCATCTAGGAAACTGACCTGGAATGGGAGGGGGAAGGGAACACACATAAGGATAAAGGGGTAGGAGAGAACATAAGTAACAAACATCCACTTGTAGAAGTATAATGATACTGTAAGCTTCGGTATCCTGTGTGGACAAAGCTTAAATACTAATAAACGACTAACGTCAGCACAGCCGTGTGCGGCTGCAATCCCTAGTGGGGGAGTAGCTGGGTTCCAGGCAAGCCCGAGTCCGAACCCCGCTCCCCCACGGCGGCTGAAAACAACATGTTAGGCATCCACGTCTTTATGATAGATAAAGAGGAGAGAGAGGGAAGCTGAAATAAAGGGAGGTTAAGGAGAGGATATTGAAAGATAAAGGACAGTCCCCCCAAAGGGGGAGGTAGACCTGGTAGTTGTGCGGTAAAAGTTGGCTAAGTAGCCTTGAGTCTGAGGGTAAGCCCTGTCTGAGAGGAAGCGCTCTACAGGTCGGGAGTCCAGTTACCCCCAATGATGGGTTGGTGGTGTGTCTTGGCTTTGTGACATGGTATAAGTCCCGTACATATGGTATCAGTATCTTTATGAAGGGCGCATATTGAGCCATAGGTACCAATGTCCATATTTCTCCAGGGTTACCCTGTGTTTACACATGTAGACCTCCTTTTCACGGAGTATGAGTCCTCGATGGGTGGTCCTGTTTGTTCGCATTTGGTCTTTTACGGTTGCTCTGCACTGGTTGCCATTGCCCCCTGGGAGGGGTAAGTGTTGGTGCACTTATTTTTTGCTATTCCGGCAAGGAGACCATCGTAGCTTGAGAGCTGTAAGAAATTTAGGGAGATCCCCCAAGGATCTGAAGACTGCCCCTTCTCTCCCAGAGCCCGCCACCAATTGGAAGGGATATCCCCACCGGTATGGGATCTCCAGCTCCTTTAACAATAGTAGCAGTGGTCTGAGTGCTCTACGTTGTTGGAGTGTCTTTCTTGAAAGATCCGGCAAGAACTGCAGATTTCTGCCTTGGAATTTAATCGGTCCCTTGTTTCTTATCTGACGTAGGATCTCTTCCTTTTCTTTGAAAAAGTGTACCCTACAGACTACGTCCCTGGGTCTCTCCGGGTCTGCTGGCCTTGGGCCCAAGGCCCTATGGATTCTATCTATCTCTATTGGATCATTCGGGGATCTTTCCAGGAAGTCTCCGAAGCACTTGATGGCCCAGGCCTCTAGATGTTTGTTTTCTATTTCTTCATTCAGTCCTTGAATTCTTAGATTATTTCGCCTGTGACGATTTTCTATGTCGTCCATATGATTGGCGAGTTCAGCTATTTGGAAAGCGTGTTCACTTAAGATGTCGTGGTGTTCATTTAGGTGCTGGAGCATCAGGTCTTGCGTCTCCTCTTCTCTGATGCGGTGCCCCATTTGTTGAATTTCTCTTTGTATAGATTCCAATGCTGATTTCTGAGTTGAGGCGAACTGGGCAAAGTGGTTGTCAAGGTCAGCTTTGGTGGGGATTGACCTGAGGTGCTCCTTCCAATCCCAATTGTCTGGTGTCTCTTCGTTAGGGTATTTGGGGTTCCTTGCTTCTCCCTGCTCCTCTGTCCTGTGTACGATCTTTGTGCTTACTGCTTGACTCCCTTGTTGATGCTTGGGAGGTATGGGTTTGTTAAGGGTCTTACTGTCAGTTTCCTTGCCGGGTGCGGATGGCTGTGGTTTCCCCCCTCCCGGTCTTGATACCTCCTGCCTTATCCCTGTCAGGGGCGTCTGAGTTTTGCCTGTGTCTTGGTTCCCTGTTTGGGGGGCTTGTGGGTCTTTCTCTGTCATTCCCTTTCAGGGGCCCCGGTGAGGATCCTGGTGAAGCAGCCCATTCCTCCTCCCCCTCTGTTGTGGTGCCTCTGGGTGAGGGTGGGGGCCTATTGTATGCCCCCTCTCGGCTTATCAATTCCCTCTCAGGTCCTTCTCTTCTCACTCTGGCCTCCCGCAGGGTGTTGGGGTTAGGCATGTCCCCCTCCCTTGTACCTGTATTGCCGCTTCTGTGCGTTACCGCAGCGGGATCGCCCGCCGCTTCTCTCTGCAACCGGAAGCTCCCGGAGTCCCTCACTTCCGGTGGAGGGCTACGGGAAGATGGCGGCCGCACCTTCACTTCCGGTTCGGGCTGCGGCTTCTCCGGTCTCGGCGCCTGTGCCTGGAGCCATACCGTTGGCGATGGGTAAGGTTTCGGGTGTGAGAGGGAGGTTGGGGTCTTCTCATTTGTGTGCGACCACGCTTCTGTTGACTGTCGCACACCGTCCTCCATGTTGCGCCCGCCGCGATCTTGTATGGGGCCCGGGAGTCTCACCACCGCTGCAGGGCATGCCGCTGAAGTGGGGCTGTCCTCTCTTCCTGGGGGACCGTCCCCGGTGTTTGCTGCTGGCTGTCGCGGCCGTGCATCGTCCTCCATGTTGCGCCCGCCGCCATCTTGTGTGGAGCCCGGGTGTCCCGCCGTCGCTGCACGGAGTTCAGGTGTAGCGGGGCTGTCTTCTCCCTGTGGGGGTCTGTCTCTCGTGCTCGTTGCTGGTGGAGTAGCCGTGTGGGGTCCCTTCCCTCCGTCCTCTGTGGTCTTCTCCCGAGTAGATTGTTTCCCGCCTTCTCCCTCCTGCTTGTTGCGGTCCCCGCCGGCGGTCATGTAGCGGTCCAATGGGCCTGGATCTTCGTCCCTGGGCTTGTGTGAACTGGTGCCTCCTCTCCTCTTCCCCATGGTTATCTCCTGTGGCAGTTTGGTGAGTGGATGCCTGTTTTTTCTTCAAATTATGCCGTGAAGGAGACGGAGCAAAGGCACAGCACGACCTAGCTCTCCATTAGCCAGGCCACGCCCCCTTAAATTGACTTTTTTAATTAACTGTTAGCAGGGCTTAATTTTGGAGTAGGGCTTATATTTCAAGCATCCTCAAAAAGCCTGAAAAATCATTTTGCATCCTCAAAAATTCCCAGGTATATCCAGTAATCTTGGGATCCTGCCCCCGGATTCCACAGCAAATACCGCCCATAGCATGCACATGAGCGGAAATCAATTACAATTTTCCGCTTGCGGAAGAAAAATCACAGCATGCTCTATTTTTGAGCAGATTCTGCTCGGACGGCTTCCATTGAAGTATGGAGTGGAAGCCGTCTGACCCGCGGCCCATCTACAATTAACATCGTGGAAAGGTCACGGGATCCGCGTCATCGCCTAGCAACGTTGCGGGAAAATCTGCACTGCACATGTCCAATAGCTCACCGGCCAGACCAGCCGCAGTACAGAAGAAAGAAAAAAATGACAGGTAAGCGGGGTCACCGGCCGTACGCAGGGTCGGATTCCGGTGTGGGATCCGGAATCTGGAATCCGACCTGTTCTCGTGCAGCCGGCCATATAAAATTATAATGCTCCACTTGAGTGCCCCCTTTTATAGCTATAATGCCTCACTTGAGAGCCTACTTATTAAATTCCCCCCCACTGAGAGCAGTCTTGGATTTTAATAATGCCCCACTTGAGTGCCCCCTTATATAGTAATAATGTTCCCCACTTACCCCGAGAGCCTCCTTATATAATAATGATATCCTCCCTTGAGAGCGGCCTTCTATGTTGCCTCATCGAGTGCCTAATAAAGGTGATAACAATGGTGGAGCAGGAAGCATCTCCCTTACTTCATGCTTTGTCAGAGCACCGCCACTGTGCTGATCAGGCACTGGATGATTATAGTACTGGTTAAAAAACGTTATGCTTACCTAGTGCTCAATCAACGCGGTGTCGGGGCTCGTTGGGCACTAGGTGAATATATATATATTTTTAACCATCTCCTGTGTGATTCCACACTATATAGGCCTCCACTCAGTAATAATGCCCCAGCTCAGTAATAATGCCCCTCACAGGCCCCAAATCAGTGGTAATACCCCATATAATTAACAACAAAATTGCCCAAAGGGCAAGAACCCCCTGGTTGAATACCCTAATTAAAATCTAACTTCTATTGAACTAAATTGAAATACTAAGAGGCATAGGAAACCTCGGAGCGCTGAGCCACCCATAATATATATCATTAAATGCTGGTACAATCTGCTGTATACTGGGCTTTATAGAGGTCTAAATAGCCAGTAGCTATATAAGATATCAAGCAAGTCACTGCTGAACACTAAAGACTGCCTAAATAATATCGCCATGTCTTCTTGTTTGAGCTAAAAGAAACACGCAGACCTGGCAAAGGGATTGAGATTTTAATGAGGGTATTCAACCGGGGTGTTCCTGGGCCTTTGGGCAATATTAGTGTTATTAATAAGTCCGGTGAACACCCTAAGGCAATTTTTGTATACATAATTATTACCCATATAGCCCCCTACTCAGAAAATGCACCTCAAAGGCACCCACCCAGTAACAATGCTCAATATAGATTCCCACTTAGTGATAATTCACCATGTTGGCTCACACTCAGTAATAATACACCATATAGGCCCCACTCTGCAATAATGCCCTCACAGTGGTTACAAGGGGCATTTTTATTAAAAGGGGTATTCTGGGACCTCTTCAATTTCCTTCTATTGATGACAGATAGGTCTTGATAATGGTGGGGACGCACCACTTGGGATTCACAATGATCAGCTGATTCCCAGGGCTGCTGTCTCTGTGGTCAGTGCAGTAGCCCTGGCTGGTACTGAAGTGTAGCTCCCATTGAATTCCATATTGCGTTACCAACCCGAGCTGCTGCGCTATGGTCAGTGCTTTCTGCTTCATGCACTGACCACAGTTTCAGTGGCCCCACGAATCAGTTGAAAGTTGGGGATCTGACCCGAGAGTCCCTCAATCAGTAGAATTTTTTTTTTTTTAAGTCCCAAAATACTTCTTTAAACTACTAAATGGTACCATGAGGGGCACTATCACTTAATGAAGGCCATTAGGGGCATTATCATTAAATGGGGCCATGAGGATCATTATTATTTAATGGAGTCCATGATAGGCATTATCATTTACCCCTTAATGACGCAGCCCTTTTTTTTTCATTTTTGGTTTTGACTCCACACTTTCAAAAAAAAATTAATAATTATTTTATTTTTCTGTCAATATAGCTGAGCTGTATGAGGGCTTGTTTTTGTGGGATGAGTTGTATTTTTCAATGGTACTATTTAATATACTGTATAATGTACATAAAAACTTTAAAAAACTTGTAGGTGCAGCAAAATGGAAAAAATGCAATTCCGCCATCTTTTGAGAAATGCAAATAGAAGCCTGGAGGCAAAGGTTTGGGATAGGAGAGTGTGCATACACACTCATCACCATAACAAACTGAACTGAAAACAGAACTTGCCAGCAAACATCTGACAATGACTGACAAACACCAAAACACTTCCTAGAATACCAACACCCATAAGCAGATGGAATTGCTAAAGGACGTACGAGGTATTGGTCCGTATTTTGGCCAAGATACTTAAGCTCATGAGCCCATGACAAGGGTCCTTGTTGTCTTGTGAGTCACTACGCTAACAAGGCAACTTAACCTTAGGAGTCCTGCCTGCAAGCTGGGTGATTGTCCCAATAGGGACAGCCCCACTCTGGAACCTAGGGGCCTGGCTAGCAATAAATGGTAAATGGCATGCAAGCTGAACAGGACAAAGTTCACACCAACAAATAAGGGAATTACAGACAAAGGAATTCCACCCATCGATTTACAGGTAATATGTTGGATGCCCCTTGTTTTGTTGTAAAATCTTTTTGTGTTTCTCTACTACTGATATGGCTGGCTCACTTTACTAGAAAGGTGTCATGGAGCTGGACACATGATGCTTCTTGACTAATCAGCCAAGAAGTATAAACTGGAACATACAGTGCAAACTCTTTTACACCCCTTGGTCAGATCTTCAGAGGGCACTTCAGTAAGAGCCGCATGTCAACAGGGTATAGACGAATGCATAAACCAGTGAAGGTCCAACCGCCAACAATTTTCAGAATGGGCAAGTTTTAGTTCCACAAGTGGAGAGCAGAAAAGCATGCATGTTCTCTGTCCATTAACCTTGAATGGAAGCTAAAACTAGACCTATTCTTGTGAACAGTGTTTGAGTGGGTCCACTAGTACCCCTACTTTGACCACCACTGATCATTTTTTATGAAAGTTATTAAAATATTTTATTTGAGAACCCCTTTAAATGCTATCTGGTTCCACTATATATCATCTGCTGTCCCAGGACCCAGCATCCACCCTGCCAAGTAGGGTAGTTGGGCAGGTAAAGCCTCCTGGTTCCTACCACATTGCTTATGGACACTATTGATAAGAAGAAAGCCCCAATATTACTATTGTACATTCTTCTTTTATGAACAAAAATAAATTAGATTTTAGGTGACGAAAAGAAGATATATTTCCATTTAATATACATAAAAGTCTCACAAAGTCATAAAATGGCTGATAAAAAGACATAAAGACATGTCAAGGTTTCTCAAACATAGACGATGGCTTGACCTCACTCGTACAGCCATCTGTAATTTGCTAAAATCAATATACTGTACTTGGATGCTTAGGGTGCAGGTGATGCTGGTAGAGTGATACTGTATCTTGGGATACATACTATAAAGTTTAAAGTAGTGTTTAAAGCTAAACTCACATTTGCATTTCCTGTACTATGCTATGGGCAATGCGCATTCCCTACTTCTTTTATTTGCAGTGTTAAAGCACAAGAGGATTACTTGGCAAAGCAAGAGTTGTCATTGATATCACAGGTTGATTCTTGAGGCTTCTCTACTTCCTGAAACTGAGCTAGTGCCAGTGGATGCACCCTTAGATTCACGGTCTGTTGTACATAAAGGTCTGTGTGGATAGCAGGTGCAAAATAGCATAAGGTTCAAAGATCAACAGCTGAAGGTTCCACTCAGGCATATGTATTGGAGAAGACCTAAGCCTATAGCTGGTCCGGACATGCCTATACAGACATGTATAGTCCTGCACGTTGTCAGGACAGTGTCCGGGATATGGGGGTCCCTGAGATATCCCGCAACCCCTGTCCCTGCCTACTTGCCCCCCTGGGCTAACCCCCAGGGCGACAACTGGGCGGCGGTCCCTACCCTCACTAGGGAAGCGGGACACGGGAAGACAAACAGACACTGAGACAAAACAACGGTAGAATGGTCAGACAATCCAGGTTGGCAACAAGAGGGTACGCAGTACGGAGGGGTCAGGCAAAAACGTAGTCAAGTCCAAAAGCAGGTGTCAGGAAAGCCGGGGTCACAAAGAGTAGTCAGGATAAACGCGGGTGCAGCTGGAGAACCAAACTAACACTGGCAAGGGCTGAAAGGAAAACACACATATTTAAATGCTGTCAGTGCTCCCGCCCCAGAAGCTGATTGGGGCGGGGAGCCTGACAGCAGCAGGGCTAATCAGGGAGGTGCTGGGGGCACGCTCCCAGTCTTGCTGCACAGACAGTTACTAGGGAAGCCAGCCTGGTAGTCAAGTGACTAGAAGCACCAGCTGCCTCCCTAGCAACCCGGCAGTGACCAGTCTTACAGCGGCCCGGGGAGATCACCAGAACCGGGGCTCCCCTATGCCGCACTCCTGTAACCCGGGTGGCAGGACCGGTGGTGTGGGCACGGCGGCCCCGAGAGTTGCAGGTTCTGACAGTACCCCCCCTTCTACGGGGGGACACCGGACCCCCATGGCCAGGTGCGGGCTTAAGCGGGAAAGCCCTGTGGAATGACTGGACTAGGCGTGGAGCATGAACGTCCCTGGCAGGGACCCACGTCCTATCCTCAGGGCCAAATCCTCTCCAGTGGACCAGGTACTGCAGCACACCTCTAACCCGTCGGGCATCAACAAGCCTTTCTACTTCATACTCCAGTTCCCCCTGTACCAGAGAAGGAGGGGGCGGGTTCTGGGTGGGTAGAACTGGAGTCACATACTTCTTAAGCAAGCTTTTGTGAAAAACCTTGTGGACCTTCCAGGAGTCAGGAAGTGCCAACTTATATGACACCGGGTTGATAACCTGCGAAACAGTAAATGGGCCAATGAACCGAGGAGCAAGTTTCAGGGAGGGAACCTTAAGTCTCAGATTCTTGGATGACAATAAAACTTGCTCCCCGACCACAAAAGGTGCAGAGATAGTACATCTTTTATTTGAGTATTTACGCAGTTTCTCTTGGGAACCCTGAAGGTTCTTACGAACCTGGGCCCAAACTGTGCACAGTTCCTCAGAGGATATGTCAGCGGCCGGATTGTTCGAGACAAAAGGAGTAGAAAGCGAGAACCGGGGATGGAGCCCATAGTTACAAAAAAAAGGTGACAATTGGGTCGACGAGTTAACATGGTTGTTAATAGCAAATTCGGCGAGAGGTAAGTAGTTGGCCCACTGATACTGGTTATCAGAGACAAAAAGTCGCAGGTACTGGATAAGTTCTTGATTCATCCGTTCCGTTTGTCCGTTACTCTCGGGATGGAAAGCGGAGGAAAAAGACAAATTGACGTTTAGATTTTTACAGAAAGCTCGCCAGAAGCGAGCGACGAACTGAACCCCTCTATCTGACACAATATCCTCGGGGATCCCATGTAACCGAACAATCTCCTTGATGAACATTTCAGACAGAAGTTTGGCGTTAGGCAACTTGCAAAGCGGAACAAAATGTGACATTTTAGAGAAACGGTCAACTATTACCCAAATGACCGTATTCCCCAGCGAGGATGGCAGATCAGTAATAAAATCCATGGACAAATGGGACCATGGCCTGGACGGAATGGGCAAGGGAAGGAGAGGACCCTCAGGACGTCTCCTGAGATTCTTCCCCCTTGCGCAAACCGGGCACGCGGACACAAATAACCGTACATCCTTGGCCATGTGCGGCCACCAATAGAGTCTGGATACTAACTCCAGAGTACCCCTGATGCCGGGGTGTCCAGCTAGGACTGAAGCATGTGTCTCCTCTAACACTTTCAATCTCAGTGACAACGGGACAAATAATTTGCCTTCCGGAAGGGCTTCAGGAGCTGATTGTTGAGCGGCGTGTATGAGAGGTGAAAGGTCAGAGGAGACAGCAGCGAGGACCACCCCAGGGGAGAGAATGCTCTCAGGCTCAGCCTCGGAAGGTTCCGGAGAACCAAAACTCCTAGACAGGGCATCAGCCTTGACATTCTTAGAACCGGGTCTATAGGTAACAACAAAATTGAACCGAGAGAAAAACAAGGCCCAGCGGGCTTGCCGAGCATTTAACCTCTTAGCGGAATCTAAATAGGTGAGGTTTTTATGGTCTGTGAGTACCGTGATCTGGTGATGGGCTCCTTCCAAAAAATGCCTCCACTCTTCGAAAGCCCACTTAATAGCCAGCAATTCCCGGTTGCCTATATCGTAGTTCCGTTCAGTGGAAGAGAACTTTCTAGAAAAATAGGCGCACGGTCTAAGGTTAGTGAGTGTGGAGGGACCTTGGGACAGTACCGCTCCCACACCAAACTCAGAGGCATCTACCTCCACCACAAAAGGGCAGGACAGATCCGGTTGTACTAGGACGGGCGCAGAAGAGAACGCCGCCTTTAGGGTATCGAAGGCCCTCAGAGCCTCAGAAGACCAGGTACTCACATCTGCTCCCTTTCTGGTGAGGTCCGTTAGAGGTTTAGCCACCACGGAGAAGTCTTTAATGAACTTGCGATAGTAGTTGGCGAAGCCGAGGAAGCGTTGAAGGGCTTTCAATGAACCTGGCTGGGCCCACTCCGTGATGGCTTTCACCTTCTCAGGATCCATCTGGAAGTCGCATGGCGTGATGATATACCCTAAGAATGATATCTTTTGTACCCCGAAAACACATTTCTCGAGTTTAGCAAACAGCTTGTTATGTCTGAGTCGAGCTAGCACAGTCTGAACATGAGTATGGTGACTCGGCAAGTCGGAGGAAAAAATCAGAATGTCGTCTAGATATACAACAACGAACACCCCCATGATATCCTGAAACACTGAATTCATGTACCCCTGAAAAATGGCGGGGGCGTTACACAATCCAAAAGGCATAACTAGGTACTCAAAATGACCGAGGGGCGTATTGAAGGCGGTTTTCCACTCATCCCCCTCCCGAATGCGGATGAGGTTGTATGCTCCCCTGAGATCAAGTTTAGAAAACCATTGGGCACCAGCGACCTGGTTGAGGAGGTCAGGAATGAGTGGAAGAGCATACTGGTTTCGGACTGTGATTTTATTTAGCTCTCTATAGTCAATACAGGGCCGGAGACCCCCATCCTTTTTCTCAACGAAGAAAAATCCGGCACCCACCGGGGATTCTGAGGGCCGGATGTGCCCCTTGGCCAAGCTGTCCTGGATATAGTCCCTCATGGATTCTCTCTCTGGAACCGTAACATTATAAATGCGGCCCTTAGGAAGTTTGGCCCCAGGAATCAAGTCGATTTTACAGTCCCATTCCCTATGAGGGGGCAGAGCTTCAGATAATTGCTTGGAGAACACGTCAGAAAACTCGGAGAGGTAATCTGGTAGGGGACTCCCCTCGCAGGTGGAGATTCCCACCTTCACTGGACAAAGGTGGTTGGCACAGCGGGGACCCCACTCTACCAGTTCCAACGTGTCCCAATTTACTACCGGGTTGTGCTCCCGGAGCCAGGGGAGGCCTAGGACGACGTCCACAGACAAATCTCTCATCACCAGAAAAGTGCAGGTTTCAACGTGTAGGGCTCCTATAGTAAACCTTACTTCAGGGGTAACCAGATTAACAACCCCTGCTTGCAATGGAGTGGAGTCCACTCCTGAAACAAAAATCGGAGTCTCTAAACGTAACAAAACCCCGGACAGTTGAGCAACGAAATTAAAGTTAACGAAATTAGCAGCAGCCCCAGAATCAACAAAGGCTTGCCCAGTACGGTGGAAAGCATGAAATTCTAGGGTGCAGGGCAATAACATTTTGGACAACACAGGGAGTACCTTGGCTCCTAGACAGTCCTCCCGACAACTGCCTAGGAGCGGAAGTTTTTCCTGCCGTGGCTTCTTAGCACAGGTTGCAATGCGGTGACCCAGCTCCCCACAGTAGAAGCAGAGGTTCTGACATTGTTCCTGGAGCGGAAGGGGGCTGCATGGGACCTGCAGCTGCCACTTGTTCCTGTAGCTGCAAGCGGGCTGTTAGGTCCTGGGCAAGGGTCGTAAGGACCTGGACCTGGTTCGCTAAAGCCGCCACGGCCTCCATCGAGGGGCTCAAAGTTGCCGGGCGGATGCAAGGGTCTGACCTTCGTTCGGCCAGTGTTACTGTCAGGACAGTGTCCGGGATATGGGGGTCCCTGAGATATCCCGCAACCCCTGTCCCTGCCTACTTGCCCCCCTGGGCTAACCCCCAGGGCGACAACTGGGCGGCGGTCCCTACCCTCACTAGGGAAGCGGGACACGGGAAGACAAACAGACACTGAGACAAAACAACGGTAGAATGGTCAGACAATCCGGGTTGGCAACAAGAGGGTACGCAGTACGGAGGGGTCAGGCAAAAACGTAGTCAAGTCCAAAAGCAGGTGTCAGGAAAGCCGGGGTCACAAAGAGTAGTCAGGATAAACGCGGGTGCAGCTGGAGAACCAAACTAACACTGGCAAGGGCTGAAAGGAAAACACACATATTTAAATGCTGTCAGTGCTCCCGCCCCAGAAGCTGATTGGGGCGGGGAGCCTGACAGCAGCAGGGCTAATCAGGGAGGTGCTGGGGGCACGCTCCCAGTCTTGCTGCACAGACAGTTACTAGGGAAGCCAGCCTGGTAGTCAAGTGACTAGAAGCACCAGCTGCCTCCCTAGCAACCCGGCAGTGACCAGTCTTACAGCGGCCCGGGGAGATCACCAGAACCGGGGCTCCCCTATGCCGCACTCCTGTAACCCGGGTGGCAGGACCGGTGGTGTGGGCACGGCGGCCCCGAGAGTTGCAGGTTCTGACACACGTGTGATAATGGGCACATAAGCATCTACCAGGGACACTGTTAACGGAAGCCAGTGATAACTGTTTTATGGATATTACGTGTAAAGCAAATGTCCAGAGATTAGGAAGCTGTATACCACTATTGAGATTTGTCAAGGCAATCACACTTGTTTGCATGCATAATTGCGTTCATAACGCACATCATATTTATGAAGGTCCTCAATGAATATCTCTGGATATGAGATTGTATGGGAGTCCAAGTGTTTTTGCTCTAGAAGGATGCAAGGTCTCAGATAATGGAGAAACAAGTGTATTTCCCCCTTTTACCACAATTGGATTCAGGCCTATGTAGGTCCTTGTGTGACAGAGTCACATTGGGCGCCTTATCTACCCCATCCCCAAGCCTTAGCTTGACAAGGTTAGATCGTGTCTACCCAAACTGTTAAGGACCTCTCCAGTTTAGTGGGTCCTGGCATCTGTCCATCTTCTCTGCTCTCCCTATAAATCAGGCCATGTTCCCAACTGTAGTCTTACTAAATGTAACAAGTTTGGTCAATAAATCCTTTTAGTCTAGGATTTTAAAGACTTTTGGTATAAGTTGCCAGTGCTACAAAAATTGATTGCTAGGTTGCTGTAAGCCAAAAAGATTGTTTTTTTTCTAAGGCTACAGATTCAATCTACAAGTAAAAAGCTCTGAAAAGGGCTATAATTAGGCGAATTGATAGGTTGCACCTGGGCCCTGTTGTCTAAGGGGATACAAAGGCCCATATGCTCAGCAGCCCAAGGCCCCTGCTCTGCCACCTCAAAAAGAACAACAACAATATATATACACATATATATAGATACAGCAGCTCAGTTCTAGTATTCAGTCACAAAATTATAGTCAGATTACACTGGTCAACACTGAAATTGTAAGTGACTTAAAAAGGTCCTAATTAGAGATGAGCGAGCGTACTCGGTTCGGGTGTTTTTGCACTCGAGCATCGCTTTTTCCGAGTAACTGACTACTCGGACGAAAAGATTCGGGGGGGCGCCGGGGGTGAGCTGGGGGTTGCAGAGGGGAGTGGGGGGGGAGAGAGAGCTCCCACCTGTTCCCCACTGCTACCCCCGCTCCACCACGCCGTCCCCCGGCCACCGGCGCCTCCCGAATCTTTTCGTCCGAGTAGTCAGTTACTTGGAAAAAGCGGTGCTCGAGTGCAAAAACACCTGAACCGAGTTCGCTCGCTCATCTCTAGTCCTGATCTGTAGTATCTTGGTGGGCTGAACACGAATATGACCATTAAAAATGTTATTGGCTCTCGTTTAGAAGATATTAACCATTGGCTTATTACTATTGGCATGCATGTCGTGACGTAAACAATTATTACAGATTGCAAAAAAATTGATCAAATTTTGCATTTTGACTGTCATATTCATGTTGAGCACATAAAGATTGATAAGCCATGACTATTTTATTTCAGTAAAATGACTTTGTAAAACTTTGTTGACACGCTTCTCAGTCTTTTGACTATGCTCAAATGTAGTATCTTTCTTATCAGTGATGGGAAGGCCAATGTGTAGAAATCATCCATCAGTAGTAGTCCCCCTGTACATGGGCGGAAATTCCACAGCGGGATTTCCTGCAGAATTTCCGTCTGTGCCTACCTGCAAAGGATTGCATTACAAAACGCAATCCTATGCAGACGGCCGTGATTTGTCCGCAGAGGCCTGCACAGAAATGTCACTCCCGAGACGCCTGGACAGCAGCCGGCACATCACAGAGAGAAGACGTGGAAGAAGGTGAGCCGCACTGCTCACTGCAGGGGCACAAGTCCACATCTCGCTTCGAGAGTTCTCGCAGCGGGATCCGACCCAGCCGTCTGCAGGCGGCCGTAGATGACATTTTCTGACATTCTTATCAAAGTCAACCACTAAATAATTACTCTCTGGGACGAAATAAGTTCTCTTGGTAACTTGAGTGTGCTTAGAAAATACATCCAACCATCCTTGGTGACTAAAGTTCAACATGGAAGCTGCCAGAGGGACAATAAGTTGTTTAATTTTCCCCAATACACTTTTCTAGACCAATGACCATAGTATTAAGAATAGCTGGTCTCGATAGATCGACTTACATTAGTTGCAATAGTCTGTCTTCTCCTCCAATAATACATTATCCTTCAAAATCTTCATATCAATGGTGGTGATATGGAATTTTATTGTATTAGAAGTAAATTTCAGTGGTCACTGATATTTGTATTATAAAATTTAAAAAGCAATTACAGATATGACAGAACACACAGGTGTCCAGCTGTCTCACAACAAGCTACAAAGAGCCAGACTGAGTACTGCTGTATCCATAGCAACTGAGGCTGCGGGAGTTTGTGGGGGATGTAGTCCGCCCATAATCCGTCATTCAGCTTAGAGACCATGTGACTGATCACATGACAGTGACATCATCAGACATCCTGGCAGCACATGAGCTATGTATGTGTACATTTGTGAGGTGCCATTTATTGGAGTCTCCACACAGGTGTGTAGTAGTCTCACAATTAAATTGCAAACTTCCAGACTGAGTACTGCTGTATCCATAGCAACTGAGGTCATGGGGTTTGTGGGGGATGTAGTATGCCCATAATTCCTCATTCACTGCACAAGGAGGATAACAGACCTATGATGATATCACAGTCATGTGATCAGGGGGCGGAGCTAAATGATCAGGAGGCTATAATTCACATATAACA
The DNA here is from genome assembly GCF_035609145.1 of Eleutherodactylus coqui. Lineage (NCBI taxonomy): Eukaryota > Metazoa > Chordata > Amphibia > Anura > Eleutherodactylidae > Eleutherodactylus > Eleutherodactylus coqui. Next base: position 100,325,851 of record NC_089842.1, on the reverse strand, counting down.
CACGGAATGACAGACAAGTGGTCGTTAGCACTTTGACAAGGTCTGTCATATATGTTTCCTATTTAGATCACAGTTCTTCAGAGGGACTGTTAACAGCTATTTTAATTTGCAGTCTGAAAAATAGCATGAGAAATACCCTTTTAATTATTTTTGCTTTCTAAGTGTAGGTTATCAATATTTAAGTCTTGGAAAACCCTTTTAAAATCTTAAATAATGTTAAAAAGTGGACAATAGAGATGAGCGAGCGTACCTGCTAAGGCAAATTACTTGAACGAGTATTGCCATTTTCGATTAAATGCCCGCTTGTCTCAAAAGATTCGGGGGGCGGTGGGGGAGAGCGGGGAGGAACGGGGGGGGGATCTCTCACTCTTTCCCCCCGATCCCCCCTGCTCACTCCCGCAACTCACCTCTCACCCCCACCGGCTGCTGAATCTTTTGAGACGAGCGGGCATGTACTCGAAAGTGAAGCATTGCTATTATATGTTTGTGGGTGTATAGCTATGCTGTCCTGGACAGTGCCCTCTTTTTGGCTTTGTATATACTGCCTAATCTGTTCAAAGAAGCTTATGAGATTTATGGAATCTGCTATAAATACATTGAATCTATAAAATATAGTTAGAATTTTTTCACATATACCTATTATGTAGATTTTTAATTTCATTTTATCCATTCTAAATATTTTTTCCATTAAATTTACAGTTAAAGCTCCTGATCTCAAATGTGAAATCTATTATCGGGCACCTTTGTTCCTTGAGCCATTTATAAGACTGGTGTCTTCTGTGGTAGAGGGACATTTGGAATCCCTCAGACACTTGACTTGGTGGACGGTCTATAGCTATGCCCCTGACCACATTGCTCCAACACACTTTATTGGATATATACCACATCCATGAAGTTTTATTACTACTTTGTGCTATTTGCATGTAGAATGTAATCTGTATTTATATTTCAGGAGGCGTCTTTGGCCGGCTTTGAATTACAGATTGTAACTCTTTTTTACTAGTTTTCACTATTCTTTGATTAAGGCCTCATGTCCACAGGGAAAATCAGGCCCGCTACGGATTCTCCATGGAGAATCTGTAGCGGGTCCCTCCTGCCCTGCGGACATGAGGCATTAAAATAAGAATAAACTCACCTGCTGCGGACCGTGCAGGTCTTCCCTTCTTCGCGGCCGGATCTTCTTTCTTCGGCCCGGCGGATGTGCTCAGCATGCCAGCTGCGTGCGGGGCGCATGCACCGGGCACATCCGCCGGGCTGAAGAAAGAAGATCCTGCTGCGAAGGAAGGAAGATCTGCATCGCCCGGAGCAGGTGAGTTTAATTCAGGGTCTCCTGCGGATCCGGACGGCTTCCATAGGCTTCAATAGAAGCCTGCGGGAGCCGTCCCCGCAGGAGACCCGCACCTAAATTGAGCATGTCCATTTTTTTTTCATGCTCCAGAAATTTTTAAATTCACTTTTATTGACCATCCGTGGGTATTTATCTACCCGCGGGAGGTCAATGCATCCCTATGGGATGCGGATCCGCGTGCGGGAGAAACGCTGCGGATTTTAATTCTTCTTTTCCCCGTGGACATGAGGCCTTACGCATTTATATTTATGCACACTGTAGGCGGCTAGCTTTGCTTCTATTCTTACCGAAGGGCCACTGTCTTTGTATCTCTAGTTGAGGGGCTGTATTTCAGCTCCGTTATCTCCTATGCACATTGTATTTAAGATGTCTTGTTGGATGTAGATATAGTTCATATTTGTTACTACTACTGACTGATATCTCTTTTCACAGTGCGAGTGTTCGTAATAGGTCTTTTCCGTGTAGACTCTCCACCCTGGGCAGTATACAACATCATTTAAGGCCAAGTCCAGGATGAATTCTCTTAAAATGTGACACCCACACATAATGAATGTTCCTGAGTACTGAGAAATCCTTATACTCTGTGGTGAGTTTATGTCATAATTCACTTGTTTACACCATAAAATGCTGATTTTTTTTATATTTCTCATTAAAATATTTAAGGCGATATATCATGTTGTAAACCAAAAACTGTAAAGTGTTCTTCAAAAGTTTCCTCCACCATTCTTCCGGCTATGCCGTCATTCTGTTTATTCAGCTGGGTCTTAAAACTTAAAAGTTGGAGCATATAATCTGTCCACCCACTCTCCTCCTTTATGTTCCTAGCATTTCAATTTTTTATACTAAAGTCATATTTTGCAAATGATTTTAGACGTGTGACAATTATTTTTCGGTCACTTTCTCCATTACAACGCTCAGACATTGAAATCAACATTAATGTGTAAGAACAGATGTTACTTTCCACAGCTTCAACATTTCAAAGATTCCTGAGGAATGTTTATGGAGACTAATTTTTTTTTAGAAAAAGTAGAAAGTAACAGGAAAACAGTTAGTATAATATTTAGTTTCAGTGTTTTCCCTATAGGGAAAAAAAATATTTTAGGTTCTGTTTACACCAGCGCCGGGGCTTCTGTTCTTAACAGGAATGATGGGGCTGGGAATGAACGGACTGTGGGTAATGCCAACGTTTTCACAAGGCATGGTGGAGAATACATCAGACCCAGCACTTCCCATTCTGGGAAATGTAGACCATGGCATGAAGCAGTGCCAGCAAGAGGACGCATTTTGTTGCTATGGGACATTAATGCTTTCCAATACTCCTCATACAATTCTCCTAGTCATTCATTTGCTAAACTGCCTGATATAGGGGCCTCCAAATGCTTGCAAATATATTTTTGGGGTTAGTCAATAATGGTGCCACCTCTAAAATACTTTTTGTCTTTATTTTATCCAAAAGTATTTATCAACACGTCGATTTTTCTGGCTGAAGTACCGAGCTCTACTTGTTGTACATCATGGTATTAATCATTAGATGGATTATCAACACAGACCAAGCGAAGGCTGAGTGGGTGAGTAAGTCTAGACTTATGGATTGTTTGACAGGACCCAAAAATACAGACGTCTCCAACACCACAATGTTTACATGTCTACGATGGAACAGGCTGATGGATCACTCGGAGGGTGTGTTGCTTCTGTGGAAAGTTTGATCTCAGGGCTAATCTATTAATCCTGATTTAGGCTTTCCTGGGCAGTTCATGAGAATATAGAGCAACAGGATGAAGTCACCCAACATGAGATTAGATGACATCATCTAGTACTAGTTGATCATTCATAGCAATCGAAAAATAGCTAAATCTTCCCAGACTGTTTACCCTTTCTATCGTCTATGCCTGTCTTTCTACCCCCTATTGTATTTGTCTGTGGCACAAGATTCAGAGTGCCTGATGCATAGAATATGACCCATTGTCTCCCCTTCGTCCCCCTTGTGTCATTGGTGGGGAAATAATGCAGTAATTGCACATGGCTGGCATTTAGAGAGTGGAATAATATCATAAATTAGTCTTACTTTGGTGGGGAGGGAACTATTTAGAGGCTGTGTGTCCTACCGCAGAACCGTAGTATTATGCGTCTTCGTGTAACCAGTGCTAGATCTAGAATTCACAAAAGATAGTGATTAACTACCATCTTTTCATTAACCCTTTCCAATCCACATTTTGGATTCAGGGTTTCCTAAAAGGCTTTCTCTATTTACTGTTATACAATGGTGCCATCTGCTGGCTAAAACCAGTGTGTGTGTACCAGAGAGGCTCCAACAGAGGAGTGGCTGGCAATAGACAGTAAGAATACCCTGTTGGACATCTTCTGACATTGGAGCTGTACAAGCTTCAATCAGAATGTGGGAAGACGTCAGACAGTGGATTGGAAAGGGTTAAGGAGGCTCCAAAGGGTTCAGCAGGGCACGGTAGACTAAATACACAATGCAACATGGTGGGGAGGTCTACTTTCTGCAATTGTACCATTTGGGCGGGAGGGTTCTTGTTTTTATAGCATACACACTGCAGAAAAAATGACACATTACTGTTGTTCTGTGGGTCAGTACAATTATGACAATACCAAAATGATATAGTTTTTTTTGTTGCACTACTTTTTAAAAATGAATGATTGTTTTGGAAAAAAAATAATTACTATCTGTCACCATCTTCTGACCACCATAACTTTTTTATCCTTCTGTCGATGGGGTTGTGTGAGGGCTTGTTTTTTGTGGAATTGCTTATACTTTTTATTGGCATGATTGGCATCATTTTTGGATAGATATGGCTTTTTGCCTGCTTTTTAGACATTTTTGTACTGGAGACGGGGTGATGAATAAAGCACAATTCTGGCAGTATTCACTATGCGGGATAAATAATATTTTAATAGATCTGACTTTTAAGAAAGTGGCAATACCAATATGTTTTTTTATGTGAAGGGGAAGTTAAACTATTATTTTTAATTTTTTTTTGTAATAATTAAAAAAATCTATTCTAGTTCTAAGTATTTTAGCCCCATAAGGGACTTGAATTAGCGATTGTTTGATTGGTTACACAATATAATGCAATACTTTAGTATTACAGTGTATTGTATTTCTGCAGGCATTCTATTAAGCCACACCACAGTCACTACTTAAAGGGGTTGTCCCGCGGCAGCAAGTGGGTCTATACACTTCTGTATGGCCATATTAATGCACTTTGTAATGTACATTGTGCATTAATTATGAGCCATACAGAAGTTATAAGAAGTTTTTCACTTACCTGCTCCGTTGCTAGCGTCCTCGTTTCCATGGAGCCGACTAATTTTCGCCGTCTAAGGCCAAATTAGCCGCGCTTGCGCAGTCCGGGTCTTCTTCTTTCCGCAATGGGGCCGCTCGTGCTGGATGCCGGCTCCTTGTAGCTCCGCCCCGTCACGTGCCGATTCCAGCCAATCAGCAGGCTGGAATCGGCAATGGACCGCACAGAAGCCCTGCGGTCCACCGAGGGTGAAGATCCCGGCGGCCATCTTCAGCAGGTAAGTAAGTCCGGTCTTCTGCCTGGTGAATGGGGCCGCTCGTGCCGGAGAGCTGCTCACCGCGTCGTCATCGTAGCTCCGCCCCGTCACGTGTGCCGATTCCAGCCAATCAGAAGGCTGGAATCGGCAATGGAACGCAAGAAGGAGAAGAAAATCCACGGTGCACCATGGGAGAAGACCAGCGGCGCCATCTTTAAAAGAAGAATAGAAGAAGCTGCAGAATGCTGATGCAGGTAAGTGCAATGTGCTTTTTAAAAACTAACCTATGCTTTCTTTTTAACAGGGCAGAATGCGGGGGTAAGTGAAAAAAAAAATTTTCCGCTTTCGCCGTGAGACAACCCCTTTAACAGCAGCATCTTAATAGTTATATCTGATCCTGACAAGTGATAACAAGTATCAGTTGTGTCAAAGATAGCTGATACTCATTGCTCACATGTGATGCACTTGTACGTCGGAGGTCACTAAGAGGTTAAAAGGACTGCCTGGAGTTTTCCACTTCATGCATCATGTCCTTTCAACTTAAAGTATGCATCCAGTTTATACCAGTTTTTCAAATCAACAAGAAAAAGCTAATGAAAACTGATGGGATTTTAAGTGGTATTGAAATTAACAGAATCCACCATTAAAGTGAATGAGACTGAGCTGCAATACCACACAAAACCTGTAGACAGATGTGGCACTGTTCTTAAAATAAAGCAGACATGTTTTTCTACATCTATACCCCTTTTAATGTATTACCACATGTAATTGCTGCTACAAATATTCCCTAGAGTTTTAAGACCTGTTACAGACACTTTAGTAATCCGTGCATTATTCAACGTTCACCATTTCTCTGTTCCAAATAACTACAGATTGTTCCGTCAGTTTCAAAGTAATATTTGCTTAGTCAACCTCCAATAAGTTACACAAGCTGTAACTGAAATTATGATAGCAAATAAAAGATTAGTCCGTGTGAAAAATCTAGAAAGGTGAGCCAGGATCACACTGGTCCCTGTGTAGAGCTGTCTTCATGCCGAAGGCAAATTGGCAAAGCTATAAGCATTCAGAAAAATAACACAATTGTCCACAGAGGAAGTGCTAGAAATTTATGACTCCTATTCTCAACACAAATGGTTTAGATTTGGCACTGATGGAAACAATAAAGACTTGTCATATTTTGTTATACACATATATGGTCAGGACTGTGACAGCATGCCCTTAAGCCCTTGGGCCATGGAGCTATTGTGAGAGATCATTCTCGGGAGTGGAAAAGCATGGAGTGGGCAATATAGCTTTGTACATGATGGGACCCATAACCAGCCATTTAGTAATTGCTCCACACATTATTATGTAACTCTACAGCTGGCGCCATGACGTCTAACTGTGCAAGTCAAATATTTGATGCACTACCATCTGATGCATTGAGTTCCAGTTTAAATTCAATGAATGGCTGAGCGCTGCTCCTGATTGGCTGGGTGCTGTGACCAATCACAGGCAGCGCTCATCTGTCATTCAATGAATGACTGAATGCTGCCTGTGACTGGCTGAGCGCTCAGCCAAATCAGACTCACCACTTTCAGGAGGCAGGGATTTTTAAATACCCGGGCAGCAGAAAGTGCTTCAGAGCAGTGCCGGGGAGCCAGCAAGAAGATGCGACGGAGCCCTGACAGCGGCGGAAGGTGAAGTATATATTTCTTTTATTTTTTACAGCAGCTAGAGATGATTTTCAGGGAAGGGCTTATATTTCAAGACCTTCCTGGAAAATCACAGGAGGGGGTTGCCTGCATCCTATTGCTTTCAATGGGGCGGCTGCAGTGCCGGCCTCATTAAAAGCAATGGGAGAAGATCGCCATCCTCTGCTACAGCTATGACAGCTGTGGCAGGGGATTTTTTCATCCCCACAGGGAGTCCCATCATCACTGAACACTGTGACAGTGCTGTCACAGTGTTCAGTGATGAGAGGATTCCCCGCAGGGATTCTTTACACACAGCACAGACCTTCCAGGTGCACGCATGTCCTATCTTTTGCAGGTGCGAGTATTTTGTGCCTGTAAAAAACAGACATGTGAACACTGCATAGGGAACCAATGGTACTAATAGACAATCTTTTTTTTGCGCATATAGCTGCATGCAAAAAAAACGCTCATCTGACTCCGGGACGTTTTCAGACAAATGCATTTGCACAGCGTATTGCATGCACAAAGTGAATTCAATGAATGGCGGAGTGCTGCCTCTGATTGGCTGAGCTCCGTGACCAATCACAGGCAGCGCTCAGCTGTCATTCAATGAATGGCTGAGCATTGCCTGTGATAGGATGAGCGCTCAGCCAATCAGACCCAGTACTTTCAGGCGGCAGGAATTTTTGTGAGCACATCACAGGGAACCAAGTGTTCTATTAGACGTGCTTTTTTCTTCACACATAGGTGTGCACAAAAAACTGCTTGTCTGACTTCGCCCTAAAACAGCTCATATTAAAGTCAATTGCCCATTGAAATCAATGGGAGCAGTCTTGCGTTTTTTAATACATGCATATAAAAAGCAATATGCATGGAATATGTGCATTTCAGTTACGTAAAGACGCTGCACATGTACACGACTGAAAGTCGCATATGCCCGTGTGAATGGGCCCTAAAACTGCAGTCTCTGTATACAATGATATGCAAATCTGCAGAAGACAAACTATTCTAAATGTTTAATTAAACCCTATTGTAAGAGTGCCACAAAGCGTTCAAGTATCTGCTATAAATAAGCCTACAAGCTTTTTCTTGCACCACACTTTGACCCCTTTGCTGTAACTTTGGTGTATGATGTTGGTGTCATTAGATGACACACACACTCACCGGTGCTGTAAAATCATCAAATGTGAGTTTAATACATTCAGGGACCCGTCAGGTGGGTTGAAAGTTGCAATATTAAGTCTATGGGTGGCGCTGCTGTGCTTCAGGCATGCACTGAATGGGTGAAGTATTGCTAAGCAACACAGCATATACTGCTAAGCTGCACCATACACTGCCCAACCAAAAGCGATGGAGAGACAGCAAGAGACAGAGAATGATAAAGAGACAGGCAGAAAGAGAGAGAGAGACACAGTGAAAGAAAGAGCAATAGACAGGGATGAAGAGAGCAATAGAGAGACAGAGTGAGAGAGCAATAGAGAGACAGAGAGAGAGAGCAATAGAGACAGAGGGAGACAGTGAGAGAGGGTAATAGAGAGACAGAACAGTGATAGAGAGAAAGACAACAATAGAGAGACAGAAGAAGAGAGAGCAATAGAGACAGAGTGAGAGAGCGATAGAGACAGAGAGAGTGATAGACATTGAGAGAAAGAGCGATAGAAACACATAGAGAAAGCGATAAAGAGAGAGCAATAGACAGAAAGAGAGATAGCTATTGAGACAGAGAGAGAGCAATAGAGAGACAGACAGAGTGATAGAGAGACAGACAGATAAAGAGAGCAATAAAGAGAAATACAGAAAGAGAGCAATAGAGAAACAGACAGAGAGAGTCCTAGAGAAACAGACAGAGAGAGAGCAATAGAGAAACTGACAGAGGGGGAGTGATAGAGCAGAGAGAGAGAGAGCAATAGAGACAAAGATAGCGATAGAGAGACAGAAACAGAGAGAGAACGATACAGAGAAATACAGAGAGGGAGCATAGAGACAGAGAGAGTGATAGAGAGGCAAATAGAGAAAGATAACAAGAGAGAAACAGACAGAGAAAGATGGATAGACAGAGAGAGAGCAATAGACAGACAGAACGAGAGTGATAGACATACAGAACGAGAGCGATAGACAGTGAAAGACAGCAATAGAAAGACAGAGAAAGAGAGCGATAGAGAGACCCAGAGAAAGAGATAAAGAGACATAGAGAGAGCGATAGAGAGACAGAAAGAGAGCAATAGAGACAGACAGAGAGGGACAGACAAACTGAGAGATCTGGAAAGAGAACGAAAGAGACAGACAGGCAGAGACACAGAGCTATACCAAGACAGAAAGGAGAGAGACAGAGAGAGAGATAGACAGACAGAAACAGAGAGACCGACAGACAATGAAAGAGACAGAGAGAGAGAGGTAGACAGAGAGAGAAACAAACAGACGGAGAGACAATGAGAAGGACAGACAAACAGAGAAAAGAGACAGAGAAAGACAGACAAACAGAGGAACCTGTAAGCTTTTTTTTATTAGATATCTGCTCCAAATACAAAGTGACACTGAGTCATCACCTAACCAAACAGATTTAGAAGTTCACAACCACCAGTTTTAAAACATTTTATGTTTGTGTTGCGACCATCGGGTCAATCTAGTTATTTGAATGCTGCATATTATTTTGGCACTATATGATAGTATTATGTGAGCAGCATTTTCTTGGCAATGTATGGTTATATAGTAGTATTTTGTGTGATAAAATTCTGAGAAAAATTGTCAAACCAGCCAACTGACATAATGATTCCAAATCTGGGAGGTCGTATTAGTGGGACAAAGTTGTAATAGTTATTGAAAAGTAGAAAATGTCCACCATTTGAATTATATTGTAGTTTATGCCATGTGAAAATGCGTGTGAGTGCAGAAAAAAATTCATTCATGTTTCCTCAGGGTTTCCTTGTACACTTACATAGTAAACGCTAGTAAATAGTATTAGATTTCAGGGAATGCAAAGCAGGAGCATCTACCATCTCTGGGAAGCAATAGCTGGTAAGCAATCATTCAAATATTTGTGTAAGTGACTCCGAGTGTAATTGGGTTAGCATTACTGAGGAAAGGCATAGTGTATTTTAATAAAAAGCCTTGACCATAATTAGACATTGTGTTATAGGATAAAACCAAACATATGGGCTACAGATGGAGATTCACGATTGATCTTGGAATCTGTCAGTTAAGCTGATTAATAGGAATAACTGGTGGTCTTAGATGCACAGAACTGAGTTTCATTACACATTGCTCAGCTACTGGACTTGAATCCAGCACTAACTTGTAATATGACATCAATATAACTAACCATAGTCCTTTTGCTTGTAAAAACTCTATTCAGTGTATTGGCTTAGAATAGAATGTAAAGTTGTTTTACAGCGCCCTGTATGTTTTATTCTATATAAGAGCAAATTAATGAAACTGTTGATTTAAAAGTTACTTCATTTTATGGTTTGCTGAGTATGGCACGGTGGGAACTTCAGGGGGCAGCTCTCGCAAGAAGCATAGCTTTATAAAACTATTTTCTGCTAAGGAATGGTGTGTGGTCATGCAGTTTGTTACTGATCCGATACCCTCTCAGGCTGCTGAAGAAAATCACAGCGGAAAATGAGCCAAAAAGTATCCTTCTCCAAGTACCTGCTGCCAAACAGTTATTAAAGTTAAAGGGGCTGTCCCGCGCCGAAACGGGTTTGTTTTTTTTAAACCCCCCCCCCCCCCCCCGTTCGGTGCGAGACAACCCCGATGCAGGGGTTAAAAAAACAAACCGGGTAGTACTTACCCGAATCCCGGCGGTCCGGCGTCTTCATACTCACCTGCTGAAGATGGCCGCCGGGATCCTCTCTCTCTGTGGACCGCAGGGCTTCTGTGCGGTCCATTGCCGATTCCAGCCTCCTGATTGGCTGGAATCGGCACGTGACGGGGCAGAGCTACACGGAGCCGGCATTCTGCACGAGCGGCCCCATTGAAGACAGCAGAAGACCCGGACTGCGCAAGCACGGCTACTTTGGCCATTAGAGGCCGAAAATTAGTCGGCACCATGGAGACGAGGACGCCAGCAACGGAGCAGGTAAGTATAAAACTTTTGATAACTTCTGTATGGCTCATAATTAATGCACAATGTACATTACAAAGTGCATTAATATGGCCATACAGAAGTGTATAGACCCACTTGCTGCCGCGGGACAACCCCTTTAAGCAGGTCAGGAACACTATCTTTTCTCCTTAGAGAGAGCACCTAGAAGGTGAGTGAGGAGACTTATAAGGCCATTCATGCTCCTCTGGGTAATATGCAAATAAGAGAGATGAAACAATACCTCTGCAGTACCACCTATTGGAAGCCAGCATTCCTGCAAGTCAATTTTAGACTCTTTATTAGAGATGAGCGAGCACGCTCGGTAAGGTCAGTTACCAGCCTCGCTCATCTCAAGTAACTGCCTTCTCCTTCGAACGTGCTCGAGGGGGCAGTTGGGGGCGGCGCTTCCCCCCCCCCCTTCCCCCCGCTGATTACAGCAGAGGGTTCCGTCACAACTGCCGAAAACAGCACTGTGATGGAACCCCCAAATGTTATCATTTACCATTAGTAAAATAAATAGTACTTCCATCTTAGAAGGAGTTGGTTATTCTATACTCCAGATACAACTAAAACAAACAGAACTCTTGGAAAATGAACCCCAAAGTGAAAAAGTAGTGTTTGTTTTACTAATGCAAATGAATGGTTCCATTTGGTTCTGTTTGGGGTTACGTCACAGTGTTGTTTTCTGAAGTTGTGATGGAATCCCTTGAAGTAATCATACAGTTTATTAAATAACACTGTGTGAACCCTTCCTTAGTGACTAACAACTAGAACAGTGGTGGCGAACCTACGACACGCGTGCCAGAGGCGGCAACAGAGCCCTCCCTACTGGCACGCACTGCCATCGGCCGCTCACCACTTGTGATCCCGGCGCACAATGTGACGTCAGTGTGCAGCCGGGATCCTCCTCCCCTGACACATATTTTTATATTCCACAACACTTCTGCTCAAATCGAGCAGAAGTGTTGTGGAATATAATAATATGCCCTCAGTACTGGTGTGTTATGTCGCCACTGAAAGTAATGGGTGGCGACATAATACACCTGTCACCCAAATGATTCATGCCCCCAGCTTCTGATTGGCTGGGGGTGGAGGACTATGGTGAGGCTGAGAGCGGCGGGCCCAAGGGCAGGAGCGCTCTCCGGTGAGGCTGAGAGTGGCAGCAAAGGTACCGCAGAGCCTCCCCAGCAGCCCCAGCATACAGGAGAGCATCGAGGCTGGGAGCGCTGGGACAGAGGACAGCGCCGACCCTGGGAGCTGTGGCGACAGACGCGCAGGAGAACTACAACTGAGTGAGTGAGTAACGGGAGGGGAGGTGAGGGAAGGGGGGCCGCTGTGGGGTGTCACTATTACTGTGGGCCGCTGTGGGGTGTAAATATTACTGGGGGCTGCTGTGGGATGGCAGGGCTGTTTCAAAATAGACAAGGTGCAGATTTTGACTGCTTTTTGGATGTGGAAATGCTGCAGAAATTTCCGCTGAGTACATTCTGCAGTATTTCCACATCCAAAAAATCTGCACGCTGTCTAATTCGAAGCAGACCTGTCCTTTTTAGAACGAGGGGGGTAAAATCATGTGTCGTGTTAAGCCCTGCCCCCTTATTTGTTGGCACTTTGCGATAAATAAGTGGGTTTTGGGTTGCAGTTTGGGCATTCGGTATCTAAAAGGTTCACCATCACTGAACTAGAACATCCTAAAATTCAGAATTGACTGCAGTTAAGCCCAATACCCAACTTATCAGGAGCTGTACACATCATATTTTTAATGTTCGTTTGGTTTGCATGTTATATGTACATGAAATAATGTGTACGAACATATGCTATGTTTAATACACCTCTACATTTTAATAACGTATATATCATCAATGGATATGCATACATTTCTACACATTTGTGTTCATTTTCAACCTAAAAACATACCTTTTTAACTGTGAAGTCTATCTTCTGAATAAAGTTTTTTAGTTGAACACTTTTTATTACTTTGTCTGTCAGAACCATTTCCAGGTGCTTGGCTGAAAGACATTTGGTCTGACGGTGTACATTACATGCTCTACCTTCGACACTAACCCACTATTGCTTCCATTTGCAGTGGTGTTGTACACGATGAAACTGGACTGCTACGGAGTGGAACTGGGTTGTCTTCAGCAACTAGACCAGGTTTCATTTTGGTACTGACGTCTGCCATGTTTATGTCTGGAGACCTAGGGATAAGCGCCTCAATTCTGCATTTGCTGTGGAGCGGAACACTGCCCCCACTGCTGGTGTGATCTTCTGGGGGGGCCAATGCCCACAATAGTTAACCACCCCTAGTAGTGATACAGGGTACTTTTGTGGCCTTCCCAGTCCCCAGATCTGTTACCAATAAAACATGTATGGGACCATTTAGGACACCATCTTCGGCAGCCTACGAGTTTGTACAATCTAGAGGCTCAATTACAGTAAAAATGGACTGATATCCAGCAGGAAATGATGTGGAACCTGTATGCCTCCATGTCCGCCCTTATCACATCTTACATCCAAGCTAGAGGCGGCTCAACAAGATACTAGAGCCTGCATGCCTGCGCATATCACATCTTGTATCCAAGCTAGAAGCGGCCCGACAAGGTATTAGAGACTCCATGCCCACCCGGATCACACCTTGTACCCAAGCTAGAGGTGGTACAACAGGGTACTAGAACCTCTATGCCCCCATATCACAGTTTGTATCCAAGCTAGAGGCGGTATGACAGGGTACTAGAGCCTTCATGCCCCCCGTCTCCCATTTTGTATCCAAGCTAGAGGCGGTACAACAGGGCACTAGAGCCTCCATGCCTTCCCTGTATTACATCTTGTATCCAAGCTAGAGGCGGTACAACAGGGTACTAGAGCCACCATGCCCTCCTGTATCACATATTGCATCCAAGCTAGAGGCGGTACAACAGGGTACTAGAGCCACCATGCCCTCCTGTATCACATATTGCATCCAAGCTAGAGGCGGTACAACAGGGTATTAGAGCCTCCGTTCACGTGTGTTCAGCCTTCCCAATAAATTATCCTTTTACTCTGATATTGTAATCACTTACTTATATCAACGTTACAATCCCACATAGAAAGTTTAATTTCATTCTGACAACTACTTCTATGTGCTTGATCTTTTGACAAAGATTGTAAAACATATGTATAGCATAGTTTTGTAGAGGGACAGGAATATGTAGCATCTGTGAGAAGGTGACCGGCAAAGTGCTGGAGGGCATATATATTTCGCCTAGGATGCTCTCCTATGAGGCTTTGGGGAGCACTTGGCCAGGTACGTGCCACCGAGCAGCCTGGGCTCGGTGGAGGAAGCCGGCAGTATGGTGTCAGTAACATTAAGTTACTGACACGCTGTAGTGAGTAAGTGGCTCCAAGCCGCATAATCCGGGACGGCTTTTCCTGGAGTCACCAAAGTGAAGGGTGGGATGGTCACTCCCACGTACCAGGTGAGGCTGGTACCAGGCCATATAAAGCCTGGGCCTACAGGGCCAGGAGGAGAGCTGAGACCTCTGCAGGTCTGAGAGTCCTGGCTGGCTGTGTGCAGGAGCCATCTTGGGTTACCAGTATGTAGACAGGAACACTACATGTATAGTAAGTGCTCAGACGAGCAGGATTTACTTTATGTTTGCCTGATGTAAAGGCCTGTATTTTGCTTTGTTTGCTTGGAAATAAACCCAGGCAAAGCCTGGACTAAAGACTTTATCGCAAGTGTCACTGTCTCTGACTGCTTATGCCCAGGTTGCTACCGATCCTAAACGCTAATCCCTCACACATCCTACACTTTTTAATGCCACAAAAACTGTACACAGAGCATGAGGTTTTCCAGGGAGAAGGTCCTGATCGATACTTCCATGGTCAATTGCTCGTCTAGCTATAGTGCATGACCGGGTCTGTTTGACTAATGACGTTGTTGTTTTTTGCACTTATGGTGGAACCCCGAGACAGAATCCCCCATCATACTGAAAAACACTCTGGGAATGAAGTCTAGCTTAAAGGGGTTGTCCCGCGGCAGCAAGTGGGTCTATACACTTCTGTATGGCCATATTAATGCACTTTGTAATGTACATTGTGCATTAATTATGAGCCATACAGAAGTTATAAGAAGTTTTTCACTTACCTGCTCCGTTGCTAGCGTCCTCGTTTCCATGGAGCCGACTAATTTTCGCCGTCTAATGGCCAAATTAGCCGCGCTTGCGCAGTCCGGGTCTTCTTCTTTTCTGAATGGGGCTCCGTGTAGCTCCGCCCCGTCACGTGCCGATTCCAGCCAATCAGGAGGCTGGAATCGGCAATGGACCGCACAGAAGCCCTGCGGTCCACCGAGTGAGAAGATCCCCGCGGCCATCTTCATCAGGTAAGTAAGAAGTCACCGGAGCGCGGGGATTCAGGTAAGCACTCTCCGGTGTTCTTTTTTAACCCCTGCATCGGGGTTGTCTCGCGCCGAACGGGGAAGGGGGGGTTTGAAAAAAAAAAAAAAAAACGTTTCGGCGCGGGACAACCCCTTTAAGATCAGATCACACAATCTGGCTGGATCCTAAGTGTACTGTATATATTAGTTCTCAACTTTATCTTGTTCAGTTCTTCCTTAATACAACACAGCAGTCAACCTAGCAGTCGAGTGTTTGGGGAAGGAAATAAAAGTTGTTGTAGTGTTAGAGGAGCTCCCTCCTGGGGATTAGATATTCACTTGTTTGCATGGAAAATGTAATTGAATTAAAATGAACATGAATCAGTGGATGAGAGTCCAGAATCCTATCGCTGCAAAAACATAGTGACAGTTCCGCGTTCCATTGTGAGAAGTTATCCTTTTGAATTATGTTCTAAGTAGCCACTGTTCTCTTTTAGACCTGCTTCATAGCTTGTGTGTGGATTACAGCCATTTATTTACCCATCACGATTAATTAAGCACCATCACCACTATTGTAAGGTATAAAATCCTAATTTGTAGTTCCCACACAAATCCACACATGTACGTCATCGCAATCTCGTGGGCTCAACAGCTGTGCCTACAAAATCAACAGCAGGAGTGTAGCTGTGATTAGCAGTGACACCCCCATAGTAACATCAACCATTGCAGAAAGCCATTTAATACTTAAAGGGGTTGTCTCGCGGCAGCAAGTGGGGGTATACACTTCTGTATGGCCATATTAATGCACTTTGTAATATACATCGTGCATTAAATATGAGCCATACAGAAGTTATACACTTACCTCCTCCGGTGCTGGCGTCCCCGTCTCCATGGCGCCGACTAAAGCTGCCTTCTCCTTCCATTAGACGCGCTTGCGCTGTCCGGTCTTCCGGTCTGTTGAATGGGGCCGCTCCGGCGTGCTCGCGCCGCACATGTCTTCTGCGCATGCGCAGACCCGCTCTCCGGCGCGAGCACGCCGGGGCAGCCCCATTCAACCGAGCAGAAGACCGGACAGCGCAAGCGCGTCTAATGGAAGGAGAAGGCAGCTTTAGTCGGCGCCATGGAGACGGGGACGCCAGCACCGGAGGGGGTAAGTGTATAACTTCTGTATGGCTCATATTTAATGGACAATGTATATTTCAAAGTGCATTAATATGGCCATACAGAAGTGTATAACCCCACTTGCTGCCGCGGGACAACCCCTTTAATGCACCATGGCTCCCCTTCTTCTCTGCCTGTCAGCCATGGGATCACGATTGATGGGGTTGACTGCTAAATGCTGAGGGCCTTTGGTACTTTAAACAAAAATTGGCTTGGTTCTTACAGGACTAATATATGTGGTTTTTGTAGATATCGGCATCAACATTTTTTCAAAGTGGCCCAAGATTTGTTGGAATTACTGAGCACCTTCCCAGAACTTGTAAGAGAAGTAAGCACTAGCAACATCACTCTCTAGTCATTTCCACTTCATCTGTTTACGATTATTGCCTATTTAGAGGATGGCCCTATGGCTAATACTATGTATTTTAAATATATTTGTATACATGAAGAATCTCATATACCTGTGTTGGACAATCCAGTCTTCCAGTGATGCTAGATGGGTCTTGCAGATGTTTAGTGGATGATGTGTTCAGAGATTCATCCATGACATCATTCATCAGGCAAAGAAGCTACTGAGAGGCCTTTATTGTTCTCAAACACTACTTAATGGAACGATCAAGGGAAAATTAATGAACTGCATTATGGCAGTCCTAAACGACAAGTACATGACCTCTATCTTTCATAGTGACATAATTAGTACAATTGAAAAAGGATATTCGTCCACCAGGTTCAACCAAGAGATGGGGAAAAATGTGGCTGAAGGGGAAGGGGTGTAGGAAACAAAACTTCTATACAATTTCATAAGCACCAATGGTATTTTGCTCTATTTAATGTTCATTGAATCTTTGAATTATGCTTTGCCCCGTCAGACCCTGCACCAGCTTTTTCTGGAGCGTTCTTTAATCAGCTGGTAGAAGCCTCAATTATGCAAAAATGACATGACTGGCATTATTGTGGCTATAGTACAGTAGAGCATCACAACATGAGGCCAACTGACAACCCTTTAGATGGCACAAGTAGATAGAGTTGGTATAGACTGTGGGCAAAGCTGCATCTTTAAAAACTTGTTTGTCACAGTTACAAGCTCAATAACATATTGAAGTGCTTATTTAGTTTAAAAATATATATTTTTATATACCCTTTTAGGCAGTTCTGAATTAATAAGGGGATCTCAGTTCTGTATCCTTATCCGTTGGGCAAAATTGAGAAAGCTTCCCTCACTCTGGAGGACTTCTGCAGTCCTGCATTACATAGACCACCCATTGGCTTTAATGGCAATGTATAAAGCTTCATTTCTCCTATTGTGGCACTGCAAGGATATACTTACTACAAGGTTTTCTAACAGATTACAGCAAATCACTGGGGATTCCAGCAGGGGACACTATGTAATCAATGTATTATTAAAGGACTCTTCTAAAATGTAGAGATAGTTTAATTAAAAGGGGTCAACCCCTTTAAATGCATCTCAAGCAGATGTGATGTGATGCACATTTTAGTTAATTTTTCACTATTCATCTTTACAGGCATATACTATGGAGTCAGGGACCCATGGCAGAATGAAAATGTTCTTACCATCCTTATCTTTGACTAGTTCCCTCAACCAGCCCAATATCTGATCTTATTCTTAGGTTAGAATTGGAACGGTAAGGCAGCAGAACAAGGCAGAAGGTTTGAGAGGCACAAGAAGTAACATGACTCCAAAATGTCCATTGTCAAAGTGGGTATTTGAGACGATAACATTCAGAAGCCCAGAACAGGACTCTATTAAAGATAAACCACTTGACTTTTTCTGTATTATCATATTAATATGGTGGTCATGAAGGAGCAAATGCTAAAGAGAAGACAATTCTCTGCTGATGCCGATCAGCATTTCTGCTATTACCGAGCCCCTTGTGGACCATGGAACTGGTGAGGAAATGTCTCTGCCTGTCACCTAGTTTTCCTGTTATTGTGCAAAACTGGTGTTTGTGAAACACAACAAGGGTCCAGCGTGGAGCACACAGCAAGGACACAGGAGATAATTCCAATGCTGTTGACCCTAATGAATGTTGAAAATTTTATCGCATTTTCTTGGAACCGTGTTTCACCCACTAAAGGTCGTGAGTGCTTACAAAACAAAAAAGATACTTTTCCATGAAATGTGCTGGGACAACGTTAGCCCGACCTTTAATACAAAATAGTCCAAGAGACCTTTCAAGGGTATTTGCACCATTTTTCTTTATTGTTTCAATGCAATAAAATATTAAATTAATAATATTACCAAGAAAATAATCAATGAAGTTTTCAAATAGCCTTGATTCAAAGTCTACTACCATTTTGTATCTATAGCTCTTATGCCGGCTTATGAGTCTCTATGGTAAAAGACTGCAGACGTTAACTGCTAACCAGTTCCAAAGTTGAAGGGTGAAAATTATATTTGCACAAGTTTTCGCACAGATATATATATATACAGAAATTCATTTTCAGCCTCCATCTACGTCTATGGAGAATGTCCGCATTGAATGGATCATCTTTTAGAGTATGACATGTTTTTCTTTATATGCTTGCAAGCAAAATTCATACAAAAACACCTTTGTATAGCCATACAGGTCATACAGATTAGATTTTGTAGCCTGACTCTTTATTTCTTTGGTCCAAGTAAGGGGTTTCTTCTAGCTTTGCTATACATTATTTGAATATCAGAATGCATCTCCAGGCCAATGCCCTCTTTCCTACTTCTGAAGGTTACAGCCATGATTACTTCAAGAAGGATCTCTCCAGATGCTAAATATTGAGTTGTACCAGCATTCATATATAGCACCACCAAGCAAATTGCCTAGCACATTAAAGGGGTTGTCCCGCGGCAGCAAGTGGGGTTAAGCACTTCTGTATGGCCATATTAATGCACTTTGTAATATACATCGTGCATTAAATATGAGCCATACAGAAGTTATTCACTTACCCCCTCCGTTGCTGGCGTCCCCGTCTCCATGGTGCCGTCTAATTTCAGCGTCTAATCGCCCGATTAGACGCGCTTGCGCAGAAGGGTCTTCTCCCTTCTGGTCGGTCCGGGCAGGAGCGGCGTTCTGGCTCCGCCACCTTCTACGCATCATCGCGTAGCTCCGCCCCGTCACGTGTGCCGATTCCAGCCAATCAGGAGGCTGGAATCGGCAATGGCCCGCACAGAGCCCACGGTGCACCATGGAAGGAAGACCCGCGGTGCATCGTGGGTGAAGATCCCGGCGGCCATCTTGGAGGAAAAGAAGAAAGAAGTTGCAGAGAGGGGATTCGGGTAAGTAAATTTTTTTTTTTTATTTCAACACATTCCTTGGGTTTGTCCTGCGCTGAACGGGGGGCCTATGCAAAAAAAAAAAAAAACCGTTTCGGCGCGGGACAACCCCTTTAAGAGTTAAATGAACAGATGTAGTACGCCAAACTCAAATAGGCAGGCACTGTTCTTATTGTTTGTGATCTGTGAGATACCAACAGTCATGATGAAATGACTCTAGAGGCTCACCATGGTCTAACATAAACCATAAACTAATATAAACCCATTATCACTATACTCTGAGGATTCAGATGTACTGTTTGGTCTGAGTTTTTGGACAGTGCCACAATGTTCATAATTCAGCCTCACTCATGGATTTGAAACAAAGTCATCAATACGTGAGTGAAGTGGAGACTTTTAGTTTGAATTCAAGGCGTTTAACAAAAATGTTGCATTAATATTTTAGGAATTACAGCCATTTTGTACATAGTCTTTCCATTTTTAGCTAGACAAGTGATTGAGGAGCAGTTATCCCATGTGACATGTTACATCATTATTTCATTAAAAGTTATTGACATAATTTCAAACTTGTGACATAAATTTATGACAAAAGAAGGACACCATCATTAGGCAGAAAAAAACTGAACACATCTATCAGAGAGATAGAAGAAATGTGAGGAGCATCCAAATCAACAATCTGGTATATTCTTAAAAAGCAGGAAAGCGTTGGTGAGCTCAGGAACACCAAAAGGTCTGGAAGAACATGGAAGACAACTGAAGTGGACGATCACAGAAATTCCTAACTTATGAGAGAAACCTTTCACAACATCTAGCCAAGCAAAGAACAATCTCAAGGAGGTAGACCTGTCATTGTCATAGTCTTCAATCGAGAGATGTCTTGAATGGAAATACAGAGGGTAAACCATTGGTAATACTCAAGAACCGAAAAGCCGGGTAAAACTCTGTTAGAAAACTTAAATAAAGGGTTCTCAGTTCTGAAACAAGATTTTATGGACAGATGAAACCAAGATGAATTTATACCAAAATAACGGGAAGAGAACATGGTGGAGGCAGTGTTAGTGCATGGGCATGTATGGTGCCAGCAGAAGTAGGTCATTAGTATGTGTTGATGATGTGATGGGTATAAATGTAGTAGGATGAATTCTGAAGTGTATAGAGAGACTCTCTGTTCAGATTCAGTAAAATACTGGAAAACTAACGGGGTGATGAGTCACAGTACAGATGGATAATGACCCAAAACATATCATAAAAGCAACCCAAGAGGCAAACAAATGAAATATTCTACAACGGCCATGCCAGTCATCTGATCTCATCCTCATTGACCATACTTTTCACTTACTGAAGCAAAACTGAAGGCAGAAACCCCCCATATACAAGAAACCCCTAAAGGTGACTGCAGTAAAAGCCCCTCAAAGTATCTGATGCGAGGCAGCTCAGCATCTGGTGAGGCCCATGTGTTCCAGACTACAGGCAGTCATTGACTGAAGAGAATTTACATCTAGGTGTTAAAAATATTCTTTATATTTATAATCGTTAGTTTATCCAATTACATATGGTCCTGTGAATATGGAGGGACTATGGAAAGAATGGCTCTAATTCCTAAACAGATAATGCTATGCTTTTGGTAAACCCCTTGAGTTAAATCTGAAAGTCTACACTTCTATCACATATTGATGGCTTTCTTTCACAGAGGCTAAGTTATGAAAATTGTGTCACTGTCCAAATACTTCTAGACCCAACTTTATGAATGTGTATTTCTATGATGATAGTATTATAATGTTGTATTGATGTCTAATATCTTTTCAATATAGTTTGCTTTTTTAAAATATATTTCTATGAGTTCCAATAAATTTGGCCTGAAAGCACTTAATACAGTATATCATCATAACTCCAATTCATCATTCCATCACCAGATGACACTGACGGAAGCACCTGTTTTAATGACTTGACAGTGCCACCTAGTGGCAGAAATATCCATTTAAGAGTACTTTTTGAAAAACCTGAACAGACAATGGCTTGTACCTTCTTCTAAGCACTGGTTCTCTACTGAAACTTAGCATGGAAGCTGAGGGTCACAATTTTTCCTCCTTTTAGGAAAAAAATCCTTCCTGACTCCAATCTTGCAATCAGAATAACTTTATAATAATAAGGGATTATTATTATTACATAGACAGATCAGTGGTTTCAGTGGAGGCACTACAGAACACTTGCCACCATACTCCTCCACACATGACAACTGATCACTAGGGGGGCACCCCATGATCAGCTTGCCATTGGGTACCTCTCTAGCAAAAAGGGAGTGCCCAATGTAACATAGTAGTCCAAATGCATTACCAGGACTTCTCTGGGCTCCTTGTCTGGCGGATCTCATTTGGTGTGAGATGATAAGTCAGTTATTTACGTTCATGCGGAAATACATCAGAAAGACAATCAGTCACCTCCGTGTTAATTAAAATATGTCCTTTTTTGCTTTTAAATGATCTTAAAAGCACCATATATTGATATGCTTCAAGCCCAAATGCAACAGAAAATGGTGATTTTATGGTTTAAATGCAATAAAGTAATATTCTACTGTTGAGTTGCTGGGTTTCCCATCTTCCAAATTATCTTTGTACCTGAGCTCCTGGAGAAGGATGATTAATGTTGCAGCTGTAGAAGAAAATTAATTTTTCCATGGAGCTTTGGGGTCTACTACTGTGCCCTGCCTCTTGTATGAGTCAAAAAAGGAGCGTGGTGGGTCCTCCTTTTAACAGGCCCTTACATCCTGTCCAGTTGCCTAATCCCACTCCTAAATGCAGTTTTTCATGGCTGGCTCATTTGCAATCCACATTGAAATGCTGCTAACTACTTTTTGCTGTTTAGAAGTTCATGTTTGCAGTTGTTGGCCAAGTATGTCACCGATAGACAAATCTGGAGTTAAATTAGTTGTGGTAGGGAAATTCAAGCCATAGGTTGTCTTAGACTCATGGATCATTTACTCTAATTAAAAAATGTGATTATTACAAATTGTGTTCCCACAGTGATCAACACAGTAAAAAGAAGCTTATGCTAATACATAAATCTAGGTAGAAATAAAAAGGAATTATAGCTATTAATGGCAATCTCCTCAGGCAGTCATTGTGTGTCTATGCACAGTTATCTACTGAAGAAGATCCTAACATCATACTATAAGTATCCTTACATTGCTTCCAGTTGTCCATAAATCGGTATTATATTTGGTGGCCGCTGACCTAGCATAACAGTTTCCATAAAAGACTACATTTCTATCCATCCATTATGCACATCATACTCCAATTTGGAGGAGAGGATAGCAGCTTGTTTAAGATTGGAGTGTGCAGATATTTTTAGGATTAAAATACTAAAGGTACCTTTACTGGGGATGATTATAGCCCAAATAATCATGAAAACAGTGAATTTGAGTGATAGTCGCCCTGTGTACAATTAGTTGCTGACAGGACACTGAGCGAGAAATTGTTCATTTGCCAGCATTATTTGTTTTTTAGCTCACCTAAGAACCAAGTGACTGTCAGCCCATGTTAATGTAAGATGGATGAGTAGTGCCCTGCTCCCCTCTAGCTTATGGTTACAGCTCAACTACTATTAGCCACTCTGTAGCATTTTGGTTGGAGCAGTAGATTTAGGTTAAAGACTGTTGTCAAAGTTGGCCACAAGAGGGAGCTTCAACATAAGCAGAGGTTATTGCTAACAGAAGTGAATGGAGCTATAGAGACTACATTGGAAAACTTCCAGAAGAGGCGCTGATTGGATGTCACTGCATAGAGAGGTCTGTAGATATAGTGGTGGAGACTGTGCCTATGGACAGTGCAGCAGGCAGTGTCCCCATGCTGGGGAGCTGCCAAGAGTGAGACTGCCAGAGTCTAAAAAGGGCCATGATGACTCAGGGGCTAAAGAGATGTCTGAAGGGAGGATCGGTGAAGGACCCCACAGTGCATCAGAGGAGAGGGAGTCTCCCTCCCTGTAGATGCGGGACATTGAAGCACTGTTGTTGAAGTGTGACAGAACCATCAGCACGAAAAAGAAGGACCAGCTTGATGGCAGGGCTGATACTCAGTGAAGGGGATGACTCATGGATGTCCTTGATTCCCCAGGACTATGTAGAGTCAAATTCCTAGCCAGTGGTGGGAATATGGACTTTTAGGGACTTTGACATGCCAGCTTACCAAGAGAGTTTGGCACCATGGGCTATTGCATAGTGCAAGGCCTTGCAGGGTTAGTTATTACATGTTCATGGATAATGTATTGATGAATCTATGATATTTGTAATGGTGCTACCAGGGAGAGGGCAGCAATCCTGATGTAAAGTAATTTGTGACATCTCAGTGGAATAGCGCCTACAAAGTTGTGTGTCGTGTGTGATAAGGACGTGGCACCTATGCAGCATGGGGTCAGGTCTGTGGATGAGGAAGCCCAATGTAATGGTAGTGCCGCATGTTTCATGAGAGAGATCCTTGTCCTGGTGACATCAATGACGTCTCTTGTTTAGTGAGTTAAGGAAGCAGCTTCTACCGAGTGTAAGGGCTCAGTCTGAAGATAGAGATGCAGTTATTGGGCAACGATTAGAGAGGACCGGTGAGTCATGTGCTTTGCTGCTGCCGCAAGGAGGTGTTATATGCCAGTGTGAAATGCTGAATGATGCCAACCGTGATAATGTGTAAAGTTCTGATTGCCTAAGAAAAATGTTCCGTACCAATGACAAGAGTTATGACGCACATGGAAATGATGCCAGATAGAAAGGTATGCCAGTGTGTAATGGGAAAAAAGGTACTTTGTGATAGTGGTGGTTAGCGATGGGTAAAAGCGTATGGCATACAGGAGGATATAAGGAAAGTATATTGTTACACCTACAGTGCACTGAGTCCGCAAGGTTCGGAGACATGCCACTGAGCTTCGAAATTATAGCAAGCTAAGGGATGCAGATAATAGTTACAAGTTTGAAATGCCTTGTCGTACCGTTGTAGATAAATATGTTTGCAATGCTGTTATGCCAAGTTATTATGTAATCAAGTACAAGTACAGAATGATGCAAATTGCATTTTGTTCAGTAAAAGGTATTTCTTATTAAAAAAAAAATATGTGCTGCCTCCGCCCTATCACCACCACGCCATAGTACCACCGGCCTGCTTCATAAACAGGAGTCGCTCAATGTTTGAGTGACTGCCTGTTTACTGGGCGACTAGAAGAGATCTCTAGTCCGCTCAGTCTCCATTCACTGAATGATCGTCACTCCTGTGGAAAAACACAGCAGTAATAGTCGTTGGGACGGCTGTTGGGCACTTATACGAGTCTTACAGTCATCCTTTGTAAAGGGACCTTAAAGGGGTTGTCCCGCGAAAGCAAGTGGGGGTATACACTTCTGTATGGCCATATTAATGCACTTTGTAATGTACATTGTGCATTAATTATGAGCTATACAGAAGTTATTCACTTACCTGTTCCGTTGCTAGCGTCCTCGTCTCCATGGTGCCGTCTAATCTTCAGCGTCTAATCGCCCGATTAGACGCGCTTGCGCAGTCCTGTCTTCTGTCTTCTGAATGGGGCCGCTCGTGCCGGAGAGCGGCTCCTCGTAGCTCCGCCCCGTCACGTGCCGATTCCAGCCAATCAGGAGGCTGGAATCGGCAATGGACCGCACAGAAGCCCTGCGGTCCACCGAGGGTGAAGATCCCGGCGGCCATCTTCACAAGGTAAGTATGAAGTCACCGGAGCGCGGGGATTCGGGTCAGTACTACCCGGTTTGTTTTTTTTATCCCTGCATCGGGTTTGTCTCGCGGCGAACGGGGGGGCTATTGAAAAAAAAAAAAAACGTTTCGGTTAAGTACTCAAGTTTTGAGACCTGAGCAATTTGAGGGTTTAGCAATGGTGTATTTGGGGGTTGAGCTATTAGCTATTTCCGAATCACTGAAGTAACCTGAATGTGGCCTCACTTACACAACTGTGTTACAAGTTCCTAGTTGTGTGTAGCTGTAATACAATATTGATACAGTAGCAATCTGTGAGTCTATTTAGCACCTCTGTAGCTCTGGAATCAGGGCATGTTCTATCCAGTGCCGGATTAACCATTCGGCAAATAAGGCACATGCCTTAGGGCCAGCCAAAAATCCAGGCCACAAAAAAAAAATTGATAATTATTATCAGGGGATGACAAGACTTGGAATTTCCAAGTCCAAGTGTCAGTGCAACTCTCTCAGTGCAAGTCTAGACTTTGTTCAGGTGCGCTCGTCCGTAAATCAGGAAGGAATTGTCACTTTAACAAAAGTATAACTGAAAATTACGCTTTTGTACTGTTTTGCAGTTCATCATGCATTTCCGAACTCGGAACTAGCACTTCAAGTTTATTTCTCTCTAATGGCTACGAACTGCTATGGGGAACGCTCATTTTCGCAACTAAAAAGAATTGAAGATGTTAATCAATGATGGGGCGATAACGTCTTGGTATACTGACACTTCTCTGCATTAAAAGTGATTTGCTTCATAAAATTGACTTCAAATACTTTCAAAAATATTGGTTGTTCTGAATTTTTTGGTATAAATTTTCTGTTGTTAAATTTAACTTTCTTCCTTTCCTTGGTGAGCCAAAAATATCTGTATTTTCAGGCCAGCTATCAAAATGTGCCTTAGAGCCAGCAGAGCCTTAATCAAGCTCTGGTTCTATCAGATGACATATTAAAGAGGTATTCTCCCCTAGAAGCACTACTCTCAAGGAAACTATTTGGAGGTACACAGAGTGCCTACTGGTCCATAATACAGATGACTAGATAGTTCATGCAACACAGTACAAGGTCCATGCAAGTGACAATAGACCAAATACATGAGCCCTAAAAGGTCCTCAAGATTGGAGTACTATTTTTGGATAACAGTTCTGGATATTTTAGAACCAGAGCAGCGAAGGGTAAGTCAAGACTACGTTAAATATTCTAGCGTACTGAATCCTCAGGAATGAAGCTCTGGGCATTTCAAGGTCAGAGTACTAGATGTAGTCAAGATCACAGTACCAGGTATTTCAACAAAAGAGTAATGAATATATCACATTAGAGTACTTAGTGCTAAAGATCACAGTACTGGATATTTTAGGGTCACAATACCAGATATTTTAGGATTTGAGCACTGGATATTTTAAGATCGCAGTACTGGATATTTTAGGATGAGAGTACTGCATATTCCATAGTCCAGGGGTGTATCTATAGGGGGTGCAGAGGCAGCAGTCGCTACCAGGCCCTGGAGATTTAAGGGGCCCCTCTACCATACAAGAAAGAGCCAGTTTTTTTAATGCACATGGATGGTTGGGGGACCATATTACAGATTTTGCATTGGGGCCTCCTATATTTAGACTCTGCCCAATCTTTTAAGATTCTAGCAATGTCACTGGCTGCCGGTGTTGAATTGATGGGTTTCTTAAGAGACCCAACGATGTAGAGGAAAGTTGTGGTGGGGCCTCCATGCTGAATTTTTGTATCCAGGCCCCTGAGTCTTTAACTACGCCTTTGCCATAGTCATAATACTGGATATTTTAGGGCTAGAGTATTGGATATATTTTTTGGTTACAGTACTGGATATTTTAGGGTTAGCACACTGTATAATTCAAGGTTACAGTATTGGGTAGTCAGGATTGTTCTGGGTTGTGAGGCAGAAGGATTGAAATCTGTAGCTGCTTTCAGCAGAAATAAGATCAGCTATGACTAAGGAAATGTTTTAGCAGCTCCATCCACTCATTGTCTAAGAACAGGTTCTACTAGTTGGGGGACTTTCACTTTATACTGTGTATATTGTGTACTTGGAGTCAATGCTGTAGTTATTGCTAGTTATATAATAGTACAGGGTAACACACCAGCAACCATTCTGTCTTATAAGATTCTTCTCTGTTCTATATATTACTATTTAAATATATACATCATTAATATGTAAATAACATTCAACAATAATCACAAATGATCGCAGATGGTGTGTAGGATGGTGGCGATGTGGAAAACATAGGGTTAAACTGACCAAGCAGAGTACGAGAGAGGATCTTCTGCTAAAGCCAGATTCTGATGCAATGAAGAACCCCTACTATTACATGCCACAAACGTCTACTAGAAGACAACTCCAACTGACACTGACTTTGCCAGGGTCAAATAACCTGTAGCTCGCCCCCCTCTCCACTCTCGGGAGGGGTAGTAGGGGGATTCCAAGTCTGCTTCGCGATCTTCTCCTATTGATTTCAATGGGGCTATAGCGCTGCTGCTGAAAACCTACAAATCTACTGAGACATCACTGATGATATACAGTATCCCATGTGTCAATGAATAAAATAAAATGTTTTTTATAAATGTGGGTTGTGTTCTCAGAACTATTTCCTCTGGTGGGCCTAGAATACCCTAGTTTGACCTTGATAACCATCATTGCTAAAGTGAAACCAACAGAAAAAAAAAATTATTCTCTTATACCACCATACATTTATACAACAATGCGTAGCTTGCAGAAGGCTGGTGGATCACCATGATGAGCATACCTGCCATGCCCAGGTGGCACCACCTAGTGGGAATAGGGGATGGCAAGAGAACTGGAGTTTATATGTACATTATTTAAAGAGGGTCTGTCAGAAGATTTATTCCTACCAAACCACTAACTCTGCTGGGTGTGGGAATTAACCCTTCGAGTACGCAGCTAATTTTTTTTTTTTCATTTTTGACTGTTAAAAAAACATAACTTTTTAAATTTTCCATCAACATAACCATATTTTTTTAGTGACACCATTTAATATACCATATAATGTACTAATTAACAAAAAAAAAATGTACACCATGGTTTCGTTTTTACAGCGTTCACCGTATGGTAAAAGTTACATGTTAACTTTATTCTGCGGTCAGTACAATTCCAGGAATACCAAATTTATGTAGTGTTAATTATGCTTTAATACTTTTAAAAAGCTACTTTGTATCGCTGCATTCTGACACCCTTAACTACTTTATTCTTCCAACATACAGAGCTGTTTGACTGCTTGTTATTAGAGGGATGAGCTCTGATCTTTATTGGTACCATTTTGAGGTAGATATGATTTTTTAATCAGTTTTATTTACTTTATTTCATTTTTTTGGGTGGGGTAACAAGGGGACTGAAAAAAACAGCAATAGTCATGGTCAGCTGACCATGGCAGATGGGTAACAAGAGACACAAACTTGTGAAGGGGCCATCTATGTTTCTGGATGTCTCAGAAGCACTTTTTTAGGCCAGCTTCACATGGGCGTTAAAATCGCATGAGATTTGTGCATTTTTCAGATGCACTAATTTCTCACAAATATGAAACCCATTCATCTGAATGGGATCATACACATGAGCGATGTTTTTCTGCATGCTACCGCGATGCGATCTTTGAACGACTGCCTGTTCAATGTGAATGGAAATGGGCAGCCAGAAGAGATCTCAGGTGTGCGCTGCCTCAATTCACTGAACGACTATTGCTGCTGTCTGAATGCAAGAGGTCATTGGGACGGCTGTCAGATACTTGTGCTCATAAAAGTTGGGGTACCTTTTGCTGCTGTAGATTAACAGGACCTGAGCTGCTCGTTGGTTGGCTGATGGGCTGGGTATAAAAGGCAGGTCCTGTTCCCAGGTTGTGCGGTGACTCAGCAGTTTTTACAGAGAACAGAGAGCCGTGTGAGGAGTGAGCGGGCCCAGTACAACTGGGGGGCTGGGTTTTCCAATACCAGAGGGAGAGAAAGCAAATTTGATTCCTGGAATGGTGCCACACAGTTGTTATAAAACAAGTGCGAGAAGGCAGTCTGCCGTTCATTCAAGGAAACATCAGCTGCAGTTACCAACCGCAAGAGACAAGCTTTCACTAGAAGAGCGAACACCAGCGAGAGCATAGTACGACAGCCAGTATCAAGATATTCAAATTTTGGTTGTGTGTAATTGTGAGTACCATCATCCAGGCTCCTCACCAGTAAAACAGATTGTTTTGACTTCATCACTGTACAGCCTCCCCAAAGATACTGTGCTAATAATTTTGTTCAGTAGACGGTGACTGCATATTACAGGTAGCAAATTTAGTCATTTGGTTAACCCAGGTTCCTGCAGCACCAAGTTACTTCAGAGGAGGCTCCTATTTTCAAATAGTATCTGTGGAGCTATTTACTCCCAACTAGGGTAAAGCTGTTAGCCAGCACTGTTGCTGCCAGATCCCATTGAAAACAATGGGCGATATCGCACATTCTTCTTTGCGATGCAAGGTTAGCGTGGAAACATCGCTAATGAGAATGAAACCATTGAAAATCATTAGTTTCATTATCATGCATTTTCACTCACTCTCGCATCGCAGGGAAGTCGTATTGCCAGTGTGTAAGAGCCCTAATGAATACAAATACGGAGGCAAAAACAGACAAAAGTATCACATGCTGCACTTTTAAAACACAGCCATGTAAATAGATATATTTAGCTCTGTATTACGGTCCACAAAACCCCGACCAAATACGGGATAAAAATCTACCCGTCTGAAAGCAGCTAATTTCTATAATGTTCCAGGTATAGTGTTCTCCTAGGG
Organism: Eleutherodactylus coqui; assembly: GCF_035609145.1. NCBI lineage: Eukaryota > Metazoa > Chordata > Amphibia > Anura > Eleutherodactylidae > Eleutherodactylus > Eleutherodactylus coqui. The sequence goes on along the minus strand of NC_089842.1, from coordinate 100,295,901 downwards.
AATCACTGAGTACAGAAGGTCCATATTGGCTGCATAAAGTGCATTATTCCCCCTTAATTTCAAAACGAATGTGTCACTGTGTTTAAGAAGTATAGGAACCATTCTTAGATGCCCACCCAATGATATACACGATGGAGGTCCATGAACATAATAGGGAAGCCTGACCATTTGTCCATATGGGGCCAAGATATTTTTGATGAAAGCTTTGCCCCATCTGTTTAGCTCCCTGTTTTAAGTGTACCTGGCTCATGGCATGTGCACTTTAATTTAGTAGCCGTACAAATTTCAACTGTGATGATGACATTGTAAAAATTGAAATTAATTAGTTATAATTGATGCGTTGGAGTAAGATGCTCATCATCACTTCATTTTGCAGGATTAATTCCCCACAAAACTGTGTGCATTTGAATTCTACCCGTAAAATAAATAACTGTAGGCACAGGGATGTAGGTGGGTAGAACTTTGCCAAAAGCAACTGGAAACATGAGGAAACCGCACCCAACATGAAAGCCACCAATAATTTGTTTATGGAGACTGGAGCGTAAGGAAGGTGTTGCTTGTCACACATCAGTCAGTATTGAAATTGAAGACAACCTCCTCAGCCTTCTCATATATCTTCTCATGTTCAAAGTACTTTGTCACTGTCACAATGAGATTGACGCAGTTGAGTTAACTAGCTTAGCTGCATGGATTCTCAGCAGTGGGTGAAGGACAAACTTCTAGTATAACCAGCCACTGGACAGCATCCATCCAACACATTAATAAACTGTAATTTGGTGACACCATGCTCTACATCAATAAGCAGAGCATCAATACTAACCTTTGACTTGGTTGAACAACTGAGACATGTTCCACCTATGGAACACAAATGCTTAGACTCTATATTATCTCCAGTAGGTACTTGGTTCAGGTGTACAACATTTCTAGAAGATCATAGTGATAATTATTTCATACTTAAAGGCGTTGTCTAGTATAGAAAACCCTCATATCCTATTAGGGAATTTTTAGGGGAGTCTCCATAAATATTAGACTAAAGTAGATGAAAGTGGACAACTAAAGCAATTATTTGTTGGGTGAAATATAACAATGAAGGATCATTTCAGCAGCCCAATGACAGACCATCATCGCTTGGAAAGAAGTCAACTGTGTTTGAAAGTTTTTCGTTCTGCTTTTTGACGAAATTTCTTTCTTTGAAAGAATGCTCTTAGGAAGATCTTTCGTCTGTCGCCCGGTATCATTGAACAAGTGTGGAAAGTTAACCCTTTCCAATCCACTGTCTGACGTCTGAAGACATTCTGATTGAAGGCTGTACAGCTCCGATGTTGGAAGACTCCCGGCAGGGTATTTTTACTGTATATTACTGGCTGCTCTGTTGTCGGGGGCCTTGCCAGCATGCCCCATACCGCAGTACTGGCTCTAGCCAGCAGATGGTGCCATTGTATAATGGCAGAAAGAGAAAGCCACCTAGGAAGCCCTGAATCCAAAATTGGATTGCAAAGGGTTAAACAGCTGTAATGGTCAGTATGGTCTAACATGCGTATGGCTGTGTCTGTGCAACAAATGTTTTATAGACAATTGTTTGTTCCACAGGAACCACTATGGATACACTAGTGCAATTTTTGATGTGAGTTTGTCAGGCAGTGCATCACTAGCAACAGTATAAGATTACTCAGGTATTCACCTCAAGGCATAACTGGTACTCATCCAAAGACCAAAAAAGCGTGCCTGGCTGTACTCCGACCACAATTTTTTTCTATTTCAGTGTCGTATTGCAGTACATTTTGTAGCAGATTATCCAATATTCTGTATTATCACGTTGTCATATAAATATATTTAATTGTAAGGTGTAGATCATCTAGTGGAAGCTAGAGGACATGTGCACCCCCATTGAAATCAATAGGTTCCATTCTCTGCGTTTTGAGCATGCAAAAACACATGCAAATACGCCTGTGTAAATCTGCCTTGAATCTACATTTTCCAAAATTTCCACTGATTGCAAAGCAGAAGAACTGTACCTGCAGCACCAGCTCTCCACTAAAACTTGTGATACAGACTTTTTGCTTTACTCTATACATGATTTTCCTCAGACTCACCCCTTCAATTTTGGGCTAGATCACCCTTCCTCCTCTGCTCAAGAATCTTTAGATACATCATTTTTTTCATTTTTGAAATGTTTATTATTTTCTCAGTTGCTCAGTAAATAAGGTTCATCTAATATTCATGGAACACAAGTCCCCCTGTTGTGGAAAACCTGTCAAAATATATTTTAAGGCTATGGATGGGAAAACTGGACTCATGTTTACACAAGTGCAGACAGCAAATTCCATCTGGAAGCTCATGAACAGCTTCCTTATCACTTTCTGTTAGTTTGGGTATCGGTGAACTGACTTAAAAAAACACACAAGTTCCATTTCTGCTTCTCCTTATACAGACATTGCAGGGATTGCTCCCAGATGTGAATGTGTAGGAGCAGCCTAGTGACCTCTGTGACAGCTGCACTCTCATTCGCCAAAAACATTATAAAAAAGAAAAACCTTAGTACAGGGTGCTCCAATTTGTCCAGCAGTTGCAAAAGGACAACAGATCAGCACCAAAATCTGCTACGTGTGAATGCACCATTGGGGTGTCATTACTCACTACGGTATACAAAAAAACATTAATCTAAACAATCACTCTGGCCACTGGCAAAAGTGGTACTGAAAAGAGATATAAGTAGGAAACTTTGTAGAACACTTAGCTAGGTGGGGAAAAACTTTTTGAAACTATGGTGCTGCCAGTTGGTCATCTTGATGGCAGGCAACTTGGATTCAGCCCAAGAGTATCCTGAAGATCGGAAACAAATTCACATTAGGTGTCCGAGGCTTCTAATCAAGAACACCCAGGAAAATAGCTGGTAAGTGCACAAACTGTCATTAAACTAATTTAGAAGTTCAGAGAAACTAGTAGTGCCCAGGACAAACGGAGAACTGGTTGGCCGAGCAGTGTTTTCAATCCCCAGGTGTTGACAGTTGTGCTAGCTGTTTTCACGAAAAGTCCACAAAAAAGCACCAAAATACTGGAATTGGAGCATGTAGTGAGTCAATCAACTGTCGAAAGGATCATCAAGACACACAAGTGGCACCTGTAGAAATTGCATCTATAAGAGTAGTTATGTGATGATACCCCTCTTGCCGAGAACCACATTTTGCTCTACTGGCTAATATGCTACCAAACATTTTTCATGATACACCTGGTAGATGCTTGGTATTCTGTCAGTGGACATTACAAATGTGTGAACAAAATGCATGATTCTCAAGTTCTGTCTTGTTTAGTGACCCATGGCAAGTCAGTGGATGCCATTTGTTTAGACCCTGATGATTCCCATTTTAACAAGGATGTGGTGATTTCTGCAACAGCGCCATCTCTGGAAATCTCCATATATTTTTGTCACAACCACTCTATTGAAATTAATGGAGCTCTAGCAGAATCAATGGAAATCAATCCATCAGTCAGACAAGGATTGTGTTGGAGATTTCCAGTTCTTGAATTTGGGCATTTCACAAAGCTCTGCCAGTCCTTTGTATTAGAGTTCAGCTCATGGGCCACCACTGTTGTTCTTTGTTAGAATCTGATGATGAAGTGGAGTTCCACTTTAATTACAAGAATTTAAGTTATTGTCTGTAAATTCACTGTCAATGTGGGATTAAACGGCTGAATCAGAAATGCCTGGTCCTGTTGTCCTGCCGTTCTGCACGTATAGTAGGAATCTTCTACTGCAACGTGTACCTTGCCTCGTATAAACACCTTTAACCTTGAAAATGAATTTATTGTCATGTGGTTTCCTCTAGCCTGGAGACTTAAAAGTTCAGTAATAATTAACCATCTGAAAGGGTTTAACACAATGCAACTCAAAAATAAAGATATTGCGCATAAAATTTGCACTTTTTGCACTAAGATAGATTAGTTATGTCTGTTGTCAGAAACCAAAATTTTCTTTATCTCTATATATTTCATTATACGTCATAATTGTAATGGCAAAATCTTCAGTTTCCTCAGTCTTATAATGTATACACACAGCAGTAGCATGTAATATTGTCTATATCTGTGAGAATGCAAGCTCAATGAGTATCCTTCTCACAAGCAATTATAGTAGTGGTTTTGGTGTAAATGTTGTATTAAATATTACTGTAGTGGCCCAGAGTTAAAGGGGTTGTCCCGCGCCGAAACGGGTTTTTTTTTTTTTCAATAGCCCCCCCGTTCGGCGCGAGACAAACCCGATGCAGGGGTTTAAAAAAAAAAACGGATAGTGCTTACCTGAATCCCCGCGCTCCGGTGACTTCTTACTTACCTTGCGAAGATGGCCGCCGGGATCTTCACCCACGGTGGACCGCAGGTCTTCTCCCATGGTGCACCGTGGGCTCTGTGCGTTCCATTGCCGATTCCAGCCTCCTGATTGGCTGGAATCGGCACACGTGACGGGGCGGAGCTACGAGGAGCCGCTCTCCGGCACGAGCGGCCCCATTCAGAAGAAAGAAGACCGGACTGTGCAAGCGCGTCTAATCAGGCGATTAGACGCTGAAAATTAGACAGCACCATGGAGACAGGGACGCCAGCAACGGAACAGGTAAGTGAATAACTTCTGTATGGCTCATAATTAATGCACAATGTACATTACAAAGTGCATTAATATGGCCATACAGAAGTGTATACCCCAACTTTGTTTCGCGGGACAACCCCTTTAACGGGGCCCCTCCATAAGTATGAATGTGTTTGCCTCGTGTCATTGTATTGTCAGTGTCTTCAATGTGTGTGCATTTGATGTGGATTGCACCTCTGCAGCACTGAATGGATTAACATCTGGGTTATGTCTGGAAAATGTATCTTGTTGTGTGTCACGTGATCATGTTTTATATATGTGTATGCAAGGTGTAGTGCAAGGGTCTTCTTGCAAAAGTCAGTCTGCAAGTTGGTTGGAGTCTGGGAAAGTGAGAGCCTTGTAGTGAGTAGGAGAAACTGTGCCATGTCCTATGAGGTTTTCCAGGATGGAAGAAGCTGAGCGATGGCCAGATGTGTGCCATGGGTCCTATTCACCCAGGCCTTCTTGCTATCAATGTGGAGGACTGAGAGAGTGAGAGGAGCTGCCATACAGTGTTGAGCGCCTGTCTTCCAAATGAGAGTGTTGACCGGTAGAGAGCTGGAGAGAGAAAGAGAGTGGCTGAGAGCAGAACCCCAAAGATAACTAGGACTGTGGACTCATCTGTCATCCTGTGAATCCTCCCTGTCGCATCACTATTGTGTCTGCAACGGTGTCCTGCCTGCGTGTGTAAAGTTTTGGACTGTAAACTTTTATTTGGGGTAAACGTGCTCTAGCGACCGTTCCCTGTTTTGATCATAAAGTTATCCCTGTGTGTGAACTGCTTATTTCCAACATCTGGATTCACCACAGAGGACGGAACAGTGGTGTCACGAGTGACAAGGACTTAAGGTAAACATTAAACTTTGTTTTCTCCGTGAAACTTCCCCAGCAGTAACTTGGATGGGTCACGCACTACCCCCAGGGGAGAAGATGGTAGAGCCCCATGACAAGGCCTTAATCTATCCCGCTATCTCCTCGGCTGTGGGCCCGCTCCTCGGACACTGCACTACCTTAACCTAATCTTTAAAAAAACTGTTGCACCAGTACTCAGGTGATTGCTGTATGCCGGGATCCTGGAAAGCCTTAATTAGGGGTAGTTCATTCAGCTGAAGCAGAGGATGGAAACACCAGGAGGTCAGTTTTTGAGAGGGTCAACTTTAGCTAGAGAGAGGACATAGTGTTAGAGACAGTCGGTGGCATTCTGAAGGAACAGTGCTGTGAAGTCATGGGAAGAGGTGTATAGCTGGGTGTTGTCAGCATTGAGATGGTACTGATAGCCAAATCACTGCTACCAGCAATCTTCCTTGCAAATGATCATCCACAAGCATTTTCCAGTCTGTGACTTTGTTGCTTGGTGTTGAAGGGAGGAATCTACTCCATTAGTTTGATGCAGCAAAATTTTCACATTTATTGGTAATACAGAACTTTGTGCTTTTCTCTCTCTCACACAGGAACCACAGCCTAGAGCTGCACCAGTGCCGCATTGAAATGGCGGTCTTCACTCCGCAGAGTATTCTGCAGGAAGCCACGGTACATTTAGCAGGGACTGTCTCTATCTCAGCATAGCCTTCTGCTTGAGCTTGCAACTACCAGGCAGAGCCCAGCTACGTTTTCTCTTTAATAGAGCCCTTCTGCCTTACTTACAAAAGAGATCATTTTATTGTTCTCCAGGCATTGCTAAGCACCTTCCCTTCTCCTGGAACTTGAGTTCCTCCCACCAGGTCCTGAGGCATCACAATACTTAAACATTTCAAAGAAACAATAAGGAACAAACAGAAATAAAATATATAGACCGTAGCGGTCATCTTCTTACACAGCCATACATTGTTCCTGTATCAGCCCGCCTTTTGCCCCCTCCATCGAGCTCTTCCAAAATGTCTCTCATTTCCTGTCTGATACCACGAGATGAGCAACGCCGAAAACAACAGATGACCGGATACAGGAAGAACCGTAAAAAGCGTATCCATTTATCTATCCATACGTTTTATTTATGCAATCTTTGGCATGCCCATAAAGGGCAGATATGTTAAATGCTATAAAAGAGGCTAATAAAGCGGAAATGAGGAAGTTTTCATACGCTCAACCTTTGTGTCGTGTGATATCTTCTTGTGCGCACAAAACCTTTTAAGATTAATTTGGAAGAGTGCAAACATTCGCATTGATCACTCCGTGGACCCCCAAAGGTCATCCACGACAACTTCTGTACCGATGTGGGGCATAGAGAAGCACTTCTATATTATTGATCTCTATAGGCAAGGTCTTTGTGTACAGTTGTGCTAAAGAATGAGTTGCGTTGTGTTGGGAGTGGGTTGGGTCAGCATTAGGGGTGTGCAACCTGTGTAGATAACTTAGGGGCTATCACTTCAATGGTAGGGAGATGCATTACCAAACCAGGCCACTGCGCTCAGGGTTCCTACCCACTTGCGTTTTGTTAATGCTGCTTTATCGCTGTGTTTTTTTTAACACAAATGTTAATGGGACTTTCAAATGTTATCAAACGCATCACACAAAAAATCACAAAGCACAAACTTGCGATGCGTTCTCAACATTTGAAAGTCGCATTGACACTCGCGTTAAAAAAAACGCGAGTGGGTAGGAGCCCTGAGGGTGGTGTTATCAGGATTTTTGAAACTATTAGAAAAACCTTTAGAAGATCCTCACATTCTACCCCAATTAATGATCGTATTTATGTATGGAAACTGTTTACATTCATATATCCACGGTGGGCCATGGAAAAGTAGTCCACCTTTGATCCCGACACCACACTCTTATAAAAGCTGTCTAAAAGAAAATCTGTCTGGCTGCCCATAGCAAGCAATAGCTATTATTGGTACCATTTTTGGGTGCATATAATGTATTGTAAAACTAATTTTTTTTTCCTTTTTGAGAGCAGGGAGAGAAAACATATCAATTCTGCCATTTGTTTTTTTTTGTTTGTTACAGCGTCAATCATACAGCATAAATGACACAATACATTATTTCTGCATGTCAGTACGATTACAACGATACCAAAAATATTATAATTTGTATAGGTTTTTTGCACAATAAAAAAACCTTTTTTTTGGAAATTATAATTATTTTACATCTCTGCTTTCAAAGTCCAATAACTCTTATATTTTTCCACGAACAGAGCTCTGTAAGGGCTTGTTTTTTGTGTCACAAGCTGTAGTTTTTATGTGTACCTTTATGAGGTACATATGGCTTTTTTGATCACTTTTAGGCCTCAGTCACACGGGTGCATCGGCACCCGTACACCGGCGCCGATGCGCCCGTGTGACTGACACCAGCAGACGGACGTACCTGCAGACGGCCGTCTCTCTGCAGCGCTGGAGGAAAGAACATGTGACCGGCTTCATTGCCGGTCATGTGTTCTTTCCTCCGGCGCTGCAGAGAGACGGCCGTCTGCAGGCACGTCCGTCTCCTTCCTGCAGTCACACGTACGGATGTGTACGGATGCCGATGCGCCCATGTGACTGAGGCCTTATTGAGCTTTTTGGGAGGTAAATTAAACAAAATAAGCACTTTGCCTCCATTTTTTGAGTTTTGCTGCACAGGATAAATCATGTGCGCAAATTATAGTATAGTTCATTATGGACACAATGATACCAAATATGTGGGGATTTTCTTAAACTTTTAATTTTTTTTATACAAGTAGGGGGAAATGAGCAAAAAAGGCTTTTTTGTTATTTTCTTTTACATTTTTTTACACTTTTTTTGTTGTCTTACACTCTTTATGTCCCTGAAGGGGACCTGAACCATAGCAGCTATTATCGTTATGGTAAGGCATTGTAGGACTTCTGTACTGCAATGCGTTATCACTTGTAATAGCTATCATAGGCAACGGCAATGCAGGATTCCTGTATCTGGCATTCGGTTGCCATGGCAACCAGTCGGCCCTCCACGATTAAATCATGGGGGTCCAATGACATCACAAAGGCAGCGCCCTTCCTCTGTGAACCCTTTACATGCTGCGATCTACATAGATCATGGCATATAGGGGGTTAACAGCAGGGTTCGGTGTTCTCATGTACCGCCGCTGTTGCAGCTAGAGGCTGGCTATCAGTAACACCCAGCTCCTGCTGCTGTATAGCGCGGGCTCACTTCTGATCCTGCGCCATCCACATGACGTAAGGTTACGTCTCACCGTGTTAAGTACCACGCTGCCATGGCATAACCTTGCGTCTTGTTACGTTAAAGGGTTAAGGAAACACAAGAAGCTTTCACCAACAAGTACCCAGGTACAAAACCACTTACTGTACGTGGTTGCTGACTATTGGGGCTTTTGGACCCATTTCTGTACATTATGAAGCATAGATTATTCTGTGAATTCACAGAATAATAAGTATTCGTCTAATGAAAATCCCCTCCAGACTCGTGAAACACCACTGCATGACCAGAAAACTGGCATCTGGTGCCAGGGTCAGGAACACGAACAGTGGGCCCAATATTCTACTAATCAGTCGTGAATATTGCGGTTTATCCGGACATGTTTGAACAGTTTTACAGCCAGCTAACACCAAAAGAAAGACTGTATAGCGCTTTCCAAAAAATTGGAGAAACATCCTCTGGAGCACATCTCCCATGACTCACTGGCACGGGTTTGTGAACTGTTTGAACTCTTGCTCAAACTGTGAGCAAGGGCTTATAGTCACCATATTTCCCAAACTTGTCCACATGGGATTTTTATAAGTGGGGAAATTTATGTTTAAACATTTTTTATTGGTATTAGGTAACATAGTCATCCAACGTATGGTGCAAAGATTTATCTTGCTACGCACAAATACAATGCCTGTATATACTGTACGCAGCACATCTGTGATGAGATATGAGACAAGTAATTGTGAGCTGTCTAAAACTGAAAACTTAGGAGGAAGCCTTAAGGGTCCCTCGGTTGCTCATATAATAGATCTAAACACAAACATTGTATCCATAGCAACTGCAATCTTATGTTTACTAGTATAGCATTAAAATATGAACTTTAACAAACATTAGGTAATAAACAAACTCTTAATAAAGAAAAAATGGAAGAAATAATAAACTCAAAGAGAGAGAGAGAGAGTAGAAAGAAAAAAAGGGGGGGAGTGAAAGTAAAGAGAGGGAAGATGGAGGTGAGAAGTTACAGGAAAAGAGGCAGTAAGGAGGAGGGAAGGGGATAAGACGTATCTGTCAGAACCGGCAACTCTCGGGGCCGCCGTGCCCGCACCACCGGTCCGGCCACCCGGGGTACAGGAGCGCGGCGCAGAGGTACCCCGGTTCTGGTGATCTCCCCGGGCCGCTGTAAGACTGGTCGCCGCCGGGTTGCTAGGGAGGCAGCTGGTGCTTCTAGTCGCTCGACTACCAGGCTGGCTTCCCTAGTAACTGTCTGTGCAGCTAGACTGGGGGCGTGCCCCCAGCACCGCCCTGATTAGCCCTGCTGCTGTCAGGCTCTCCGCCCCAATCAGCTTCTGGGGCGGGAGCGCTGACAGCATTTAAATAGGTGTGTTTTCCTCTCAAGCCTTGCCAGTGTTAGTTTGGTCTTCCAGCTGCACCCGCGTATTCTTTTGACTCCTGTTTGTGACCCCGGCTTTCCTGACCTCTGCTTTTGGACCTTGACTACATTTTGCCTGACCCCCCTGTACTGCGTACCCTCCTGTTGCCGACCCGGATTGTCTGACCATTCTACCGTTGTTTGTCTTCAGTGTCCGTTTGTCTTCCCGTGTCCCGCTTCCCTAGTGAGGGTAGGGACCGCCGCCCAGTTGTCGCCCTGGGGGTTAGCCCAGGGGGGCAAGTAGGCAGGGACAGGGGTTGCGGGATATCTCAGGGACCCCCATATCCCGGACACTGTCCTGACAGTAACACTGGCCGAACGAAGGTCAGACCCTTGCATCCGCCCGGCAACTCTGAACCCCTCGATGGAGGCCATGGCAGCTTTAGCGAACCAGGTCCAGTTCCTTACGAACCTTGCCCAGGACCTAACAGCCCGCTTGCAGCGACAGGAACAAGCGGCAGCTGCAGGTCCCATGCAGCCCCCTTCCGCTCCAGGAACAATGACGGAACCTCGAGCCACGCTTCCGGATTGTTTCTCCGGAGAGAGAAGTCAGTTTTTCGCATTTAGAGAGAGCTGCAAGCTCTACTTTGATCTCCGCCCCCACTCCTCTGGTACTGACTACCAGAAAGTGGGAATTGTAATTACCCGCCTGAGGGGAGAGCCCCAAAATTGGGCTTTCTCATTACCTGCTGGCTCTCCCGCCCGACTATCCCTTGACGCCTTTTTTTCCGCCTTGGGTCAAATTTATGACGAACCCGACCGTGCCGGCTACGCAGTCTCCAAGCTTCTGGCCCTGCGCCAGGGTTGCAAGATGGCGGAGGACTACTGTTCCCAATTCCGCCAGCACTGTACAGAATCCGGGTGGAATGATGCCGCCCTAAAAGACCTATTTTTGACCGGTCTGTCTGAGGGTCTTAAGGACCTACTCGTGGCCCACCCGGAGCCAAGAACCCTGGAGCAAGCCATGTCGCTGGCTATTCGGGCTGACCGACGTTTGAGGGCCAGACACGCCGCTCGGACCACTCCACTCCCCACGCCCACTTCTTCTACTGACCCGACTTTTCCACCTCCCACCACCGAGGCCATGGAGCTGGGAGCCATGAACCCCAAGCAACGACGGGAAAATCGCCTGAAGAAGAACCTCTGCTTCTACTGTGGGGAGCCGGGTCACCGCATTGCAACCTGCGCCAAGAAGCCATGGCAGGGAAAACGTCCGCTCCTAGGCAGTTGTCCGGAGGACTGTCTAGGAGCCAAGGTACTCCCTGTGTTGTCCAAAATGTTATTGCCTTGCACCCTAGAATTTCATGCTTTCCACCGTACTGGGCAAGCCTTTGTTGATTCTGGGGCTGCGGCGAATTTCGTTAACTTTAATTTCGTTGCTCAACTGTCCGAGGTTTTTTTACGTTTAGAGACCCCGATTCTGGTTTCAGGAGTGGACTCCACCCCATTGCAAGCAGGGGTGGTTAATCTGGTTACCCCTGAAGTAAGGTTTACCATAGGAGCCTTACACGTGGAAACCTGCACCTTTCTAGTGATGAGAGATTTGTCTGTAGACGTCGTCCTAGGCCTCCCCTGGCTCCGGGAACACAACCCGGTAGTAAATTGGGACACGTTGGAACTGGTAAAGTGGGGTCCCCGCTGTGCCAACCACCTTTGTGCGGTGAAGGTGGGAATCTCCACCTGCGAGGGGACCCCCCTACCAGAATACCTCTCCGAGTTTTCTGACGTGTTCTCCAAACAATTATCCGAAGCTCTGCCCCCTCATAGGGAATGGGACTGTAAAATAGACTTGATTCCTGGGGCCAAACTTCCCAAGGGCCGCATTTATAACGTTACGGTTCCTGAGAGAGAATCCATGAGGGACTATATCCAGGACAGCCTGGCCAAGGGGCACATCCGGCCCTCAGAATCCCCGGTGGGTGCCGGGTTTTTCTTCGTTGAGAAGAAGGATGGGGGTCTCCGGCCCTGTATTGACTATAGAGAGCTAAACAAAATCACAGTCCGAAACCAGTATGCTCTTCCACTCATTCCTGACCTCCTCAACCAGGTCGCTGGTGCCCGATGGTTTTCTAAACTTGATCTCAGGGGAGCATACAACCTCATCCGCATTCGGGAGGGGGATGAGTGGAAAACCGCCTTCAATACGCCCCTCGGGCATTTTGAATACCTAGTTATGCCTTTTGGATTGTGTAACGCCCCCGCCATTTTTCAGGGGTACATGAACTCAGTGTTTCAGGATATCATGGGGGTGTTCGTGGTTGTATATCTAGACGACATTTTGATTTTTTCCTCCGACTTGCCGAGTCACCATACTCACGTTCAGACTGTACTAGCTCGACTCAGACATAACAAGCTGTTTGCTAAACTCGAGAAATGTGTTTTCGGGGTACAAAAGATATCATTTTTGGGGTATATCATCACGCCATGCGACTTCCAGATGGATCCTGAAAAGGTGAAAGCCATCACGGAGTGGGCCCAGCCAGGGTCGTTGAAAGCCCTTCAACGCTTCCTCGGCTTCGCCAACTACTATCGCAAATTCATCAAAGACTTCTCCGTGGTGGCTAAACCTCTAACGGACCTCACCAGAAAGGGGGCAGATGTGAGGACCTGGTCTTCTGAGGCTCTGAGGGCCTTCGATACCCTAAAGGCGGCGTTCTCTTCTGCACCGGTCCTAGTACAACCGGATCTGTCCAGCCCTTTTGTGGTGGAGGTAGATGCCTCTGAGTTTGGTGTGGGAGCGGTACTGTCCCAAGGTCCCTCCACTCTCACCAACCTTAGACCGTGTGCCTATTTTTCTAGGAAGTTTTCTTCCACCGAACGGAACTATGATATAGGCAACCGGGAATTGCTGGCGATTAAGTGGGCTTTCGAAGAGTGGAGGCATTTTTTGGAAGGAGCCCACCACCAGATCACGGTACTCACAGACCATAAAAACCTCACCTATCTAGATTCCGCTAAGAGGTTAAATGCTCGGCAAGCCCGCTGGGCCTTGTTCTTCTCTCGGTTCAATTTTGTTGTTACCTATAGACCCGGTTCTAAGAATGTCAAGGCTGATGCCCTGTCTAGGAGCTTTGGTTCTCCGGAACCTGCCGAGCCGGAGCCTGAGAGCATTCTCTCCCCTGGGGTGGTCCTCGCTGCTGTCTCCTCCGACCTTTCACCTCTCATTCACGCCGCTCAACAATCTGCTCCTGAAGCCCTTCCGGAAGGCAAATTATTTGTCCCGTTATCACTGAGATTGAAAGTGTTAGAGGAGACACATGCTTCAGTCCTAGCTGGACACCCCGGCATCAGGGGTACGCTGGAGTTAGTGTCCAGACTCTATTGGTGGCCGCACATGGCCAAGGAGGTACGGGTATTTGTGTCCGCGTGCCCGGTTTGCGCAAGGGGGAAGAATCTCAGGAGACGTCCTGAGGGTCCTCTTCTTCCCTTGCCCATTCCGTCCAGGCCATGGTCCCATTTGTCCATGGATTTTATTACTGATCTGCCATCCTCGCTGGGGAATACGGTCATCTGGGTAATAGTAGACCGTTTCTCTAAAATGTCACATTTTGTTCCGCTTTGCAAGTTGCCTAACGCCAAACTTCTGTCTGAAATGTTCATCAAGGAGATTGTTCGGTTACATGGGATCCCCGAGGACATTGTGTCAGATAGAGGGGTTCAGTTCGTCGCTCGCTTCTGGCGAGCCTTCTGTAAAAATCTAAACGTAAATTTGTCCTTCTCCTCCGCTTTCCATCCCGAGAGTAACGGACAAACGGAACGAATGAACCAAGAACTTATCCAGTATCTGCGACTGTTTGTCTCTGATAACCAGTATCAGTGGGCCAACTACTTACCTCTCGCCGAATTTGCTATCAACAACCATGTTAACTCGTCGACCCAATTGTCACCTTTTTTTTGTAACTATGGGTTTCATCCCCGGTTCTCGCTTTCCACTCCTGTGGTCTCGAACAATCCGGCCGCCGACATATCCTCTGAGGAACTGTGCACAGTTTGGGCCCAGGTTCGTAAGAACCTTCAGGGTTCCCAAGAGAAACTGCGTAAATACGCAAATAAAAGATGTACCATCTCTGCACCTTTTGTAGTCGGGGAGCAAGTTTTGTTGTCATCCAAGAATCTGAGACTCAAGGTTCCCTCCCTGAAACTTGCTCCTCGGTTCATTGGCCCATTTACTGTTTCTCAGGTTATCAACCCGGTGTCATATAAGTTGGCACTTCCTGACCCCTGGAAGGTCCACAAGGTTTTTCACAAAAGCTTACTTAAGAAGTATGTGACTCCAGTTCTACCCACCCAGAACCCGCCTCCTCCTTCTCTGGTACAGGGGGAACTGGAGTATGAAGTAGAAAGGCTGGTGGATGCCCGACGGGTTAGAGGTGTGCTGCAGTACCTGGTCCACTGGAGAGGATTTGGCCCTGAGGATAGGACGTGGGTCCCTGCCAGGGACGTTCATGCGCCACGCCTAGTCCAGGCATTCCACAGGGCTTTCCCGCTTAAGCCCGCACCTGGCCATGGGGGTCCGGTGTCCCCCCGTAGAAGGGGGGGTACTGTCAGAACCGGCAACTCTCGGGGCCGCCGTGCCCGCACCACCGGTCCGGCCACCCGGGGTACAGGAGCGCGGCGCAGAGGTACCCCGGTTCTGGTGATCTCCCCGGGCCGCTGTAAGACTGGTCGCCGCCGGGTTGCTAGGGAGGCAGCTGGTGCTTCTAGTCGCTCGACTACCAGGCTGGCTTCCCTAGTAACTGTCTGTGCAGCTAGACTGGGGGCGTGCCCCCAGCACCGCCCTGATTAGCCCTGCTGCTGTCAGGCTCTCCGCCCCAATCAGCTTCTGGGGCGGGAGCGCTGACAGCATTTAAATAGGTGTGTTTTCCTCTCAAGCCTTGCCAGTGTTAGTTTGGTCTTCCAGCTGCACCCGCGTATTCTTTTGACTCCTGTTTGTGACCCCGGCTTTCCTGACCTCTGCTTTTGGACCTTGACTACATTTTGCCTGACCCCCCTGTACTGCGTACCCTCCTGTTGCCGACCCGGATTGTCTGACCATTCTACCGTTGTTTGTCTTCAGTGTCCGTTTGTCTTCCCGTGTCCCGCTTCCCTAGTGAGGGTAGGGACCGCCGCCCAGTTGTCGCCCTGGGGGTTAGCCCAGGGGGGCAAGTAGGCAGGGACAGGGGTTGCGGGATATCTCAGGGACCCCCATATCCCGGACACTGTCCTGACAGTATCCCGTCTGGTGGTGCTCATTTAACTCCATATTTGAGACTGCCTTGATATACCTACCCTGGGAATTCCTGGAACTCTGCTGTCTCCAAGAAAAGGGTCCAAGCTGACTACTTTCCCATGCAGTCCCCGTGCTTTGGGTAGTCTTCTGACATGAATTCCTCCCTGTATTTCAGGTGACACAATTCCTGAACAAATGCAAGTATCGTGGCGGGCCGTGTACTCTGCTAGTGCCTAGGGATCACGGCTCTCGCCGGTGTGAGAAAGTGGCATAAAAGGCCCTTTTTAATCGCTGACAGACTCCTTGGGATAATGGACAGCAGTGCCAGCTGTGCTGACTGACTAACCACTCCATGTGTCACTCTTTCATACGGGTGGGCATTCCCACCATATGTGGAACATTGTCCCTGTCGCACTGTTACACCACCAGCACTGAGACTGAGACTGATGCACTGGTATCTTGTGTGAGAACAGATATGCTCTACCCTAATCAGGGTCCGATATCGAAACGGCCAATTCTCTCTCCCAACCGAGGACAAATGAGGGGGCATCTTGAGTGATGATACTCAGTAATATACTATATATCTTAGAAAGGCCACGGGAGGGAAGGGAATCCTGCATGAACAAGTTTTCAAATGCCGTAGGAACATCTCCCAGCTGGAAGGGTTTTGTTTGGGAAGTGAGAAAGACTGACAGTTGCCAGTCTTACGTTATCTGATGCCTTCCAACAGAGGAACCTGTGTGCAGGACCAGGTGGAAATGCCGGGTTGTGAAATATTGGGAGACTCTTTTTAGCCACCAACCCATCCCACACATCCAGGCAATTCGCAGCAAGCGGGGAAGACGACATAGAGGAGGGTTTGTCTTCGGGAGACAACCAAGGCAGATCCTGTAAATTAGTTCCAATCATGGCTGTCTCTACCTCCACCCACTGTTTGGTAGTGGGACAGATGCACCTTTTGAGAAGTCTGGTAAGTATAGCTGCCAAAAAGTATGGTCTAGCGCAGTGGTCCCCAACCTTTTTGGCACCAGGGACCGGCTTCAAGCAAGACCATTTTTACAAGGCCCGGCAGGGTTGGGCGGGACATGGGTGGGGCTTTGGTTATAGGGGGCGGGGTTATGAAGGGGGTTGGAGTTTAGTGCATTCTTATTTAGTTATGACATTAGAATGTCCTGGCAGTACACACATAGGGTAGTGTATAATCCCCCCCCCCCCCAGAACACACATAGGGCAGCATATAATTTATCTCCCCCCCCCCCCCCCCAGTAATAGACAGCCCCCATCCCTCAGTAATAGACAGCCCCCACCTCTCAGTAATTAGCAGCCCCTCCCCCTGTAATAAGCAGGTCCCCCCCCCCAGTAATAAGCAGGTCCCCTCCCAGTAATAAGCAGGTCCCCCCCCCCCCCCAGTAATAGGCAGCGCCCCCCCCCCAGTAATAGGCAGCGCCCCCCCCCCAGTAATAGGCAGCGCCCCCCCCCAAGTAATAGGCAGCGCCCCCCCCAAGTAATAGGCAGCCTCCCCAGTAATAGGCAGCCCCTTCCCCTGTAATAAGTAGTCCCCACCCCAGTAATAAGCAGCCCCCCCCAGTAAGCAATCCCCCCCAGTAATACGCAGGTCCCCCCCCAGTAATAACCAGCCCCCACAGTAATAAGCAACCCCATTCCCCTGTAATAAGAACACCCCCCCCCCAGTAATAAGCAGGCCCCCCCCCCCAGTAATAGGCAGCCCCTTCCCCTGTAATAAGTAGCCCCCCCCCCAGTAATAAGCAGCCCCCCCAGTAAGCAACCCCTCCAGTAATAAGCAGGTCCCCCCCCAGTAATAGGCAGCCCCCCAGTAATAGGCAGCCCCTTCCCCTGTAATAAGTAGCCCCCCCCCCCAGTAATAACCAGCCCCCCCCCAGTAATAAGCAGCCCCTTCCCCTGTAATAAGTAGCCCTCCCCCCAGTAATAAGCACACCCCCTCCCCCCTCCCCAGTAATAAGCAGGTCCCCCCTGTAATAAGCAGGTCCCCCAGTAGTAAGTAGCCCCCCCAGTAATAGGCAGCCCCTTCCCCTGTAATAAGTAGCCCCCACCCCCCAGTAATAACCAGCCCCCCAGTAATAGGCAGCCCCTTCCCCTGTAATAAGTACCCCCCAGTAATAACCAGCCCCCCAGTAATAGGCAGCCCCTTCCCCTGTAATAAGTACCCCCCAGTAATAACCAGCCCCCCAGTAATAGGCAGCCCCTTCCCCTGTAATAAGTAGCCCCCAGTAATAACCAGCCCTCCCAGTAATTGGCAGCCCCTTCCCCTGTAATAAGTAGCCCCCCAACCCATATACTTACCTCCTCCCTGCTGTCGCTCTCTGTCTGCTTGCCCTGACGTCAGCCCGGAACACTTCCTCCCCGAGTCCTCTCCTGCGGAACTAATGAGCAGGGGACTCGGGGAAGAGTATCCTGGCTGCACAGACGTCAGTGTGCGCCGGCATCAGCGCGATTACCAGCTGGGAGCTGCGGCGCCCTCACTGGTAATCGCTTCGGTGGTCAGCGGCGTCGGCACGCCGCGGGCCACATAGCACAAGGCAGCGGGCCGGATTCGGCCCGCGGGCCTTGTGTTTAGAGTAAAAGTTCCCGGCGGTGCCGCGGACCGGCGCTAAGCACCCAACGGCCCGGCCCCGGGCCGCGGCCCGGCGGTTGGGGACCCCTGGTCTAGCGTCCGGGGCTCCCACCCCTCCATGTGTCTTATTGCGAAAGAGAGTGCGGTAGCTCAACCTCCTCCCCCCTCCCCCCCCCCCCCCCCCCCCTATACAAATCTGCGGAAAGTTGCTTGGGTTTGCTTCAAAAGTAAGCCGGGATTTTAATAGGAAGTGTCTGGAATATGTAGAGGAATTGAGGAATTATGTCCATTTTAAGAACGTTGATTTACCCAAACCAGGATGTTTCCTGAAGTAGGTGTTCAGCTCTCGAGTTACTTTTTCTAACAGTGGGGTATAATTTAATTGGAACAACTAGGATCGATCGGCAGGGATCTTGACACCTAAGTACTTTAGGGAGGAGGATCTCCACCTAAAGGGGAAGTGACTGGGTCACTGTTCAACCTTCTCTGCTTGAAGAAATATGCTTAATGCCTCGGTCTTGTGCGTGTTAACCTTAAAATTGCTAAGCTGGCTAAAGCATGCAAACTCTCTCAGGATGACCGGGAGAGAGGTTTGACGCGGTCTTGGGGGTTGAGCAGTCTGTTGTTGGCTTTAAAGGGAAATTGATGTCCCCTCCTACTATGAGTATACCCTCTGCAAAATCTGACAGAGATTGGAGTTGACCAAAGTAAAAACCCTGCTCCAGACCCTGAGTTTGAGAAAGACATACCTGTCCTCGGGATCTACTCGGGAGTCCATGACCTTGTGCGGCAGTGGCCTGTGGATGGCGATTGATGCTCCCTTCGCTTTTGTGGTCGGGTTCGTGCTGTGGAACCAGGAAGTATACTGCTGGTCCTTGATGATGGGGACGTGCCCAGACCAGAAGTGAGTCTCCTGTAGAAACAATATTTTAGCCCTTTGTTTATGTAACTGATACAAAATCTGGGACCGTTTTTGTGGGGAATTCAAACCTCTTACATTTAGGGAGCATAAATTGAATGGAACCATTTTCTAGAGTCTTACTTGCCACAACAGCCCCTCCCCCCTGGTGGTGCCCTCCAGAGAAGAAAAGGGGGAAAGCGAGGGAAGGCTGGGTAGGTAGCAGAGAGGAGAAGTAGAGGGAGAGAATGGAGAGAAAAGAAGAAAAAAAAAGGGAGATGAGAAAGAAAAGAAAGTGTAATAGAATACAAGAAATTGCTGCAGAAACCTGAAAAAATATGGGCCAATTGGGCCTACAAAATTGGGTGGAACAACGGAAAAGAAAAATCAGCGTCCGCTACTCAAAGCAGTAGATGCGGTTCTGGAGTGGAGTACAGGCTCTCTACGGAGGGTACTCCCCCCATCCCAGAACCTGCCACCATGAATCAGCAGGGGTAACCCTGCTTAACATTGAGAGTTAGTAAACAACTTCACCCCCAGGCAAGGATTGAATGCAAACTATTGTAGGTAAGAATTCAACGAGGGTCAGGATGATGACCTTCTGTCTTCAGACAGGCAATGTATTTGTGTCTTCAGGAGATCCTCTAGCCCTGTGGGGGCTCGTCTTGGATGTAGCGGTAGATATCCCCAGGTGAAGCCCAACGGCAGGCTTGGCCATTCTGGAAGTGTGTCAGACCGAGAGCCTCCAGGAATCCGGGGAGGTCCGCTGGAGTTTGAAAGATGTGGTTGAGCCGCTGTGGTGCACCTGCAGGCAGAAAGGAAAGCCCCAGGTGTAGTTCAGGTTATGGGCTTTCAGGGACTCAAGTAGCAGACATAGAGTGTGGCATTTCTGCAGTGAGGCGGGTTAGATCTAGCAGGATTTGAATAGGATTGCCTCTGTATGCTATTGTTGCCCCGTCTCTCAGTTTCCTGGTGATTGCTTCCTTTTGCAAGTAATGGTGGACCCTACAGATATAAGTGGGGAAATTTAAAGCAGCAATATATGCCAATAATCGACATATCCTGGATGAACTCAAGGAAAACATCACAAACACTATCCATATCATTAAAGAGCTGCAGGCAATATCAGCCAACATGTTTTGATGTGTCCAGAAGTACATAGAAGTGAATAAGGATTACTTCCAGCATCTGTTGTAACGTGGGTAAATCCATAAAGCTTTGGAAAAAACAATCCACTGGGTCATTCTTCCTGTTGCAGTATTGCCAAAGGTGGGCTACTTTTCCTTGGCCCTATCTATAGTTGGAATTTGAGTGGGCAGTTTTAACATGGGAATCCAACACATATAGGTATATCAGAAGACAACAATATTGGTGGGCCCTGGGACAAACCAAAGGGTTATGAAAATGTATTGAACATTTAAAGAGGTTGTCTGAGTATATATAAAAAAAAGTTTTTTTAATGGCTGGGCATGCTATAAAGTAACAAAATAATCAATACTTACTTCTCTGCTCTCCTGGAAAGTAGTGGAGCAGCTGCTGTCACTGCTGGCCGGACGTCAGGTGACCACTGCAGCCAATCAGTCATATCCGTCATTGGAAATTTTTGACACGACACGTTATGGACGTCTGTCTAGAGTTCTATCTACTTTTCATTTATATTGGAAATCTATCCAGTGATGGAAAGAGAGCCATTATAGTACATCTATAGGCCTAGACTGCAAAGACACTTACCAGAGCCATCCACTAATTTTATTCACATTCAATGCAGCTCTCAAATCAAAGCATCTCTATGTAGGATCTATACATGTTATCATCTATATTTACTATCGAGGCTTTGCAGAGGTATTTAGCTGAATCATTTGAGGATTCCGTGGGAGTCCAAGTTCATAGACCCCCCTACGATATAAATTCCTTACACGTTAGCATGTGAAGATCAATTTTAGGCGTATTCTCCCTTTAAAAATAAAGATCTGATCCACTTAATTGAGGATTAGTGGAAGCTTCAATGAATGAGAGTTATTGAAGATTCTATCCAACAAGAGAAAGCATTATTATCATTCTGATCAGGCTACAATATGAGGTTATGTGTTCTTCCGAGCCAAATTCTGAGTCCTAAACTACAGAAACGAGAGAAAAAAGAGGAACAGTTGGAGGTCAAAGAGATTTTTAGACAAAGAGCTTTAATTAATACTGCACGCTGTGCAGTCCATAGAGAGTCTGCTAGTCTTACTCTATTATCTGGAAGTATAAAGGAAATTTACAAACACTGGAGGAAATTAAAGAGGCAGCTAGATAAGATTTAGTACTTTCTATGGCAGAGCAAGCCAAGGGGAATAGTTAAGAGACGCTTATTTGGATGCCTAAAGTGAATGTCTGCACTTGAACATAAACAATACCCCATTCTGATTAATTTCTTAATATATCATTACAGTAGTCTCACAGGCAGCTGGAATTTTATAATTTACCTCTACAACTATGTGGGGAATTTGGAGTTTGGGCATAAAAGTTTTACGATCTGTTAAAAGGTGGATAATCACCATAAGGCCTCCTTCACACAGGGACACGATAACACTGTGAGAAAATCGCAGCAATATTACATCGTGGTCCATAGGATATCCTTGCATTTTCTTGTGGTAATACAATGATTTTGTGGCGCTACAAAGTCGCAAGTGGTGCTATAAAGTCGCGTGACTTTGTAGTACCACATGCAAGGATTTTCGGGGGGGGGGGGGCTTGAAATATAAGCCCTACCCCCAAAGTAAGCCCTATCTGCAGAAAAAGAAAATACATCACCTAAGAATCACTGTCCAGCTTCGCTGCATCTTCTCCCTGGTCTCCGGCACTGGTCTTCAGCATCTCTTCGGGCTGGGAATTGGAAAATCCTCGCCTCCAGGAAATACTGCCTCTGATTGCCTGAATGCTGTGATGCTCAGCCAATCAGACCCAGTGCTCGATGAACTAATCACAGCCATTCATTGTCACGGGCCTCAGCCAATTGGAGTCAGCGCTTCCTGAAGGCGGGGCCAGAAGGCATGCTGAAGACAACTGCCAGGAATCAGTGAGAAGACGGGTCGGAGCCGAACAGCGCTTCTTAGGTAATGTATGTGGGGTTTTTTTTCTGCAGGTAGGGCTTAGTTTAGGGCTTTGGCAGTAGGATTTCCTACTGTCAAAGTTGCATCACACCGCATAAAAAACGTGTTTTCGTGCAATGCGATGCAACAGAGAGGAAGGCTCCATAGGAAACATAAGCTGCAAAACATCACAATTCGCATGCATATCGTGAAACGCGTGAGGTTTTTGTATGCTACAAAACATCGTAAATGTGAAGGAACCCATAGGAAAGCATGGGCTTTATATACATGTGATTTACAGCACCGTCGCATCACGGGAAAATCATGCAACTTTGTCGCCCGTGTGAATGAGGCCTAAAAGGAAGCCATAGTTGACATTTTTCTATGAGGTTTGACTTCATCTTTCCAAAATGTGTATTAACAATGCAAAAAGAAGCAACAATTTTGTGCACTGAAACTATGATCCTGAGAGTGCAGCCTGACTATTCACTAGTGATATCACTGCAGTGATATCTGTTCATATTCCAAATAAATAGCCTTCATTGACTTTTATTAGATCAGCTACGTTGCACTGCCAAGAGAGCCTCACTTTTGTACTAAGGTGAATGTAGAAGGACCTTTTCATCACCTTCTTGCACATACCAGAGTGGTATGAAGCCTTCAGTTGCGCAATAAGGTCTATTCGTGTCAATCAGGAAGGGTAACTGTGTCACAATAATTGGATTTTATGAGATAAACATAATATACTGTTGGTTATTATATAACAGATAAGAAAAGTCCAGCTGGTCTTTTAGGACTGTTTTATGTTATACAGTCTTCCATAGCAACTGTTGTGATAATACTATCTTACAAACACCTGAAGAAGTCTTCATTATTGTTATCACATGTGCCAATATAAGTTATGCAAGATCGCAGGTATTTAATCCAACAGTCCACAGAAAATCAAGTAATTTAAAGAGGTTGTACCAGGATATCACTGCTGAGACCCCCATCCATATCAAGAATGGGGTCCCATGTTACGCTCTTCTCGTTACTGCAAGCTTACTGAACCCACCTGCAGTAATGTCAGATTGATTGGAACAGCATCGTGCCATTCATTTCAGTGGGGCTTCAGAAAATAGCCAAGCACAAACACTGTGCTAACTCCAGCAGTCCCACTGAAAATGAATGGAGCAATACCCCTCATGTGTTACCATCGCTTCATTCAGTCTCATCCTCAGTGCAGGTGGTGCAGAGAGCCCACACTGAGGAGAAGATGGGGACACAGAACCCCCATTCTCAGGCCTGGTGTGAGTCTCAGCAGGGAGACCCCCCACAGATCGGACTTTTAACATTTATTCTTTGGATAGGTGATAAAAGGTGACAAGAGTCTATTGTGGTATGATCCCTTAAAGGCCAGTCCTGAGAGCTGTGTAGGAGAGCTCTAGAAATAAAATATAGATGTGGAGTGTTGAGTAGGAAGCATTGGCTTGTTATACCCTTTACTCTGTAGGCCACACTTCCACTGCAAATTAAGGACATATGTATTGGTCCAGTACATGCTTTCCCGGGCCCCTCCATAATGTCATACATGTATGACTTATGTATGCTCTGTGCAAAACTGTCTTGTCATTCTGTTATGTGTATTGCACCACTGCAGCAAATGAGAGGTTAATGTCTGCAAAGTGTGAGTTGACTGTCTGCAAATGTATCAATTTATGTCTTGTCACGTAACATAGTATGTAAGGCCGAATGAAGACAATGTCCATCTAGTCCAGCCTGTTTATCCTCCCATGTTGTTGATCCAGAGGAAGGCAAAAAAAACCAAGAGGCAGGAGCCAATTAGCCCTTTGGGGGGAAAAATTCTTTCCCGACTCCCTAATGGCAATCAGACTGTTCCCTGGATCAACCCATAATAGTTCCTACCTGCCTGTATACCCGGATTAATAATTAACCTAAGATTTATATCCTGTAATATCCTTCTTCTCCAGAAAGACATCAAGTCCCCTTTTAAACTCCTCTATGGATTTTGCCATCACCACATCCTCAGGCAGAGAGTTCCACAGTCTCACTGCTCTTACAGTAAAGAACCCTTTTCTGTGTTGATCATGAAACCTGCTTTCTTCTAGACGTAGCAGATGCCTTATTGTTACAGTCGCAGTCCTGAGTATAAACAGATCATGGGAGAGATCCTTGTATTGTCCCCTAATGTATTTATACATAGTTATTTGGTCGCCCCTTAGCCGTCTTTTTTCCAGGGTAAATAATCCTAATTTGGATAGCCTCTCTGGGTATTCCAGTCCCTTCATGCCATTTATTAATTTAGTTGCCCATCTTTGAACCCCCTCCAGCACTGCAACATCTTTCTTTAGCACCGGTGACCAGAACTGTGCGCAGTATTCCATGTGAGTGTCTTATATAGTGGGAGGATAATGTTCTTGTCCCTCGCCCCTATACCTCTTTTAATGCACCCCAAGACTTTATTAGCTTTAGCAGCAGCTGACTGGCATTGGTTACTCCAGTTTAGTCTACAATCCACTAGTACCCCCAGGTCTTTTTCCATATCCCTTTTCCCTAGCAGTACCCCATTTAGTGTATATTGGTGACATCCGTTTCTCCTGCTCATGTGCATAACCTTACATTTTTCAACATTGAACTTCATTTGCCATTTTTCTGCCCAAGCCCCCAGCTTATCTAGTTCCGTTTGTAGCCATACCTTGTCCTCCGTTGCATTGATTATATTGTATAATTTTGTGTCATCTGCAAATATTGATTTTTTTACTGTGCAGCCCCTCTATCAGGTCGTTGATAAATATATTGAACAGAATGGGGCCTAATACTGAACCCTGTGGCACCCCGCTAGCGACGGTGGCCCAGAGTCCGAACCATTTATTACCACCCTCTGCTTTCTTTCTCTGAGCCAATTAATGACCTGATAGAGGGGCTGCACAGCAAAATATCAATATTTGCAGATGACACAAAATTATACAATATAATTAATGCAACGGAAGACAATGTGCGGCTACAAACGGACCTGGATAAGCTGGGGGCTTGGGCAGAAAAATGGCAAATGAAGTTCAATGTTGAAAAATGTAAGACTATGCACATGGGCAGGAGGAACGGATGTCACAAATATTCACTTAATGGAGTACCGCTGGGGAAAAGTGATATGGAAAAGGATCTAGGGGTATTAGTGGATAATAGACTAAACTGGAGTAACCAATGCCAGTCAGCTGCTGCAAAGGCAAATAAAGTCTTGGGGTGCATTAAAAGAGGTATAGGGGCGAAGGACGAGAACATTATCCTTCCACTATATAAGGCACTTGTCAGGCCTCACATGGAATACTGCGTACAATTCTGGACACCGGTGCTCAGGAAAGATATCACAGTGCTTGAAGGGGTTCAAAGAAGGGCAACTAAACTAATACATGGAATGACGGGACTGGAATACGCAGAGAGGCTATCCAAATTGGGACTATTTACTCTAGAAAAAGAAGGTTAAGAGGCGACCAAATAACCATGTATAAGTACATGAGGGGACAACACATGGATCTCTCCCGTGATCTGTTTACACCCAGGACCACAAAGGTAACAAGAGGACATCCGCTACGATTAGAGGAAAGTAGGTTTCATCACCAACACAGAAAGGGGTTCTTTACTGTAAGAGCAGTTAGACTGTGGAACTCTCTACCGGAAGAAGTGGTGATGGCAAAATCGATAGAGGAGTTTAAAAGGGGACTTGATGTCTTTCTTGAGAAGAAGTATATTACAGGATATAAATATTAGGTTAAGTGTCAATCCTGGTATACAGGCAAGTAGGAACTATTAGGGGTTGATCCAGGGAACAGTCTGATTGCCATTAGGGAGTCGGGAAGGAATTTTTCCCCCAAAAGGGCTAATTGGCTTCTGGCCTTGGGGTTTTTTGCCTTCCTCTGGATCAACACAGTAGGATAGACAGGCTGGACTAGATGGACAATGTCTTCATTCGGCCTTACATACTATGTTACTATGTAATTCTTTACCCAGATACACATGTTTTCACCCAATCCGAGCTGTCTCATTTTATATATCAGCCTATTATGTGGCACGGTGTCAAATGTTTTAGAGAAATCCAGATATACGCGATCAATAGACTCTCCCAGGTCCAGCCTAGAGCTTACTTCATCATAGAAGCTGATCAGATTGGTCTGACATGATCGACCCCTCATGAACCTATGCTGGTGAGGAGTTATTCCATTGTTCTCCTTGAGATATACTTCAATGGCGTCTCTCAGAAACTCCTCGAATATTTTTCCAGTTATTGAAGTGAGACTTACCAGTCTGTAGTTACCAGGCTCGCTTTTGGACCCCTTTTTGTAAATTGGAACCACGTTGGCAATGCGCCAATCCAATGGTACAACCCCGGTCTTGATAGTATTCATAAATATTAGATGGTATGAGAGAGGCTATAAATGTGAGTGCTTGAGAGCGGGAAAGGAGTTCAGGGTCTTCCATCTTGAGTCCATCTTCTGGAGCTGAAAGAAAAGCAAAGTACAGAGGTACATGAGGGCACCTTCAGCTCTCATGTGTTGAAGATGGAAAAGGAGAAGAGGTTCCACCGAATGTGTGTTCCCTTTGCAACACCCCAGAGGGATAACCCTGGACACTTGACTACTGTGTAGAGCTGGGAGAGTTAAGTGTTGGCTTGTCACGGCGGCACTTACCAGGCTCTGGTCCCAGCGGGATGACACACAGCCAAGGCCAGAGTAGGATTGCAGGCCAGCTTCGACACCCTTAGGATAGGGAATGCCAATAAAGGGTTGATGGGGGTCGTAGTAGCTATCACTTGTGATGCCACCGTTCCCACACACCGGTATGCTATGTGGTGGAGAAATAACACAGAGACTTGTGTATAGTACCTCGGGTCCCCAGGAACGGTTAGGGCCCCGGTAAAACTTTACTTAATGAAATAACTTTTACAAACAGGTATTCAAGGCAATGCAGGTACAATTCTCTTTAAGTGCCAGCAGGTTTGAGCTTAGAGGTCAGGGAGGTTGCACAGGATGAAAACTGGTCCTACAGTCCACGTTATCTGTACGGCACCGCTCCTGGACTGGGAGCACTCTGGAGGAGGAGGAAAGGGGTAAGGGTTACTCTGCAGACTCTCTGGCAGACAATTATTTAAAGCAAAAGACTTAGCAATAGCACCCTGCATGGCAGGCACATGGGTGTGTCTCTGTAGAGTACCTCTGTGCGGGGATCCTGACTTTGGATGGCCGCACAGGAAAACCTGAAGTGTGAATTTGTACCTGTGCAATGGGTTCCTCTATACAGAACTATTGTAGATTGCTCTCACTCTAAGATTCTTTGGACTCACTCTATTCACATCCAGACTTCACGCACTAAGGGATATCTCTCCTTCTCTTCCATCTTCACCACAAGGAAGCTGAAGTTGCTTCAATGTGGCTCTGTGTTAGCACTATCTTGGGTCCCTGATGGCACTTGCAGTGAAGATGGAACACAGACCTCTTCTCACTCTCAGGCACTCTCATTTATACCTTCTGACACACTACATGACATGACAAACTGATACATCAACATGCAGGCAGTGATTTTATTAGAGTTTACCTCTCAAGCGCCATAGCTGTGCAACACACACACCGGATATGACATGACAGCTTTGCACAGTGCATCTACATAGGAAAAACATGTATGACATTTATCGAGGGGACCAGGATGGTGTTCTGGGTCACTACACCATGATGAAGAGAGAGTAAAGCCCCAAAAAGAGAGAGAGAGTGAACAGTAAGTGAGTGCATTCTTACAAGGCCTAGTGAAGAGGTACACATTCATAATTGTTTCACACCCAAGCATCATGTAGTCTGGGACTGCCAGGTGGAGGTACTCTACTTTCATTGTTCATACTCCAGCGTCCTGAAGTCTGAGTCCTGCTGAGTGGAGGTATTCTAGATTATCTATTGCCTTCAGTTTCTCAATCTGTAATCTGTGCCCTGTGTACTGCTGAAATTATGTTAAGTAAAGTTGTTACATGCCCTGCCCATTCATGGCGTCCTAAGGTACTCTATCATTGTCTGTGGCTCAATTATTTCCCCGCCGATGTTCATGCCGGTGGGTACTGGAACGTTGACTTCACCCGTGACAACCCCAGCATCTATTCTCCCATTTATTGGGCATCCCCATGCCAGGGGTGTCCGGAAGAAGCCCAGCGCTGCCATGGCCTTGGCTGCGTGCATCCCTCCGAGAGGGAGCGTGGTAAGTGCGGCTGTGACAAGCCAGCATCTTGCCCTCCCAGCTCTTTAGCGTATGCCATGTGTCCGGGGTCACCCTATGGGATGCTGCACATACTAAGAATAATGACAAAACATAGTGAACAAAAGAATGAACAATATTATCAATTTGTAAAAATATAAAGAAAGGTATAATCAGTTTCCCATGCTTGCTAGACATGGAATGATAAGGGTTTATATGCAGTTTACACTAGAATGAACATACATTCATTTAAAAAAAATTCAAGCCCCTAGAAAGAGTTGTACGAATCGAATGGCAACGTTATATGTGTGATTGTAACGTTGATATAAGTAAGTGATTACACTATCAGAGCAAAAGGAGAAATTATTGTGGAAAACTGAACACTTGAAAGGAGACTCTAGTACCCTGTTGTACCACCTCTAGCTTGGATACAAGATGTGATACGGGCTGGCATGGAGGCTCTTGTACCCTGTTGTACTGCCCCTAGCTTGGATACAAGATGTGATATGGGTGGGCATGGAGGCTCTTGTACCCTGTTGTACTGCCTCTAGCTTGAATGCAAGATGTGATACGGGCGAGCATGGAGGCATACAGGTACCGTATGGTATCCTGTGGCATATTAGTCCACATTTACTTTAACTGAGCCTCTAGATTGGGCAAACTCGTAGGCTGTCGAAGTTGGCATCCCAGATGGTCACATACATGTTGTATTGGCAACAAATCCGACAGGCCACAGAAGTGTGACAATGCTGTGAAGACATTCCTGTTACACCCTTGTTGTGCGGCCAAGCATTATCCTGCTGGGAAATGCCTCTTGGAAGCCACCATGAGAGGAACACATGTGGCTGCAGGATGTCCTGAATGTATTGCTGAGCTGTCATTGTCCCTCGTACCACTAGGGGTGACCAACTGTCATATGCAATGGACCCCCAGACCATCACACCAGCAGGGGACAGTGTGCTACTCAGCAGCAAAAGCAGCATTTACATACTCACCCCCAGGTCTCCAGACACAAACATGGCTGTCCTCAATGCCCAAACTAAACCTGGATTCGTCGCTGAAGACAATCTGGTTCCACATTGTAGCAGTCCAGTTTCGTCGTTCATAACAGCACGGCAAATGGAGACAACAGTGGGTGGGTGTCATAGATAGCACAGGTAATGGATGTCGTAAGAGACCAAATGTCCTTCAGCCAAGCTCCTGGAAAAGCTTCCGACAGTAACGATGGTGCTAAACTGGGTGAAATCTCTTCTCTGCGTCGTAGAGGCGTCTAGTGGTCAACAAGCACTACACAAGGGGAAGAAGAGGTCACTATACAAGGAGCCTCTGAGAGCCTTCTTATAGGCCAAGGATGGAACCACTTTTAGGGCTTCATGTGGCAAGACTATTCATCTAATCACGCCACAACATTTGTGGCGTGATTTGTATATCTGCCTGAGATGCAACTGCATGTTGAGTTTAGCAGCAAAACCACAACTCCTTCTAAGTGCTGCATTTTTTTTATTTTTTTTTAACAAAGAGTGTTTATGGTAAATAGCACTAAATTTGGCATAGTGAAGAATAGAATTAAAAATCATTTTTAAATTTAAGGTGCTATCTGCTATCCAGGGATTTACATTTCTTACCGGCACTTCAGAGTCGGGCTAACCACTGAATTCCAACAAGGCGTCATTTCGGTCATTCGGTGTTGGTGATGTCATAGGTAAGGGATGGGCTGTCAGCTCATTATAATAATTAAACAAGCCCCTCTTTTTATCACCACTGATGCAGTGATAGTAAGAGGAGCTTGTTTATAGGCTTGTATTATTATAATGAGCCAACAGCCCGTCCCTCAGCTATGACGTCACTGAGAGCAGACAGCCCCAATACCATGTGACGCCTTGTTAGAATTAAGCCGGAAATGGCTGGTCCAAATCTGAGGTGCCATTAACAAATTGAAATCACTGGACAGACCCTTTAAATATCTTATTGATAGTTCACTAAAATGTAGCCAGGGAAATTAATGAAATAAAATGCTGGAATGAAAGATAACCTCGAGTGTTTGTAACGTTGGAAAACAAAGACATTATGCACTGAAGCCGATTTGCACCAAATATAGATGGGAAGTTCCGAAAAACTGAATTTGGTGATTTAAATACCAACATACAAAAGTGTAGTACCATTTATAACCACATGATGTCCCAATACTCCACATATACAATGTTCAACTTTTTATTTTGGCCACAAGATGTCTCAGTTTTAAAAAAAAGTTTCTGATATCTTATTTAACTCTTTAATGGTGAGCCCATTTAAGTCCTAATGATCAACCAAATGTTCAGGGTTTTTTTAATTGTGTAATTAGATCCTGGATCCTGGCCATCCCACGTGTACAGCAGCAGCTCTATTACACACAATGACGCAGACGCATTGCCGAATGTTGTGCACAGCTATCTCCACCTTCCCTATAGAAGTGAATGCAGTGGCACTGCTCCATTCTTTTCTACAGGGCAGATGGAAATAGCCTAGCATTGTGCTTAATTATTTCTGTTTGCCCCATAGAAATAAATAGAGCGACTGCGCATTATTCATTTCAGTGGGGCTAACATAGGTTGGCTATGTGTTTGCTCCATTGTGTAGTATGGAGCTGCTACTGCACATGCGCGACCAGAGGTTTCATTCACACTACACTACAGAAACGGCAGCCCGCATCTTGAACTGTAAAATATGGGGGACACTGGTCCCCTATTCTCGGGATTGGTAGGGGTTCCAGCAGTCAGACCTACCTTGATATGTTAGTTTTCACCCATCCAGTGAATGGGTAAAAACTTGAAAAAAACGACCTACAACTGGAATACCTTTTTAAAAACAAGCTGAGTTCCAGTCACTATATTGTGTGGTCTGCATCACTTTGGCAAGTAGTGGGGAAACTGAAGGGCGAGCTACAATTCACAATATGCAATTCCCTCAAAATATGTACAGGGATATTCCCATGTCAGCATTTTCTGGCTGAGATGAGAAATCAGCGGCTGATTTCCCAACCAGCTCGCTGGGTGTTACGTAAATGGCTGAGGCGTGGTAGCCTTACTCTGTATTCGTAACTCTCATTTAAATGAATGGGCGATACAGAAACAGCGTAGTGCTCCACTGTTTCCATAACGCCCATTCACTTCCGTGGGAGTAATGGAAATAGTGTAAGGCTGCTATTTCCGTAACACTGGGAGAGGTAGACGGGAAACCAGCCGCGGGTTTATCATCTCATCTAGAAAGTGCTGAGATGGGAATATCCAGATTTGCATACCAGGATTTAACTTGTAAACTGGTCTGACAGGGGGATTGAACCTGGACTCATCTTTATTGCAGTTAAAAGGAGAGTTAAGGGCGATGAGCCACAGGGGACTAGAGTACATTTTGTCATTGATGGGGCAGAGGGGATACAGGGGTCTGCAGCACAAAAGGAAGCAGTAAAAAGTGCGGAAGCATGGTGGAATTTATTATGAAAAGGCAGGGTCACACCGAAAATAAGTAAGGAGCAGTGGGAACTTCAGTGCAGAAAGTACACATTTTATTACTAAAAAGAGAGCTAGAACATAGAAAATAAGTCAGGGGTCACAAGAACCAGAGACACGGACTAGCGATCATCTCAACTAGGCAGATGCCCGGTGGGCTAGCCAACCTCTCAACCTGGGCCTTGGTCTTGAACCAAAAAGACCCCACTGATCCGCTGATTGAAGAGGCTACGGCACTTGGGTGAGCGGGGCAGTCTCAGACCTGTGATGTCCTGTTCATCAGTCAAATGGCACGAGAGCAGCTCATGAGATCCCATGCATGCAGCTCTTATTCTTCTGGTGTTTTGTGCCTGGCCTCCAACAGAATCTCCAAACGGAGGTTCCAACGCAGATGTGAAACCACTGTTAGCTATGCAGACTCAAGTCTTCCAAGTCCAAAACTAAATTAAACTATTGAAACAATGTCTACCCGCATGAAGAAGGCGGCAACCCGCCACCAGCCATGACACCAGCGATGACATGGTCCCCCCAACACTGTGGCCTTCTCAATTATAGATTGAAGATTGACATTAAAGATATGTAATGCTATGTCCGATAAATGGACACAGTCGCTTCTGTAAAAGCTAGGCAGAAATTCCTCTAACTCAAAGTGCCGAAAACTAAATCTTCCACGGGGCGGCAAAAACTTTTCAATTGCCCTGTTCAATTGTTTCCTAATGTTCTCAATGAAATGGAAGTCAGGACAGGACTAAACCAGACAGGAGACAGTTTCAGAAAAACAAAGTATGACTTGTAGAAAAATAGCCTTAAAGGGGTTGTCCCGCGGCAGCAAGTGGGGTTATACACTTCTGTATGGCCATATTAATGCACTTTGTAATATACATCGTGCATTAAATATGAGCCATACAGACGTTATACACTTACCTCCTCAGGTGCTGGCGTCCCCGTCTCCATGGCGCCGACTAAAGCTGCCTTTTCCCTCAATTAGACGCGCTTAGGCTGTCTGGTCTTCTGTTCTGTTGAATGGGGCCGCTCCGGCGTGCTCGCGCCGCACATGTCTTCTGCGCATGCGCAGACCAGCTCTCCGGCGCGACCACGCCGGAGCGGCCCCATTCAAGAGAACAGAAGACCAGACAGCGCAAGCGGGTCTAATCGAGGGAGAAGGCAGCTTTAGTCGGCGCCATGGAGACGGGGACGCCAGTTCCGGAGGAGGTAAGTGTATAACTTCTGTATGGCTCATATTTAATGCACGATGTACATTACAAAGTGCATTAATATGGCCATACTTGCTGCCGCGGGACAACCCCTTTAAGATTTGTAAAGTCTCTTTCCATTTCCCAAATGAGATCTAAGGTGTTAACCTTGCCAATCTCATCCCCTCCAGCATGCAAAATTAAAATGCAAGGATCAGGCCAAATCCCCCTCTTACTCTTAATCTCAGCTAATAACCTACCCCATTTTAAACCTCGAACACCATCCTAAAAAAATGTGATGTCTAGAGTAGAGATGAGCGAGCACCAAAATGCTCAGGTGCTCGTTACTCGGGACGAAATTATCGCGATGCTCGAGGGTTCGTTTCGAGTAACGAACCCCATTGAAGTCAATGGGCGACCCGAGCATTTTTGTATATCGCCGATGCTCGCTAAGGTTTTCATTTGTGAAAATCTGGGCAATTCAAGAAAGTGACGGGAACGACACAGCAATGGATAGGGCAGGCGAGGGGCTACATGTTGGGCTGCATCTCAAGTTCCCAGGTCCCACTATTAAGCCACAATAGTGGCAAGAGTGGGCCCCCCCCTCCCAACAACTTTTACTTCTGAAAAGCCCTCATTAGCAATGCATACCTTAGCTAAGTACCACACTACCTTCAACAAAGCACAATCACTGCCTGCATGACACTCCTCTGCCACTTCTCCTGGGTTACATGCTGCCCAACCCCCACCCCCACCCCCCCGCACGACGCAGTGTCCACAGCGCACACCAAAGTGTCCCTGCGCAGTCTTCAGCTGCACTCATAGCCACACCACCCTCATGTCTATTTATAAGTGCGTCTGCCATGAGGAGGAACCGCAGGCACACACTGCAGAGGGTTGGCACGGCTAGGCAGCAACCCTCTTTAAAAGGGGCGGGGCGATAGCCCACAATGCTGTACAGAAGCAATGAGAAATATAATCCTGTGCCACCGCCATCAGGAGCTGCACACGTGGGCATAGCAATGCGGAACCAATGTGCCACACACTATTCATTCTGTCAAGGTGTCTGCATGCCCCAGTCAGACTGCGGTTTTTTATAAATAGTCACAGGCAGGTACAACTCCGCAATGGGAATTCTGTGTGCACCCACAGCATGGGTGGCTCCCTGGAACCCACCGGCTGTACATAAATGTATCCCATTGCAGTGCCCATCACAGCTGAGGTAATGTCATGTTTAATGCAAGTGGGCTTTGGCCCACACTGCATGCCCCAGTCAGACTGGGGTTCTTTAGAAGTGGACACATGCAGTTACAACTCCGTGTGGCCCCACGGCATGGGTGGCTCCCTGGAACCCACCGGCGGTACATAAATATATCCCATTGCAGTGCCCAACACAGCTGATGTAACGTCAGCTGTAATGCAGGTGGGCTAAAAATTAATTGGATTACACTGTAGGCGAGGGCCCCAAAAATTGGTGTACCAACAGTACTAATGTACCTCAGAAAAATTGCCCATGCCCAACCAAGAGGGCAGGTGAAACCCATTAATCGCTTTGGTTAATGTGGCTTAATTGGTAACTAGGCCTGGAGGCAGCCCAGTAAAACTAAAAATTGGTTCAGGTGAAAGTTTCAACGCTTTAATGAGCATTGAAACGTATAAAAATTGTTTACAAAAATTATATGACTGAGCCTTGTGGGCCTAAGAAAAATTGCCCGTTCGGCGTCATTATGTGAGGTTTCAGGAGGAGGAGCAGGAGGAGTAGGAGGAATATTATACACAGATTGATGAAGCAAAAATGTCCCCGTTTTTGATGGTGATAGAGAACGATGCTTCCATCCGCGGGTGCAGCCTACGTATTGCTTAGGTATCGCTGCTGTCCGCTGGTGAAGAAGAGAAGTCTGGGGAAATCCAGGCTTTGTTCATCTTGATGAGTGTAAGCCTGTCGGCACTGTCGGTTGACAGGCGGGTACGCTTATCCGTGATGATTCCCCCAGCCGCACTAAACACCCTCTCTGACAAGACGCTAGCCGCAGGACAAGCAAGCACCTCCAGGGCATACAGCGCGACTTTAGGCTACGTGTCCAGCTTCGACACCCAGTAGTTGTAGGGGGCAGAGGCGTCACCGAGGACGGTCGTGCGATCGGCTACGTACTCCCTCACCATCCTTTTACAGTGCTCCCGCCGACTCAGCCTTGACTGGGGAGCGGTGACACAGTCTTGCTGGGGAGCCAGAAAGCTGGCAAAGGCCTTAGAGAATGTTCCCCTGCCTGCGCTGTACATGCTGCCTGATCTCTGCGCCTCCCCTGCTACCTGGCCCTCGGAACTGCGCCTTCTGCCACTAGCGCTGTCGGATGGGAAGTTTACCATCAGTTTGTCCACCAGCGCCCTGTGGTATAGCATCATTCTGGAACCCCTTTCCTCTTCGGGAATGAGAGTGGAAAGGTTCTCCTTATACCGTGGGTCAAGCAGTGTGTACACCCAGTAATCCGTAGTGGCCAGAATGCGTGTAACGCGAGGGTCACGAGAAAGGCATCCTAACATGAAGTCAGCCATGTGTGCCAGGGTACCTGTACGCAACACATGGCTGTCCTCACTAGGAAGATCACTTTCAGGATCCTCCTCCTCCTCCTCCTCCTCCTCTGGCCATACACGCTGAAAGGATGACAGGCAAGCAGCATGTGTACCCTCAGCAGTGGGCCAAGCTGTCTCTTCCCCCTCCTCCTCATGCTCCTCCTCCTCCTCCTCCTCAACGTGCTGAGATATAGACATGAGGGTGCTCTGACTATCCAGCGACATACTGTCTTCCCCCGCCTCCGTTTCCGAGTGCAAAGCGTCTGCCTTTATGCTTTGCAGGGAACTTCTCAAGAGGCATAGCAGAGGAATGGTGACGCTAATGATTGCAGCATCCCCGATCACCATCTGGGTAGACTCCTCAAAGTTTCCAAGGACCTGGCAGATGTCTGCCAACCAGGCCCACTCTTCTGTAAAGAATTGAGGAGGCTGACTCCCACTACGCCACCCATGTTGGAGTTGGTATTCCACTATAGCTCTACGCTGCTCATAGAGCCTGGCCAACATGTGGAGCGTAGCGTTCCACCGTGTGGGCACGTCGCACAGCAGTCGGTGCACTGGCAGATTAAACCGATGTTGCAGGGTCCGCAGGGTGGCAGCGTCCGTCTTGGAGTTGCGGAAATGTGCGCTGACCCGGCGCACCTTTCCGAGCAGGTATGACAAGTGTGGGTAGCTTTCCAGAAAGCGCTGAACCACCAAATTAAAGACATGGGCCAGGCATGGCACGTGCGTGAGGCTGCCGAGCTGCAGAGCCTCAACCAGGTTACGGCCGTTGTCACACACAACCATGCCCGGTTGGAGGCTCAGCGGCACAAGCCAGCGGTCGGTCTGCTCTGTCAGACCCTGCAGCAGTTCGTGGGCCATGTGCCTCTTCTCTCCTAAGCTGAGTAGTTTCAGCACGGCCTGCTGACGCTTGCCCACCGCTGTGCTGCCGTGCCGCGCGACACCGACTGCTGGCGACGTGCTGCTGCTGACACATCTTGATTGCGAGACAGAGGTTGCGTAGGAGGAGGAGGAGGAGGAGGGTGGTTTAGTGGAGGAAGCATACACCGCCGCAGATACCAGCACCGAGCTGGGGCCTGCAATTCTGGGGGTGGGTAGGACGTGAGCGGTCCCAGGCTCTGACTCTGTGCCAGCCTCCACTAAATTCACCCAATGTGCCGTCAGGGAGATATAGTGGCCCTGCCCGCCTGTGCTTGTCCACGTGTCTGTTGTTAAGTGGACCTTGGCAGTAACCGCGTTGGTGAGGGCGCGTACAATGTTGCAAGAGACGTGGTCGTGCAGGGCTGGGACGGCACATCGGGAAAAGTAGTGGCAACTGGGAACCGAGTAGCGCGGGGCCGCCGCCGCCATCATGCTTTTGAAAGCCTCCGTTTCCACAAGCCTATATGGCAGCATCTCCAGGCTGATCAATTTGGCAATGTGCACGTTTAACGCTTGAGCATGCGGGTGCGTGGCGGTGTACTTGCGCTTGCGGTCAAACAGTGGCGCTAGCGACGTCTGAACGCTGCGCTGAGAGACATTGCTGGATGGGGCCGAGGACAGCGGAGGTGAGGGTGTGGGTGCAGGCCAGGAGACGGTAGTGCCTGTGTCCTCAGAGGGGGGTTGGATCTCAGTGGCAGGTTGGGGCACAGGGGGAGAGGCAGTGGTGCAAACCGGAGGCGGTGAACGGCCTTCGTCCCACCTTGTGGGGTGCTTGGCCATCATATGCCTGCGCATGCTGGTGGTGGTGGCTCCCCAGCTGATCTTGGCGCGACAAAGGTTGCACACCACTGTTCGTCGGTCGTCAGGCGTCTCTGTGAAAAACTGCCACACCGTAGAGCACCTTGACCTCTGCAGGGTGGCATGGCGCAAGGGGGCGCTTTGGGAAACAGTTGGTGGATTATTCGGTCTGGCCCTGCCTCTACCCCTGGCCACCGCACTGGCTCGGCCTGTACCCACACCCTGACTTGGGCCTCCGCGTCCTCGCCCGCGTCCGCGTCCACGTACTCTAGGCCTACCCCTACCCCTCAGCATGCTGTATTACCAGTAGTGCAGAAACAGAACCCTGTAATTAAATGTGCCGCTTATTGGCCTGTGGTTGGAGGCTGACTTCGCTTACGGAACGCCAGGAAATAATTTTGCGCAAGCCTGCTGTAACACTTAGCTGGCTGCGTATGAATTAGGAGGACAACTACACCCAGCACAGACCCAGTACACTGAGGACAGTCACAGGCAGCCCAAATGGATTTTTTTCCACAAATGTTTTTGGAAAGGCCCACTGCCTATATACACTGTATATGTCTTCTGTCCCTGCGTCACCACTACTGGCCCTGGAGTATGTCAAATAACTGCACTCTGTTGCACTGTGGACTGGAATACAGCGGTGATTTAACAGCCAACACAGAGCCAGGAAATAATTTTGCGCAAGCCTGCTGTAACACTTAGCTGGCTGCGTATGAATTAGGACAACTACCCCCAGCACAGACCCAGTACACTGAGGACAGTCACAGGCAGCCCAAATAGATTTTTTTCCACAAATGTTTTTGGAAAGGCCCACTGCCTATATTCAATAAATATATGTCTTCTGTCCCTGCCTCACAATATATGTCTTCTGTCCCTGCCTCACAATATATGTCTTCTGTCCCTGCCTCACCACCACTACTGGCCCAGGAGTATGTATAATTACTGCAGGGCGCAATGCTCTGCACGGCCGATATACAAAAAAAAAAATGTGCAACACTGCAAAAAGCGGCCTCCACACTACTGCACACGGTTAGATGTGGCCCTAAGAAGGACCGTTGGGGTTCTTGAAGCCAAAAATAC
The DNA here is from genome assembly GCF_035609145.1 of Eleutherodactylus coqui. NCBI lineage: Eukaryota > Metazoa > Chordata > Amphibia > Anura > Eleutherodactylidae > Eleutherodactylus > Eleutherodactylus coqui. Next base: position 100,257,706 of record NC_089842.1, on the reverse strand, counting down.
TCCTAACACTCTCCCTATAGCAGCTCCGGCACCAACAGCACTTTCCCTCCTCTATGTCAGAACGCATCTGTGGCGAGCCGCGGGAGGGACCGATTTATATACTCGGGTGACACCTGATCTCGCCAGCCACTCACTGCAAGGGGGTGGTATAGGGCTTGAAAGTTGCAGGGGGAAGTTGTAATGCCTTCCCTGTCTTTCTATTGGCCAGAAAAGCGCGCTAACGTCTCAGAGATGAAAGTGAAAGTAACTCGAACATCGCGTGGTGCTCGCCTCTAGTAACGAGCATCTCGAACACGCTAATACTCGAACAAGTATCAAGCTCGGACGAGTACGTTCGCTCATCTCTAGTCTAGAGCCATCCAGTGCAAGATTCTCAGTGTAACCTCTCTTCAAAGCCCTCCTCTGGGCCCAAAGAACAAGGGAGTGACTGATCATCGAAATATATTGTTCTGAAACACCTAAGGAATGAAAAACAATTAAACAATTATCAAATTTGTCTGAACATACAGCCTAAAGCGCGTAGAATCCCATCTCACAATCTTCTGCATTGCTTTTTCACCCAAGGTGGCAGCTTCCATAGCAGCTCCAATTCTGAATGAATACAAAGTACCTGCACATTACATAATACTAATACAATAAAGCTAAACATTTCTTTAAAACCATAATAAACTTAAAAGGGGAAGTAGAAGAGCCATCAGCATGAGTTAATAGAAAACCACAACATAAGGGCTGAGATTCAACAAAAAACAAATAAATTATTAACCGGGCCTAAATCTGAATTAACTGTTCACCTGAACCCAAACATCTCGACCCAACCTATACTTTTTAGATCAATGCAACAATTTTAAAAAACCTTGGTCGAAACACACAACTGACAGCAATAGAGGGGACAAAGAAAGCTTGGACCTAGACACTAACTCACCAATGTGAAGCGCACTGAAATAAGCCAAGAAAAAGGTACAATGCAACAACTACATTTCGTACTTCTGAGAAGCAAACCTGAGGTAAGACAGATACTAAGTCACCTAATAACATAAATGAAATAGGAGACCGACAATCAGGCTCAGATGCCTTACATTTGTAGCCTTTAACCAACTGTTTAACCTGAAAATAAGATTTAATTGGATGAACATTATGCTATTTCTGAAAAAAAACAAATTCCAGCTAAAAATTTCATAACATAGCGGTATGATCGACCCTGCTGAAAAGAGAACATAAAAGGATAGAGATTCACATCATGAGCAAAAATATCATTGCACTTCTCACAACAAATTTGTGACCATAATTCCCAGGCTGACTGATATTCTTGCCAGTCTTGGGTGCGACTGAACGAGCCACTAGTTGATTTATTAGTCCCATTTCAGACCCCATCGATGTATTGGACACTCCGGGCCCACCATGTCTGCATCCGAAACTTCTGTATCTGAAAATGTGACAAGGCATCCGCAAGTACATTGCTGCTCCCATACACGTGCCTCGCTCTCAACAAAGTGTTCGAACATAAACATAACTGTTTAACGCAATAATAGTACAACCAGATCAGATTTTGATTACAAACAATATCAAAAACAACACCTTTGTTGTCAGTACTCTACAGAATACGGTTATTAGAAAAATACTGACCCCAAAGGACCTAAGCACTACCGCAGGGAATGACTCCAGTAACACTAAATTCTTAGTCACGCTGCTTTTGACCCAGGAAACGTGCCATGGCTCAGCCGACTATTGCCCATCCCAGAAAACGCTGTATCCACGAGTACCTGATGCGTCAGTAAATAAACACAATTCTAAGGCTTCAGTAAAATCAGCTTGCCAAACTGAATGACCAGTAGAGTCGGACAAAAATACTAACCAAGTTGCCAAGTCCTCCTTCAAAGTACGAGACAAACGCATGTGAGGAACAAAAATTAGGGCCATTAGGGGTACTAAACAATCTTCAAGAAACCCATGTGACCAATCGGAATCACCCTTGTAGCAAAGACCAGTTGCCCTAAGAGAGTTTGTAGGTCTTTTAATGTAATTTTTATACGCATAGTGCCTCACTCAAAGGATGACGTAGTCGCTGCAATTTGTCTTGTGGCAACAGAAATTCCATAGTATGGCTATCAATAGTAAAGCCTATAAATTCCAAACAAGCACATGGGAAAATAGTTCTCTCATGTACTAGAGGGATAGCAAAAAATTCCGCAATTCTACAGAAAGCAGAAAGGGCCATTTTACAATATCTGGATGGCGAATAAACAAAAAATCATCTAAATAGTGCTTAATGCCAACTGATGGAAACTTGTGTGTCACAACCTCCTCTAGAAAAGACGACAAGGCCTCACAGTAAAAACAGGATAAATAAAATCCCATAGGGAGGCACATGTCAAAGGTAACCGTTCCTTCAAACTGGAAACCTAAAGAGTTATAGCCAGAGGGACACAGGTAAAAGGCAAAAAGTGGGTTTGATGTCGGCTTTGGCCAATAAGGCATTCTGACCCAAGCACCTTAAAATGTTGAATCAAAAGAAGGATATTCAACTGATGATAAATTAGTATCAGTCTCATCATCGAGGGACAAATTTTGGGGGTAGGATAAATGATGAATAACACGAAAACTATTCAGATCCTTTTTTGGGACAACCCATAGTGGAGATAGTCTAAATTTGGCTAAAGTTGGACTATCAAAAGGGGCAACAATGCGGCCTTCCCCATCTCTTTTTCAAGTTTATTGCTAACAATGTCATGATGGATATCCATTGACTTTAAATTTTTAACCCATGAACAACTTGAACCTGTAAACGTAGGAACAAAAAGCCAGGGAAGCATTCATGGAAGCCTCACTGGTGTCAAGGCTTTTCAGTAAAAATTCTTTACCAGAGGGATGAACATTAAACTGGGCGGCTCTTTTCAAACATTGCAACATGGTATGCGTGCCTCCACAGAATAAGCATTGCTGGCAGTATCTACAATTCTGTTACCATTTACATTGACACTCGCTCAGGCCTTATGCACACAACCGTATATAAGCAGCTAATGTAGATGTGTCCAAAAATCATGACTATCTGAAGCAATGGTTTCCAAATTCAGATGAGCAATGTTTAGCTGCACAAAAAAAAATTTTAAATTGCACCGGCAAAAATAGCACAACGGCGACTGATTTTCTACGGCGCATCAAAAGATAGGTCTTGCCCTATCTTTTGCCGAGATACACTGGAGGCTCCCCTAGACTTCTATTGGAGCTGAAAAAAAGGGAGGGGGAGGGAGTTTACCTGTGTCCAATGCTGGGAAAAGATGACAGCTGGCTCTATTTAAGCATTCGCAGCCATTCTGAGGATTTCTGCTGGCAAAGGGATTACTACGCTGCAGCGTATTTATTTTTGTGGATACGCTGCAACCGCCCATGTGAATAGATGACAAAACACTAATTATGATCGGCACTACATCGTGGCTATTATTCATTCATGCAATTTTTAGCCGTGATCATCCAAGCGTAAAATTGCATACAGCCGTGTGAAGGAGGCCTAAAGGCGAAGCAGACTACTTTAGGAAAACCCGGCGAAGTAGTGCCAGAAGACTGTAATTTAAAATTAGATGTCGGCCTGTGAGGAGGCACTACTTTCAACCAGAGGCCGATGTCCTGGACACCCTAATTAACGTTAGGATAAACTGCTTATTTTTTTTACAAGCTATATTGTCAGACAAATACCAAGAAAAAACGCAAAAATACGATAAGCATCTAAAATGATTTTGCTATATTGAACTAACCCGGAAGTACTGACTGGTGAACGCTCTGACACAACAGCAGCAAATATACAAACGGCTTGTAGCCAATTATTAAAACTTTTCACAGGAGCTCTCCTACGCTCATCCTCCTCGTCATCAACCTTCTTATCGGACTTTGTTGCAAATCTTTTGCCAACGGCAATAAGGAGAGCAGTTCCACAAATTCACCGCCCCATATAAACTCTGAGGCCGCTTTCACACGGCCAAGAATCTAGCGTGAGATTTGTGCATTGCAAGAATTGATCCCCAATTCTTTTGAATGGAGTCCTGTACAGGAGCGATGCGGTATGGGGAAAAATTGCTCCGTGTCCTCGGAACTTATCGCCCATTAATTTGCATGCAAGGGATATGGCAGCTCTGAATGAAATGCAGGGAAAGATAAAGATGGAGATGACGTCCTTTGTGCGGGCTGTTGTTCGGCATCAGTTGCTTGAAGGAAGGTGACAGTTGTTTTGCCTTGATGGTGTCCACCTCGCAGTTATAGGGATGGACTTATTCAACCAGGGGTTGCAAGAGGGCATTGAGGAAGCCTTGCATTTGGGTGAAAGAGTGTCTGGGCCTTGGCGGGAGGGCAGCATTGTGGTCCTTAATTTGGGGTACAAGAGGAGCCTGAGTACATGCTCACTTAGGCTTTTGGCTGAAGTGGAGCATGATGATGACCTCTTTGGACCTGAACATACTGTATATTTGTTCCGTTGTAGTTGGCCCTGAAGGGTGATGTCTCTCCAATGTTATTAATGGTATCACATGTTTTGCTGTTATTGAAAATGTGTAATAAACCTGCGTTGGCCTGTTTACACCCAAACTAGGGTTTCCTCGTATTATTGTTACTTGTTAATTAGTATTAGTTCAAAGGAAGGAACACACCTGTAATGCAAAAATAATGAGACACGGGTGATCAAACGCAGAGTCCAAATCAGGAAGTTAACTGCTTGTTAGCTGGACAGTGGGGAATATCAGAGTGGAGCTGGATACTAGTGGAACAACCAAATTATTCCATGGCCCCTTGGGTCAAATATCATGCAAATGGCATAGTTCATAACCCAGGGTTTGCATTATCTGCAATTATAGTCTGCTGCCATGGACTTCTATAAACCCTATCCTGGATTTGTCCCTATTCTTAATTCCCTTATTTCCCCCTTGCTTTGGCAATGCTAATGTTTAATCGGTCTTGACAATTGAATTTATGATAGACGGACAGACAGACAGATAGATAGATAGATAGATAGATAGATAGATAGATAGATAGATATGATATCCAATGAAAAGGTCATTTTGATGTAAGACACCCATCTAGTAGGATCACCTTTTGCTTTCACAACTGTAACACCTCGATGTACTCATTGTGGAAGGAATAACTTTTTGCAGTTGCTGCATATAAGATGCAGGAACTGACATACTCTGACCATCTTAAAGGCCTTTCACACCAGCAGAAAAAGTCCGTCAATACGTAGCAGAATTTATCTCAGCAGAATTCTGCACCACAAAGCTGCAGGGCTAACTGTGGATGTAGATGTGGAATTGCAGGCTGACTTAAAGGGGTTGTCCCGCGAAAGAAAGTGGGGTTCAGCACTTCTGTATGGCCATATTAATGCACTTTGTAATATACATCGTGCATTAAATATGAGCCATACAGAAGTTATTCACTTACCTGTTCCGTTGCTAGCGTCCCCGTCGCCATGGTGCCGTCTTATTTCAGCGTCTAATCACCCGATTAGACGCGCTTGCGCAGTCCGGTCTTCTCCCTGGTGAATGGGGCCGCTCGTGCCGGAGAGCTGGTCCTCGTAGCTCCACCCCGTCACGTGTGCCGATTCCAGCCAATCAGGAGGCTGGAATCGGCAATGGACCGCACAGAGCCCACGGTGCACCATGGGAGAAGACCCACGGTGCATCGTGGGTGAAGATCCCGGCGGCCATCTTGCTAAGGTAAGAAAGAAGTCGCCGCAGAGCGGGGATTCGGGTAAGTACTAAACTGTTTGTTTTTTTAAACCATCCCTTGTGTTTGTCTCGCGCCTATTGAAAAAAAAAAAACGTTTTGGCGCAGGACAACCCCTTTAAGCCATTTTCTCTCTGCATCAAAATATGCACAGAGCGGTGTGGTGTGGGATTTACCATGAGATGAGATGCAGAATGTGGAAAATTCTGCCTATGTGAAAGGTCCCCTACCGGAGAGATTCATTGATTCAAAATTTAGTGCTGCTTACACCAAATTTTTACCCTCCCCTTTATCAGCATGTTGCTACAGGAATTCCTCTAACCAGGCAATGTATTTCCACTGCTCAAAGATGGATTATTGCACTCTTTTACACACTGTAGCCTTAATAACATAGGAACATAGTATGTAAGGCCAATGCAAGACATACGTCCATCCAGTTCAGCCTGTTACCCCCTCCCCTTCCCCAATCTTGATCCAGAGGAAAATTTAAAAAAAACAATGAAGTAGAAGCCAATTTTCCCCATTTAAGGAAAAGAATTTCTTTCCTGACTCCAATTTGGCAATCGGAATAATTCCTGGATTAACAACCTTTCTGAAGTCATAGATAATTATAACATATAATATTGTATTGCTCAAGAAGGGGTGCAGGCTCCTCTTGTACTCTTTTAGCCATTTCACCATGACTCCATCCTCAAACAGAGCGTTCCCTAGTCTCAGTGCTCTTACAGTAAAGAACCCCCTTCTATGTCGGTGTAGAAACCTTCTTTCCTCTAGATGTAGAGGATGCCCCCTTGTTATAGTCACAGTCCTGGGTATAGATAGATGATGGGAAAGATCTCTGTATTGGCCCCCTGATATATTTATACATAGCTTTTAGGTCGCCTCTCAGCCGTATTTTTTCTAAATAATCTTGTCTTTCTGTTTCTCTTTGTTGGCAAAGCCATTGGGCTGATCGTCTGGTGTTATAGTCCATTTGTGTTAAAAAACGATGAGTTGTGATTTTGGACACATTAGTTGAAGCATCTGTGGTCAATTCAACTGCAATTTGCTAGACTGCATTGCATATTTGCTGGAACAATTCTTTACATTCTCCAAGGACCCCTTTTGTCAACAAGTGGTTTATATACGAAGAATCCCATTCAGTAAATGTTTTCCCTCCATTACACCATTCTCAGTGTAAGAAACCCTACAAGGTTGGCAATTTTGTGCTCAGCTAAACTAGCACTGATGACCATGCCTCATTCAAAAGCAACAACTTTCGACCCACTCAGGGTCTTTATCAAGCTTGAAAAAGACCCCGAGTGAATTATTTGATGCCCTTATCTATTCATATCGGATTCTACCTGGATTGTTGGTTCACTATCCTGTGGGCTTTGCATGTCTGCCTCACTAACTTCAGTTTAAGGCTGGGTTCACACAGCGTGGATTTGCCACAGAACTTCCCTGCGGAATTGCACTGCGGCCGGTAATCCCAGGTTTAGCTAGCCATGTGGATGAGCTTTATCAAAAATCTCGTCCACACGGGGCGGACAATCCATTGCGGCAAAGCTGGCATTAGCTGATGCTACAGCGCGGATTCCCAGGACGCAGCATGTCAATTCTTTTTTTTCCGTTTTGGCCTCGCTCCTCTATGGGAGAGCTGGCTGCAATGGAAAAGCATGCAGCGAAGCCACTCCAAAACCCGCGGCTAAGTGCTGCGGGTTTTGGAGCTGTGCTTATCCCGCGGAAATCTCTCGGTTTTGCGCTGCGGCAAAACCATAAGATTTCCGTGGCAAATACACCATGTGTGAACCCAGCTTAAAAGATTTGTGCTGCTGATTTGGACATTCCATGCCCCATTGAAAGTCACTCAGATCTCAATTTCTATACAGGAAACTCCATTCATGAGTGGACAGATGTCTCTAATAAAGCGGCTATTCAGAATGCGTAGATTAGATCTATCTAAAAGATTCAGTCTAATCATTGGGAAATTAATTATCTACTTAAACTATTTACACGATCATCTTCTCCGGCAGGTATAGGTATGCTCCTGTATCAGGTGGATGTTGTCACCTGGGTTTTTTTTTTACTGGTGTCTTCATATGGGTGTTCCGTACCTCCACCCAACATGTGTCATTCTCCAGGAAGAGAGGCACAGTACTCCTTATAAAAAGACGATACTCAGCAAACTTTGCAAGTAACCAAGTGACAGCATCACAAGCAGGTCAAGGTAGGTTCATTTTCTTTTCTTCCCTCTATGCATATATAAATTGGCTGGACATCTTATAAATGGGATGATGTCATGAATAGTATTTTTTGTATATTACCACTGAGAAACCGTTCGCTGGAGAAGAGAAATTGTTTATACAGATTAATATACATTAGATATGACAGCAGAGACTCACTGATTGCAGTCAAGAGCATTAGAGCAGCACATTTAGACTGGGTTCACACGGGACGGATTTGTCGCGGAAATTCCGTGCAGAATTTCTGTGCGGCAAATGCGCCCGTGGCTCCTAATCCCGGGATTAGCCAGCCATGTGGACGAGATTTTGCAAAAATCTCGTCCACACAGGGTGGCCAATCCATCGCGGCAAAGCCGGGTGGAACCAGCGATGCAGCGTAGAATTGACAGCCGCAGCATGTCAATTCTTTTTTTTTTCCGTTGCGGCCTCTCTCCTCTCTATGGGGAGAGAAAGCCACAACAGAATGCCGGCGGCCGAACCGCTCCAAAACCCGCGGCAAAATGCTGTGGGTTTGGAAGCTGCGGCTTTCCCATGGAAATCTCGCGGCTTTTCATGTGGCCAAGGGAACCCAGCCTTATAACTTTAGAAATTTGAGCCAGAGCAGATAGAACACACAGAAAAGAGAAAAACTCTGTATTTTTAATTAAATATTGATAAACGTAAAATTAGAAAATGATGTTTACATAAAGCATAAAATACAGAAGTTATTGGTTTGCTGCAAAACTCGGCATGTAGTTATATCTCAGGCAGATATGGAAATGATTAGAGTTGTGGTGATTAGATGAAAAGGCTCTTTGAGGCTACTTGTGTGTAGTGGACCCATGTTTCCGCTTGTGTAGAGCTTGTTGACCACTAGACACCTTTACGACGCAGAGAAGAGATTTCACCCCGTTACCAGAGTTTGAAAGAGGGTGCATTATTTCAATGTGAGAAGCTGGATGGTCATATCGATGAATTGCCCGCTACCTGACCCATTCTGACCAGACTTGTAGGTGGTGTTTGGGACCAGTGGATGTGTGAGTCCATGCACACAAGGTGACAAGGCTTAGGACACTCTCAACAGACCACCAGTAGAGAGGATGATCTAACAAGCATGAGCAGTTCCAACTGTTTCATTGTTTGCCATCCATAGACAGGTGACGGCATCGTTACAGGCCCCTGTGTCTGTCTGAAACATTTCTAGGTTGGCTGAAGGACATCTGGTCTCATGACGCCCATTAGGTTCATTTCATTTGACACCGACCGCATCCTCCATTTGTAGTGGAGTCATGAATGGCAAAACTGATCTGCTTCAGAATGTAACCAGGTTGCCTTCAGCAGTGAATCCAGGTTTAGTTTGGGCACTGAGGACGGCAGTGTTCATGTCTGGAGACCTCGGGGTGAGCGCCTCAATCCTACCCTTGCAGTGGAGCTGCACACTGCCCTCACTGCCATGGGGATGGTCTGGGAAGCCATCAGTGACAGTTAGAAACCCCTAGTAGTGATAGGAGGGACAATGATAGCTCAGCAATACATTCAGGACATCCTGCAGCCACATGTGTTCTTCTCATGGCAGCTTCTAAGAGGCTCCTAGCAGGATAATGCTCGGCCGCACACACAAGGGGGTCACAGGAATGTCTCCACATGTCTCCAGATTTATCGCCAATAGAACATGTATGGAACCATCTGGGACACCAACTTTGACAACTTATGAGTTTGCATGATCTAGAGGCTAAGTTACAGCAAATGTGGACCGATATGCCGCAGGATACCATACAGAACCTGCATGCCTCCATGCCCGCCCGTGTCACATCTTACATACAAGCTAGAGGTGGCCCAACAGGGCACTTAAGTCTCCTTTCAAGTGTTTAGTTTGCCGCAATAAATGACCCTTTTGCTCCTTCTAGGTGCCTGAGTTTTTTGACAGTGAGTGTAGAATATAAGGCCTGTATCACATACGCGTATTTGTAAGCATCCGTAATACGGATGCATAATACAGCGTATGATGAAACAGGATGCTTCAGGCTTCCAGTACATTACAGTTCCTCAAGAGTCAATCACTTTGTATATGCATACAGCCTCAGTCCATTAGAATGTGGTGAGTATTGCCAACTTTCCTTCTTGTTCGTAGAAAGTAGATATTTTACACTGCTTTGGTACAAGAGTCCATCCTTTTTCTGTTAGCATTGTGGATTACTGATGGCACTTTGTCTTCCTCTGACAAAACTAATGGCAAAAATCTATAGAGTTAATGTCATGTCTGGTGCGAATGGTCTGCTCAACCAGAGGTGACGAGTAATAGAGAAATAGACTAGATTGAACAACCCTGTTTCCCTGAAAATAAGACATAGCATGATTTTCCAGAATTTTTGAGGATGCAAAATGATTTTTCAGGCTTTTTGAGGATGCTTGAAATATAAGCCCTACTCCAAAATTAAGCCATGCTAACAGCTAATTAAAAAAGTCAATTTAAATAGTGTCCAGGCAGCTATACATATAAAAAAAAGTTAAACCTTTTTGAACAAAAATTAATATAAGACACTGTCTTATTTTTGGGAAAACATGGTAGTAACCGGTGATAAGGGCTGCAGTACCATGTGTATGGATGTCCCACTGTGGCTGTAAAGGTTATTGGCTCCATTTACAGTCCAGGAAAGCTGAGTGACTGCCTATGTAGAAGTGTAAAAGGCAGTTATATCAGTGTATTCCCAGCTTTCCCAGAAACAGATAAAATGTTTAACTACAAATACAGAAGACTTTGAAGAAAATTACATTTTCCCTGTAACTCGGGCAGCATGCAATACTTTCATTCAACATTTCAGTAAGAACCTGGATAAAGAAACCATATTCTTACTTGTTTAAGAAATGTTGAAACAATGACATATTTTATGCCGTCCGAGTTGCTTCAGCAATGGCTCCCTTCTTCATGCACTCGCTGGGTTGGAGTAGCAGGGCTGGGTGAGCTAACAATTTCTCCAGTTCATAATTACTGTGCTTTGTTCTGCGGATTGGAGTAGGACCTTACAGTACTTCAATCAATTAGTAATTCATTTCCTGTGCCATTAATTACTCCTTGTCACCATCATTATTCTTCATAAAACATAAACATACAGCAAAGTAATAATTACCTACAAAGTGGATCTAAAATTCTGATGTTTCGTAAACTTCAGCACTAATTACTATTATTACAATTTCTTTGCTGCACCACATAACACTCCAGCCGGATTATACTGCTATTATTGTAACTTTGCATAGTAATTACACAATAAATGACTGTTTAGAACAATATAATCATGTGTGTGTGTGCTGTCATGTAGCCAAACCTCACGTTCTATTATTTAAGGCACCATTAGTGTATTCATTTATTATAGTAGCGTTGTTTTTGTATAAATGTAGCAAACTTTAAAATGACACTAAACGCAACAAAAGTAATTTAAAAAGTCAAGTTACAGTTTGTTGAGAATGTGCATTTTACACATTAAGTGTTAATCTAGCTTTTGCTACATCTGCAAAATTATTATTTATATTAATAATTTATATTATTATGCTACATATTTATCATTTTGTTACATTTTTACAGCCTTCATACACTTTGTCTAAGATGAAAGAGAGCAGGAAAACCTGGGCCTGGTCCGTCGTGGTCCTCATGCTGCTGGCTATAATTGTAGTGGGAGCAACACTGATTGGGGTCTACATGACACAGAAGCACATTGAGGAGGTGCGTGTTGGAGATTCAAAGAGTTATTACTGTGTTATTTGTGGTATTACATATAATTACAGGAAGTACCTAGATTATCTGTATTGAGAGAGTTATCACTGTACTATATGGGGTATTACATAGGACTGCTGGTTACACCTACATTGTCTGTACTCAGTTATCACTGTGTTATCTGTGGAGTTATATAGGACTGCAGGTAACATTTACCAAACTAAGCTGCATTCATATAGCGTTTTGCTCTACTCTATCTTTCCAGCTGAATAGCCGAAAACGGTAGTTAGACAGAACCCCTAATGGAACCATTGACTTTTATTAATCAAATGGAGACTAAGTATCCGCAGCCACCGTCCCGTAAATTCAAATGGCTCATTAGCTTAATTAGTTTCATATGTTCTATTTTCCCAGGCAAAAACACAAAAGGCTGTGTATTGTTTTGCACGACACAATTGCGCACACAAGATATGGGCTTGTGAACGAACCCATTGAAATCAATGGGTTCCATTCAGTGTGTTAGCAGTGGTATAACTCTCGAGTGGTTGTTCTGTCTTCCAGGTGGTGCATATGGCCTTCCAAGCCGAGAGTGGAGAGAAGGTCCAGCAAACAGTCATGGTCGACAACAAGGAAAATTTGGCAGCATTTTATGTCAACGCCAACAACGAATCATCCACTATTCTGTATGACTACAATCATGTGAGTGGTCACTCGCCCCCGTATTTGGGTACTGACATACTTCTCATAGCTGTAGGCATTTACAGTTGTACGCAGTCTAGACAATCCTCTGTGAGCTGAACCGCCTGGACTCCTGTCTTGATACATTGTAACAAAATATCAGAACTAGGAGAGATTTGTCCTGCTGATATATTTAGCTCAGAGAGGATCGTCTGCACTGATACATTTGTACATTGTAAGTAGAACCTAGACTTGGACCCTGCCACCATGCTGTGTCTGTAACCATCACCAGTTCTGGTCCAACATTAGGGAGCCCGCAGAGCTGTGGATAACCCCCAGTGACCACATGTGGATCACCACTAATTCCCAGGCTGCTCCTGGACTTGCTATAGTTTTAAATCACAGGTCCACATGCAGCTCAGTAATTAGCTGTGATCGACATTGCCACACATCATCTGTAGCATGCACAGCACTTTATGGATTCTTTTACATGGGGAGCTAGGCGCGCAAAAAAATGTGCTTAAGGCCTCCTTCACACGGGCAACACTACATCGCTGCGAGAAATACCGCGATTTTGTTGCACTACAAAGTCACATGTGATGCTACAAAATCGCGTGACTTTATAGCATCACATGCGAGGATTTTCGGGATGGGGGGGCTTGAAATGTAAGCCCTACCCCGAAAATACGCTGTAACTAAAGGAGAAAGAAAAAAAAGTATACATCACCTATTCCGCGCTGTCTGGGGCGCTGCCTCAGCTTCTCCCCAGGTCCTGGCACTGATCTTCTTCTTCATCTTCGGGCCGGGGATTGAAAAATCCCCGACTGCTGGAAGTGCTGGCTGTGATTGGCTGACACTTAGCCAATCACAGCCAGTGCTCGAAGAATGGCTGTGATTGGTTCAGCCAGCGCTTCCAGGAGGCAGGGATTTTTGAATCACCTGCCAAAAGAGAAGTAGAAGATCCGTGCTGGGACCTGGGGAGAAGCTGCGGCCGGGCTGACAGCTCATCTCAGGTGATGTATGTGTGGTTTTTTTCCCGGCAGTTAGAGCTTAGATTATAGCTTTGACAGTAGCATTTGCTACTGTCAAAGTTGCATCGCATCGCATGCAAACTGCGTTTTCGTGCGATGCGATGCAACAGAGAGGAAGGCTCCATAGAGAAACATGGGCTACAAAACCTCGCGTGTCGCGGGCATATCACTGGACCCGTGAGGTTTGTGTGTCGTTTTGTAGCATGCTACAAAACATCTCATATGTGAAGGAACCCATAGGAAACCATGGGCTTCTCATACATGCGATTTGTAGCATTGCAGCAATGCTACAAAATCGTGCGACTTTGTCGCCCGTGTGAAGGAGGCCTAAAACACACATGGCTATTAAGACCAATGGTTTCTAATGGGAATGTTCAGATGAAGGAATCTGAACATTCCTATAGGAAACCACTGGTTCTAATAGCCACATGTTTTTTATGCGCATTTCTTTTTCACGCCTAGCTCTTCCTGTGAAAGAGCCCTAAGGGCATGTCAACACGTCAGAATTCCGCCTGAAAAACTGTGTCAAAATGTGGGGGTTTTTGCTGCAGTTTTTGGAGTGTATCTGACACGGAAAATCGTGTTTCCCCATCAAGTTGTGACATGTCACTTCTTGATTTGTAAATGCACAGGAACACAATTTTCCTTGACGCAATTCTGCACCTGGATTTTGCCCATTGACAGGACAAATTTCACGTAAATTTTAGAGGTAGAATTCACATGAAGTTTTCCCACGGTGAATTCTGTCATGTGAACATACCCTGCTATGGCTATTTTTGCTGTAGATTTCAGCCTTTGAAATACAAGAGTTAAAACCCGTGGCAGATCTGCAACAAAATCTGCTGCAAAATCTGCACCATTTAAGTGCGGACTTGGCAACTGTCCATTTGTAGCATATTTTCTGCGGGTTTTCTGCTGTGAAGGCATCCTAAATAGAGATGAGCGAACGTACTCGGTAAAGCACTACTCGTCCGAGTAATGTGCTTTATCCGAGTACCTCCCCGCTCGTCCTGAAAGATTCGGGGCGCTCCGCTGCTGACAGGTGAGTTGCGGCGGGGAGCAGGGGAGAGCGGGCGGGAGAGAGGGAGAGAGAGATCTCCCCTCCGTTCCTCCCCGCTCTCCCCTGCAGCTCCCCGCTCCGCGGCGCTCCCCGAATCTTTCAGGACGAGCGGGGAGGTACTCGGATAAAGCACATTACTCGGACGAGTAGTGCTTTACCGAGTACGTTCGCTCATCTCTAATCCTAAAGCCTCATGTCCACAGGCGAGTCGATTTCTTCAGTGGAAGACCTGCAAAAATGATTTGCGGGAGATGCTGGATATAATGTTTTTTTCACACGGATGCACTGCAGATCATCCGCGCAAAAAAAAAATCCACAACCCCACTTACCAGCCTTTTCCCCACCTTCCTAATTGATTTTAACCTTCAATTGTATTTGCGGATGCACTGCGGATCGTCCGCATGGAATCCACACTGAAATGGAGCTTGCTGTGATTTGTTTGCTTCACCAAACGGTCTGCAAATCAAATTTGCATGCTTAAATTCAGTTGCGGATGCCAATGCTCCCCTACGGAGACTTTGAATTGCGGTTCGTCCGTGCGGGTGACATGTCTGGATTCCGCAAATCAAATCTGCCTGTTGACATTGGGCCTAGGGGCAGTATCACATGAGCAGAATTAGCCCGCAATCCACGATGCAAAACGCAGTTAATTCCGCACCAAAATCCACAGAGCTAGCTGCGGATTTTTTATGTGGAATTGAAAATGATTTAAAGGAGTATTCCTATCTCGGGAATCCAATTTCAATGTAAAATGCAAAACCATGCATTCCACCATAAGATGTTTATTTCCAAAGCGCTTCATTCTACAATATTGCAGATACTGATTTCTCATAGCAGAGGAGGCTTGTTGCGCACTTCGTCCATCTAAATTTGATGGCCGAGATCATGGGCAGTAGCTTTCGGCCCGGCCAGCCTTGCGATCTGCTATTTCTTTCCCTAGAAGAGGTGATCTGTTTCCCTGGCAATGAGCAGTAAACAACCAGAGGGCAGAGGAATCAATTGCTACAAAATCTGGAGAACGGAGCAGTATTGCACTTTCGACCACATTGAAACAGGATCCCCAAATTGGGAATACCCCTTTAAATCTGCCTGCATCAAAATGTACAGTTAGCCCTGTGGATTTTGATATGGAATTCCGCGGTGGCAGTTTAAGGTGCGCCTTGGCAGAATAATTTTGCCTGTGTGAAAGCAACCTTAGGGTCCTTTTACATGCCAGACAAATTACCCGTAACGAGAGCCAATTGCTGATATATGAAGTTGTTTAAACTTGCAAGACTTGCATGTATAGGTTACAAAAATAATCTCCTGGGGTATTTTTGTCGTTACTGTGAGTGATTGTGCGATCACGTGTCCTTTCTTCTCACATGCTCAGGCATTATAAATGATACATAAATGCCCGTTCACATGAGGGAATGTGCTGTTAACAAACATGATTTTTAGATCAACATAAGGGTGCTTGGTAATTGTTGGGTGGCACCTGGACTTGCCAGCTGAAACAATAACAGGTCCATGTGCTGCCCGCCGTTAATTAGCACTGATCTGCATGCTGTTACAGTGGCAGTTACCATTCCCTTCTGAAAGGCCTGTTTCCCTACACACTGACTGTATCTAGTCATCACTGGTAGTATCAGATTATTTAGGGGTATATTCCATTGACATGTGCTACTTTGTAATTAGCATTGATCTTTATGCCCCTACAGTGGCAGTTACCATTCTCTTTGTCAAAAGCCTGTGTCCCTGCACACATTACTGGTAGTATCCGTCTGTTTAAAGGCATATTTGATTGACAAGGAGAATTATATCTCCCAGGTGTCAATTAGACCTGGGCCACACCAAGACGTTTTGTCTACTTTTTGGGTAATACAAGTATGCAGTAAAACAGACAGGTTAGGAGAGATTACATGTCCTCTGTAAATCCAGTACTTCACAAATGACATATTCTCTGATTGTAATTGTTTTCTTTCCATCCAACCCAGACTGCCATCATGATTTCCCCTAACCACTGCAAAGCTTGCTGCTGAGATATCTTTGGCCACTCGTTTTCTGCAGCCATTCCCAGTCCCTAGAGCAATACAAATTAATTCACACTGCAGATCAAACCCCTACATTAACTCAGACCCCAGACCAGACCCGTACAATCATTCAGACCCAAGATCTGATCCCTAATTAAATTCAAACCACTGACCAGACCTCTAAATTAATCCACTACTAGACCAAACCCCTAAAATGATTGCAACCCCAGGCAAGATTCCTAAATAAATTCAGATTACAGACCAGAATAATAAATTAATTCAGACCCTAGACCAGAGATCTAAATAAATTCAGACTCTAAACCAAAATAAATTCAGACCCCAGACCAGACCCTTACATTAATTCAGTCCTAACCGAGCTTAATAAATTCAGCCCAATGACTAGATCCATATATCAATCCAGATCCCAGATTAGACCCCAAAATTAATTCAGTCCCCTACATTAGCTTTGACCACAGACCAGACTGCCTAAGTTAGTTAAATCCTATTTATGCTTCGGATCTTGGGTGTGGATTTCAACCTTTGAAATACAAGAGTTAAAACCTGCGGCAAATTCTCATCAAAAGCCACACCGTTTAGATTCAGATTTGGTCACTGTGGATTTGCAGTATATTTTCTGTGGGTTTTTCGCTGCAGAAAGCCCACAGAATTTACATGCTATGTCAAGGCGCCTAAACGTTCCTTTTACATGACAGATAAATTGCCTATAATGGGAACTGATGGCCAATATATGAAGTCGTTGAGACTTGCAAGGCTACAATATTAGTGTGCTATTTTTTGTAATTTATGTTCATGTGATTGATTGTGCGATTGCTTGTCCTTTCTTCTCACATGCTCATTGCATTATAAATTACACTTACATTTTAGTTCACACAAGGGTATGTGTTGTCAACAAACATGATTTTTAGATCAACATAAGGGTGCTAACTGTTGGGTGGCACCTGGACTTGGCAGCTAAAACAATAACAGGTCCATGTGCTGCCCGCCGTTAATTAGCACTGATCTGCATGCTGTTACAGTGGCAGTTACCATTCCCTTCTGAAAGGCCTGTTTCCCTACACACTGACTGTATCTAGTCATCACTGGTAGTATCAGATTATTTAGGGGTATATTCCATTGACAAGGAGATGGGAACAGCCAGTTGTCAGTTAGGCCTTGGCCACATTGAGGGTTTTAGTATACTTTTTGCGTAATAGAAGTACCGTATTTACTAAAATAGACAGGTTAGGAGACGTGATATGACCTCTATAAATCCATTGCCAGACAGGTTACATGTTCTTTGATTAATTGTTTTCTTTCCATCCGACCCAGACTGCCATCACAATTTCCCCAAATCATTACAGAGTTTGCTGCTGAGACATCTTTGGCCCCTCGTTTTCAGCAGCTATTCCCTGTCTATGTAGCAACACAAATTAATTCGAATCCCAGATGAGACATCTAAATAAATTCAGACTCCAAACCAGAAACGGAAATTGATTCAGATGCCAGAATTGGCCCTTAAAGAAGTTCAGACTCCAGACCAGACCATTAGTTTAATTCAGAGTCCTAATTGAGCCTAATTAAATTCATCACCATGACCAGACCCCTACTGTATATTAATCCAGATCCCAGAATTGTCTCCAAAATTAATTCAGACTCCAGACCAGACGCCTAAATTAATTAAAACTTATTTATGCTTCAGACTTTTGCTGTGGATTTCAATCCTTGATATACAATGCTTAAAACTCGTGGTAAATCCTCATTAAAATCCATACCATTTTGGATTAAGGCAGAGCTCATGCGGGGACGGACTTTTTTTAATTACAGACGCAAAAGCATGGACAAAATACAGCCATGTGTCCCTGGCCTAAGCATCCAATTCAGGTCCAGGACCCACCGCACTGGATGTTGATGTGGTCTAGCATTGGGGCATTGTCCTTACTGCCACACGCTATGTACTGGACAGTTTCATGACTCAGTGTTGGGGCACTCGGGCCTGAAGAGGTGCAGTGGCAGATTAAATAATAGGCACTTTTAGCAGCCATGGACACCCCAGAAGCTATGGGCCTCAGCCAGCAGCCCAAATCATCCATATACTCTGAAACTGATTGTAAGAACCCCTGTATTAGGTCATGTCACCAGGGTTATAACTGTGCATGACTCATTATTCTGCATTTACCCCCATCCAGGATATCATCGGCTTCAGGCGAATGAACGACAAAAGATGTTTAATTGTACATATGAATGGCGTGAACGTTCCATCAATGAATGACATCCTGAGAACCATCAGAAACATCCATAGACAGGTAATCCTGCTCCCCTCCTCCACCTGTGGTCAGACCCCATGTTCATCATATAACGTATACCATTCTTGCCCCCACAGAATACCACATCTGATGGTGACATATCCTATGATTTGGTGGAAGGAGGAAAAGCTGACAGTACCAAGCTGGGTATCCCCATCAATATCCTGTGCAGTGATGTCCCCATCTACTGGGCTACACAGGTGACTATACTATATACTGAGCCAAGTGGCTAAATACGAATTTCACACCAATTTCACATTTCTAAGATCTGCAGTAGATAGTTATGGGCAGTAGAAAACCATATTTTTAAATTAGTGGCGAAGATTGGGACAAAATTATTATTGACTCCGACATAAAGTATTAGGGTCATAAATGGGGCAAGCTTATCAGTAGGGTGATAAGGACGACACTTTAGAAAGTAAAATGTTTAAATTGTGCTAAAATTTGGGAAAATGTTGTATGTTATAATATATATTGCTCATTATAGTAGTGAATGGTTTAGCCAAAGATTTACTAAGCAAGTTGTGACAAATTTAGGATGACTTTTACATCTACTGCCGCAGTTTTGGAAAGTCTTGAGAAAAAAGGGTGTAGCTTAGAGAAGTCACCAGTATTAAAGGGGTTTCTAGGGAAATACAGTTGCTGATATAATTTTCAGCACAGGTCTCGAATAGCTTATTGGTTGGGGTCCACCAGTGGGTCCACTGCTGATCAGCTGATCAGGCACCTGCTGTCAGCACCTCTACACAGGGAAACAGAGTAGAAGCGGCTGTTCCAACTCGTGTAATGGATGCCACTTGCAACTGCAGGTGCAGCTCTCATTGCAGTTACAAGCACCATCCAATACACAGGGGTTGGGGCCAGTTTGGTATGCATAACATTGGTGGCAGAATCCCTATACCAGGGATTGTGAGGAGGTTCAAAGATATCTGACAGACACGCAAAAAAAATATACCGCTATTGGCGTCATTTAGAGAAATCTGCAAATAAGGGAGATGGAACAATACCTCTGCAGTGCCACCTATTGAAAGGCAGCATTCCTGCAAGTCAATGTTAGACTCTTTATACAAGCCTTGTAACAATGACTGTAAATTGAAAGCCAGGCCATAATCCATACACAGACAGCTGTTTTGGGGAGTTTGTAGAGGTATTGTTTCATTTCCCTTATTTGCATATTACCCAGAGGAGCATGAATGGCCTTATAAGTCTCCTCACTCACTCACCTTCTAGATGCTCTCCCCAAGGAGAAAAGATAGTGTCCCTGACCTTAGAAAAATCTGGAACAAATTTTCTCTGACTTATATATTCACACAAGCTACAACACCTTATTGCTCAATTTGGCACAGTTTGCTATTCTTTCTCTTGATTCTGCATCACATGACCTCAGGGAATTGCAGACTGGATGTAGTTTGTATCAGTGGATGTGGAGTGTGTGCAGTGAGGTAATCCCTGATTCGGCAGCTTTAATTACATCTGTATACTTCTCTCTCTTAGAACAAGTCCCCGCACCAGCGCTGGAAGATCACGATCAATTTTAGCATCTTTGGAATAAAAATTGCATTCACCTACAATTCCTAATCATCTCACCCTCCTATTAGGATTGTATCACGGGGCGTTTCCTGCAGCGTCGAGCAAGATATAAACAGGTTGAGTGTGTCATTTGGACAGCAGCCCTGATCAGTTCCTCCTCTGCTCCCTGAGAAGAGCCTTCTCTTTATAAACTGTATACTCCTTATAGCATTTCACCCATGATTAAGTGGGCAGCGGTGGGATTCCTGCATCACCAGCCCATATTTTACATACCCGGAGAATATATACGATGCTCCCTTACAAGTCCTCACTTGCTGGATGCAGGGCTGCATAAAGACGACAAAGCCATAACTAATCTTGAGGGTCACTACATGAAATTAGTCGATCCCTCTTCCCGTTAATCCAGACATATCTTTTACCCCAACTCTTGTAGAGGGGAAGGGCAGCACCCCGACAACTTAGTTCTCAAAAGCTTTAGCAGCACTAAACTCCATCCAAATAAGGGTACAAAGCCTCTAAGGAACCTGGTCCATAGCTGTCGAGCTCCAGAAAATCAAAGACAAATGGAGATTTGCTTGAGAAAGGTTCTTTGTAACTAAAACATCTCAAGTGGTAAATTAAAGAGGTCGTTCACATTGGAAGTGCTTAGGGACTGCTCACACGGGACGGAGTATTACTCAACAGTGTTACGCAGAGGCGTAACTTGAAGCTCCTGGGCCCCAATACAAAACCTGTATCAGGGCCCCCAACTGTAATGCTTTGTCCATAGTACTGGGCTCCCTATATGGAGAAGATAAGCCTTATGGGCCCTCTAAGGCTCCTGGGACCAGATGTAACCATATCCTCTGCGTCCCCTATAGTTACGCCAGTGGCGTTACGGAATATGCAGTCCCTGTATTCAGGAACAAAAATTCGCACGCACTGCGAACTGTGGATCTTGATGTGGAATTGCGGGCAGGATTCTGCTATTTTCAATTAGCAGTGGGGATTTTGGTGGTAAATATTCCGCAGAAGGGCATATTCTACAAAGCTGTTGCAGAATGTTCCGGCCCGTGTGAAAGGTCGCTTACAGGCGCTGAGCTTAAATCGGGACATGGATGATTCTAACAGTGGATTGGTGTAAAGAATTTGTGGAGATGCGGATTCCCAGCCGATGATGAATGACACTTGGCTTACAGTATATTTCAAGACTTGAACTGAGTTGCTGACGAAGAACATGAAGCTTCTGTATAAAGTGTTAGCGAAAGGGGCGAAGCCCTAGAGAGACGATTGTAGGCCATTATACATAACAGAACAGTACAGGTGCTAGATTACCAAATGTTCAGGATTAATAGACCAGATTGTTATGTTGACAAGGTATATAGTCAGTCTTAGGCCAGCATCACCTGGGCGTAAGTGTATTTACACGTGTGTATTTGCACCATAGGCGTTGCATTTTTGCGTACATATGGGCAAATTTAGGGCTCCTTCATGTGAGCGTATGTTTTTTTTCAGTTGCCCGCACGCGCTGTTAAATCACGTGAATGAAGAAAAGACACAATCAAGTCCCGAGCTTAATTAGCTTTTTCTTGTCCATTCACACGACATATTGGTGAAAAAATACGCCGCAGCCTGGAAAGCCTTCGCTCAGCATAAATCCTCGGAATGACTTCAATTGCCTACATAGAGGCACCTGTAAGCTTTTCCCTGCTTTGGACGCTGCCAAACTCTCTCCTCCTGCCTTTTTTTTCCCAGCTCCCATAGGAGTGTATATCGGTCGTATAATTTCACTCGCTGATTTCGGTTGCGTATGTGCTGTTTTTTCCAGTGCAACGTTTTTTAAAATTACCCATGTGAACGAATGCATTGTAATCCAATGTCTCAGACGGGTGGGATTTTTGACTGGCGTGAAAACGCGGCTAAATAGTGTGAATAAAGCCTTAATTGCATTTTTTGAGTGTGCAGAAATCCGCAAAATTACTGCTAATGCTTAGAGCCAGCTATCTTCTTTTCCCAGCATCGAAAGCAGGTAAACTCCCTCCCCCTGTAACAGGGACCCAACTATAATGCTTTATTCAGCTCCCATGGGAGTCTATGGGAGCCTCCAGCGTAAAATAGCTGCGTAAAAATACTTGTGTGAATGGGGCCGAAGAGTGAATTGACACATTGCGGAATGTGAGCCAAAATTTCACAGCAATGTACAGTACAAGTTAAGTGAACGGGTTTTCGACTAAAGATAAGCATGCTGTGGATTTTCAAGTCTGTAGCATGCTCTATTTGTTGTAGAAATGTCATGGGTTTGCAATACAATGGCTACATTCAGCTGTGAAAGTAACCACATGTGGATTCTGTAGCGGATTTTCTCTGTGATGTGGGATCCTATCCTAATGCTTCCGCTCTAGAGGAATTCTACAATTCATCACTGATTGCGCTGTAATAGTAGAACTATGCTACTGCAGCAGCAGTTTTTGCGGGGTGGTTTGCCATTGCCTTCCCAGTCATCTTTTACCCCCCAACAAGCTGGGTACTCATTTTACTGACCTCGGAAGGATGAGTCAACCTTGAGCCTGAGCCACACGGGGATAGAATCTGCAACCTTCAGGTCGTGAGCGACCAAACACTCTGTGCCACACAAGGTTATTTTGAAGCAAAGACGCGTGGATTTTAACAGGTGCGGAATCCAAGGCCCATAGAGATAACATTGTGATGCAGAACTATCCACGTGTTCTAATTCCATCCTGTGTGAAAGGTCTCTAATGAGTGTAATTTGCAAAGAAAACACCATCCCATTCAGCGGCATGCAGCCAAAAACAACAAGGGTGGTGTATCCTAATATATTCATTGGCTGCACAATTTTACCGGTAATAGGGTGGATCCATGTAGCGTTTTTTGGAAAAATGCCACAGTATTCTATGCGATTCTTCTGAGATAAGTAATAGGAAATCTAAAGGAAGGGCTTCTACGTCGCCGTCCTGCTGGATCCACTCTTCACTCAAAAAAAAACTGCAGGGGTGTCAAAATGCAATGTGTGAAATCACCCATACCCTAGTTTTACTTGCAAAGCCATTAAAAATCTTGATAATAGTCACGTGGTTTTGCGTGTATAACTGCGATATTATCGGCAGCATTGTACAGCTAGTTAATAATCTATTTGAAACAGATATGGCAGCATACCCTCAGGCCGGCTGCACATTGGCGTAAGCGCAAATGCTCGCGTACATGTTCTTACGCCCCCTGTGAAGTCAGCCTTAAAGTGTAAATGTTACTTATTGAATTTTTGCTTGATGTACCATTAAAATCTTCTATAATTTCTTTAATAATTGCAGGTCTGTCATTTTCATTATATTTAATTATTACTATTATCGCAGTTTTTTCCCAGACTGCAACGAACAGAAGTTCTATTACATTGCATATGGGTTTGAGAATATGTGTCATCGCTTAGCAACAGGGTGGAAATGTACACAAAAAAAACAGTGTACTGCGCATGAGCGCCACGGTCACGTGCAGTACAATTTCGCCGCCATACACGGCCGTACGCAGGGTCACGACTGGTTCAATAGCGCAGAATTTGAATAGTAAAAAAAAATAATTTTATATGGTTCATGCGCTAATGCACTCCGTAGCAGCGAGCGTATTAGCGCATGCCCCCTTCTATTTAAGCCCTAAGACTGACATACAGTCAAAGCAGTAGTAGACATGTGTCATCTGCGGAAAGCTGGGGAATTAACTTTATGTAGGCCATTAGTGCTAGCCTATAAGAAGCAGGAAGGATGAGTCACAGCAGTGTAATTAAAGGAAACCAAAAGCTGCTGTGAAGAAGAAAGTGACACAATGAAGAAAGTGCCGCCATACACGTGACACTGGGTGACATCATCATCTTTCAAGAGTAAACGTGCTTAATGGTTTGTGAGTCAGGTAATTTGTCATTAAAGGGGTATTCCGATTACTAAATGTTTTTTTGAATTTTCACCCATCCACTGGACAGATGAAAACTGATGGATCGGTCGTGTCTGACCACTGGGGCCCCCACCGATTCCTAGAATACTGGGTTCCCATTTGCCAACTTCCATTCACTATGCTTGGCTATTTCAGTAAATTGCACTTAAATGAATGGAGCGTTGGCCACGCATTGAACGTGACCTTTCTCAGGTCGGATGGGGTAGGAACTGCAGTGGGGCAAATATGACCCCTGTGTTCTCAGCAGTTAGACCCCCAGAAAGCAATCAGTTTTCAGCCATCCAGTAGATGGGTGAAAATTTGAAAAAACTTTTAGTAACCAGAATACCCCTTCAACCATTTCCAGAGATGATAACTGTGATCAGTGCTGTGGCAGGCAGATAGGGCAGCCTGGGACTTGTTGCTTGACCTTTCTTATCCTGATGGGAGGAAAACAAAAAATAAGTACAAAAAATGGAGACAGATGGCACCAGAGACTCTGCCAGGAGCTCCTGTGCAAATCCAGCTCAAAATCACAGTTTTAAATATATGAAACGAGTGGCAGGTTTATTTGAAAGGCTTCAAACAGCAGAATAAATTGTACTCAGACAGTTATCTAATATACTATATATACATTTTAGTCTCATGTGGATGTATTATGTAACTACACGCTATGCCTCACACTCACTCATCATCACCATAGCATCTACAGGAAGTGCCACAGAAAAGTATTCCTTTGCCACACTCTTATGAAAGAGGACTAAAGCAGCCAATCACAGCACAGCTTTCATTTCGTATGTTGCTGAGATAAAATGAAAGCTGAATTGTGATTGGTTGTTGTGGGCAACACAGATTTTCTTTAGGACAACTTTCATAATAGTGTGGTGCCGGGCTGATTTTCCGTGGCATATTTCATGCCTCACATCCACTCTACACTCAATTTGAATTATAAAAGGCCATTGCATTTATTTAAAGGAGTTTTGTCATTAGAAAACAAAAATTTTATACTTTCCTATTCCTTCCGCGTCAGTCTCCTTACTGCATCTTCTCCCCAACCGATCTTCTCCTGTCTTCTGCAGTCCCCCGAGTCACCTCACATCCAGCTGTCCGATTCTTCTTCTTACGGTGACGAAGCGTCCATTGCCAGCATTCTCCTTCCTGCAGGTTAATGTACACTACGTCAGTAGTGATGTAGCATTCACAGCCTAGCAGGGGGTGCCGAGCTATTGCCGAGACTGCGCATGTGCGGTCTCTCTGCAATAGTATATGAACTCTCACGGACAGACAGCGTGCACGCGCAGTCTTGGCAATAGATCGGCATTCCCTGCTAGGCTATGAACGCTAAATCACTAGTGACTAGAGATGAGCGAACGTACTTGTTTCGAGTAATTACTCGATCGAGTACCGCTATTTTCGAGTACTTCAGTACTCGGGTAAAAAGATTTGGGGGGCAGGGGGAGGCGTGGCGGCGCGGGGGGTAGCAGCGGGGAACAGGGGGGAGCCCTCTCTCTCTCCCTCTCCCCCCCCCACTCCCTGCTGCAACCCCCCACTCGCCCACGGCGCCCCCCCCGAATCTTTTCGCCCGAGTACGGAAGTACTCGAAAATCGCGGTACTCGGGCGAAAAAGTCGCGTGGCCGAGTACGCTCGCTCATCTCTACTAGTGACGTAACCTACAGTAACCTGCAGAAAGAAGAATGCAGAGAATATACACTACATAACAAGAAGAAGAGGATCCGGCTGGCTTGTGGTGAGGTAACTCGGGGGACTGGTGAAGATCAGTGAGGAGAAGGTGCTTAAAGAAGGCTGCCTGGGGAGGAATAGGTAAGTTTTTTTTTAATGACAAAACCCCTTTAAGAGTTATTTAATAAAATTCACTTCAATTACTATTGGATAAATAGATATAAATAAATCAGTAACATAAAACTTGTTGAAAGACTTAGGCTGCCTGTCCACGGGAGGGTTTTCATTGCATTCGCCGCGGGGATTGGAGTGAAAGCTCTCCATAGCGTTGTTACGGAGAGTGCTTCCTCCCTGTCCACGAGTGGAGAATCATTGCGATTCTCCACTCATGGCCGGCAAATTCCAGCATTCTGCGATTTGCCGCGATTCTCTGCAGTCAGTCTATCTGTCTGATTGGCTGACCGGCGGAGATCCATCTGCCGACTCCTGCTCCCACGGCAGAGATCCGCCGCGGGATACCGCAACGCCCGTGGACAGGCAGCCTTAGTCCTACAGACTGAAGTTTGCCAAGTCCAAAATCAAACTATTGAAGCAATGTCCACCCATGTGAAGTCGGCGACACTCTGCTTAGACCGGTACCATTCAGTCCTCTACAACTTCTGGATGCCAGTGATCCCGCTTCGCCTCTTCATAATGACTCTGTATTATGCAATCCAGCACTGTCACCATGCCACCTGACTCACCAGGCAGAAGTTCCAGAAGATGCTCAAGGATTCCCCCAATTGATCACAACGATCTCTCAAGCAAAGGTGAGATAACACAAATGCAGTGAGCAGGAGGGGGCAGAGGCTGCCTGAGTAGGTGCGCAAATTTTAACGCTGTCATGGTGATGGCTACTCTGACTAAAATGACGACTCGCGCAGCAAAAGGATTGCAATGGCTTTCTGCATAGTTTGTGTAATGTCTGAATGTGACGCAGTGCCTTTGACATGTGGTGGACACGTGCTTGCAGTGGTGAAATAACAAGACCAGTCCACATAGATTATAGTAAATCGAAGGCACACAGCTTACTTACTGCTTGCAGGGTTAACAGTTAGTACACACTTTGCGGATTTTTAGCAACGATAACTCTAGCAGACTTCCAGGTAACCAGCATATCAGACTTTGGTTTCTCAACTCTCTGTGTGGTACTGCTAACAGACTGCAGCAAAGGTTTGTTGCATCTGGGGTTATTTGTGGTGGTATAGAAAGGGGCTAGTGAAGGGTTGGCTGTGCCCTCACTGACTACTAGCTATACAGGGACAAGTTACACTCACGATTGAGAAAACTACACTCTGTCCAGCTTCCGTGGGGTCTGCCCTGACTCTAACTTCTTCCAGCAGGGTGGAAAAAGACTTCGCTCCCACTCCGGGCACTGTCAGCTCATTACTCCTCACTTTCCCTTGTTCCCGACACTCCTCTCTGACTCTCGACCTCCAGTACTTTTGTATTGGGCTAAAACTCCTCACTTTGCTTCCACTCTCCAACTCCTCCTCCGACTAACTCCTTCACTTTCTGTTCTTTTCCCGCATCTTTTCTCCCTCTGCTGACACACTTCTTCCTCCACCTAGCTCATTTTCCCCAGCTCGACTTGTCTCCTCCCACTCCAACAATGAGAAAATTAGCAGCGAGCAGCCAATAAGGAGAAGGCTGTTGCCAGGCGGTCTAGCTTTAGCCCAATATTCAGGTAAAGACAGTGTCTTTCTCCTGCAGGATGCCTCCTATGTCCCCCTAAGAGCTCATAGCGAGGTCCCTAGGACTTGTTTACTCTATTGACTACCCTGTAGGACCCTCTGGGTCACTACACAAACACTCCCTTTATTAAAAGTTAAACTATTAAAAGTAACCCCTTAATGCTCGGATCCCATGTGGCCTCCGCTCCCATGAGGCTCTGTCTTCTCCTGTGTAGCTGGCTGAGGCACTTCCTCTACAGTCCTGAGTACCCAAACTTCATCTGCAGAGAAAGTTAACAAAAAGAAAGCAACAGGATAAGGCCGGCTTCACGCGGGCGAGAAAATCACGCAAGATTTGTGCATTGCGAGACGTACAAATCTCACACAAATATGGACACAATTCTTTTGAATAGGGTCATACACATGAGCGATGTTTTTTCGTCATGGCACCGCAATGCAATGCTATGTGGAAGACAAATCACGGCATGTTCCATCTTGCTTCATGCTCTCCCATTGCAGCGTCCATTGTTTTCCGGAGGCAGTATCGCACCAGGTGATAGATGCACACGATGAGAGATCTCCCATTAAAAACGTCATCCCTAAAGTGATATGAGGCTGTTTTGACATGAAAACATCTCACATCCTTGGGGAATTCACATGGATGGGGGGACAATATGGGGGCGGGATTCACTGACCCATATTGCGCTCGCCCGTGTGAAGTTAGCCTAACAACAGAATAAGATAACAAAAAGACGCACCTCATATACTGCCACTAATAACTTGGTCTGACATATCATCAGAAAACACTGGCCAATACTAACCAAGGGACTTCCATCCGGGGTTGTTGATCCAGGGATTATTCTGACTGCCATTATGGAGTCGGGAAGGAATTTTTCCCCCCAAATGGGGTAAATTGGCTTCTGCCTCATTGGGGTTTCTTGCCTTGCTCTGGATGAACAAGGGGGGGGTAGAAACATGCTGAACTAGATGGACATTGTCTTCTTTCAGCCTAACATACTATGTTAATATTCTTATTCTCAGAACCACCCCTACTGGCCAAGTTAGTCCATTCTGATATTATCATGACCAAGTTTACGATCCAATCTGCCATCATGGAATCACAAAACCCCAGGTGTTTCCCATGTTTGGGATGCACCCGCATCATAATCTTCACTTTTTTATATGCACAAATGGGTCGGCACTTCCAGATCATGGGACATTTTCACATGTGATTCCAACTACGTTGTTTACGTTATCAAATGTCGCTGTGGTTAAAGATACGTAAGCAAAATGACGCAACAGTTCAAGGACTGTATCTCACAAAACAAGTCGAACATCTGACCTGCATTCCTGACCTCCTAAGGCCAGGTTCACACAAGCGTGTTGCAAAATATTGCGTATATAACGCATCGTTATACCGCTGTGTAACCCAGCCTATCGACACGTATGGCATCTCACGCACGCTGCCATGAGAAGTCTGACTTTTTTTAAAAAAATTCCCATTGCCATTACGGAGTTGGGAAGGAATTTTCCCCCAAATGGGCAAATTGGCTTCTGCCTCTTGAGGTTTTTGCCTTCCTCTGGATCAACTAGGGGTTGAAACAGGCTGAACTAGATGGACATTGTCATCATTCAGCCTAACATACTATGTTACTATGTTACTCTCTCACTTAGTAAACGTGCATATAAATGCAAACATATGCAATGTAATTGCGTATGTACAGTGTTTTTATGGACCCATAGAGGACAATAGGGCTCTAATGCGCGGTAAAATAAAACATGCTGCATTCTTTTTTACGCACGTACTATACGCAATGCATATGCTTATAAGTGTGAATGGATCAATGAAAATCAATGTACTTTCATTGTCTCCATTCACTGTGTATTACGCGCGCGTACTATGCTATTACATTTCGCTCATGTGAAATGTATCCCCAAACATTTCAGTTCTGTTCAACATACTGCCAGTCAATTGAGGTTTCAGATTATTGACTGGGTTTCCCCCTTGAGATGAGGTGGCAATCTTCAAGCAATTTTACTGGTCAAGGGACAAAACTGGATCAAAATCTTGGATACTCTTCACCCCTTTGGACTTAATAGGGAACCTCTAATTGTTCAGTAATCATATTTTCCTCGGCTTCCTACCGTACAGTTAGGGCTCATGTCCACGGGCAAAATAAGAATTAAAATCCGCAGCGGATTTTAATTCTTCTCCTGCCCGCGGATCCGCATCCCATAGGGATGCATTGACCACCCGCGGGGTAGATAAATACCCGCGGATCGTCAATAAAAGGAATTTTTAAAAAAATGGAGCATGAAAAAATCCGGACCATGCTCCATTTTCATGCGGGTCTCCCCGAGTTTACTCACACGCTCCGGTTCTTCTCTTCTCCGCGGCGCCATCTTCTCTCAGTCGCGGCCGGATCATTTTGCTTCGGCCCGGCGCATGCGCGGGGCACGTCACCGACGTCATCATGCACATCCGCCGAGCCGAAGAAAGAAGATCCGGCCGCGACGCAGAGAAGATGGCGCCGCGGAGAAGAGAAGAAACGGAGCGGATGGGAGGTGAGTTTATTCTCATTTATTCTTATTTTCAGCCCTCATGTCCGCGGGGCAGGAGGGACCCGTTGCAGATTCTACATGGAGAATCCGGAGCGGGCCTGATTTTCCCCGTGGACATGAGGCCTTAGGGCCAGAAATATTTGGACAGTGACAAAAGTTTTGTTATTTTAGCTGTTTACAAAAACATGTTCAGAAATACAATTATATATATAATATGGGCTGAAAGTGCACACTCCCAGCTGCAATATGAGAGTTTCCACATCCAAATCGGAGAAAGGGTTTAGGAATCATACCTCTGTAATGCATAGCCTCCTCTTTTTCAAGGGACCAAAAGTAATTGGACAATGGAATCTAAGGGCTGCAATTAACTCAGAAGGCGTCTCCCTCGTTAACCTGTAATCAATTAAGTAGTTAAAAGGTCTGGGGTTGATTTCAGGTGTGTGGGTTTGCATTTGGAAGCTGTTGCTGTGACCAGACAACATGCGGTCAAAGGAACTCTCAATTGAGGTGAAGCAGAACATCCTGAGGCTGAAAAAAAAGAAAAAATCCATCAGAGAGATAGCAGACATGCTTGGAGTAGCAAAATCAACAGTCGGGTACATTCTGAGAAAAAAGGAATTCACTGGTGAGCTTGGGAACTCAAAAAGGCCTGGGCGTCCACGGAAGACAACGGTGGTGGATGATCGCCGCATACTTTCTTTGGTGAAGAAGAACCCGTTCACAACATCAACTGAAGTCCAGAACACTCTCAGGGAAGTAGGTGTATCTGTCTCTAAGTCAACAGTAAAGAGAAGACTCCATGAAAGTAAATGCTAAGGGTTCACATCTAGATGCAAACCATTCATCAATTCCAAAAATAGACAGGCCAGAGTTAAATTTGCCGAACAACACCTCAAGAAGCCAGCCCAGTTCTGGAAAAGTATTCTATGGACAGATGAGACAAAGATCAACCTGTACCAGAATGATGGGAAGAAAAAAGTTTGGAGAAGAAAGGGAACGGCACATGATCCAAGGCACACCACATCCTCTGTAAAACATGGTGGAGGCAACGTGATGGCATGGGCATGCATGGCTTTCAATGGCACTGGGTCACTTCTGTTTATTGATGACATAACAGCAGACAAGAGTAGCCGGATGAATTCTGAAGTGTACCGGGATATACTTTCAGCCCAGATTCAGCCAAATGCTGCAAAGTTGATCGGACGGCGCTTCACAGTACAGATGGACAATGACCCCAAGCATACAGCCAAAGCTACCCAGGAGTTCATGAGTGCAAAAAAGTGGAACATTCTGCAATGGCCAAGTCAATCACCAGATCTTAACCCAATTGAGCATGCATTTCACTTGCTCAAATCCAGACTTCAGACGGAAAGACCCACAAACAAGCAAGACCTGAAGGCTGCGGCTGTAAAGGCCTGGCAAAGCATTAAGAAGGAGGAAACCCAGCGTTTGGTGATGTCCATGGGTTCCAGACTTAAGGCAGTGATTGCCTCCAAAGGATTCGCAACAAAATATTGAAAAAAAAATATGTTGTTTGGGTTATGTTTATTTGTCCAATTACTTTTGAGCTCCTAAAATGTGGAGTGTGTGTAAAGAAATGTGTACAATTCCTACATTTTCTATCAAATATTTTTGCTCAACCCTTTAAATTAAACGTTACAGTCTGCACTTGAATTCTGTTGTAGAGGTTTCATTTCAAATCCAATGCGGTGGCATGCAGAGCCCAACTCGCGAAAATTGTGTTACTGTCCAAATATTTCTGGCCCTAACTGTATATTTCCTAGGTTGGTCTGATCAACATATCAGTATTCTTTCCAGTAGCCTTTCATACATCTGTCTCCTCCTTTCTTTTTACCTCTCTCATTTTTTCACTACTACCTGATTTAGACCGGTCTCCCATGGGCGATTGGATTCCGCATGCAGTAGCCTGCAGGGGAATCTGTCTCAGACCACAGCCGGCGTCTACGTGGAAATGTTTAAATCTGTATTGCGGATGGACCCGGTGGTTCGCAGTCAGACATGCGCGGTGCAGATTTAAAAAAAATCTTTTTTCTCCCCACGAGGACCCTAGGCAATGACGTGGGTACCCGCAAACTATCCGCAATGTCAATTGCGGATGGGTCACGGGTCGGGCGTTCTCCATTGACTTCAATGGAAACCATCTGTGGGGAATCTGCACAAAAACAGAGCACGAGCGGAAATTACAATTGGTGTCCACTCATTTGAGTGGACATGCGAATGCTCTAATCCTGTTAATGGATACAGAATACCGCGGATCCTCCGTGCGGGTGACAATTGCGGATTCCGCAATCCACATCCAGTCGTGAGACACTGGCCCTGGTTTCAAGTCTGTCAGTTTACTTCAACCTTATCTCTAGAAGGCCTGTTGCACACGCACAGGTCGGATTCAGTATGCGGGAGCCTGCAGTGAAATCCACCCCCCAACTGTGGCCGGTATCCGCGCGGAAATGCTTAAATCTGTATTGCGGATGTACCCAGCGATTCGCTGTTGGACATGCACAGTACAGATTTTTTTTTTTACATGTTTCTTTTTCCTAAGCCGTCGCCAGGCGATGATGCAGGTACCTGCGACCTATCTGCAAGGTCAATTGCGGATGGGCCGCAGGTCGGATGACTTCTGTTGACTACAATGGAAGCCGTCCACACGAAAAGTGGAAATTGCAATTTGATTCTGTGAGTGTATAGGAAGAAGCGCTTATCAATAGCATGTTCAGAACTGTGGACCGCGGTATCGGACATGCGGCTCATCCGAGCTGTTAAGCCTTTAAATGCCGCTGTCAATTTAAATGCCCCGACCAATGTTTGGGGGTCCTGTACGCCTCCCCCCGTGAATTCCAATGCATCAGATCACACATGCCCGGCCAGGCACTTTTACGATGGGCAGGAAAAATAGTCCTGGAACTATCTTCCTGGCTGGACTACCGCCGCTGCCATAGGTAAGCCTGCAAGGAGGCTGTATTCCCCCACCTGACGGCATATACGCCGAGCCCGTGCATCACATGGTAGCCTATATCTGCCAGTTGTGAAAACACCGGTCGATATACACTCATGTGAATAAGCCCTAATACTTATAAAAAATAAAAAGCAATAAAAGTTAAAATAAAAACATATCTATAATAAAATAAGCTACATAATAAAACAAAAATACATATTTGGTATCGCTGCGTCCGTAAAAGTCCGATCTATCAAAGTAATGCATTATTTACCCTGCACGGTGAACATCGGCAGAAAAAAAAAACCGCCAGAATTGCGCTTATTTTGGTCACCCTGTCTCCAAGAAAAATGTAATAAAAAGCGATCAAAAAGTTGTATATATTCAAAAATAGTACCAACGGAAACTACAAGACGTCCGGCAGAAAATGAGCCCTCGCACAACTATATCGATGATAAAATAAAAAAGTTAGACGAGTCAGAAGATGGCTGCAGAAAATAAATAGATATCTTTGAAAAAAAGTTGTACAGCAAAGAAAAAACTATAGATTTGTTATCGCAGTAATCGTACTGATCCATAGAATAAAGTGAGCATGGCATTTTCATTGCAGTGTGTATGCCGTAGAAACAAGATGCAGTCAAAGATGGCCGAATTTCATTTTTTTTAGAAATTAGATTTTTTTTTACATTTTTCAGTACATTATACGGCACATAAATAGTACCATTGAAAAATACTCGTCCCGTAAAAATCAAGCCTTTAGACATTAGGCGTTGGATAAATAAAAGAGTTACGATTTTTTAAAAGGGAGGAAGAAAACCAAAAATGGGAAAAAAAGGCCATGCCCTTAAGGGGTTAAACTAACTGCCAAAGCAAACTGTGTCATTTTGCTGGTTCGAACGATTTATTGCTACGTGTAAAAGTACCCTTAGTTGTTTAGTCTACCCTGCCTTTTTGTGCCTGTCAACTCTCCTCTCTCTCTATTAAGCCTGTCTGTTCTGTTTTTTTTCCTGGTGGCTCTCCTGCTCCAGCACCCCTCCCTCCTCCTTTGTCCTTGCGTTCCAGAGTGGAGCGCAGGGAAGCATGTGACTTGCCAGCTGACTTACTTCCGGGCTCAGGGCCCAGGCCTGACTCTCTGCTGACAGCTCTACGTCTCTTTTCACACGGCCAGGTAATTTACTGCAGCTTTAACCCTTCACTATACTTTAATTTGCCCTTCCTGCTGCCTTTCTCTATGCGCCCTCTGCAGGGTTTCCCTCCATGACACTTCTTCCCTGTTTGTTTTCACTCCATCGCCTCCCCCTTGGTACTGTGATGTCTACCGCCATGCTTCGTGTATAGCTGATGCGCTCCCTTTATTTGGACACCTTTGTGCAGTTCTCCCATGTTGTTCGGTTTTTGCCTACTTGTTTCTAGCAATATTATGCATTCCCAATGCTCACACCCCCCTGTTTATGTTATTTCAGGTCCTTGGTAATGATCTGGCTTCTGTCTCAAAAAGGTCGACTTCTGCATGCGGGAGCCCCCAGCAGAATCCGGCCCTGACCGCAGCCGCCACGCGCCTCTTGTCAGGCATGCGCAGTACAGATTTTTTTCAATGTTTGTTTTTCTCCGGCTGTCACTAGACAATGGTGCAGGTACCTGCGACCTATCCGCAATGTCAATTGCAGACAGGCCGCGGGTCAGGTGGTTTCTATTGACTTTAATAGAAGTAGTCCATGCAGAATCCGACAGATCCATTCGGACAAGGGATTCCCTTTTCACGCTCCCTGATCAGAGCAGGAAAACAGAATCCCCATTACAGATGTTAAAGCCGCGTTACTCCTTCAGTCTGTATGATTTCATGATCTCTCACCAGTTCTTCTCTGCGACTTCACTTCTGGTTACTATGTGATATATTCCCTATGATATTTTATTCCTACTACCGTACGGTAGACTCGACCAGCAGCCCCTCCGAAATTCGACTTTGAGGTCTTTGATATTATATTTGCTGTCCTTATTTCTCACTTTTTGTTTTTCTTGCATTAATTATCATGTTATTTATGTTTGTTTTTTTTCCATTATGTCCCTTATACAGCCTGATAAAGGGCTATGCTGCCTGAAACGTTGCTTGGATATTCTGTGAATGTCTGATACGTAATAAGCATTCACAAACTTTTATAAGTTCAAGAAGTGCGTGCGAAGTGGCAAAATCTTGATTTACAAACAATTCCAAACTTAAATTGTGTGAAATCATGGTACGTCCTCGAATATATAGTAGCCAAGAGGAGCGCCGAGCTGCGCAAGCGGAGAGAATGAGACAACGAAGAGCCAACGAAAGCGAAGAACAGCGAGCGGCAAGGCTGCAGCAGGTGGCCGAGGCAAAGCGTTTGCGAATTGAAAATGAAACCGATGAGCAACGCGAGGCAAGGCATCAGCGAGATGCCGAGACGAGGCGCGTACGCATACAAAACGAAACCATACAGCAACGCGCTACTAGACTGCAAGCCAATGCGAAGGCAGAACGTGCACGGCGCCAGAATGAAAGTCAAGAGCAACGAGCGGTAAGACTGCACAAAAATGCCGAAAGAAGGCACAATGTACGACAAAAAGAATTCATTGCTCTATGGCTTCAAAGACTCCAAAAAGATCAAAACCGTGATTCGAAGGAGGAGATGGCTTTAGATTATGACGATTATACCTAATTCCACTTAATAATTGTCCAGAGAACTGAGATATATAGACACAGACATTGCAATCACCATCCTGGGACTGCTTTTTACTAGTAGAGAGTATACAGTTTTCTATAATAGAATGGTTATCAAATCATATATACGTGGGTGAGTCAAAAATTATCCGCACTCTGGCTGTAGGATTTATTTTAATCAACCTTCAGGAAAGACAAATACATTATTTTTCTACCTAATGACTCTGCTTTTCAATACACTTTGTCCATCTGTCAACAAACTTTCATATTCCCTCATTAAAAAATGTTTTCAGCTGAGTTGCGAGCCATGAATGCAGCGCTGTCTTCATCTCTTCCTCAGACCTGAATCTTTGGCCTCTTAGGGCTTCTTCAGGGGACCAAACAGGCAATAGTCCGATGGGGAAAGATCAGGAATAGAGATGAGCGAGTATACTCGCTAAGGCACATTACTCGAGCGAGTAGTGCCTTAGCCGAGTATCTTTGGGGGCCGGTGCCGGTGACAGGTGAGTTGCTGCGGTGAGCGGGGGGGGGGGGGGGGGGAGAGGGAGAGAGAGATCTCCCCTCCGTTCCTCCCTGCTCTCCCCCCCCGGCCCCCGAATCTTTAGAGACGAGCGGGGAGATACTCGGCGAAGGCACTACTTGCTCGAGTAATGTGCCTTAGCGAGTATACTCGCTCATCTCTAATCAGAAATATAGGGAGGATACTTACAAGGGAACCTGTCACAGCACCATTATCTAAGTTATGGTTTTCTTAGGGGATGTGGCAGGGAACTAGGTGCTGTGTTTTTATTCATTTTATTTTTATTACTTCAATGGAAGCGGTTTGTGCGGAATCCGCATAAAAATAGAACACGCTGCGTTTTTTTACTCTGCTTACGGAAATTGCAATTTAATTCCGCAAGTGTGTAGAAAAACAATTTTTGCATAGCATTTTCTGAACGGCATTTGCTGCGGCTCCACGGTTCGGACGCCGGAAGGTGGATGTAAATCCATTCATGTGCCACCGGCCTTACTATGGGGATGTGATTACTTCTCTTCAAAGGGAATCTGTCACCTCAAACAGTAGGAGGAGCTGATTGCTGTATAGTGGTACGGCAAAGACTCACTATAACTTGAGGCTTTATTCATTCAACCCTTTAAGGACATGTCCTATCTTGGCCATAAGGACATGACTATTTTGGGGCATTATCATCTCTATTCTTCAAAACCCATACCTTTTTTTTTTTTTTAATTTTTCGATTGACATGGCCATATGGCAGCTTGTTTTTTACATGGCAAGCTGTGTAGTTTTTATTGGTACCATTTCTGAGTACATGAAAAATGTATTGTAAAACTTTTTGGGGGGAGGGCAGTAAGAGAAAACATCAATTCTATTACTTTTTTTAATGTTTTTTTAAAGTGTTAGAGCTTATTCAGACAGGCGTATATCGGTAGGGTTTTCATGCCCGGCCGATACACGCTGTTCCTCTCTTTAAGGGGAGGAGACGGGCCGGAAGCTGTTGCACTGAGCTCCCGCCCCCTCTCCACTGCTTGCGATGGGAGGGGGCAGGATGGGGGTGGAGCTAAGTTCTGTCCTGCCCCCTCCCATTGCAAACTGGCAAGAGGCAGAGAGGGGGCAGGAGCTCAGTGCACTGCTCCCGTCTCACCTCCTCCCCTTGCAGAGAGGAGCAGCGTATATCAGCCGGGCGTGAAAACCTGACCGATATACGCCTGTCTGAATAAACCCCGAATCATGAAGCATAAATGACATGATCTATTTTTTTTTTTTTGCAGGCTGGTACGATTGTGACAATACCAATTTTTCTTTTAGGCTTTTCCACTTTTGCATAATGAACTTTTTGTTTTTGATTGTTGTATTGAAAGTCCCATAATGTTTTTATTTTTCTATGGCCGGCGCTCTGTAATTGTTTTTTTTTTCGTGACGAAGCTATAGTTTTTATTACTACCATTTCGGACTACATATGGCTTTTTTGATCACTTATTTTACTCATTTTGCCTCCAAAAAAAAATTGCAATAAAAGTATTTCGCCTCATTTTTTTTTTTTTACGGCTCTTGTTGTGCAGGATAAAGAGTGTGTTCAATTTATTGTACAAGTCTTTATGGTCATGAGGAATACTAAATAGGTGGTGGTGTGTTTGTATTAAAGAACAACAGGAAAGTGTGCAAAAAAGTTTTTTTTCTATACTACTCTTAAAAAAAAATTTTAATACTTGTTTTATGTCTCCGGTGGGAATTGAACCTTAAATGCTCTGATTGTTATGATTATGCATTACAGTGCTCTAGTACTGTAATGCATTAACGCTGACAATAGCGATCGGTGGCGGCGGACACCAGTGTATAGCAGAAATGCTGCCTGTACAGCAGCTTTCTATCTCATACCGTAGCAGGTTTATGCATTTCCCTTACGGATAGTCCTTATATTGCAGAAAAATGTTACTCATGCCCAGGTGCTGCTGAAATTCTGTATCCGGATGCTCCTACGGTTAGTCTCTCTGTCACCTCTGTCTTTACATGGGTTTCGGGGCAGGGTTCTATTCTGAAGGTCTTTCTTTGCTGTGCGCTTTGTAGTCTGCGCTGCCAGCTGTCACCAGCACAGGTCCTGCTCAGTCAGAAGCTGCGGAGTGGCACCAGAGCCTGGGAACAGGACCTGTCTTTTATACCCAGCTCTTCAGCCAATCAGTGTGCAGCTCAGCTCCTGTCGGTCCACAGCAATAAAATCGGAGTGAACGTAATACTGTCATTGTCATGGGTAATGGGCGTGTGATGCAGATCCAGCATACGAAGGGGCAGAAGGAAATACAAAAATATACAATATTTTTTTACAAACAAGGAAATAAAAGCAAATACTATTATTAGACCAAGCAAGGCGTTTAACTTTTACCATAGGTTTGCCTAATGCCAACTACTGTAATACCTTTAAGGCTGTTGCACACGACCGGGCCGATTCGCATTCGCGAGCCTCTGGCGGAATCCAACCCTGTGCCCAGCCAGCATCTGCGCGCCACCTTCATATCTTTTTCTTTTCTGTACTGCAGATGCTCCGCCCGGCAAGCCGTATAATAAATGGAACACATTTATCTCACACAGCAAATGCTATACAAGTAAAGCTCAGCCAAAATTCTTTTTTGATCATTTCACCTCCCAAAAACGCAATAGAAGTAATTGAAAAAGTCATATGTACCCCAAAATGGTACCAATAAAAACTACAGCTCGTCATGCAAAACGCAAGCTGTCCAAGAGCTCCGTCGATGGAAGAATAGAGTTAGCGCTCCTGCACACTGGCGATCGCGATATCGCTGCGTTTTTTTAATGCCAATGTCAATAGGACTTTCAATGTTAAAAACGCATTGCACAAAAATCCCAAGTTTGTGTTTTACGATTTTTGTGCGATGCGTTTTTAACATTAGAAGGTCCTATTGACATTTGAATTTAAAAAACGCAACAATATCGCAATCACCAGTGTGCAGGGGCCCTTATGGGCCCATGAATGCCACAATGTAAAAAATCCCAAATGAAAGGGTTTCTAATGTGCAAATGTAGGGGAGCCTAAAAAAAACACATAATTTTTGTATTGCCATAATTGTACCGACCCACAAAAAATATATCTAATTATTTTTATTTATATAGCGCATGCATATTATGAAGCACTTGATATTCTGGGTTTGTCCTCGTTGGGATTCACAACCTACCGGTATATTCACCTATCCATATGCTTTTGTGGAGGAAACCCACACATGCAGAGAGAACATACAAACTGCAATCCAGATCTTGTCCTTAGTCGGATTTGAACCTCGGACCCTGCAACAGTGCTAACCACTCAGTCACCATGCTACCCGTCATGTCACTTAGGCCGCTTCCACATGGAAGACAAAAGCGTGCAATTTTCTCGTGATGCGACAGCGCTACGAATCGCATGCATGTGAAGCCGATGCTTTTCTATGGGTTCCTTCACATTAGCGATGTTTTGTAGGCTGCTACATTGTGTAAATCACAGGTTGCGATGTTTTGCAGCCCACGTTTCGCTATGAAGCCTACCTTTGTGTTGCATTGCATCACACAAAATTGCGGTTTTCGTGCGGTGCCATGCAACTTTAACAGTAAGTCCTACTGTTTCCCCTAAAATAAGCCCTGGCTGCATTAAAAAAAAAAAAGGAATACATCACCTAACTGGTGCTGTCCGCTCCGCCGCACTTCTCCTCCCGAAGCTCCGGCACACTTGTTTGCAATCTTCAGCTGCCGTTTCCTAGTTAGGGGGTTTATAAATCCCACCTCCAGGAAGCGCTGGCTGTGATTGGTTCAAGAGCGCCGCGACTCAGCCAATCAATGCAGCACTTGATGAACTAATCACAGCCATCGCATTGATTTATGAACCTCCTAACTAGGAAACGGCGGCTGAAGACCACAAACAAGTGTGGCGGAGCGACAGCACCTGTTAAGTAATGTATTGGGTTTTTTTTGTTTGTTTTTAAATGCAGCTGGGGCTTATTTTTTATAGTAGGGCTTCATCCTGCTCTACAAATAAATTAATAAATATTATACAGTATATTATATTATATGTAACCAAAAAGGGTTTTGCATAGCGGGATTGCACAAGAAAACGCCACCCATACAGCAGCAAAGGTGGCATCTTTTCCTGCAGGGGCAGATGTTATAGCCTTATTAATTATATGAGCAGAATAGGAGTAGTATTAATTACAGGGGGTGGGGTGGGTACTGGCAACATTATTACTTAAGGGGTCAGACGTAGCGTCCTTATCTATTATGGGGTCTGAAAGAATGGCATTATTTCTTATGGGAGCAGAAAAGTGGCATTATTAATTATAGGGGCAGAAAGTGGGCATTATTACTTATGGGGGCAGAAAAGGCGCATTTTAATTATGAGGGCAGAAGAGTTGGAATTATTATTGATGGGGCAGAATAGATGGCACTTTTACTCAATGGATCCTGCTAAAAGCAGCACTTACTGCGTGGGGTCTAAACACTATCTGGCATAGGATGGATTGTATAAGTTTTTTCATATAAAAACGTATACTTTTTTCACTGTAAGCTTTTTTCTTAATAAAGTTTTATTAACGCTCAACACTTATTTTTCCATTTCAACATTTGATCATAAATGTAAGTGTTAAGCGTATACAAACGTACAGCCATTCATTTCCATATGTCTTCCATTGACTCCTATGTTAAATAAAAAGTTTAGGTTCTCCTACTTTTTTTTTGTTGGACAGAAAGGCTTAGTAAGCCACACGTTTCAATCACACAAAACAAAAAGGCACAGAAATGTATGCTTTGCTTAATGTAATCAATCATATGCATGGTTTGGTTACAATTAACCCTCTTTAGCCTATGGGTCAGTTAAATGCTACATTTTCATCAGTTTATTTGGAATAAAAAATGTGTCCGCTTCATAGATGACCATATGACAGCGTGGAAGGGTCTTTATATTGCCCATAGAACCATAGGGATGATGACTACAGGGGCTGCAAATAACTCTCACTGAGCACAAGATGACCGGGCTCAGGCTCACGGAGGACAAGATGGCCCGACTCAGGCTCACGGAGGACAAGATGGCCGGGCTCAGGCTCGCGGAGGGCAAGGTGGCCGGGCTCAGGCTCGCGGAGGGCAAGGTGGCCGGGCTCAGGCTCGCGGAGGGCAAGGTGGCCGGGCTCAGGCTCGCGGAGGGCAAGGTGGCCGGGCTCAGGCTCGCGGAGGGCAAGGTGGCCGGGCTCAGGCTCGCGGAGGGCAAGGTGGCCGGGCTCAGGCTCGCGGAGGGCAAGGTGGCCGGGCTCAGGCTCGCGGAGGGCAAGGTGGCCGGGCTCAGGCTCGCGGAGGGCAAGGTGGCCGGGCTCAGGCTCGCGGAGGGCAAGGTGGCCGGGCTCAGGCTCGCGGAGGGCAAGGTGGCCGGGCTCAGGCTCGCGGAGGGCAAGGTGGCCGGGCTCAGGCTCGCTGAGGGCAAGGTGGCCGGGCTCAGGCTCGCTGAGGGCAAGATGGCCGGGCTCAGGCTCGCGGAGGGCAAGATGGCCGGGCTCAGGCTCGCGGAGGGCAAGATGGCCGGGCTCAGGCTCGCGGAGGGCAAGATGGCCGGGCTCAGGCTCGCGGAGGGCAAGATGGCCGGGCTCAGGCTCGCGGAGGACAAGATGGCCAGGCTCAGGCTCGCGGAGGACAAGATGGCCGGGCTCAGGCTCGCTGAGGACAAGATGGCCGGGCTCAGGCTCGGGGAGGACAAGATGGCCGGGCTCAGGCTCGCGGAGGACAAGATGGCCAGGCTTAGGCTTGCGGAGGACAAGATGGCCAGGCTCGCGGAGGACAAGATGGCCGGGCTCGTGGAGGACAAGATGACTGGGCTCAGGATCACATAGGACAAGATGACTGGGCTCAATCACATGAAGGACAAGATGACCGGGCTTGGGCCCACGGAGAACAAGATGACCAGGCTCAGGGAGGACAAAATGGCCGGGCTCAGGCTCACCGAGGACAAGATGACCAGGCTCAGGTTCACCGAGGACAAGATGACCGGGCTCAGGCTCATGGAGGACAAGATGACCGGGCTCAGGCTCACCGGAGGACAAGATGACCGGGCTCAGGCTCACCGGAGGACAAGATGACCGGGCTCAGGCTCACCGGAGGACAAGATGACCGGGCTCAGGCTCACCGGAGGACAAGATGACCGGGCTCAGGCTCACCGGAGGACAAGATGACCGGGCTCAGGCTCACCGGAGGACAAGATGACCGGGCTCAGGCTCACCGGAGGACAAGATGACCGGGCTCAGGCTCACCGGAGGACAAGATGACCGGGCTCAGGCTCACCGGAGGACAAGATGACCGGGCTCAGGCTCGCGGAGGGCAAGATGGCCGGGCTCAGGCTCGCTGAGGGCAAGATGGCCAGGCTCAGGCTCGCGGAGGACAAGATGGCCGGGCTCAGGCTCGGGGAGGACAAGATGGCCGGGCTCAGGCTCACGGAGAACAAGGTGGCCAGGCTTAGGCTTGCGGAGGACAAGATGGCCAGGCTCGCGGAGGACAAGATGGCCGGGCTCGTGGAGGACAAGATGACTGGGCTCAGGATCACATAGGACAAGATGACTGGGCTCAATCACATGAAGGACAAGATGACCGGGCTCAGGCTCACGGAGGACAAGATGACCGGGCTCAGGCTCACGGAGGACAAGATGACCGGGCTCAGGCTCACGGAGGACAAGATGACCGGGCTCAGGCTCACGGAGGACAAGATGACCGGGCTCAGGCTCACGGAGGACAAGATGACCGGGCTC
Source organism: Eleutherodactylus coqui (assembly GCF_035609145.1). Classification (NCBI taxonomy): domain Eukaryota; kingdom Metazoa; phylum Chordata; class Amphibia; order Anura; family Eleutherodactylidae; genus Eleutherodactylus; species Eleutherodactylus coqui. The sequence goes on along the minus strand of NC_089842.1, from coordinate 100,214,704 downwards.
AGGCTCATGGAGGACAAGATGACCGGGCTCAGGCTCGCTGAGGACAAGATGGCCGGGCTCAGGCTCGGGGAGGACAAGATGGCCGGGCTCAGGCTCGCGGAGGACAAGATGGCCAGGCTTAGGCTTGCGGAGGACAAGATGGCCAGGCTCGCGGAGGACAAGATGGCCGGGCTCGTGGAGGACAAGATGACTGGGCTCAGGATCACATAGGACAAGATGACTGGGCTCAATCACATGAAGGACAAGATGACCGGGCTTGGGCCCACGGAGAACAAGATGACCAGGCTCAGGGAGGACAAAATGGCCGGGCTCAGGCTCACCGAGGACAAGATGACCAGGCTCAGGTTCACCGAGGACAAGATGACCGGGCTCAGGCTCACGGAGGACAAGATGACCGGGCTCAGGCTCACCGGAGGACAAGATGACCGGGCTCAGGCTCACCGGAGGACAAGATGACCGGGCTCAGGCTCACCAGAGGACAAGATGACCGGGCTCAGGCTCACCGGAGGACAAGATGACCGGGCTCAGGCTCACCGGAGGACAAGATGACCGGGCTCAGGCTCACCGGAGGACAAGATGACCGGGCTCAGGCTCACCGGAGGACAAGATGACCGGGCTCAGGCTCACCGGAGGACAAGATGACCGGGCTCAGGCTCACCGGAGGACAAGATGACCGGGCTCAGGCTCACCGGAGGACAAGATGACCGGGCTCAGGCTCGCGGAGGGCAAGATGGCCGGGCTCAGGCTCGCTGAGGGCAAGATGGCCAGGCTCAGGCTCGCGGAGGACAAGATGGCCGGGCTCAGGCTCGGGGAGGACAAGATGGCCGGGCTCAGGCTCACGGAGAACAAGGTGGCCAGGCTTAGGCTTGCGGAGGACAAGATGGCCAGGCTCGCGGAGGACAAGATGGCCGGGCTCGTGGAGGACAAGATGACTGGGCTCAGGATCACATAGGACAAGATGACTGGGCTCAATCACATGAAGGACAAGATGACCGGGCTCAGGCTCACGGAGGACAAGATGACCGGGCTCAGGCTCACGGAGGACAAGATGACCGGGCTCAGGCTCACGGAGGACAAGATGACCGGGCTCAGGCTCACGGAGGACAAGATGACCGGGCTCAGGCTCACGGAGGACAAGATGACCGGGCTCAGGCTCATGGAGGACAAGATGACCAGGCTCAGGCTCACGGATTTTGGCCATGTAATGCACGCAGAGTCGCTAGTAAAATCTATAAAGCTTGGACTGATCAGTGGCAAAAGTAGACCTGACCGCCAAAGAACACGATGGCTGATACTGTCAGAGCGGACACTGGCATGGATATCACACAACTGGAAAAGGCAGTGCAAAACCGAAAAACATGGAGGGAGCTCGCCTTTAGGGTCGCCGACGGTTGCGAATGACTAAACGGCTAATAACAACATAGCGTATTTATGCAACCGAAATGCGCTTCCACCGGTGTGAACCCTTAGGCTTTACCACTCTGCTTACATGAAAGGTTCACCCTGTCCACAAGGGCTCTCCCGTGCCTGTCCTATATGGGTGCCCCCTTCTAAACATTGCCAGAGCATGGGGGGCATAGTTGCAGGTCTTTGAGTGCATTACCAAGGACTGGCCTGTAGAGGGAATCAGAGTTCCGCCTTGACTATTAGTGAGCGCCGCGCGGCAGCTCTGCAGCTGTTGTAGCAGTCATCAGCCTCGTGAGGGAGGCAGAGCCCGCGTTTATGAGGAGGTTTGTCCCCGGCCGGCTCCCGTCCTGTGATGTCTGCCGTCTGGGCTGTATGAGTGGAGCGGCTGCAGTCACGCAGGTAACAAATACACACAGGACGCAGCACTGCGGCGGTTCTCACACGGCTGACAGGAAGGACGGACACACAACTACATACAGTGTAACACGGCATTGTAGCGGATTACCCGCGGCAATCATTGTGTGTAGTTGTCATAGTTACCTGGTATATCCCGTGTCACTGTGTGTGACTGTCTTGTGTCAAGACCCCCCCTCCCAGACACTATATAAACCAAGACCCCCCCAACACTATGTAACACAAGACACCCCCCCCCCCGCCCCTCCTCAGACGCTATGTAACGCAAGACACCCCCCCCCCAAACACTATGTAAACCAAGACCCCCCCCCAAATACTATGTAACACAAGAACCCCCCCCCCTCCTCAGACGCTATGTAACGCAAGACCCCCCCCAAATGCTATGTAAACCAAGACCCCCCCCCCAAACACTAAGTAACCCAAGACCCCCCCCTCCCAGACACTATGTAACGCAAGACCCCCCCCTCCCAGACACTATATAAACCAAGACCCCCCAACACTATGTAACACAAGACACCCCCCCCCGCCCCTCCTCAGACGCTATGTAACGCAAGACACCCCCCCCCCAAACACTATGTAAACCAAGACCCCCCCCCAAATACTATGTAACACAAGAACCCCCCCCTCCTCAGACGCTATGTAACGCAAGACCCCCCCCAAATGCTATGTAAACCAAGACCCCCCCCCCCCAAACACTAAGTAACCCAAGACCCCCCCTCCCAGACACTATGTAACGCAAGACCCCCCCCCCTCAGACGCTATGTAAACCAAGACCCCCCCCCCCAAACACTATGTAACACAAGGCCCCCCCCCTCCCAGACACTATGTAACGCAAGACCCCCCAGACACTATGTAACGCAAGACCCCCCCTCCTCAGACGCTATGTAACGCAAGACCCCCCCCCCCCCCCAGGCGCTATGTAACGCAAGACCCCCCCCCCCAGGCGCTATGTAACCCAAGACCCCCCCTCCTCAGACGCTATGTAACGCAAGACCCCCCCTCCTCAGACGCTATGTAACGCAAGACCCCCCCTCCTCAGACGCTATGTAGCGCAAGCCCCACCCCACCCCAGACGCTATGTAGCGCAAGCCCCCCCCACCCCAGACGCTATGTAGCGCAAGACCCCCCCCCCCCCCAGATGCTATATAACGCAAGACCCCCCCCCTCAGACGCTATATAACGCAAGACCCCCCCCCCTCTAGACGCTATATATCGCAAGACCCCCCCCCCTCTAGACGCTATATAACGCAAGACCCCCCCTCCTCAGACGCTATGTAACGCAAGACCCCCCCTCCTCAGACGCTATGTAACGCAAGACCCCCCCTCCTCAGACGCTATGTAACGCAAGACCCCCCCTCCTCAGACGCTATGTAGCGCAAGCCCCCCCCACCCCAGACGCTATGTAGCGCAAGCCCCCCCCACCCCAGACGCTATGTAGCGCAAGCCCCCCCCACCCCAGACGCTATGTAGCGCAAGCCCCCCCCACCCCAGACGCTATGTAGCGCAAGCCCCCCCCACCCCAGACGCTATGTAGCGCAAGCCCCCCCCACCCCAGACGCTATGTAGCGCAAGCCACCCCCACCCCAGACGCTATGTAGCGCAAGCCCCCCCCACCCCAGACGCTATGTAGCGCAAGAACCCCCCCCCTCCTCAGACGCTATGTAAACCAAGACCCCCCCCAAACGCTATGTAACGCAAGACCCCCCCCCCCTCAGACGCTATGTAACGCAAGACCCCCCAGACACTATGTAACCCAAGACCCCTCTCCCCAACACTATGTAAAGCAAGACACACACCCCCCCTGCCCCTCCTCAGACGCTATGTAACGCAAGACCCCCCCCCCCTCAGACGCTATGTAACGCAAGACCCCCCCCCCCTCAGACGCTATGTAACGCAAGACCCCCCCCCTCAGACGCTATGTAACGCAAGACCCCCCCCTCCTCAGACGCTATGTAACGCAAGACCCCCCCCTCCTCAGACGCTATGTAACGCAAGACCCCCCCCTCCTCAGACGCTATGTAACGCAAGACCCCCCCCCTCAGACGCTATATAACGCAAGACCCCCCAGCCCTCAGACGCTATGTAGCGCAAGCCCCCACCCCCCACCCCAGACGCTATGTAGCGCAAGCCCCCACCCCCACCCCAGACGCTATGTAGCGCAAGCCCACCCCAGACGCTATGTAACGCAAGAACCCCCCCTCCTCAGACGCTATGTAGCGCAAGCCCCCTCCCCCCACTCCAGACGCTATGTAGCGCAAGCCCCCACCCCAGACGCTATGTAGCGCAAGCCCCCACCCCCACCCCAGACGCTATGTAGCGCAAGCCCCCCCCACCCCAGACGCTATGTAGCGCAAGCCCCCCCCACCCCCGACGCTATGTAGCGCAAGCCCCCCCCACCCCCGACGCTATGTAACACAAGCCCCCACGCCAGACGCTATGTAACACAAGCCCCCCCCATCCCAGATGCTATGTAACACAAGCCCCTGCCCCCCCCACCCCAGACGCTATGTGACACAAGACCACCCCCTCCCGTCGCTATGTGACACAAGACCACCCCCTCCCGTCGCTATGTGACACAAGACCACCCCCTCCCGTCGCTATGTGACACAAAACCACCCCCTCCCGTCGCTATGTGACACAAAACCACCCCCTCCCGTCGCTGTGACACAAGACCACTCCCCCCCTCCCCCCCCCCCCCCCCGTCGCTATGTGACACAACTCTCTCCCACCTACTATGTAACACAAGACCCCCACAGATGTGACAAGTACACACAATGACACTAACAGCCCCACACTATATTATACACTACAACATGACACCCATAGATAGCAATGACAATGTAACCTAATGCTTTGCGACACGTGACACGTAATGGCGGGCAGCCGGTATGGCGCTATTGGGGTCTCTTCACACCTGGCAGATTTGCTGCAGATTTTTCACAGTAAACCCGGACCATAATCTGCAGCAGATTTCCGCCCTCCAATTGGGAAGGTGTGACCTGCATGGCATCCGCAGCCCCTGCTGCAGTACGTGGGTTGGATTTACAGGGATTGTTTCCGTGTGAGCCGCCTCTTGTTCTGGCCGGGAACATGCAATTTGTGTTACAAAAACATTCCCTCCCTTCTGTGTCCTCCCACGTTACCATGCGGCACGGCTCTTTATCACCTCGGCTGGACCTGTAGCTGCGCTCATCCAGGGCCCCCTGATGCATGCGTAGCTCAATAGAGGATAGGTCCAGCTCATTAGGGTGTTGGACTGATTTCACATCGGTGGTCATCAGCTGGTCGTGTGTGCAGTAAAACAAATGCAAGAACGCCTAATGGATGTCACTTAGTATCTTCACTGTCTTCTGGCAACATGGTAGTATGTTAGGACGCAAAGACACATGTCCATCCAGTTCAGCCTATTACCCCCCAATGTTGGTCCAGAGGAAGGGAAAAACACCATTTAAGGGGAAAAAATCCTTCCTGACACCAATCTGGCAATTGGAATAATCCCCGGATCACCGACCGTTCTGTGGTCTGACCAGTGACTTGTAAAGAGGAAGAGCAATGATCTTATGCGCCCCTAGACCTCTTTTAATGCACCCCACGGTCCCATTTGCCTTGTCAGCAGCTGCCTGACACTGGTTGCCCCTGGTACATTTACAGTTAACTAAAATCCCCAAGTTTCCATGTCGGTGTTCCCCAGTGGTTTCCCATTTAGTGTGTAATGTATTTCCCTGCCCATGTGCAGAACCTTACGGTTATCAGTGTTGAGCCTCATTTACCACTTTTTTGCCTAGTTTATCCAGATCCTCTTGCAATCACATACTGCCCCTTCTTGTGTTAATTTAAATAGTTTTTTTGTCATCTCTAAATATTGATATATTACTGTACAATGCTTCTATCAGGTCATTAATAAATAACAAGAATAGGGCCCAATACTGCCCCCTGTGGTACACCACTAGTAATAGAACAAGAGAATAGGACTAAAAGCTGGCAGTGGAGGAGGTGTAACACTCCAGGTTAAAGCAAGTAGCAAGTGACCAAAGGTGTGGGAAACGTCTCCTTTTATTTAATAAAATGTGTTAGCATACGAAGCTGGGGTTTAAAGCATACAAGCAATTTGTGGGTCCCCAAAGAGTTAATAATAAGATCCTCTTTGCCTGTGTGCTGAGGGTCAGCCAGGGCAGGAGAACTTCCCATTCAACCACCACTGAAGATACCTTTCTACTCTTCTCACCTCGTATGTAGATCCATCCTTCACAATTAACATGACTGTATGGGTTTTGCTGCACCCCTCTCTCTTTTTTCTTCCCTGTCCACCTCTAGTAGCGGTGACCCAATCACAGTATGTACCATTAATAACAATCCTTTGCTGTCTATCACCGATCAGTTCCTTACCCACTCACACATTCTCCCCAGACCAAGCAGTCTCATCTTATATACCAACCTTTTATGTGGCACAGTATCAAACAATTTGGAGAAGTCCAGATAGCATATTTCCCTTTTCAGCCGCAGTTCTCCGGCGCGGCGCATTCAGCCAATCAGCTGGCTGGAATCTGCACCACGTGACTACACAGCATGCATACGGATTGCCTTCAGCAGCCGTGTGCACTACAAACTACAGTTAAAGGGGTTGTCTCACGAAAGCAAGTTGGGGGTAAGCACTTCTGTATGGCCATATTAATGCACTTTGTAATATACATCGTGCATTAAATATGAGCCATACAGAAGTTATTCACTTACCTTCCCTGCGCTGGCGTCTCCGTCTCCATGGCTCCGTCTAACTTCAGCGTCTAATCGCCTGATTAGACGCGCTTGCGCAGAAGGGTCTTCTGCCTTCGGGTCTGTCCAGCAGCAGCGGCGGTCTGGCCCCGCCCCCTTCTACGCGTCATCGCGTAGCTCCGCCCCGTCACGTGTGCCGATTCCAGCCTCCTGATTGGCTGGAATCGGCACACGTGATGGGGCGGAGCTACGCGATGACACTAGAAGGGGGCGGGGCCTGAACGCCGCTCGTGCCAGACCGAGCCGAAGGCAGAAGACCCTTCTGCACAGGCGCGTCTAATGGGGCGATTAGACGCTGAAGTTAGACGGGGACGCCAGCGCAGGGAAGGTAAGTGAATAACTTCTGTATGGCTCATATTTAATGCACGATGTATATTACAAAGTGCATTAATATGGCCATACAGAAGTGTATAACCCCACTTGCTGCCGCGAGACAACCCCTTTAAGCAGACGTGCACTACACACTACACTTAAGCAGCACGGGGTTAACCCTAAACACTAACCCTAAACACTAACCCTAAACACTAACCCTAAACACTAACCCTAAACACTAACCCTAAACACTAACCCTAAACACTAACCCTAAACACTAACCCTAAACCCTAACCCCGTGCTGCTTAACTGTAGTGTGTAGTGCACGGCTGCTGAAGGCAATCCGCGTGCATGCTGTGTAGTCACGTGGTGCCGATTCCAGCCAGCTGATTGGCTGAATGCGCCGGAGAACTGTGGCTGAAAAGGGTAATATGCGTCCAGATACACAAGATCCAGTGACTCTCCCCGATCCAGTCTAGAACTTACCTCCTCCAAGAAGCTGATCAGATTGGTTTGACAGGAGTGACCTCTCATAAACCCGTGCTGATACGAAGTTATACAGATATTTTCCTTGAGGTCCTCCAGTATAGCATCTCTGAGAAACCCTTCAAACATCTTACCCACAATGAAAGTAAGACTTACCAGCCTGTAGTTTTCAGGTTCACTTTTTGACCCTTTTTTGAATATCGGCATCACATTGGCAATTCGGCAATCGAATGGATCAGACCTCCTCGCTGTAGAGCTGTAACATCTGTGTTCACACTGGTTTGTTTTACACTACTATAGACTTACATGGGCGATTTTAGTCCGTAAATACAGACCAATAATTTAAAGGGGTTTCCGGGTTATTTATCTTGCGTCATTTTGGTTCCCCCGTGTCCTAAGCTATATAAAATATAGTCACAACAGCAGTCCGGCACCGCGGCATCTGATAGGTGACGCCACCCCACCAGAAGGCCCAGTGATATCCTGTAAAACTGTCGTGCGGGCTGCTCATATAGAAGCCCCGGCATGTTTACGGCATGTCAGGCCTTCTAGACCAGGGTTCCTCAACTCCAGTCCTCAGGGACCGCCAACAGGCCATGTTTTCAGGATTTCCTCAGTATTGCACAGGTGATGTAATTATTGTCGGTGCCTCAGACATTGCCACAGGGGTTCTTACCATGGGATATCCTGATAACATGACCTGTTGGTGGTCCCTGAGGACTGGAGTTGGGGACCCCTGTTCTATACAACCCACATGACCGCTGAAGCGCTTGTAAACAGAAGACTGGGCGTTTGTGGCGCAGGAGCATCAGGGAGGTGAGCAGTATTGTTTGTGTTCTGTCGGTGGCATCCCCGCATTGACCTTGGAGAACCCCCTTAAAGGGCCCGTGTGCTCTGCATATTCAGATAGAAAAAATACAGAAAATATACCCATGTGAATGGACCCTTAATGACAAAACGAAGAGTCCATATGGAGATCACAGAACACATAATGGCTCCTCCGCTGCTGACGGGTTTCCGACAATACTTAGCATCCTCAAGAGCGGCGTCACATGGGTAGTAAGTGAACGCTGCGATAATCCCACCGTACAGGCCATGTGGTAGAGAAATACTGCCCATAATTCCCGCGACAAATCAACAGCATTTTTCGAAAATCCTGCGGATTCTAAATCAGATTCTAAACCGCAGCAAGTCGATTAATGCTGCAGAATTCAACCTTTGAAATCCAGGCGTTAAACCCCGCAGCAGATCTGCAATTAAAAACGCAGCTAAATCTGCGCCATTTGATACGGTTTTGGCCACTGCGGATGTACAGCTGCTGGTTTTCTGTTATGGAATGCCTGCCGCGATTACGCTATGTGTGACGGTGGCCTTACGGAAACTGTCGGCCTTAACATGCAGTCCGAATGATTGTACCTATAGATAGTGTGGTATCTTCTGAAATCAGCTATGGAGGTGCAGCTGATTGAGTCAAATTCCGCAGATTTTGGCTGTCTGTTGTAGGAATGATGCAGCATTGTCGCTATGTATAAACATACCACAAACTTCCTGGCGGGGAGTCCAACATGGAGCATGTAGGAAGCTCTATAACTGGGGGTAATCTGGCTAGCAAGTTGTTCTCTTGTGACCATGAATTTAGCAATAATAAGGGTGGGGGTAATTGGCTGGAAGTGTCTTGCGCTCTGCTCATATTTCTGTTCTGTTATGGAACAGGCGAAGGAAAATAAAACTGTCGCCGGATCTGTCAAAATGATGGGAACCAGCAGCGCATAACTAGTACTGTCATTTTACCAGAGCTGTGCTAATTTTTTCTGGCACTTATCACAGAACCAGCTGACTGAAGTGTGAACCGCGCCTTAGAAGTGCTGCTTTGTGTTACATGGAGTGCTGTAGTAGGCATGTGTTGTCTCTCATTGCCACCTCTACCAGTAGTCTTTCTCATTAATATTCATGAATCAATACTTTTTCTTTACTTCAGGCAACACCCTCCAATCACAATCACACACTCTTTATACACATGTGGTGATCATGTGATCTGTGGTGAGCAATACGATTGGATGCCATTTTATTTAATCATCAGGTGAGCATGCTGAGCATTATGGCCATGATTAAACCCCACTACAGTGCAGGAACAGGACATTTACACTTTTGGATGAACAGAGCTTGTTCTAGCTTAAACAGCTGTAACTCCGGTTCTATCAGGGATACCGATGTTTTCTTGGTGTCATTTTAAAGCCCAAATTCACCAAAAGCATGTCAATAGCACTTACAGATCTGGAGCTACAGCTGTTTGAAGTGGGGTCGGGAATGATGGCTTGTAGAGGACAGGAGGAGGGGAGAGAACAGGCAGCATTGAAGAGCTGGAATTCTCCTGGGGGAGGGGGGCGGTATGGACTTTTCTTCATGTTATCAGTCCCCCTTATCAATCAGAGAACATTATTGCTGATGGCGCAGGCTCGGAAGCTAGGCCAAGTCCTTAGGCCCAATGTCCACGTGCGGATTTGATTTATTAAATCCGCAGCTCTAGCCGCCCATAGGAAACAATGGGGCGTCCGCAACGGAATTAAACCTTGCGGAATTGATTCTTAGGTGCGGATCTAAAATCACAGCATACCCCATTTTGTCGCGGCTGTGGCTCCATTCATCTCTTTTCACGATTAACCGCAAGCCATTAAAAAATCATTTTTAGGCTGATCCTCAGTGCATCTGCTGCGGATATCTGCATTGAAATTCCACACGTCCCGCCGACATTGGGCCTTAAGGGGTAAAGGCTAAAATTAGTTAGGATTCACCCGAGGTATATGCAGAAAATAGAACCCCTTGATTTCAGTGGGGTCGTGCACATGCGTGTAGGTTGCGTGCATATTTCAGTCGCACAAAAAAATTCACAGCATGTCCTATTTTCTTGCACATTTGCGCAGGGAAAGAGAACATTTTGAAGTCAGGAAACAAATTGGCCATTTCAATAGCTGAGACCATTGTCGCATTTGGGTGGGGCTTGCAAAAAGTGCAGTAAAAGACGCAGATGTGCCTGCAAATACGCAACAAAAATGTGGTGAAAATGCATATGCTCCTGTGAATCTGGGGCTAAAAATGGGCAGAAGGTGACTAAGTTTTACGTCAAAAATGTTTATATGAAACAGAAATCTCAAAATCTAAAATTAAAAAAGTTAAATTTTTGGAAGAACTTTCCCAATTGTCACGTGACTTAGAGTGTTTACACGTAGCAGAAATACTGCAGGAGTTGACTTGAATTAAGCTGTGGGTCTGCGCCTGATTTCAGTCTGCATAGCGCTACTCTTTGCTGCAGTGATTGGCGCAGTATTTGGAGGGGGGGAGGAGCGCTGTGCAGGCCACAATCATATTGCACCTCACATTCTTTGCCCATGGTGCGGATTATCAGTCTGTTTTGATGCAGATTTTGCAGTGGAGTTTTCTGCTACGGAAAATCTGCAGCTTTTCCGCTTTGTGTGAACACACCCCTGGAGGTAAAGGAAGCTGAAGCCTATCGGAAGCCCCTCTGCAGCGGAGGCGTTGTGCATGCGCTGTGATCGCCATATGCATTTTAACCTTTTTATCAATATTTGTGGCATTTTAAATATCCTGATGAGCTGGACGTTTCCTCTATTGAGCCGTTCATCATGGACCACGATTGAATATCTCTATAGCCAGTCAGCTGGTTTCAGCTTTTTTAAAATTTTGATTCATGAACAGAATACCAGAACTACAGTAAAGACTGGCATCCTTCTCACAAAGGCTGCCTGCACACGACCAATCCAGGGCCCGCAGCACAATCCAGCTCTGACCGCAGCCAGCGACCCTGTGTACCTACTTTTCCTGTACTGCGGATGACCGCAGACGCTCGCTGTTGGTCATGTGCAGTACAGCAGGTTTTATCTTAAATATTAGTTTTCCCCGCGTTGTCGCTAGGTTAATGATGCAAGTACCTGCAACTGATCCACGATGTCAACCACGGATGGCCAGTGGGCTGGGCATCTTCAATTGACTTTAATGGAAGCCGTCCATGTGGAGTCCACAGCAAAATAGAGCATGCTGCGACATCTCCTCAGCTCGTGATAAATCACAATTCGTTTCCGCAAGTCTGAAGGAAAGAGCGGGTTTACATAGCACGCTTTTGAAAGGTATTTGCTGTGGATCCTCCGTGCGGACGCCCACCGTAGATTCCGCAGCCGACCTAATCCTGTGTGTCACACGGCGATTGCATCACATGACCTTGTATAAAACATGATGAAAATGAGAGAATTGCATAATCTCGTCTATAAAATGATGCCGGTGTATTCAGTCATCCACCCTGATTACTAAATCGGGACATAATAAAATGTGTATCCCCAGCTGTTGTGACACTACAACCTCCAGCATGCGCTGCCGGGGAGCGGCAGGTTAAAGTTCAAAGGTTTATAAAATGAGCAGGAAGATTGCGGCTCTGATACCGGATTCTCTGCAATTTACCCCAAATAGATGCCGGCAGGCACGGCAACTTAATGCAACATGTGTAATCTATAGAGACTCACAGCCCGGGAACAGGAAACATGAAGCCCCTTCCTAAACGCCGTTTGTAGTGCTTGCTCCAGGGCAGAGTACACGGACACTTCTGCATCCTTGGCTTTATGCTGACGGACCGGAATACTTCTGCACACTTTGGATAACACCTAAACAGATGGCAAACAGATAAGCGGGTGCTGAGGGGTCAGGGCTTCTTCCCACTGCCGTTGGGTTTAGTTAAACATTTTCCGGAGCTGAGAAATGCAAATAAAAATGGAATTAAACGTTTCCGGTTTGTTCCCCAATTGATTTCAATGAGTTTTTATTAAAAACGGAAATATTTCGGTTTGATTCCGTTTAATTTCCGTTTCTCAAATGGAACAAATGGCGCAGTCAGCACTGGAAGCACCGCATTACTTGACCAGCAGTGGCGCTCCATAGTGGTCACCAGCAGTAGTGCAGCCAAGAAACAGAATAATGCGCTGAAGTAAGAGAAGCTCCTGGAAGCCTGTAATTGGCCGCGGACACAGAGGCAACATGTGCACCAGTTTGTGATGCAGAAACGAATCAGAATTTTACGCAGCGGAATATTTGTTATTTGTGAGCATACAGTTTAAAAAAAAAAAAGCCTTTTAACAATAGACTTTTTTTTTTTAATGCATGTAGCGCTGAACGCCAACTCTACCTAGTTATACTGCCGGACAGGAGTCGGTGATGCATCGTTGGTACATAACTAGACACAGGTACCATTCAGAGTGTTAGGAAGGCGGGATGACAACTGTCTTGTATTGGTCGCCACCCACGAGCAGAACCATGAAACCCTGCCTGCCGCTCCCAGCTACACCTACAGACCTGCGTCCGTACAAGTTCATTTACGCTTGTTTTACGGGTTCTGCTGTGTAACCTTCTATGGGAAAGAATACAGAAACTTTATAAAAAGGGTTGTGACAGCCACCGGCGAGGTGTCCTCGCCTTGTAAGGCTGTGTACACACTGCTGATGGGCTGCTGCTAACTTCTGCTTAAGTAGCTTATTCAAATTAAAAACCATAAAGTTATGAAAACCTGTTTTTGCGCTGCAGTAATGTGTTGCGCCACCCTCGCAGGAGAGGCGTTTTCAGGTTGAGTTGCGGTCAATCAGGATTCTTCCTGATAAATACATTTGGCGCAGCTCATAGCACAGCAGACGCCTCTGTTTCTTACCCCACCTTGGATGCCAGTGTTTTGCACCAAATATTGTGTTTGTTCGTAATTTAGTTCTGCCTCCTTTCAGTTTTCTTTTTTTTTTTAGCAAGATTGATGCGTTGCGAGATGCACCAAAATATGCACCCCATTCTTCTGAACAGGGCCATGTACATGAGCAATTTCTTTTTATTCTTTTTTTTTTCTCCAGCAGTGCGGCGCTGAAAAATATTTGCGGCATCGCTTATCCTTGGGCGTTCCCTCAGAATACTTCGCCGATTGTTTTCAATGAGGCAGGAAAAAAAATTGCGTGGCGTGCAAGGCACATGTGAGTGGGATGTGAGGCTTCCCATTGAAAACAGTGGGAAGCACTTGCCGATCCAGCCGTGCCGGAGGATCGCTGCTTCTCTGAAGTTGTCACAACGCTTTGCATGCGCCGGGATATTCCACGTTTCTGAGCATGATTTGCTTCCCATCGTGTGTTTTTCACGCTGATGTAGGCGTTTTTCATTCAAAAGCGCCTCACATTGTTTTTGTAAAGCTGTGATCCTCGGGCACGTATTTCACACACCTCATAGGTTCACAGGTGTTTGCTATTGATGTCAATGGGAAACATCGCATCGCGCTCGCATGCACATCACATGGCATGCCATGTATTTTAAGGTCCCAATGAAGACAATGGGCGAGGTGTTCCAAGGGAACCCCAAAAGATAGATTTTGTATCCTTGCAGCATCGCTATTAGCAAAAAAATTGCTATTAATATTATTCTTGCGTCTCGATACCAACAAAGCTTACGTGGGATTCTCGTCTGTGCGGAAGTAGTGTCAGAGCAAGATTAAAAGAACCTGCTGGAATCTACTTTGTGGCATTTTGTTCCAGTGCAGCTAACAACACTTTTGTGGTGTGTTTCTTTTGCTACCTGTACGCCATCTTTAGGGCAGCTTCACAAACACAGCTAGAAATATAGGACTGGACCCACACATTGCCGCCCCCCATTGAAAACATGTGGAATCCCCTAGATGCGAGGTGTTTTCATTTGAAAACTGCCTCGATCCCTGCAGGGGTTCCCTTCATCTCCCGGTGTTCTGCAATATCTTCACTTGGACCGGTGGCAGCAGCGCCGTCCCCATTGAGATCAATAGGAGAAGATTGCTGAAGGGATCCCCTGCTGTAGCTGTCACAGCTGCAGCAGGGATCGGGATGTTCTCACATTGGTTTCAATGGGGCCGGCGCTGCTGCCACCAGCCTCATTGAAAACAATGAGTGATATAGCCAAAAGAATGAACATGCTGTGATTTGTTTTCTGCATCGCAACGCAGTGCTATGCCGAAAAACACCGCAGATGTGTATGAAGCCATTCAAAGAATGGGTTTCATATTTATGCGCCTTGTAACACACAAATCTTGCACAATTCTATCACCAGCGTGAAGGCACCCTAACGGGCAACCTGTTCATCCAGCCTGCGGCAGAAATGCAGACTCTGTGACCGCTGACTTCTTTACTGTGGTGTTGGGCGTGCTGCCCTGTATGCAGCATGGATGCTGAGGTGAGAGGTGAGAGGTCAGTGGTCACTGGCTCAGAAGCGACTGCCGCCGTCAGAACGGAGCTATAGCCCAATTGAGTGGAATGCCTGTTGGGATGCTGGCTGGCCAGAGACCAATAGGAGGAGGGGGGGGGTCACCTTTTACTACTGTGGCCAATATAGGGGACACAATTACTATTGGACACATCATTGGGGGCACTGTTCTAACTTGGGCCACCAATATAAGGGACACTTACTAAAGAGGCCACTATGCGAATCGCTATGACTACTTGGGCCACTGTGGGGAATCGCTATGACTACTTGGGCCACTGTGGGGAATCGCTATGACTACTTGGGCCACTGTGGGGAATCGCTATGACTACTTGGGCCACTGTGGGGAATCGCTATGACTACTTGGGCCACTGTGGGGAATCGCTATGACTACTTGGGCCACTGTGGGGAATCGCTATGACTACTTGGGCCACTGTGGGGAATCGCTATGACTACTTGGGCCACTGTGGGGAATCGCTATGACTACTTGGGCCACTGTGGGGAATCGCTATGACTACTTGGGCCACTGTGGGGAATCGCTATGACTACTTGGGCCACTGTGGGGAATCGCTATGACTACTTGGGCCACTGTGGGGAATCGCTATGACTACTTGGGCCACTGTGGGGAATCGCTATGACTACTTGGGCCACTGTGGGGAATCGCTATGACTACTTGGGCCACTGTGGGGAATCGCTATGACTACTTGGGCCACTGTGGGGAATCGCTATGACTACCTGGGCCACTGTGGGGAATCGCTATGACTACCTGGGCCACTGTGGGGAATCGCTATGACTACCTGGGCCACTGTGGGGAATCGCTATGACTACCTGGGCCACTGTGGGGAATCGCTATGACTACCTGGGCCACTGTGGGGAATCGCTATGACTACCTGGGCCACTGTGGGGAATCGCTATGACTACCTGGGCCACTGTGGGGAATCGCTATGACTACCTGGGCCACTGTGGGGAATCGCTATGACTACCTGGGCCACAGTCTTACAATTAGAATCGTCCCTTTGAAGACAGCCATAAAGCTGATGTGGCCCTCGTTAAAAATGTGTTTTACACCCCTGACTTAGAAGGTACGAGGAGACTTATAAGGTCATACAAATATATGACTTCTAATACGCTCTAAACGAATAGATTAAGCTGTTGTTGCAATGGGGAGTTGTAACTGCTGGCGGCTGCAGGTGATGTAGTTGGTGCTACTGAGGGCAAGCATGGCTGCAGGTGATGTAACTGCCGCTGCAAGTGAGTTTCCTTATAAGGTCGCCTTCACACTGGCGATAAAATCATGCGATGCGATAGTGAGTAAATGCAGAATTATTAAACTAATGATTTTCAATGGTTTCCTTCACATCTGTGATGTTTTCACTCATGGGATGTTGCGATTTAAAAGAAAATTGCGGTATGTCTTCTCTTCCTGTGTTTTGCAGGGTTTTTTTTTTTTCTTTTAATCTCCCATGTTTTCCTATGGAGCCTCCTATTGATCGCATCGTAAAGCACAAACTTGCAATTTTTGCGTGATGCGTTTTTACATTAGAAAGTCCTATTGACTATCGCACGAGCAAATTGCAAGAGGCAGCCATGTTTTTGTGAGGAAAAGGAGCGTTAATGCTCCAAAGTCACAATTTTTGTCCCAATTTTCCCACAATCGCCAGTGTGAAGGAACCCTAATGCTGCACCTGGAATCACACTTAAGGTATAGAACACAGGCTGCACTACTGCAATATTGAGCAGTGAAGTGTCTCCTCGCACCCCTCCCTCCCTGCAGTCTATAGACGCCTCTGTATCTCCTAGTGTTCCAGCCTCCGGGCTGCACTCAGTTCCTCTTGCATCATCTTAGATAAATCTAAACTGACTAGTCAGGACTGGGTATATAACCTGAGCGCACCATCCCGTCACACTGCACCGCTGCCAGGACACCAGCTGGTCACCTCTGTGAGTTACCCTCTGACTTCCTCTATGGTGCCTGTGATAGGGGGGCGGGCTTTTGCTATCATGGGTACATTAGATTGTCAGCTCCTGTGCTGGGCCCTATCTAGCTGAATAAGGTCCACGTCTCCAACTCTGTTGCTTTGTCTTCTGTTCTTAAAGGGACAGGACACCTCAGCACTTTATCTCCAGGATGTACCTGGAAGTGGTTGTAATCCAATTGTGTTTTATTAGTATTTAGGAAAGCGTGCCAATGACCCGCGACTGTCATAAAATTTCTGACGAGTTTCTTGCTACCCTAACCCCTTCCTTTCATGTTTTTGGATAGATTTTGTTTTAGTTGGGGGGGGGGGGGGGGGGGGAATGTCACAACTGCACTCATCCTCTCCAGGTATATCCAGCTTTCCAAGCTCTGTAACTTTCTCATATACTTTGTATTTCACTTCCTTACTGATTTCAAGATCTCTGCTTGCGATCAGTGACTCAAAACTGAACAAACCTTATCACAGGTTACAGTTTGCTGCAGTTGTATCCAGTCTCTGTGAGCCAGGCACTTCAGCACAAGTATCTCTCCTGTCTGGATAGTTTGCTACAATGTATCTCTGGATTCTGAGCTGTTTAGATCAGAGAAGAGTCTCTAGCCTGTGAGTTGGGAGGTTAGGATGGGTTTCCAGCCTCTGGACGCAAAATTCCTATTCAGTGACAGCAATCAGTGATCTTGAGAGTGTTAAAATGTTGCAGAATTCTTTATTATGCAATGATTAAAGAGTAACAGCACTTTTTAAAAAGTGAGATGTCAAAAGATTTGATCAAACAGGGGTTCCGGGTGCTGATTTCCCCCCACTGATCGCTGAAATGAAAGAGCAGCAGCGCTCAGTAGAATGTTGTGTCCCTTCAGCTGTCTTTGTTTCTTGTCAGCTCCTCTTGGCAACTGAAGATTAATGCGTAGAGGTCTGTAGAAGTCTGTGCATCCATCTCCAGCAACGAAGGCAGTCGAAGGGGAGCAGTGCTTGGTTGAGCACCTTCTCGCATCTCGCTCCGACATGAAAAGTTTTTTAAAAGTGCAGTAACTTTTTACTATCGAATTACATAACATTGGAGCCCCCCTTTATACATATAGGATCCTCCAGACGTGATGTAAAGTGTCTGTTCCTTCCTTGCAGGGTCTTGATGATCTGAACACTCGCACAATCAGGAAGTGACCGACACAGTAAGGTAAACATCCTCGCTGCTTTAAGAATGTTACTAATGTGCAGAGCTGCCGGAAAGTTTGTGCACAGGGCTGCCGCTTCCCGGCTCCTGCCTGTGCTGCCATGGTGATGTCTGCCTGCTTCTTGGCTGCCCTTCTCGGCAATCACCGCTATCTTGGAAAACAATCACTTTTTAGCCCCGAGACACTTTTTAATTTTTTTTTTTAATTTCCAGTATGTAATCACAAAGAAAGCTTTGTAGCCGTTAGATGGGCGAATGCATGACCCCGCCGCTGTACAGGAACACAGCGTCTCTGCCAGTATTATTGGACCGGAGCAATCCCTCCTGCTTTACTGTAGTTTCGTAGGGCCCAGGTATTGCACCCCAGCAGCCGGCCCCAGCGTGGTGAGTGCTGCACGAGAGCTCATTGATTACTGGTAGAGTAGGGCTTGTGTAGCTTTGGGATAGAGATAAGGGGATTTCCAGGTGAAGGGACTGCAAAAAAGAGGAAGGAGATAAAACAGGCGACTAGCTGTAAAAGATGATTGGTACATTGTATATTGTGAGCCTCGATGCAGTAGTGTTGGGGTCTTGCGCAGGTCCTAGGAGTAAACGTTGGATCTTCTGTCTTGCAGTTGATGGCTTCTGCTCTAAACCTAAAGTCGGAAAGACTGATGCTGATAGAAGACGGCATTCCCCAAGCCAAGAAACCCAGGTAAGACGTCACTATCCTCCAGGTGTCCATTCCTTATACACATATAGTATGGTCACATTGTAACACCCATCCACCGCATCTGCTCCACTGTTACTAATCCCCTCTAACACTAATAGAGAACATTGTCAGTGTTGTGGGAAGTCACTCCCCCC
The DNA here is from genome assembly GCF_035609145.1 of Eleutherodactylus coqui. Classification (NCBI taxonomy): domain Eukaryota; kingdom Metazoa; phylum Chordata; class Amphibia; order Anura; family Eleutherodactylidae; genus Eleutherodactylus; species Eleutherodactylus coqui. The sequence continues at coordinate 100,196,065 of NC_089842.1, read as the reverse complement.
CCCCCCCCCCCCAATACTTCCAACAAAATGAGAAAAGATGTTCCCTGTTTTGTATACATAGTATGTATAATGCACATTACCCAGAGGAGCATGCATGGCCTTAAAAGTCTCCTCATTCACCTAGGAGTGAGGATACCCCTCCTGACTCATTCACATGGACGCATGCAATTTTGGTCTGTGAAAAACGCACCATTTCACTGCATGTGAATATGCATTTTTATGTCCGTGTTGCATCCATATTCTGCATTTTTTTTATTTACATCTGAATGCACTAATTATATTCATTTAGTAAAAATATGGACTTGTTATGGATAGAAAATACACCCGTGTGAATGGGCCTGAAGTCTCAATACTCAGCTAACCCAACAATGCTAGGAAAAGGGGTTAATGACTCAAAGTAACAAAAAAGAGAAATCTAATGAATAGAGAAACTGCTGGACCCTCTCCAGACACTCTGACGCTTTACATGTTTAACCAATCCATATAGTAAATGCAGTGTAACGGGTAAAAGATGTTCCCTGCTATTTAGTGCTTCTAGATCAGGGCCGGGCTATAGCATAGACAAAAGTAGTCATTGGCAGTCTGTCCTCAACAGATGCTAAACCTTCTGGACTGGTGCTCTGAAACTTGCAGCATCAGTGGCTTTATTTAGGTACTATTGGGGCTTTGCTGTAGCTGTGTTGTATAGAAGTATTATTAGGGCATTATATGGCTATATTATGAATGTACTGTACAGTCCTATCATGTAGGCACCGTATAGCAGGACTAGAAGAGAACATCAAGGAACTGTTTGGCACCATATGGCACTGATGTATTTAATGTATGGCACTGTATGAAAATATTATTAGGGCATTTTATAATACTGTCATGAATTCACTCTACAGCACTATCATGTATACACCATATGGCAGTTTTTTTATGGTACTTTATGGTAATGTTAAATTCCATCATAGTGCCTACAAGTTATAAGAGAACTTGTCACATGCCCACAGCACCATAAACTAAGTTATGGTGATGTTAGGGAACATGACGGAGAGCCCGGCGATGTATTTTTATATCCTCACCGACTTCTCGTTTCTAGTGGTTTTCCCCTCTGAAAATCGCGCCAGCACTGCGAATCCGACTTCTTTCATTGCCGTGCAAGCGCTTTCCCATAAACGTCTAAGGGAGAGTGCGTACACGGCACTTTGAAAGACTCTGATTTGTAATGTCGGCGCAACATTTAGGGAGAACACCGCTGGATCACTGGAGCAGAGGATTATAAAAAAAAAAAATAGCTCACCTGGCTCCCTGGCATGTTCCCTAACAACACCATAACTTACATAGTTTATGGTGTTGTGGGGATGTGACTGGTTCCCTTTAAGTGCCAATATAGTATGTTCTGTGCGGTCATGTGGCACTGTATGGCCCTTTGATGCAGTATTATTACTTTTCATTCTCTTCCTACTTCCGTTTTTGCTGTTTTGCCAGGGTTAAAAATGCTGAGGATATCACTCGAGCAAGGAATGCCTCCGCACACCAGCTGAGCAGTCTCTGCCAAAACTTAAAAACCTGACCCCCACCAATATCAGTCTCTAATCCCTAGAAGAATGCTCTTTATCTCCAGGATTGTACAGTCTGCCCTTGATAGATCACTCAGCAGTAACAAGCAGCTTTTTAAGTCAAGCAGCGTGCTGTAAAAGAATTCTGGAGAAGGTCACTACATGTGCAGGCGCCCTTATTCCCCTATGAGATGGAAACTTATGAAAACTTGCTTATACAAAGTTCAAGACATGAACATTCTTAGTATTCTATCAAAGAATTTGGGGGTTTCGCTGGTATGGTTATAAACTGAATGATCGGAATTAAGAACACCTACTCTATAATGGGTTGGTCCACCTTCTTGGGCAATCAAGGCTTTCAGAAGTCAGGCAGATTCCACAAGGTGGCAAACATTCTCCATACCCATCCCATGCCCACTGTAGCCACCTCCTCATTTAGTGCACATTTTGCGAATAAGTGGGAGCAGATCCCACATCCCTTTCCAGCATACCCCAAACATGTTCAGTGGGGTTATAGTCGAGTGAGTTTAGGGGCACTGCATTGTGGAGAGTTTCTTGTCTTGTACCTCCCTAGTGATCCAAGCTAGATGACACAGCGCTGTCCTGTTGAAAGATGGCATTGTGGTTGTAGAAGACTTGCTGGAGATATGGGTGCAGATGGTCAGCTAACAGATTCCTGTCGCCTGCACCATTCAAGGATTGTGGTATGACAACAAATGGTCTTAGGCCATTCCAGGAAACCGCTCCCCAGAACATGACATCGCCTCCACCGGCCTGTTAAACTCAAACGGTGCACCCATGGGTTACAGCTTCATGCAGTTTATGGCACATGCGGACCCGGCCATCTGGTTAAGCAGGAAATAGGACTCCTGATTCCAGATGACCTTCTGCCATGTGATCTCTTTCCTTGGCATATGCAAGGTATTGTTGGCGATGATGCCGGGTCATCAGGTGCACCCTTGTCTGTCTTCGGTTATGAAACCCCAGTCGGCGCAAAGTACACCAAATGATCATTATGGAAAATTGTCAAACTTTCCCGCTATTGTACCGCTGCTTCAGTTGGTCTACTGTGGCACGTGGTTGCTGAGATACCAGATGTACCCAACCGATGCTCACCTGCTGCGGTGTGATCTTCTATTGGATGTTTGTCCATTGCTCAACCAGTCTTGCTACACTTTGATACCCTGGTGTGGAAACTGTTAACAATTGTGGCTGCTTCAGACATACTGGCATTGCACCTCCGGGCACCAACGATCTGTCTGCAGTTAGTCACTCAAGTTACCCATGTTAACTCCTGACTGCCAAATGCTGCCTTCTGCTATGCAAAGGAAAGGTCAGCTTCTTATCCGAGAGCAGATTGTGATGCAGCAATTGCATAGTACCGCAATGTTGATCACAAGGAGTCACATGCCAGCTGCTCCTAAAGGCCCATTTACACGCAACAATAATCGCTCAAAATTCGTTCAAACAATCGCAGATGAGTGATAATCGTTACGTGTAAAAGTTTGTCTAAATGATTATTTTAGGGTGAGCTTAAAATCCAGCATTCGGCCACGGAGAGATAAAGTATCTGTCAACAGACCGCATGCTGTGTTCTCAGCGGGAGTCGGGAGATTATTGTATTCTGCCGGCCGGCAGTCCATGTGTGTGTTCAGTGCCCAGCCCACATGCTGGTCTCTGCAAACAGCTTCTGGAGGCCCTTTTACTCAAAAATGAAGATGATAAAGTGTTAATGGACACTAATGTCCATTAACACTTTACGAAAAATGATTGCTAAAACTTTCAATCATTTGAAAGATTGTCTTTGCATGTAAACAGTGATCTTTCAGTATACAAATGCAGCACATACAAAGAGGTTAATTTTGTTATATGTCTTAAAAGGGATCAAAGCTCCTTTTTTCTGATGCAGAACTCCCGATCCCCTGGATTTATATATGGCTCCCACATTATATGAACATGTGCAGTTAACAACCCCTACAATTGGCAGCTACTAGTAAAACATTTCGGCAACTCATATCTACAGTTCCTTTACCTTCCTTCCAGACCCAGTTCAAGATGGAGCCCATATGATACGTGTTTAAAGTGTAGCGTAGATGGGCCTTGATTCTTTCACTATGTGACTCCTATCACATAGGACATCAGTATCGCAGGAGCAGATCTGCCTTGAATGAAGTTCACAAACCCCTTTATCCTTCTTGTTTCTGGATCATTAATTGCCATCTGAAGTTTACAGTTCAAGAAACCTCTCCATCTCCAAATGTGTGTAGTATTGATATTGTGTCCGTAGTACAGGGATATTAGCAGGAGGTCAGGAGTAGTCAATAACCAGCAACCCCTCCTGATGACCCAACCAGGGACAGACGGGTTAAAGAGTAATCCGGATGTCCACTCTATGTGGAATCGCGGTAATCCTCACTTGTTACCTAGTAGACTTAATAGAGTCGCTGCCCGCTCACGCACTCCACATCAGCTTAACTTCTCAGGTTTATGGCCTTCACGCCTCATTCTTGCCATTTATCATGCTCTTACATCCGCCCCCACGCCAATTCAAATGTCAGTCTCAGTAAATCTTGTCCCAATCACTACAAGTTATCGAAAGGAAATTGACCATATTTTACCAGATTTCAATAGGGGCAAATGTGTGAACATTGATGTGGATGATTATTTCATTTCACGCAAGATCTTCATGGCCACATTGGCAGAAATCAGAAGGGGGGCATGTTGTCATCAGGACCTGTCAATAGTACCCTGATGTTGGAATTGTAATTTTAAATGATGAGATCCCGGCATAGAAGCAAGAGACTTGTTTCAAGAGTCTTCTAGATTACTGGCAGGTTGTCTATCCCTTCTACCTGCAGTGTTTTATGGTTTGTTCAAGTCCTCAGCTTGTCTGCTGATGTCATCAGCTTATGTCATAAACCGTGTGTAATGTTACTTCCTGTTGGGTACAATGCATGGACGTACCATCGTGTGACTGGGTAGGGAGGTGGGTCACTTGGGTACACAGAATGCCAGCTAACGATACTAGTTCTATTAGACCGGATTTTGTATATTCCAGAAAACTTTTACCGAGCTTAAAGACTAAGAAGCCACAAGAACTAGTACTGGTGATTGGAACCGGTATTAGTGCGGCTGTAGCACCTCAAGTCCCAGCTCTGAAGTCCTGGAAAGGGTTAATCCAGGCCCTGCTCGATGCTGCTAACGATTTTGACCTTCTAGAAGAAGAAGAGAGTAAAAAATTCCAGAAGTGTCTCCATGAAGACAAGAACCTGATCCATGTAGCTCATGACCTCATCCAGAAGCTCTCACCGGTCAGTGCTATGCTATATATATGTATATTGGGGGCTGTAATAAGCATGTAAGCTAAAAGGGGTCTCTGCTTTGCAGTTCATTTCCTTATCCTTCTATGAGTTGTTTTTTTTGTATTTAATCTACTGTTTCCTGACTTCTTTTTCATGTCACCCATTGCTCCCTCATTGCAGCGCACCAGTAATGTTCGCTCCACCTTCTTCAAGGACTGTCTCTATGAAGTCTTTGATGACCTGGAGTCAAAGATGGAGGACTCAGGAAAGCAGCTTTTACAGTCCGTCCTGCAGCTGATGGAGCACGGAGCTCTTGTGCTGACTACTAACTTCGACAACCTGCTGGAGATCTACGCGGTTCATCAGGGAAAACAGCTGGAATCCATAGACCTCACCGATGAGAAGATGGTACATATCAGTGTGGACAAAGTGGCGGTTCTGTGTAGTGATACATTTGTTATATCAGAGCGTTTTGCCTTGTGACATGCAATCTGTACTCTCTTGTCAGATCACTTCTTTCCTCTCTCTTTTCTGTTTAATCCAAGTGTCCTTTTATTACCAGGTACTGGAATGGGCTCAGGAAAAGAAGAAACTGAGTGTCCTACACATCCATGGAGTGTACACCAACCCCAGCGGCATTGTCCTTCACCCAGCTGGATACCAAAACGTTCTCAGGAACACCGAGGTTATGGTGAGCTCACCCCACACAACACTTTCCTGCATATAGAAATTCTTACATAATCTATAAGTTCTATAGATCCCCATTTGTGTATGTAAGCAGTAAGTCTGTAGGGGCACTTCTATGCTGCTCTGGTGAAGCCCTCTTTGTTGCACCTTCCATTATTTCTGTATATTGCCATATTTCTCTGCTGGGATAATCTGTACCTCTAGGGATCTGGCTTCTTCTATTTTCTCTGTAACTGCCCCATTATACATATTACTACCTCCCATAGGATCAGTAGTCTGATGTGAAATACTCCATGTTACTGGTGACCTCTCCTCTACTTCAAGGGGTTGTCTGGTTACCAGACAATCTTTCCTATGTGGGTCCAGCTGTGCTAAAATAAAAAAAAAGGAGCTGTACTTGCCTGTTCTCAGCCCCTGCGATCCAGCGCTGCAGCCCCACAATGGTCCCAGCGTCTGTTGTGGAGGATGTCGTCACTGGATGTCAGCTGACCATTGCAGTGTTGTCGTTCTTAAATTCTGACAACATGGAGCCCGGGATGTGAGCGCTGATGCTAGGAGTTCAGAATGATGGCGCTGCAGCCTCTGATTGGCTGCAGCAGTCAGGTGACAGACGCTGATATTGTCCTCCACAACAAATGCCGGGACCGCTACGGGGTTGCAGCGCTGGATTGCAGGGGCTGAAGACAGGTAAGTACTGTTCCTTTTTGTTGCTTTTGAAAATCTAGACCCATAGAGGGAAGGTTGTCTGGTAGCTGGACAGCCCCTTAAACGCTTAACTTTGTCCTGTCTAATAATACGTGAGCGGACAAGCCAATCTCCCCCCCCCCCCCCCCCCCCCCCTCCTCGGTCCGCTCATGATGTTATAGTTTTTATATTATATATTTTCTTATTTCATATATAATTACATATTATTGAACGTCTATATTACATATTATTGAACATTTATATTACATATTACTAATTCTTCCTGAAGAGGGAAATTCAGAAGCTCTACGAGACCAAGTCGTTCCTTTTCCTGGGCTGTGGTCGCACCGTGGATGACACAACGTTCCAGGCCTTGTTCCTGGAGGCAGTAAAACACAAATCGGACTTGGAACACTTCATGCTGGTTCGTAGGGAAGATGTGGATGAATTCAAGAAGCTGCGAGAGAACATGCTGGATAAAGGGATTAAGGTCATCTCCTACGGCATGGAGTACTCTGACCTCCCTGAATACTTTGAGAGACTGGCAAACGAGATCTCTACAAAGGGACGCACAGGTACGGATTACGCTCTTGCTCGTTGTCGTTATACGGTGGTTCTGCTGGGTATCTACACCTAGTTTACGGTTACACACAAGTCACTATTCCCCCATATGAGACACATTCATCCTTGTTGCAATTACATCAGACACTTCATAACCGTTCTGGAGGAAACCAGCAGGTAAATAGAGAGAACATATAAGTGCATGTTTGTTGGATTTGAACCCAGGTCTCAATGCTGCAAGGAGCATGCCATGCGTTTAACTCTAGTTCAGTATATACAGGGTTTGGACTCGTAAGGGTGCTTTCACACAAAGCGGAATATTCTGTGCCAAAATCTGCATGTCTAATATTCAGAATTTCACATAACTTTGCAGTAGAATCACTGCAGATTTGCAAATGGCAAAATCTACAGCAATTCCAATGCAAATCAGTGTCAAAATCCACATTGGTCATCTGGAGTTTGTTGCATATTTTTCTTCCACATGTGAAAACACCCTTTGACTGTGAATGGTGCTTTTCACGCCTGATCAGCACTGAAATATTCCAGTATGCCATGTTTTCAGTGATAAGCATGCTAAGAAGTTCTGTCTTTACACCACGCTCTCTGCAGTCCCCTGATGTACGAGAAATTTACCCGAGTCCGAGGTATAGGAGTGCAACTAAGCAGATATAATAGTGAGTGCAGCTCTGGAGTATAATACAGGATGTAACTCTGGATCAGTACAGGGTAAGTAATATGTATACAGATAGTCCCCGACTTGCGAACATTCGACTTACGAATTTCGCTAGATACGAACTATCTGTACAGCACAGTATGATGTAATGCTATGGCATTACATCATACTGTGCAGGGACCAGACAAGTTTCTATCAAGCCTGATAGGAGCCTGTCCGGTCACATCGCGGTTGCTGGGCAGCCGGGGGCCTTCTGAAAGGCCCTAGGGCTGTCTATGCAGAGCGCCTAGCAAGCCGTGCGCTTGATAGGCACTCTGCATAGGCAGCCCTGGGGCCTTTCAGGAGGTCCCCGGCTGCCTAGCAACCACACAGCGTCCTGCGATCTCATCGTGGGACGCTGTACGGGCCCCCTGAACGTCGGGTGCAGCGGGCACCCGGCGGCAGCAGTTCCGACGAGCCGCGCCACTGGTCAGAACTGTTAACACTTCAAATACCGCTGTCAGAGCGGTATTTATTAAAGTGTTAACAGTTCCGACAAGCGCCACGGCTCGTCGGAACTGCTGCCGCCGGGTGCCCGCTGTAAGAAACAGCCTGCACCCGACGTTGTATGGAGAGGGATCCACCCGCGATCCCCTCCATACAACCATTTGTTCGACTTGCGAACAAAACGGACTTGCGAACGGGCTCCCGGAACGGAACCTGTTCGCAAGTCGGGGACTAACTGTAATGTTAAGGGACATTCACACGGGACAATTATCGCGCAAAATTCATTCAAAAGAAATATGATTTACAATAGTAAACGCGTTGAAATGCAAAGCCGTCGTGCATCGTTTGTTTACTTTTCCTTTGTTGCTCACTCTCAACCAGCATAAAAGCATCGCTGGGGTCCAACTGCTGGGACCCCTCACCAACCACAAGAACAGGGGTTTCATAGCAAATTTCAGTGCACATTGTTGCATATTAGCCATGCCGCCTATCCACATAAACCATGCGCCTCTGTCAAACAGATCATTAGGCCGCTTTCACATCAGCTACAAAATCATGCGAAATTTGTGCGTTGCAAGACGCACAAATATGAACCCTATTCATTTGAATGGAGTAATGCACACGAGCGATGTTTTCCCGTATAGCACCGCGTTGCTATGTGAGAAACAAATCGCAGCATGTTCTTATCTTCCTGCGATATTGCCCACTGCTTTCAATGGAGCCGGCGGCAGCCCCCAATAACAATAACGGGGGCTCCAAAAACCCTTTATGAACAGAGTGGTGACCACATATGCACACCACCACTCCATTTACTGTCTATAGGACTGATTAAGATGGTTGAGCATTGTGCTATCTTTGTCAGTCCACAAACTATGAAAGGAGTGGTGGTGTGCATACGTGATCAGCACTCTGTTCATAAAGGTTATTTGGAGCCCCCGTTATTGTTATTGGGGGCTGCCACCCGCCCTATTGAAAGCAGTGGGCAATACCGCAATAAGATAAGAACATGCTGCGATTTGTTTCTCACATAGCATTACGGTGCTATACAGGAAAACATTGCTCATATATGACTCCATTCAAATGAATAGGGTTCATATTTGTGCGTCTCACAACGCACAAATTTCACATGATTTTGTCGCCGATGTGAAAGTGGCCTAATGACCTGTTTGACAGAGGCGCATGGTTTATGTGGATAGGCGGCATGGCTAATATGCAACAATGTGCACCGAAATTTGCCATAAATCAAGTCACAAAATGTTGGCACAAACAAAGTCCACCAATATGTCATAAAGTTAGACAAAAGTGTCTATACATGCACCAAATTTATCATCCAGAAGGAGCCCTTATGATAAACTTGGCACGTTTTCAAACTGCCTGACCTAAGTTTACATTGTCTCAGTATTAGGCCAAATGCCCACGAACGCATTTGTACTGCGGTTCCCGGGGCGAAATTCCACCGCTATTAGGTTTTACTGAACCTAATAACTTTTCTGCCAGCCAATGTCGTCACGCGGAATTTTACAGCGGATTTCCGCAGCGGGAAATAAATCGTGGCATGTTCTATTTTCCGCGGATTCATGCTGTGGCAGGTCTTCATTAATATAGTAGTAATGGAGGCCGCGGAAAAACGCTTGTTTTTCCACAATCACCAGCGTGCGCATTTTGTTTGCCACTTCGGTACTCTTGTAACGTAAATCCGGGCGTGGGCATGAGGCCTTAGACCAAATGGATTAGTAAAAAAGTAATACAATGAAAAATTGGTATTGCTACATCCATAAAAGTCTGACCTATTAAAATATCACAAATCTACACCAAATGGGGAAAGTAGTAAAATAAAAGCTAGAATTGCTATCTTTTGGTCATCTCCTCTTCCCCCAAAAATGAAATAAGTTATTAAAACATCATATGTGCCCCAAAATGTTAACAATAAAAACTAGAGCTCGCCACACAAAAAACAGGCCCTCACACAGCTCCATTGGCACAAAAAAGTTTTATGTCTCAGAATACAGTGACAGAGCAGATGGTTTATTTTAGTTTATTACTTTTTAGTTTTAGTTTGAAAAGTAGTAAAACATAAAATATATAAATTTTGGTATTGCAGCAATTGTACTGACCTGCAGCATAAAGTTAAATAGGGGTTTTCAGGCAAATACTAATGATGACCTGTTCTCAGGATGGGTCATTAATAGTGGATCTGCTGGGCTCCGTCACTCGGGACTCTGGCCGATCAGCTGATTGGGTAACCACCGTAAAGGCCCATTTAGACACAACGATTATCGCTCAAAATTTGCTCAAAAGCCATCTTTTGAGTGATAATCGTTGTGTGTAACTGCACTGACATCGTGCAGTTTTCGTTAAGCCGTCGCTCATCATTGTCTTTCAGCATGCTGAAAGACAACGATGAGTCTTATCAGGGATTCACAGCGGGATACAGCTGATACTATTGTTTCAGCTGTATCCCGCTCCCTAATGACAGGCTGGGTATGACAAACAGAGCGGTCCAGCTGCGTTCTCCATACCCGGCCCGGAGCGCTCGGCTGTATAAAGGAAAACAGCTGGATGCAGAAGGCAAGCGGGGACACCCTCTTATCTTCTACATCCTCCGCTCTGAGCGCTCGGCTGTATAACAACTGGATGCAGAAGACAAGCGGGGCACCCCACTTGTCTTCTGCATCCTCTGCTGGCAGCGCAAGGTGATCGCTCATCTTGGGCTGCAAATGACACAACGACTATTGCTCAAGTGTCACTTGAGCGACATCTTTTGAGTAATAATCGTTGTCTAAATGGGCCTTAAGCGCTACAGCACACGGGTACGGAGCGGAAGCAGTTAGTTTTAAGCCCAGTGTAGTTGTCAGTGTTGGTAACTGTATTTAATTTAATAAGAGCTGTGTCTGCAATTACAAGTACGGGCCACTACCAAAGGTTGGAATGATCTGCTTCCGCTCTGTACCCCTGTGTGTTGTGGTGCTGACGGTGGACACCCAATCAATAAATTGGCTAAGGTCCCGAGCAGCAGACCCCAAACGATTAACTATGGATGATCTATCCTGAGGATAGGTCATCCATAGTATTTGCCTGAAACACTTCTCTAACAGCATAACCCAAATAATAACTTCAAAATTTGAGCAGTTACTGTTTTTTTCCATTCCATGCCACAAGTTTTTTTGCAAGGTTTTCAACACATTATATAGTATTAAATGTTGCTGATAAAGACATCACCCATGAAAAATAAGTTATAGCCTTTGGAAGGCGTGGGATGAAAAAACTGAAGGTTTCCTTTAAAACTAGTTGTGGTGGGAAGGACATTCTTTAGAATTATACAATGCTCGTCTGTAGCTGCAACCATAACTCATGGAGCAGGGCTGGTAAACGTTTCGTCTTTATGGACCGGAAATTGGGATTAAAAAGAAAAGGAATGAATGGCATCACTTCTTTACCTTCCTCTTATTCGCCCCTGCGGTATTGTGTTCCCAACCGAAGCAGATTTAGTGGAAAATTAGTAGATCGTGAGTGGAGTGAAGAGGCTGCAGAACATCACCACACCGCACCCTCCTGCAATCTTACATAAATATAAAGGACAATGGGATTACAGCTGAGCTCTAATCTAAAAAGGAAGGAGATCTCAGGTCCTTCCCTCAAGATGTGGATTATTCCTTGACCCCAAAATGCATCCGAGGAGCCACAAAGTCTAACTGCCATCTCCTGAGTTGACCTTAGCGCTTTTGACTGTCTTGGTCAATGCCATAATACAAGACTCTTCCTCTTTGAAGCCTTCTTTCTTTAGTTGCACTTTTTGAACCCTTGTCTGCCAATCGCTAACAGTTATATCTGTTTCTTGGAAAGCTGAGGTAATATCCATCATTATGCTCCCCTGGGCTTGTCACCCAGGTTTCTTGCACCCTGCCTAGTGCAGTGATCTGTCCCCTGCTCCCATGTACATAATTAGGCAGATTTGGCATTAAGGGGTCTAGATAAGCTGCGTGCCAACCCCCATGCAAGTTGTATTGGCAGCCATATTGGTTGTCAACCAGCAAAATTATATAACTTTAAAAAACCATCTTACGCTATTTTTAACGTTTCCACGTTACCATTTTAGGGGAATCACATGCTCAAGAGTTAAACTACGAGGAGGAGGAGTCTTGTGAATCCAGGCGCCAGTTTCTGCCATTTTTCCTTGAGAACCCTGAGCACTCTAGAAGAGACAGGTCTACACAGACTGATCAAGAACAGAGCACCTTGCCATCTACACTTCCCATGATGCTTCAGTCTACAGATCCACCATGGACTAACTGTCACCGGAAATCATGTCAAGAGCCACCACCTTCGCTCAACAGCCAAACCCTATGGATGCTGGAGGAGCAGCTGAGGAGCTTCACAGCCGCACAGGAAGGGTTACGAAAGGGAATAATGACCAAAGTGAACGAATTACATTTAGACTTGTGCCAACTCGCCGTGGGAGTTAACAGCAACAGCGCTGTGTTTAAAAAGATTCTAAAGGTGGAGACGGAGAGAAATAATCTGCTCGCTTGTATGAACACCAACATCAGCAAACTCACTGCAAGCTTACACTTACTGGTGATCCAGCAGGGTGCCAACCAGCGGGAGTTGAGATCCTTATTTGATCAGCAAAGGTCAACATTTGAAACAAGTGCCGAAGCGACGCCTTCACCCTCTTCTGTAACATTATCTCCTCCTCCCTCACAGTACCGCTACTCCATGCGAGCTAGAACAATGCCCTCCCCTGCCTTAAACTACAGCTCAGACCTAGGGTTGCGTCCTGCAAAGAGGGGACGGAAATAAAAATGCCTTTCATGAACCACAGAATAGTTTTGTTTTTCAAATGAACTTTAAAAAAATTCTTTATTTATAGGAGAATATGCAAGTTCCTAAAATTCTATGTTGTAGCATTAAAGAGTTTGAAAACTGATCTGACTATTTGATGGATGAGGATCGTTGTGCGTTATGTAAGGGGGTAAAAGGGAACATAGTAAGTTGATGGGACCGAGTTATAAGTCACTGGTGTCGATCCTGTGACGAGTGCAGCGCACTCAACAATTAAAGGGGTTGTCCGAGTTATGTACACCCCTGGCACAGAGTCCTCCATGCCATAAAATAAAAAAAATCAGCGGTTACTTGCCTCTCCTTGTTTGTCCTCTGCTTACAGCTCCGGTCTGTTTACAGGCAGCGGTGACGTCCTGTAAACCTGCTGTAGCAGCCATGACTGCGCTCAGCCATGACTGCTGAGCACGGTGATTGGCTGCTGTAGCTCGTTCATAAATGGGCTGAGCATGCAAACTGACGTCGCAGTGGAGAACGAATGGGAGAGGTGAGTAACTGCTGATTTTGTATTTTAAGGCATGGGGTACCTGTAACTGAGACAATCCCTTTAAATTGTTCTCTTATGACATAATTGATCGCTACAGATGTTAACAAAAGCCATAAGTGGGATCTTGTAATGTAGTAAAAAAAAGTCTTCTACTGTATTATGACTCTACAGAGCCTGGTGTAAGGGTAGCACTTCCAAGAATTCAAAGCGCTAGAGTATGCTGAACCAGAAGGCAAAGCTCCAAAATAGTGAGTGCAGCTCTGGAGTAAAATACAGGGCGCAACTCGGGATCAGTATAAGATAATTAAATACAGAGAGGTCAATTAACACTTCAGATTTTTCCATAGCAAATCCCGCTACATGTGAAATTACACTAATGCATAGGAGACATTTAATTCTAGTGACTGGTTGGGGCCTCCCTCCAGTGACATCTTCAACCATGATTGAATGTATGAACTGTGGAATTTATGGTTGGGGTTCTTATGTGATAAATTGGGGCTGAATACAGCAGAATTTGCGCCAAAATCTGGCTTACATCCCTTGTACTATGCTAATGTATGTTAGGCTCTTTTGTACCTAATTAGACAAGGGAAAGGCTTAAAGGGGTTAGAATGTGGTTTAAAATATTGGAGTAAATTTAAACAAAAATATGCGCTGCGGAATATGTTGGCGCTATAAAGATTATTATTATATGCACTTCTAACTAGATGCACCAAATTTATCATTACAGCGTGAGCCACCGTGATAAATTTGGTGCAACTTTAAACTGTCTGGTCTAAGTTAATACAAACAATGCCTGGCAGCTCATCCCAGTGATGCTCGCTCCTATGCTGTTACATAGGAGAGAGTACCACAGGCATCACTCACAGCACTGCCAGCATAGAGACAGTGCGTATCAGGATGAGTTCAAACCCCCTCAACCACCACCACCTCCATTCACTGTAAGCAGAAGGTCGTTCAGAAGCGACCGACTGCTGTTACCGGATACCTTTTGGTAACGCGTTGCAGAGGACTGGTGCTGCTCTGGAGAAATCTTGGAAGCGGGAATGAGAGGTTCGAATAAAAGTGGCACTTAATCGGGTTCATTGTCATGTGTGCTATTTTGATATTCGTGCAATTGTCAATGCCTAAATGAATACATCCCGTATAAATGGAGCAAATATATAAAAGTGGTACATAATGTCATATAAATGGACTCCTTCCTTTGCTTAGTAAATCTCCCCCCATTGTGGGATATCCCAGGCCGCCATCTGCATCTCCTGTCTGAGCTATGTCTCTCATTCCTCTCTCGTTCTCAGGTGACAGCACATGACCCCCACCGACCTCACTGTGATGTCAGATGAGCCGAGGACGTGGCTGCAGCTCGAGAGTCTTTGCAGGAAGACGAGCCGACGTTGGCAAGGAGGACAGGAACACTAGTGCGCTGTATGTGACGCTGCCCGGCGCCAGTCTTGTTAAAAGGCTTTTTAGCTTCTTCAGCTGTACCAGCACCCGGTCGCACTCATTTTCTAGGTCTTGTTTTCTTACCCATTTCATACTGTAGTGAGATCTGTACATGTCTCACACCAGGGACGCCGCTCCTGTAATGTTTACATGTAAAATCTGTACAGATGGTGTAAATAAGCATTGCGTACTGAAACATTCTGCTCTCTGTGCTTCAATTCCTTGCCACTTTCAAGATCTCAGCTTGCTGTCAGTAAACTTGGACAGATCAAACACTACTCAAAGTTGAGTGTTGGTTACAACAATGTATCCAGTCTGCCTCCCAGAGGGTCATCAAATCACAGCAGCACAAATGGGTCTCCTAGTCTGAGATCTTGCTACAATGTTTCAGACTGGAGCCCAGACTGCTCACCTCACTTGTCTAGACTGGATGCAACTGTAACAAAACCCTCAGCTGTCAGGTTTGTGTGGAGGCTCAATCACATTTCTTTTTACATGTGGAAAATGGTGAGAAAGTGAAACAGCATGTTAGAAAGTTGTAGAACGTTTATTATATTGTGATTAAAGTAAATGCGCAGCCATCAACTCCATTATCAATTTCTACGAAGTTTACAATTCTGTTCCGATTTATTATATCGTTTATAGTGGGTGGATTTTAGTTTTTTGATACAGAGCTCCAAATCCCCACCATGGACAAATCCTGCCAGAACCCTGACAATCAGCTGTTTGAGGGTGCCTTCACACTTGTGATATCGCTGCGCTTTTTAACGCAAATGTCAATGGCATTTACTAATGCTAAAAACGCATTGCACAAAAATCACAAAGCACACTATTTTTGTGCGAGGTATATCTAACATTTAGAAAGTCCCATTGACATTCGCGTTAAAAAAAACAAAAAACTGTGGTATCTCGTGATCGCAATTGTGAAGGCACTGCAGTGTGCAGGCAAGTGCTTCCACCCCTTTTCAGGCTTGTGATATTCATTGATCCAATGGTCTATGTGCAGCTTAATCGCACTCAAGAGAATGGGATTGAGCTGCAATACCAGGAACAGACACTTGAAAATGTACGGCGCTGTGACTGACCCATAGTAAAGAGGTCATAGCACCCAAATGCTGCAGCCACTTCAAACAGCCGATCGTCAGGGGCGCTAGACCCACACCTCTCTGTTGTTGATGACCGATCCTATTTTAGTCATAGAAACCATTTTTACAGCACAGTAAGCTGCCCTGATTTGGGCTGCAGGTAAGACTGACGTGGGCTTACGCAGAGGATTTGGAGTTCTGTATCAGAAGCACAGAACGCTAACCACTATAAAAATTCCTATTATATTCATCCAAGCAGAATGTTGAACCTAGAAACCACATGATGAAAAGTGGAGAATCCTTGTAAAGAGATTGTGTCATCAGGTTCAGGGTCCCCTCAGATGGATGGATTGGCGTGCGCAATGGGCAGAGGATTGAACTCATTAATTTCAATAGCTTCGTTCTCCTTTATTTTTTTTGTTTGTGCATTTCGCGTGTGTGGTAAAAAAAAAAGCGCGTGCTCCTCTTGTGTGAATTTGCACACGAATGGCCCCACAAGAGTCTATGGGAGGTGCGCAGTCAATACGTGCGCAAAAGTGCAATACTTTAAAAACACATCTGGACCTCAGCCTTGTTAGCCTTTTAAATCACGATGGGGGGGAATGGCACTCGCGCATGTGCATAGGCCCTGAGTACGTAAAAAGTACACACAAATGTGCATACGTCTGTCTGAAGGAGCCCTCCTGCTGTCTGAACCACAGGCACCAGGAATGTGGGTCAGGGATTCCTGTAGGCCCTTTGTATGCTTTATGTAAATCCGCTTTGAAGTTTGAATAACAGCTGGGATATGCTTGCCCTCTCCCCGCCCGCAGCATAAAGATGGACAGCTCTCTCCCTACACAAAAAAAAAGGGGGGCATAGAGTTGTCATTCTGCATGCTGTAGGTGGGGAGTTGCTAACACGGCCCCCCTCCATGACACAGCATTTCAAAATGTCAAACTTCAAAATGTGTTTACTTTGAAACACTGCTACGTCTTAGACTAAAACGCCCACAGGGGCAACAGGCATCCCTCTTCCAGATTGATGTTACCTGTGCTTTTGGGTAGCATGAACCTGATGACCGAATCACTTTAAATGGGTTTTCCAGGCTAAATCTGTTGATGACCTATCATTTAGGAGAGGGTGTAGATGGCTGGAACTGTCACAGTGTGGGCTGCATTGCAGTAACCCAGTTTGGTATTGCAACTCTCCTATTCACATCCATGGCTTTGCACTATGGATGGCATTCTAACCAAGCCAGCGGCCCATAGCAGCTTCTGGTGATTGGCCGTGGTACAGAGTGGTGGATCCCTACTGATCTGCTATTGATAACCTAGCTTAAGGATAGATCAATAGTTTTAGCCTAGAAAAAGTGTTATGTATATAGGACTGGATACCACTTATGTTGGATGGTTCAACCCCTCCTAACTGAAAAATTTAGGAGAATAGAGGATCTACAGCAGCATGCGATGATGCAGTAAACCTAAAACACTGTATTCTTCCATATAAAAGCCAGCTACAACGCTTCGACCTTTGGTCAGGTCTTTATCAACATTAGCAATGTGATGATTTATTATAGGCCCACTCCGGCTTAAACATTTTTCCAGCTCAGAAATCTCATTCACACAGGACGGCAAATCGGGCAGAAGCCGGCACTGCGGCGCGGATTAGCCGGCCGCAGCATGCTCATTCTTTTTCTTCCTCTGCTGCGGCCGTGCTCTCCTCTATGGGAGCGCCAGCCACAGCAGAAGAGCAAGCGGCTGGGCCGCTTCAAAACCCGCAGCTAAGTGCCGCGGGTTTTGAAGCAGCGCTTCTCCTGGTGGAAATCTCACGGTTTTTCGCTGCGGCCAAACCGCGAGATTTCCGCCGGGAATCCGCTGTGTGGGAACCCAGGCTAAATATGCCCAATAAATGCTCCGCCAGCTAAAACAGTCGAGTAGAGGCAGATACTGATCGGCTGGCTCGTTTGTGATTGGGGCTGGACCTATAAACTCAGATCCTCTATGCGAAGGCACTGCTGGGTCTGATTGCTTACATAACTGATAGCTGCACAGAGGATTGTGGACCGTGATTGTGACCCTGGCACAAGGCAAGGAAGGAACCCTGTGCTACCACAAGGATAAATGTTTACTGGTCGTCAAGTTTAAATTAGTTTCTTAAAGGGGTGTTCTGGGCTTTTACTAGACACGACAGCAGTAGTTAATTGGGGATCCCTCCAATCAGCTACTCTCCAGCCCACTGTCATCAGTGGTAGAAATGTAATAGATGGTTTCACGGCCACTGGAATCAGTAGGAACAGATCCTCCAATTACACTTCTGGTGACAATGTCTGACCTTGCTGCACCGACAGCAGGCTGGAGGATCAACTAATCGGCGATGATCTCAAGTGGCGGACGCCCACTGATCGACTATTGATGACCTGTCCTGAGGATAAGTGATTAATAGTAAAAGCCTGCAATACCCCTTGAACTCCAATCCCCATGTTCACACAACAGGTCATGCAGGTGCGATTTTCATGAGTATGATTTTTGTTTATTCCTATTGAAAAAAACCTGCAGTTTTCATACGCATGAAGATGGCATGTGCAGCAATCTGTTTTTCTTACACTACGCATCACGAGAAAACAAATCGCAGCTTTGCAAGTGCAATATCAAACTTGGACCGTAATCGTACTCAGTCATGTAAATGAACCCTCAATCATGACCTGCTAAGGGGGATTTAAGAACTGGGATACAGTAAAACTGTCAAAGAATGCTAGTGAATGCAAACCCTCAAATTGTCTCTTCTGTTCTAGATTGCTTAATTATCTCCGTGTTTCCTTGGAAAGCTGGGTTAGGAGCGGTTTGGCCATTATAGCTATTCAACAGTTCCTCGGCCCTCTGAATGGCAGTAAATCTGCTTGTATGACACAAAGTGACATGTATCATTCAGGAGGCTGGGAAAGCTGGGTGACTACGCACATAGCAGCTATTACATCATCCATATGGGTTGACACCTAGTATGCACAGGAGCAGATATAACTAAAATAACATTTATCGACCATGGTTTCACGGCCGGCATACATACGCGACCATTTGATGCATTGGTTTCCAATGAATCAGTTCAGACGGCAAATTTTCCGGTGGGTAAAAATGGCCAGCCCGAAAAGATAGGCGACTGTTTTTATGCCAGCCGGAAAAGATGGTTCTGGACCTATCTGGCGGCCGGTCCAATAGACTCCTATAGGAGCTGCCAAAAAAGGGAGGTGGGAGTTTAGCAACATCTCTACTAAACTCCCTCACCCTTGCCAGCTGTTGGCAAAAGGGAGGGGACGGGATGGGAGATTAGCACACTGCAGCCAGCCGGCAAGGGGCAGAGAGTGGAAGGGCGTATAGCAGAGCTAAACTCTCTCCCTTCGCCCGACGATATTCAGGGTACAACGTCTACACCCCGCACTCAGCCGTCTGAACGGGTGCAGAAACGGGAGATGCAGCCTGACTTGGTTATGGCTGCCTCTTGCTCTACGATTTTCGGTAGCGTTGCGGCCATGACACGGCCGGACGAAAATTGCAGCGCCCGTGTGAAAGAGCTCTAATGCTGAGGAAAATCTGATCGAGGATGACGCCGAGTTGGTAACTATTATGCACTGGGGAAATAAGGGCAGAGGACCAAACTGTGCCACAACGGAGAGTGTGAGAAGCCATCTTCAAAGGCGACATCTAACCTTTACATTGTGTGTCGCCGGAGCCACGCTGGACATAACTGGAGAGGAGATAAACGCTTCCGGCTGGTACGAGGGCCAGGGTGCTCCCATCAGGTAATGGCATGAATTAGGCATCCCCCCAACTGGCAGGAATAGAGGATCATACCGTACAGTAATGAGAACACAGAGTCCCCCCCTGTTGTGTACAGCCAGGACTGGAAGCCCCCCTGTTCCCACCAGAACAACTTGCAGATACAGAAAGTTTATTCTTATTTAAGAAATTTATTCTCTTATAAATTAGGTTTTACTCTCTTTAAATGGACTGATCCATATATTGCACATCAGCAGAACATGGCGCCACTAGACGAGGAGGAACAAGATGTCATTAAGCTAAGTTCCCCATCTGAATGCAGCAGGGAATAAACAGATCATAAAGAACATTGCTGAGGTGAGGCTATAGACAAGCATGAACCCGGCGATCTGTGGCCAGTAATCTACTGCGAGCAGCCACCGCCCGTCACTGAACCACTGCTCTTGCGGAGGCGTGAGGACGTTCACTAGGTCTTCCTACGATGCTGACTGTTCAGGTACGACGGTCGCTCCTGTGCATTACATAGGAGCAAGAGTCGGTCAAGTGAGTGAAGGCGGAGCGGCCGGGGTTCATGGCAGCCCACCCGCCTCCATTCACAATAAACAAGATTGAGCGGCTCCCATTTACATCGGTCAGTCACTTGATTTTTGGCTCAGTGCCCTGTTGGCGGACGTTTGTACATGGGATGATTATCACCTGAATTTGCTGTTTCCAGTGATAATTTGGACAATAATTGCCCCATGTAAAGGGACCTTTGGCTGATCTCACAAGAGGTGCTGCCCCCTGCAGGGGCAAGTGGCAGGAACATGGAAGGGGTCCACTCCAGTGAAATGTAAATAATGCACTCACTTTATGATGAAAGGTCTGCAACTTTTGATATGCCTTGGATTTTATATTTCACCATTTTCAAAATGCAGTCATGGAATCAATCATTCTTGTTTCCCACTAATCATACTTAACAGCTGCTACGTTACAGTGTGTCAGCGCAGACCAGCCCTGCGAAGTCAACAGCAGAAGCACAAATCAGTTCACATAAAATCAGGTTCATGTGAAAGAGGCCTTAACGCAAAATAGGCGAGTCAAAAATATTGCATCTAAAAGAACCAATGGCTTCCAGTTCTTTTAGATGAACGCACCTTTTTTTAACGCACCTAAAAAAGAAAAAATAAATAAATAATTCGCGCAATAGGCGTGTTTTTTTAAGGTCAACAAATAGGATTTGTTCTGATGGCAAAACGCTGGAGACTCCATAGACTTCTCTAGGAGTCAATGGGAACTGGCCAGCAATGGGGAGGAGGGAGTTTAGGAGCAGGGAGCTGCTAAACAATGACAGGTGCCTCTAGTGAGGCATTTCATGTCATTCTATAGTTTGGGCGGCCGAGGGATTGCGGGGCTGCGGCGTTGTTGCACTGCAAGACGCCACAGCCAGCCGGGTAAAATTGTGAAAAATAGCTACAATTTGCTCATGGCTATTCTTCGTTCACACAATTTCAAGCTCCGATAGTTAGGTTTTTTTAGTTTGGCTATCGGAGTGTTAAAAGGACATTCGTGTGAAGGAGCCCTAAGGCCCCTTTTTACACCTGTGCCCGTGCTCCTGCACATTTCTGCTTGTCTTAGTCCTCCGAACCAAACAAACACGAGAACTATCGATCAGGCACGTGCCAGCACGACTTCTCCGACTACCTGATGTGCACTGTCTATTAGTGACATGAAACCTGCCTTGATTGGCTGATGCTGCTAATGTGATCAGCACCTGCCAATCAGAGAAACTGTGCAGCCATCTCTGTTTGTCTAGGCCCAGAGGGCCGCTCTAAGGTCGGCTTCATACAGACACGTGTTTTTGTGTGTGGTGTGCCTCAGCGCAATACATTTGCACAGCGAACAAGGCACTTTTGTGCACGTATCAGTGTATTTTACTGTACTTTTTTGCATATACACATGGGCACGAGACACTTCTCCGCACTGATTTAAAAGGCCATTTAGCCTTTTGATGTCCAAATGCGTTTTCTTCCCGTCTGTTTTGTGCTGTATTTCGCGCGCCCCCCTCCCCCCATAGACTTCTACAGGCACTTTTGTGCGCATATGCACACAAAATAGAGCAAGGTGCAGTTTTTTGCAAACCAGAGAAATGCACGTGCAAAAAAAGGGAAATAGGAGAGTGAACTCAATGAGTTCTATTCTCTGTGTATTCTGCACGCAAATATGTCCGCGTGAAGCCACCCTAAATGTATCAGGCTGATGTCCAGCAGAGGTGTCTAGAGGGGAAACACATGAGCAAACCCTCAGCTGTGTCAAGGATCAGGTCTGGAAAAGGTTTTCAGGCTCTGGCTAGACACAAGAATGTTTCAATTCACTGACAGCACATAGATTTTGAAAATGAAGGATTAAAGCCGTCTGTTACAAAGTTGCACAGCCTTCCATGATACGGTGATAGAACTAGATTTACATAAAACTGGAGGCCTCCTTGAGGGTGTATTCATACGGTCATGGTTGAGGTGCCTTAAAAGCATATGCATTTTTTGCAGCTCTTTTTGATACGGTTACAGTTTCCCCAGATGAAACATTTGTTTTAAGTGTTTCACCCCAAAAAGTTACATTAAAAATGTATATGGGTTTTCAGATGTGGTTTTAACAGCACCATGACCGCATGAAAGAGCCCTTAAAAAAAATATATAAAAGGGAGGGGGTGGTATTCCGGTTCCAACAAGTTATCCCCTGCACGCAGACTAAATAATAACTAACTGATCAGTGGAGGTTCTACCACTGGGACCCCCACAGATCATGATAACTGGAGCCCAGTCCATCCCTGAAGTAAGGAAACAAATGTCAGGCAGGCGCATTATATGTTCCATTCATTTCATTGAATGTGTCGACAATCCCCAGGTATCTCCGGCGCTCTCACTCAAATCAAGTACAGTGTGGTTGCCGAACCCGTGCTTCCTTTATCCAGGGACCAACCAGTTCCCCCTTCTAGTGAGCACTAGGGGTCCCAGCAGTAGGTCCTGCAATGATCAACTGGTTTATCCACCATCATGTGGATATCTTGTTGGAACCGGGATACCCCTTTAAGAGATTGCAGATTTCCATTAGCAGCAATATAAAGATACATTGATGGTCAGCACCGCCTGCTGGCCATTCATGGTGCAACAGCCATTGACTGAAAATTTTTTTCTGTGTCGGAGTATCATTATCTGGCGGGTCTAATGACAACCCTGTAGGTCCCAGAACCTATTGTGATGGTTCAGGGCTGGGGTGTCAGCACCTAACCATGACATTGGGTCCTAAACAGTCAAGGTAGCAGTAGAAATAGGCTACGGCTGTCCAAACTTCCAGTCACTTTGAATTCCAAATAGTCCAGATAATCGTGGATGATTGGAATTTTACTATATTCCAGATTAGCACAATCCAAATAGCTTTTTTTCTATGGCCGAGAATTGTGTATATATAGGGTCCTGCCTTTCCCTCCTCCCCCCCATTCAGCTGCTCAGAGCTCAACAAGTGCGAGGCACATGGACAATGGAGCCCAGTAGGGACAAGGATTTAGGCAGCAGAGAATACACATCAGAAGATAATACAGCAGATATAACACTAATGGAGAGATCTCTGGCCGCAGGCCTCGCTCAGGCTTTCATCAGTGCAGCCACCACAGCCTTCACATTCAGGCTGCGCAGGTCACAGTAGGTCTGCCCTGTACCCACAAACACAATGGGCTGTCCGGTGATATACGTCATGGAGATGGCAGCGCCAACCTGGAGGAGAGGAAGAACGAGAGGTTAGGAGAGCATCATCTAATATTAGCACAGCAGCACCGGGCCTCTGGCCGATCAGCTGATTGGGAAACCACTGTAAAGGCCCTTTAGACACAACCATTATCGCTCAAAAATCACTCAAAGCCATCTTTTGAGCAATAACCGTTGTGTGTAACTGCACTGAGATCATGCAGTTTTCATTAAAGCATCGCTCATCGTTGTCTTTCAGCATGCTGACAACAATGAGCCTTATCAGGGACTCACAGCAGGATACAGCTGATACTATGGTTTCAATTTTGAAATTTTGTATCCTATTCAGAAGGTGCAGAACTATTTATTATGAAGTGAATCAACTATGAAGATAAGAGTTGGACAAGGATGGTGAGGTTGGGGATTTTTATATATATTTATTTATTTTCAATTAAAAACACAGCCTACTGCAATCTGATTCCAGCCCACACCCCCTCCCTTACAGAACTTAGCAAAAATGCTAATTAACTTGTAAAGTGACTTTATAATCTTATTGAAAAGCTGACAAAAAGTTAAAATTCCTGCTGTCAACTCTGAAAATATTTTGCTCTGAGATGTTCATACAGCTAGAGGGTTTTCACTGTACTGAAGCACTGCTGAGCTTTCCTCGGGACCGGTGAGGGTTACTTTCTGCTCCATGACTGATATATTGGCAGCAGGCGCCCGGCTCATACACACAACTGGCAGGATTGGAGTTCAGCTGCAAGCCTGACAGTTTAAGCCCTCAGACACCGCAGTCTTCCGTTAAAAAAAAATAAAAAATTTTTCTTTCTTTAAATGTTCATGCATGGTGGATTTTGCCGTAGATTGGCAGTGAAGGGGTGAAGTCTTCTGCAGATCTGCACTACAATCCACGCCAATGGTATGAATTTTAATGCAAAATTTGCCAGTGTTTGTGCTGTAGAAAATCTCCACTGAATTTGCTATGTGTGAGCGCAATCTTATTGTGCAAAAGACAAAGAAACAAAGACAACTATGTAAATTTGGTTTTGCTGTTGTCATACTGATGAAAATATAGAAACATACATACTTACATTGACAAGTACACTTTGCCATGGTACAGCATGGTGTTACAGGCACAGCTCCTATATACTTCAATGGAGGCTGTGCCTGCAATGCCATGCAAGGCCACTGCAAAGAGATGTGTGCAGCTTAGTGAACATCTGATAGGCAGGGGTCCTGGACAGTGGACTTCAACTGATCAGCTATTAAATGACCCGCTACCTTTTTTAACCCTGACGACGTTCACCGTGTAAATAACGCGTTACTTTGATAAATTGGACTTTTACAGCTGCATCAATACCAAATATGTATTTTTGTTTTATTATTTAGA
Source organism: Eleutherodactylus coqui (assembly GCF_035609145.1). Lineage (NCBI taxonomy): Eukaryota > Metazoa > Chordata > Amphibia > Anura > Eleutherodactylidae > Eleutherodactylus > Eleutherodactylus coqui. The sequence continues at coordinate 100,171,413 of NC_089842.1, read as the reverse complement.
TTCTTTTAATATAAGTATGGGAAAAGGGTTTTGTAAAACTTTTACTTACCTTTTATTTATTTTTTAATAATTAGTAAAACTTTTTTCACATTTATTGATCGCTCCTGCACGGTAACCCGAACATCGGTCGGGGCATTTAAATGCCGCTGTGAAAATTGACTGCGGCATTTAAAGGGTTAACAGCTCCAATTAGCAGCGCAGCTTATCGGAGCTGTTTCTACTGGGTGTCCGCTGTAAGAAACAGCAGGCACCCACATTGTATGGAGCGCAATCGACCCACAGGACGTAACTTACATCCAGTGGCGTTAAGGACGTGGCCTAGTTTGGAACCTTAGAATGTGATATTTTGGAGATTTTCATCACCCAGTTTCAAAAGCCATTACACCATATGAGGGCTTGTTTTTTGTGGGGCTGTAGTTTTTATTAGTACCATTTTGGGGTACATATAATGTATAACCATTCCCATTTCTACAACCAGGCAGAGGGTTAAACGGCCTGGTGCAAAAGAAAATAGGAAGAACAACAAGGGTGGACCGAAGAGCAGTTAAAAAAAAAATATTTACCTCTCGCTGCTCGCAGGGCCCCCCAGCCTTTACAAACTGAGCCGCACTTTTTTTTTTTTAATTATACACTGCCCACCCGTGTGGCCAAATTCCCTAAAAACTACTCTGTTTAAAACATTTATTTTTGGGGGGCCAGAGCAGAGAAAAAAATTTTTTACAACCTTTACCATTTGGTGTTAATGACATGAAACTTTTTAGGGGGTCAGCACAATGCCAAAATTAGGAACAGTACAGAACAACAGTGGCAGCTTAGTGCCAAAAAGAAAACTACTGAATTTTAACCTGGAATATGTAAGTTCCTACCTTATCATCAATTGTATCAAACTTGGTGAGCACAATCCCATCAATAAGACGTGCCTTCTCCGACATCGAATGATCCGCCAAAGCCTTGTTAAACTTCACCTGCGAATCCAGAGATCCCATCGTTACATCCATGAAATAAATAAATAGTCACCTGGCATCTGAGCATTTACAAGGATTTAGATTTAAGGTGTATCATCGTCTTGTCTGGTTGCCGGCTGCATCTATGATCCACAGGTAATTAGAATATATGGGTGACAGCTATCACGACTGACATAGCAGCCACATGGGATGTCAGACAGCTTCCCCAGACTGGTTTATCATTAGACTCAAATATTCTAAGCAGGTAATGAACACCTTACCAGTTGATCCACCGCCTCATTGCCGACCAAGGCTTCCCCAACGAAAAGGACGAGATCCGGCATATTGACAGCGATGAGCTTGGCCAGTGCAGTCATCAGTGGAGCATTGTCCTGCATGCGGCCGGCTGTGTCCACCAGCACTACATCAAAGCTCTGATTCCGAGCTGCATCATGACAAGAGAAACACACAATAAGGCTCCTTTCACACTACAGTCTCAGGCCTGACCCCACTGTGTCCAAAGTTCTGTCTCACATCCCAAGATGCATTGAGACAGAACCATAGCCCTTAATGTGTGAAAAGGAGACCACTTTGGTCTCCATTTCACAAGGTTTCCTTCCCTGGCAGTCTTGTTTTAGCAGAATATAAGAGCAACGTGGACGGCACGTTTCTCTGTTTCGCACATTAAACTCTGTGGTTTCAGGCAGATTTCCATTTTCAGCATAAAAGATGGAAACCTGACAGAGCGGGACACAGATTTTCTAAAACTTGTCCATAGCAACCATCACAGCACAGCTTTAACTTCACCAGAGCAGTTTAACCAACAGATTCATGCCAAGCATTGTGTGATGCATGCTTATTGTAGAATGAAAGTTTCTGCAACTTTCTAAAACACTTTGTTTCAACTTCGCACCATTTTCAAGATCTTGGCTTGCTGTCAGTGAATGGAAACATCCTTGTTTATATCGAGAGGCTGAAAACCTTCACAAAAGAAAGATTGCCTAGAAAGGATATATCAAACACTCAGCTGTAAAAAGTACAAGGTTTGTATGAGTTTTCATGCTTTGAGTGTAATCAACAAGGTTTCCATTCACATACAGCTCAAAGCAATCTTGAAATGGATGAGAAATTAAAAAGTCTATTAGATAATCACAGAATTTTTAATGGTATAGAGATTAAATACTTGATTTACATAAAACTGTATCAGATGCTAGAAGGTCGAGTTGCCCTTTAATGTTAATCTGTATCTCTCCAGTGAAGGCGCTCACCATAAGATATGGCCTCCATGGCAATTCCAGCGGCATCTTTGCCATAGCCCTTCTCATACAACTGCACCATGCTGCGCCCATTGTGCTTCTCAGGAGGGTGCAGGGAATTAAGGCGTCTGGTGTGAGTGCGTAGCTGCTCCACCGCCCCGGCTCGGAATGTGTCGCAAGCCGCTATGAGCACGTTATAACCGTTCTCGATCAGCCAGAAGGAAATCTGTATCCGGGGCAGGAGGAGAGGTCAGTTATTAATTGGGAGGAGGGTAAAGTTGACATCTCCCTGCATTCTTTTATGTACTTACTTTAGCTAGGTTGGTGGATTTCCCGACTCCATTCACCCCACAAAAAGTGATGACGTATGGACGACGCATGCGCTGTGACTCCATCACATCACGCAGCACATCCACACGACGCTTTGGCTGCAAGATTTGCACTAAGGACTCCTGTAAAGCTTGTTTCACTGCCGAAGTCACAGCTAATAGGAGAAAAGTGGAGAGATGAGAGGCACAAACTCAATGTCCACCCCTGATCACTATTATACCAAGAAGCAATCTAACAGCGAGTGCAGCTCCGGAGTGTAATTACTGGTTGCAATTCAGGATAATTAATGTAGTCTTCGTATATTATGTCTCCACCAGCAGAATAGGGAGTACAATGCAGGATAATATAGTGAACAGGTGGATGTGGGATTTACAAATTTACATTTTTGGAGGAAGTATTCCGACTTACTTGAGAAAGTTCCCATGACTTTCCCTTCCAGTCTTTTTGCCACAGACTCGCACAGCTGCACAGCAATGTCCGCGGCTACATTCTTGGCTGCAAGAATTGCAAAAATGTTAGAAATGACTGATCTGTGCACAAGAATGTCACTGACAACATTCTTCTGGATATCAATTTTATACTAAAATGCCTTACAGGTGATGTTCTGCATGACAAAAAAAGGTATTTGCATCTGCATCTATCTGTGGTCAGGTAGGACTTGAGTCATGATCCACTCCTCAGGCCCTGTGGTACACCGAGCATTATTAGTCTTCGGCATAAGCAGGCTCTACAGTGTGTATAACATGACCAGTATGGCAGCCTACTGAGCACCATGGGTACTTGTATATGTGATAGGGACTGACTTATGAGACACCTTCTCTTATTCCAGTCAATACTCCAGGGAAGCTGAGTGTAAGGTGCATCACAGCTCCACTGCTCACACATTTCACTATTTCCTATCAATCTGATACTCACTTATGAGATGGTCCTTCATCTTCTCTAAAACAGGTTCCATGTCTTCCAAAGATAAACTTTTAGCCCCCACCAGGCCCTTCAACATCCCAAACATTCCTCCAAATGCGCTCTTCTTGGCACTGGAAGAAGAAAGAAAACCCCTAGTGATGAGAAGACAACACAGATCCCTCAACCCTCTCCTCACCGGCCAGTGACATGTAGGTTACCTGGACTTGGCTGCAGCTTTAGTTTGAACAGAAGGGATGTCTTCCTCGTCTTCGCTGCTGCTTTCATACTCCACATCCGGGGGGTTTCCTGACATGAGACCACTACGGGATCTCTGGAAAACACATCACATGAACAGTCCACAATGACCAAATAGGTTCACATATGGTCAGGGGGGTAACTATAGGGGGTGCAGGGGATGCGGTTGCACCCGGGCCCAGGACCCTTAGGGGGCCCCCATAAGGCCTATCTTCTCCGTATAGGGAGCCTAGTAGTATGAATAAAGCATAGTTGGGGACCCTGTTACAGATTTTGCATTGGGACCCTGAATCTTCAAGTTACGCCTCTGCATACGGTTATTAAAAGGGGTATGCTGGCCACGAGCAGTTATCACTAGAGATGAGCGAGCATACTCGCTAAGGCAAAATACTCGAGCGAGTAGTGCCTTATTCGAGTACCTACCCGCTCATCTCTAAAGATTCGGCTGCCGGCGGGGGGAGAGCGGGGAGGAACGGAGGGGAGATCTCTCTCTCCCCCCGCTCACTCCCGCAACTCACCGCTCACCCGCAACGGCAGCTGAATCACCCATCCACTTCACAGGTGCTAAATGCCAGAACAGTAAAGGCTATGACAAGAATACCCAAGCAAACTGCCATAGACTGAATAGAATGTCAGGGCAAATGACAGACTGCAGCTCCATCCAAGCTCCTAGCCATAGTCTTATGACAGGAAGGGCAGTGAGTCCCAGCAGTTGACCTCCCACCAATTGAGTATTCATCACGCAACAGGAAGGGGACAAAGTTGCAAAACCTCATTATATATAACTGGAGGATCCATATATCTGCATCCTAGCTCTTCCCCAGGACTATGACTGGATACCCCCTGGTGTTCTATCTCACCAGTGCCTCCAGATCATCATCTGGTGCAGCCACCTCCTCTGCGTTGCCATTGGTAGTGGGTTTGCTGTAATCTAACTCTTTGGTGGTTGATGCTCCAAGTTCCCATACACGGGGCTGCTTTCCTTTCTCCTTCTGAGCCTCCGGTTTTGGGGATTTGCTATGGAAAGAAAGAAAATACAACTATATAGGCTACATCAGCATTCAAGTGATTGCATGACTCTGACCCATGTCATATACCCACCTGGCTTTGTCCCCAGTCTTCATTCTCTTCTTAAAGAACTCCTCACGTTTCTTCTGTATGGCCTCCTCGGTACTTAGCTCCTCCCTGTCCCCGGCTGATGCAGGGGCACTGACCTTCACCTTATTTGACGGGACGACTTCTGGTGCAATGTCTACAAAACGGAGAGAAGGCTTCAGTGTGGGCAGGAAATCAGTGTGTGCAGCATAAGCAGAGCCTCCAAAAGCCGCCCGAGGCCCAGGCCCCTCTTCTGCTCTGGGCATAGGGCACAGCAGTGGAACCTGCTAGAAATGTCTGTGGAACGCAAACATGTTAAGACGAGGTCATGTGGTGCAGAAAACAGTCATCAGGACACTCAACAATAGAAATACACTGACAATTGCCGAGGGTGCCCCCTTCTCCAGTCAAAATTGCAATGCACTTAAAAGGGTTTTTTTTAGTATAGTAACAGAAAAATACAAATGATAAGAGTAATGAATTATTCTAAGCAGATGTCCTTCTAGATATTTTGACATTCTTTCTACTGTTTATGTACTGGATACGTCTTTCTTCAAGGATAATATTCCTTTACAAACGATTATGTACTGGACATGTCTTTCTTTATGTACTGGATGTGTCCTTTTCAAGGATTGTTTTGTTTGCAATAGAATAATTTGTAACAGAATTTTCTGTTTTTGCAAGCTATAAGATACCTGCATGTGAAGGGGTTGTAAACTTACTATGATTAGCTATGAAAAGTTTATTCTATTTTGATTGGTTCTTGAGGGGGTGAAGCAGTTCCTGATCACCTCCTGACAAGTCCTGGAAATCTTGCTATATAAACTATGCAATAATAAAACGCTTCAGTAGAACTTGGAAACATCATTTGAGTGTTTCATGTGTATTCTTTGATGAACCGCTGGGCATGCTTGACTGATGAGGCTTCAATACTCCACAAGTATCACCTGCTAGCAGTTGATTACTCTAACATTCTGGTGGAGAATGCGGGCAAGTGAGATGTCCTGAAACCTGCCAGTGATCTCCGGATAGTAGACATCAAGCAAAACACCAAACCGCAGTAAGACCTTTTGATTCTTAAGTGTGTTTGACTGTCTATTGTCTAGAGAAGGGTACAGAATTCAATTTCTATTTTACTTGCTGTAAGATCATCAGTGTATGAAAATAATAACATTGTCTGTGAGTGTGAATGAGTAGACAGTGTCCCCTTTGTATATGTAGTGTACTACTCCTTCACAGGAGGGGTAAATCAGAGCCTTTACAGTTCCGATAGCCCCTTATTTGAGTGGACCATTTTAGTATCCTTAACTAGTACGTTGCCCCTGTTCCAGATGCAACAGAGATTGGGATTATTTTGTAAAACGATACGTTCTCTCATACAGTGACAGACTGATCTGTTCCCCACCGGATCTAGGTTGACAAACGTTATTGGGACTAAGACTACTTGAATGAATGCTGCAAAGTGTGAAGGCGATTTGTGGTTAATAGAAGTGCACTTTATAGAGGGGTTTGCCTACTGTGTCTATTTGTATTGTGGCTGTATGTCAAGATGGTGAAAGACTAGAGAAAGGGATGCCCAATTGCTAGACTGATTTAACGCGGAATTGGGACAAGTTAAAAGACTTTTAGGAAGGACCTGAGAGGTGACTGCTGTGAAGGTCATGGCACAGATGGAGAGGAACCCTCTCTCACTTGATAACATCACCCAAAAGAAAGGGGAAACCATGTCTATTATGCAAGGATGTGTGTGGTATGAGGGAGTGGGAGACGACCACATGGGATTACAGTCAAGAGCAACTGCAGATGAAAGAATCCTATACTGTACGTTCCTGGGTGGACTTCATAAACCTATCCATAAGGTAATCCCCCGAGCCAAAACAGAGGTCAAGATCCTGCTCACTTATTAACAGTATGTCAGTCAGTTGAACTTACACAGGAGCAATCTAGAAATACTGGAATGAATGCGACACAGATTCTCAAAAGCACGAGGTGGTCAGCTCAGATGCAATGGTCCAACAAAGTAAAGGAGGAATCTAGTGCAGTCTCGGTGTTACAATTGCCAGGAAATGGGTTATTTTTCTCACAATTGTCCACAAAAGGTGCAGGGCAAAACCCACCAGCCAATTAAAAAATTGGCGATCCGGATGTCCCACACCCATTCATTGCACCAGCAATTCCAGGTGAGGAAAGTCAATCTGTTTTGACTACCCTCACCCTACCAGCAAGTGACCCCATCAGTTGTTATTGGCCCCTAAAGCAGCCAGTTCAGTTTTTAGCACATCTGATATACCAACAGAATTGCTTTCAGGGGTGATGAAATATGGAATTAGATATTATTGTACCTTGACGCCACCAGAACTGGTGGGTGTGCACAAGGGGAAGGCTGTTTTACAGCCAGGTGATGACCCGTTTGTCATTGGCAGTCAGTGAGTGGACACAGCGGGTCCAAGGGAGGCTGCAGCAGGACTGGAGTCCTGCTGCAGTGCGCCGAGACTGTTAGCACAAGAGCACTGACTGAACCACTTCAGGGAGGACAGTGGCGGGGACAGACACACTGCGCCGGGGGTGAGTGACAGGGAGCGGGAGGGTACAGCGGTGCACGGTCCAGAAGCAACAGCATCGTTGCAGAAGGACCAGAGCTGCACGTCCCGCTGTGACTGTTTCCCTCCGCCGCCCTCTTCCCCACTCACTGTGCTCCAAGGTGGCTGACTGGCATCAGAGTCCCCTCGGCCCATAAGACAGTCACCGGCACCCTCACATCTTCGTGAGTGTCCCCGGCGGCCTCCACTGTGTGCTACTGGCAGCGCTGTGACTGTTGGCACAGGCGCTCAGGCAGCCTCCCGGCAAGCAGTCACAGCGCCTAGTCAGAACGCCGCTCCTCCGTCTGAGGGTCTGCTGCCTCCTAGTTCAGAAAGGCGCTCCTCCAGACGCCGCTCACATTCCTTCTACGTCCTGCACCAGTGGACCAGCACGCCTGGGAAAACTGCGGCTGGAGTGATTAATCACTGCCAGGACCTGTGAGTCCGAGCACGGGAAGCCAGCCCTGCAGCCAATTACAAAAATGGGGCATCAACTGGCTGTCAAACAGCCTTCCCCTTGTGCACACCCACCAGTTCCAGTGGCGTCAAGGTACAATAATACCATGGAATGAAAATAAGAGGTAAAGAAATGCAATTATGAAAAACAAAACAATTAACTGCAATCCTTCATGATACTCAGGAAGCTGTGGGTAGATTTTTGGTGTCAGAAACCTGCCCAGCCAACTTATTGGGGGCACATATACTTACAGCAAATCAAGAAACAATAGTATTAAGGTGACTAGCCCCCTAACTAACCAACAGCTAACTGCCCTTTGTGCTGTACTTACAGTTGCAGATTACCAGGACAACATATCTCCTTACATGCAACAAGTTCTTGCATCGGTCGAGATTATGTAGGCCAAACAACAAAATGGATGTTGGACGACTGCCTGTCACTCTGGTAAAGAAAAAAACTGACATAGCCGCCCAACATCAGGCAATACCCTCTGAGCGCTTGAAAAGAGGTATCATACAGAAAAGTCATTCCCCTTACAACACTCCATTGTTTCCAGTCAAGATAAAGGTTGCCAAGGAACAACCTGAAACCTTTTGCATAGTCCATGATTTACAGGCAGTTAATGCTGTCCCAATTGTCAGCACTCACTAAAAGTGCCAAATCCCCACATGTTGTCACAGGTACCGTCCAGCTTCACCTCTTTCACAGTGGTGAATATCACAAATGCATGTTTTCAGCATACCCCTACAAGGGAGTGCCCAGCTCTTTTATTCGCTTTGACACATTGTGGCAAGCACTATTGCTACTGTGTGCTCCCGCAAAGAGCAGCCAACTCTCCAGGGCAGTACTCCGACGCCCTACATACACTTCTGCAAAACTGGGTCCCAGAGTATCCAGCACCTCACTGCTTCAGTAGGTTGATGATTTGCTTCTGTGTTGTGTCTCAGCTGAACAGTGTCTGGAAGAGACTGTTTGCTACATTTATTTGCAGAACACTGTTGCAAAACCTCAAAGTCTAAACTTCCGCTTTGTCAACCCAAACCACAGTCGTGTCTAGACCATTACATATCACAGGGCACATTACCAATTCTTGCCATTCCACTTCCCAGAAACCCCCGGAAAGTTCACTCTTCTTGACATTGGCGAGATACTACAGAGAATGGAAACCCCAAGCCTCCAACCATCTGCAACCCTGCCATGACTGTCTATCCCTCCAAATATTTGAACTGTCCATGGAGGCCCAGCAATGCTTTCATGATCTCAAAGAATCCATAGCATTAGCCCCAGCTCTTGGCCTTCCTAACGGCCCTCCCCTTCACCCTTTTCTTGCATGAAACACATGGGCATGCACAAGGTGAGCTCACACAGAAACATGGAGGGAAAGTAGGCCAGAGGCCTACTACTCTATGAAAGAAGACACTGTAATATTAGGGTCACAGTCACATGCACGGTCATGGCTGCGGCAGTATTAATTGACAAATCCACCCCCATTGTACTTGGTCACCCCCTCAGTCATTGTTCCACGTCATACTGGAAACACTCCACCGAGCGCAGAATAAATTCTCTCAGTGGCCAGGCTCACCGAGTATGAAACAGCAATGTGTGAACTTGCAAATAAGGCTATAAAAAGATGTACCGTTCAGAATCCAGCTTCATTGCTTCTACTGAATTAGGAAAAAGTGTGGAGGGAAACATGGATCATCAAATGCAAATGCATGACTGTTTAGAGCCAATTGAAAATGAAACTAGGGGGTCTTGAAAATGTTGCTGAAACTTCAATTGCTAATGCAGATTTTGAGTTGGACAAGCAAAGACAGGCTAAGGTAACCAAGAATTAGGTAATTGAACAGAAACCACCCCTCTTAGGAAATCTGCTCAGCGGGCCGAGCTGATGGCGCTCACTAAAGCATGTAAACTGGCTGAAGGTAAGACTGTTAATGTCTACACCGATTTGAGGCACGCTTTTGGAATCTCATTTGATTTCGCACCCTAGAGGCGCAGTAAAAGTTTTGTTGGATCATCAGGTAAACCAATCCGAAATACAGAGGTGGCATTCTTATTGCACCAGGCTTTAGCTCTTCCCAACCAGGTAGCAGTCAAGGTCAAGGCTCCAGAAGCTCTGGAAAGTCGAAAGGCAGATGCAGCAGCCAAAGTGGCAGCCCTACTCCCACTGGATACATCAGCCATCCACCTGGTTGCAAATGAATCGGGTGTAGATGTGTCTTTGTTGTCTCTTTTGAACGATCAAGCCCCTAGGAGTGAAAAGGAGGAGGGTGCAGAACCGGATGAGAAGGGAGTCTAGAGTAAAAGGTAAACACCTGTGCCTCCCCGCTCTACTCTAGGATGTCACATTTAAGCCAAGGACCAACGCATCAGTCAAAGGAGGTAATGTGTGTTGTAGGGTCTGCTGCTTGGATTGCCCCGGGGTTCAACAATGCTGCAGGTTTGTGCAGGGATGCATGATTTGTGACCGACACAACCCAGGCAAAGTTGCCAAAGCACCTCTTCGCTGCACTCCAAGGCCAGACTGCCCATTCCAGTGACCTGCAGATTGACTACATACAGCTACCTAAGGTAGGTGTTTGGGAGTTAGTGTTGTTTGCATAGACCTCCTCTCATGGTGGCAGGGGGCATGGCCTGTGAAGACCGTCAATGCCAAGACTACAGCTAAGACGTTACTGAACAAAGCAATCTGTAGTTATAGTGTACCAGAGATCATAGAAAGTGATAGAGGTACACATTTTACTGGCCAGATACTTCAGGAAATCCTACACGGGTTAGGGATCAGGGTTCCACACTTCAAACCACCCACAAAAAGTGGTATCAAGGTAGAGACTGAATGACACTTCGAGGTTAAAAATACAGAAAGCTAAAGAAGGCAGGAAAACCCATGTCCAGAATGTTGTCTTCTCTTAGCTCTCTATTCAGCGAGAACCACACCTAATAGAAAGGGCAAGCTGTCTCCATAGGACGTCCTGTTCGGTACAGCCCCTGTGACAGGCTTATACTTCCCTCAGCAGTTGTAGACCGGAGATGGAGACCTCACATCCCATGTGAAGGGACTCCTCAGACTTAATACTCATAAATATATGTGTTTGCTTCATTCCCAGATGCAGACTCAAAAGAGGGGGGGGGGGGGTCACACAAACTTCCAAGCAACTGGGTGGTCCTCAAAAGGCCCGTGAGGAAAATCCTGGAGCCTAGATTTGACAGACCATGCCAGATACAGCTGCCAACCGCTACTTCAGCCAAGCTAGAAGGAAAAGACACTGGATACATGCTGGTCATGCAGAGAATGTTATATTTAGGATAACAAGTTTGTTGAACATCTCGAGGTCATAATCAGAGACTTTGACCCTACAAAAAAAAACATAAAAATTGCTGGATTTGCACACATAGCCCCACTGCAGCAAGAAGCATGCCATACATAGCCATTCTTTTACATGCTTCAGATTTAAGGGTTTTCTGTAGAGATGAGCGAACCTACTCGTTTCGAGTAATTACTTGATCGAGCACCGCGATTTTCGAGTACTTCCGTACTCGGGTGAAAAGATTCGGGGGGCGGGGGGGTAGCAGCGGGGAACAGGGGGGAGCCCTCTCTCTCTCCCCCTCTCCCCGCTGCAACCCCCCCCCCCCCCCCCCCCCACTCATCCACGGCGCCCCCCGAATCTTTTCGCCCGAGTACGGAAGTACTCGAAAATCTCGCGGGGTGCTCGGGCGAAAAAGGGGCGTGGCCGAGTATGCTCGCTCATCTCTAGTTTTCTGTAATACAGCTGGGTGTACCGTAGTGAAGAGCAGTGAGCACAAGGTACAGGAAGTTGCATTTCCAGGTGCTGCCTGGTATCAGGATCTGTGGTTGGTATGGAACCGGTCTATCTTATTGGGAAGCCAAGAAAAAACAAAATACAAGCCCGTGACCTGCTATCCCTCCGTAATCAACTGTTCCTGTTTCCAAATACTCTTTGCGTATACACCTCGTACAGACTGTAACGGTGCAAACAAAACATGCCGGTGTATAGAAGAACCGGCCAGTGCAGGAAAAGACAAGTATTGTGCCAACGATTCCCTCTGTGTAATATTGGACGTAGCTGCCAACAACACTGCTGAGAACCAGGGATAAGCACTGGAAGCTGTGTCGGCAGTGTGGTTGGCAGCGGTCCTCAATAACTCTGTCCTGCCACTCTCACCAAGCCTATAAATGGCTCCACAAGGTAAAACAGGTCTGTGCGCTTTTGCTCGGCTTCCATCTGCCACATTTATTACTTCCACATGACGGTTTCTCTTATACGAGTATTCCTAAACACCCCCTCTTTAGAAGAGCCACAGCAGATGAGCCCAGACCCAATGGTAGACCTCATGCACGGTCTAGGAGCATGGCAAATAAGGTTTGTATCACCCTGTTCATTGTCCCAAAGTTTATGCAAATGTGAACAAATTAGTGTAGGCAACAAATTATTTAGATGATCAGATAAATGTAATTCAGTCCCACATAATTGCAGCCACCAACCGACGAACAATAGTACTTGATTACTTGTCCTGCATATGCAGAACAGCCTCTGACATCGCAGCACTGTCCTACATACAATTAAAAATGTGTCAGCCCTCGTTCGACATGGGAGCTACACAGAAAAAGCTGAATGTCGGACGAGAGCCAACACTGTATTGGAAAAGGTTAAAACTATTGGAGGCAGGACAAGCTATATTTCCAATACTGCTGTTGTGTGTAGTTGGTTACCGGATATTCAGGTTGGTAATGCGTTGCTTACCTTATATGTTTAAGGAAGCTTGCAAAACAGGAACTAAGAAGTTACCAAGTTAGTGAACCCTAGACAATGCCCGTATGATGCTGCTTATCTAATGACCAACCAATTACATGCATCCCACGCCTGCAAAATCTTTCCACTACTTTAACCCTTTGCAATCCAATTTTGGATTCAGGGTTTCCTAGGGGGCTTTCTCTTTCTGTCATTATACAATGGGGCCATCTGCTGGCTAGACCTAGTACGGCAGTATGTGACATGCTGGAGAGGCCCCCCACAACAGAGCGGCCAGTAATATACAGTAAGAATACCCTGCCGGACGTCTTCTGACATCAGAGCTGTACAGCCTTCAATCAGAATGTCTTTAGACGTCAGACAGTGGATTGGAAAGGGTTACGGATTACTTGACTGAGGAATCAGGTAAAAACAAGTCAAGACAAGGGATTAGCCCTTGTACATTGAAAAATGAAAGTTGTCCCCTCTGGAATTCGCTTAGGAGCGACGTACCTGGGTCAGTAATGATGTGTATAAACAAAGAGGGGAAAATGCAAGAGTCATTTAGGTATAAGGCCGCCTGCACACGACCGGGTCAGATTCCCCATGCAGGATCCTGTAGCGGAATCCAACCCGATGCCTGTGACCCCCTACATACCTGTCTGGATGGTTTTTGCCTGTGCTGCAGATAAGCCGGCCAGCGATATGCGCAGTACAGATGTGACCAAGTTGTCGCTAGGCAATGATGGAGATTCAGCGCCCTTTCCGCAATGATGATTGCAGAAGTGCCGTGGGACGGACAGTTTCCATTGACTTCAATGAAAGCTGTCCGCATGGAATCTGGCTCAAAATAGAGCATGCTGCGATTTTCCCCCAGCGAGCAGAAAAATCGCCAATTGATTTCCGCTCGTGGGCATGAAAACCCACTTTTACATTGCATGCTATGGCCTGTATTTGCTGCAGAATCCGGAGGCAGACACCCGCTCCGGATTCCGCAATGCAATTCCAGCCATATGCATTAGGCCTTACAAAACATCATTCCTGCAGCCACTTCTCCGCACTTCACAAAGCAATGGTCAACAGTAAAAAAATACAATTTATAAGAATAATGAGTTCTAGATTTTTTGACCTTCTATTGTTATGTACTGGACGTCTCCACAATATAATATAATCCCTGGACTGGATGGGTCCTTCTCAGGGATGGTTTTGTTTGCAATAGAATAATTTGTAGAAGAATGTTCTGTTTCTACAAGCTATAAGATACCTGCATGTGAACGGGGTTGTGAACCTACTAGGATTTGCTATGAGATGCTCACTATACTTTGACTGGTTGTTGAGGGGCTGAAGCAGCTCCTGATCACCTCCTGACAAGTCCTGGAAATCTTCCTATATAAATAACTAAGAAGAGCTTGGAGACATCACCTGACTGTCTCATGTGTGTTCTTCTCCGATGCACCGCTGAATGGCCATACTAGACTAACGATACTTCAATACTGCTTGAGTATCACCTAGAAGCAGCCGCTTACTCCGACACCCCTTTAGGGTGACAGTTCTGCGCCAACTACACTTACATGAGACACATTCCAAGATTACAGTAAAAAAGTGACAGTTCCTGGAGGGGATTTCCAGTTTTAATGTGACCGTCAGGGGACTAAACACTATATTTTTTTAAATTTAAAATAACCGCATTGAGAGATTATTCATTTTTTTGTATGGCATATATTTATATACTAGTAGAGTACCGTATATGGACCGTTAGGTATGTGCCGACAACAGGAAATATAGTCTGACCACCCAGTCCTTACAGATTAGCTACAGACTCCATTCTCATTTGCTACTTTGTATACCAGACTACCTATGATGTTATCCAAGAGGTATCACCTCCCCCTCACCAGGCTCTCCATTTTAAGTCCGCAATTAGCATTAATTGCAGCATTCTTCTGATCCCCACAGTCAGAGCAGGACTGTGCCCATGTACCAGTCAGGCTAGCTTCATACATCAAATGCCATACTGGGCCGAGAACCCTGGCCCAATATCACGCTCGTCAATGTGCATTTTACCCGCGGGTACGATGCTCATGCAAAAATGACTTGCATCACTTCTGTGAAATTCCGATCCTCCAGCGCTCGGTTCAGGCGTGTCTGTGCATTAGCAAGTGTTTTCCAATGATTTCAATGGAAATCAATGCGATGCGCACGCGGGGGCAATGTGATTGACTGTCACATTGAAAACAATGGGCAATACATTCCGAGGGGCACGGAAAAAAAATTAGACATGCCGCCATTTTTTACCTCAGAGCACCGCTGTGAGGAAAAATAAATACAATTAATCACTCAAAAGAATGGAGTTCATATTCGCACGGGTTTTGTGCATCTCGCAACACACAAAACTCATGCGAGATTGACGCATGTGAATGTAGGCCTATGGCGTGCCTCCTGATCTCAAAGACAGACTTGGCTACTTGCCCTGCTGATTATTCACTCAAAGGCTACCCACCGGTGCCAACTGCTCATAACCAGCGTTCTGCTTCATCAAAAGTTAAAAGGGTTAACCCTCTAGACTCACTCTCTTTCTTCGAAGACTTGTTCTTCTTATTATTCTCTTTCAGTTTCTCTCCTGGCTTCTCAATCATGGACTTCACCGTCTTCTTAGACTTCTCTGACTGTTCGAACGTCTTCATGGCAGTAGGGGCTCGAGCTTTGGTGCTTTTCTCTGCAACCCTGCACGGCGGAGACATAACTACAAGTAAGGCCGAGCGCAGAATAATAATAATAATAAACTTTATTTGTATAGCGCCATCATATTCCGCAGCGCTTACATAGACAGGGGGGGATACAGAAAGACAAAATACAAACATTACAGAACCACGGTTAAATAGTAATCAGTTGATGGAAACAATAGGGGTGCGGGTCCTGCTCCAACGAGCTTACATACTACAAGTAATGGGGAGATACAGAAGGTAAAGGGCTGGAGATGTGCACGGTATGGCGAGGTGGAGAGTGAGGGATGCTCTACACATAGACAATGGTCAGACATTTAGCCGTGTGACGGCAGAAACAGTATGACTGCAGGCGCGGTTTATGATGGCTAGCAGGGATTGCAGTCAGTAGGTCAGGGAGTAAATCAGACAGTACAAAGCATTGCCCCCAAATACCCCTACACTGCACTACTACACCGCACTACTACCGCCCTGCTCATACCGTCCAAATGGCGACATCCAAAAGCAGCAGCCCCTGAAGGATAACGTACCTGAGGAGCATCTCAAAATCCCCATGGAAATCAAAGGAGCCATTTAATAAGCCCAGAGCGCCATTCTGCTGTATCTGATTGCGGTATTTATCCCGGAACTCTCTGTGGACGTCATCTATTAACTTGTCCACATACGTCAGGGTTAAAATCTTCTGATACCCAACCTAAAGAGGAAAAAAAATGATGATTAATCAGACCCATATGGTGCAGCCACATTCCCCCTCCAATTCTGTGTCAGTCTTCACTGGAGTTCTGACATTCTATTTATGAACCAGGAAGTCCAGGATGAACAGAGCTCTAGTTTCCCTCCATGCATTGGGGTGGAGGAGGTAATAACATTGTATAGAAGTGACCAGATGAATAACTGCAGGCGTGCGATCCGTGGGGGCGACTTGCGAGTACGGTGAAATGTCTTACCACGAACACCAGCTCAAACTGATTGTCCAGCTTGTACTTGAGGGTGAGCGAGTCATGGGTGTAGCAGTTGCTGCCGCCTCTCTCCTACAGAAAATACAAAGATGGAAAAAAAAGTTTAATGGCTCCTTAAAGGGGAACTCCAGTAATGATGCGTTAGTGACCCCTCAGATCTCTGCAGGCATGGCCGCCCATCACCAAGCTCCGCCTCCACTGCACGGTCATGCTCTAGATTACTGGCGCCATGTATATTCCCTGCTAGTATTTAAGCTGTCCCGGTCAGTGCCCCATCATGAACCCCAAAATTACAGCTCTGCAGGACATGAACTACCCATATGTCAAGACACAACACCCCACATGTACCTGTCATCCCAGAACGCTTCCGCCCTCCTGCCATCAACCCCAATATTCCAGGGCAGTGGCACCCCAAAACAACCAAAGCTCTTCACTTCCCATGAACCCGATAGCACAGCTCTCATCATCACCACCATCATCATCATACCCGATGTCCAGTCATGCCCACGCCACGTGCCAACCCATCACATGAGGATCCCCAATACAGCAATCATGTCATCCCCTTACTGACACCCCATATTATTAATGGGGACCCAATAGGATAATATGCAGTGACATTTCCAATGTCCTACAGAATTAGAGGTCCAACAGGTCCTGAACCCCAAGTGTCACCATATGAAGGCTGGAACCCCTAAACCAGTCACATCTCCTGAAAGTCACCCCAATATCCCCCTATAGTACAGCCATTTGCTCTCAGAACCCTAACAGTTGAGATGACAGCGCCCCCAGGCGGCTACCTGCAGGATGACAGAGCGCAGCAGCGCATTGACCGAGTCGCTAATAGAGCCGGGTACACCCTGGAAGCACCACAGCACGATGCCGCCTTTACTGAAGATGGTAAAGAAGTCCAACATCTTTCACCGTCCGGACCAGACACACCACACGTCACCTACAGTCCCGGGACACGTCAGAGAAACACCGGTTACACGTCATTTCCGCTTTTACCAGAGGAGGTGGAGGACTAGGAAGCGATACACCCACCGCCATGTTTGTACACCCATCACCTGGCCAGCTGCGCGAAGGAATTCTTCACCACAGCGCGCCCTCTAGTGGTGCCTGTGAAATGTACAGTCCTGCGCTGTGATTGCTTGTCGCTTTCTGATTATGTCATCCTGACAGTCGTCTATCTCTTTAAACTGAGCGGTGGAGTGTCATTGCAGGGCTGCTATGAGTGCGGGCAGGCTGTGCAGAAAGGGATCGTGCCTGCTCCTGGCCCGGGGGGACCCTGTGCTGGGGGCCACAGCATGGAAACACAAGAGCTTCAAGACGTACACAGCTGCACTAAAGCAGGACGACTTCTCCAAACGTGAGTAGCCTCCCATTACGGGGCAGAAAGTATATCTCCAAGTGTGAGTTATTGTATATATCAGCTGTGTGTGTGTAATATATATATATCTCTTCCTATGACCTCTGTGCATGGGATATATAGATGATTGCAGCAGATAAATCACTTTATATTCCCAGGAGCTGCTGACAAGATCAGCTGTAATATCTATATAACATGCATGTTCTTCTCTGTGCAGCTGGAAAGTTGCATCTGCTCCTGGGAAAGTCGGGTGACCACCTCTACAACTCCTACACAGGCTGTCACCCAGCTTTCCCAGACACCTGAATGGCTAGTCAGTCCCATTAAGCAAACATTACAAATGCATTATCACATTGCGGAAGGCTTATGTTTGCTGGGATATTAAAGTCTTTATTTCTCAGCCCATCGGGTCCGGCTCACACAGATGAGCTGTGTATAATCACAGAAGCTAATGCCGTATGGTCGCGCATACTTGTGCTTTTCTGCGCAGAAGTAGAGCACATCGTCCGTGCGGTAGCAGGACTGTTAGCAGGGAACGACATCAGAAAGTTGCCCAATCCTTTTGAAACCCCTTCTATCGCCCGATATCCACGGGCAAATTTGATTTGTGGAATCTGCGCGGCAGACCCTCAAATCAAGCTGCCCATAGAAAAGCATGAGCACCCGCAAATGGCTTAAAGCGTGCGGATTTGTTTTGCGGGCCTTTTTGTCTGGAAAATAAATCGCAGCATGCTCCACTTTTGTGCGGATCTCCCACTGATTGCTTCTATTGAGGTCTATGGAAGCCGTCCGATCTGCGGCACAACCTCAGTTGACATTGCGGATGTACCGCGGACACCGTGGGAAAGCAGGAGATTAAAAAAAAAAAAAACTGAACTGCGCACGTCCAATGGTGAGTCGTGAGGACCATGCGCAGTACAGCGAACCCAGAAGTAGAGAGGCCTGTGCAGATGCCGCAGTAACAAAACAGGTATGCAGGGCTAACCGGCTGCGGGCAGGGCTGGGTTCCGTGCGGGATTCCCCACACGGAATCCAACCTGCCCGTGGACATTGGGCCTATTGCTCAGGTGACATTCTCTTGTGCGGTCATGGTCAGAGCTCTTCTGAGCCTTCAGAACAGGATACTGCTCTCTAAGCTTGGCTGGTTTATACTACTTTTTTGGAAGTAGTATGAACCACTTTAAAAACGCCACTTATTCTTGTGGAGGAAGAAGATGTCCCGAGGCAGCAAGTGGGGTTATACACTTCTGTATGGCCATAATAATGCACTTTGTAATATACATTGTGCATTAATTATGAGCCATACAGAAGTTATAAAAAGTTTTTTACTTACCTGCTCCGTTGCTAGCGTCCTGGTCTCCATGGTGCCGACTAATTTTTGGCCTCCGATGGCCAAATTAGCCGCGCTTGCGCAGTCCGGGTCTTCTGCTGTTCTCTATGGGGCTCCGTGTAGCTCCGTGTAGCTCCGCCCCGTCACGTGCCGATTCCAGCCAATCAGGAGGCTGGAATCGGCAGTGGACCGCACAGAAGAGCTGCGGTCCACGAAGATAGAGGATCCCGGCGGCCATCTTCAGCGGTAAGTATTGAAGTCACCGGACCGCCGGGATTCAGGTAAGCGCTGTGCGGGTGGTTTTTTTAACCCCTGCATCGGGGTTGTCTCGCGCCGAACGGGGGGGGGGTTTAAAAAAAAAAAAACCCGTTTCGGCGCGGGACATCTCCTTGGTTGCAGACAGCAGTCTGGACGGATGTTGTTGCTCCCCAGACTGTCCTGCATTGTCCGTCCACAAATTCCTGCTTTCTTTATTCCATTTGTATCTCGTCTCCTAGTAACTTGCATATGAATCCACCTCCGCACCCAGTGTTAATTTTGTATGCATTGGATCGTACGCATCCATAGAGATCAATAGAGCTCATACAGGCGGAATCTGCTGTAAAATAGAGCAGGCTGCGATGTATCTTCCACTCGCGGAATCCGCAGTTGAGAGCAAAACTGCGAAGGTGCATACATTTCAATTCCCGCGTATTAACGTGCAGACGGCGGTCGCAGAATCTGCAATTCAAAATTGTTTGTGTGAAACCGGACTAAATCTTATTTTTGTTACACTACATTAACCCTGTGTAGTTCAAAGAGCCATTAGTAATGCTGACAGTGTAAGTGACCCCGTGCAAGTTATCTCTGGTTATTGTTTGATATTAAACGTTACTGATTAATCCTGTTCTAAGTGCGCAATATCTGCTGATATATTCCTGACCTTATTAAACCCTTGTGAAATACTATATAAACGATGTTAGAGCTATCGGCGCTATTCAATATACTGTGGGCCCATATTAAGTGTGGTTGGTACGAGCTCGGAGAGAACAACAAAAGTAACACATGAAGACAATGTGTGGCAAACGCTGGCTCTGCTTTATTCCCACAGCTTTTTATAGGACAAAATAGGTTTCTAGGTAAAACAGAAAGGGGGGGGTTACAAAGCCAAAACACAGCTACATCATACATTTGGTTCAAACGTGTTTTCCTTCTTGAAGTTCTGTTGACTCATCTATGCTATATACATTGAAGAGGTAGAAAACTTGTATCTCTTGTTTTATCTGGTCTTTTGGAGACGCGCTGTCTTTCTCAGGTTCATAAACATCATTAACCCAGTGTATGAATTTACTCTGCAGAACATTCTACTTACTGACAGTGGAAATTAGACTGAAATACAAGATATAATTTCCCTCACAGACAAGTACCTGGCGGTGGATTTCCAGTGGAGACATGAAAATTCATTTAGGCCTGCTCCACACGGGTGACACGGCATCATTGTGAGAAAATCGCAGCAATATCGCATCGCTGGTCTGTGCGATATCGCTGCGTCTTCTCGCAGCAATACCGCAATTTTGTAGCGCTACACATATAAGCTCTACCCTGAAAATAAGCCCTAGCTGCAGAAATTTTTTAAAAAAGTTTATTTCGCCTAGAAGCGCTGTCCAGGGCTCCGCTGCAGCTTCCTCCCATCGCCGGCACCGGTCTTCTTCATCTCTTCTGGCTGGGAATTGAAAAATCCCCACCTCGTAGAAGCGCTGTCTGTCATTGGCTGATGCTTAGCCAATCAGTGCTTAATCAATGGCTGTGATTGGTTGATCGAGCGCTGGTTGTGATTGGCTAAGCGTCAGCCAATCAGAGGCAGCGCTTCCAGGAGGCGGTGATTTTTTTTTTTTTTCAATCCCTGGCCAGAAGAGATGAAGCAGAATAGTGCCGGGGACCCAGGGATAAGATACGGCCGGGCTGACAGCGCTTCTAAGGTGATATATACCGTTTTTTTATTTTTCCCTGCAGCCAGGACTTAGTTTACGGCTTTAAGGGTAGGATTTCCTACTGTCAAAGTTGCATCGCACCACAAGAAAATTGCATTTTTGTGCGATGCAGCAGAGAGGAAGGCTCCATAGGGAAACATGGGCTACAAAACCTCACAAGTCGTGGGCATATCGCCGGACCCGCAAAGTTTTTGTGTCGGGATGTGGCAGACTACAAAACATTGCATGTGTCAATCAACCCATAAAAAAAGCATATGCTTCTCATACATGCGATTTGTAGCAACACAACAAAATTGCGTGACTTTGTCGCCCGTGTGAAGCAGGCCTTTGTCTCATTCATCGCAGCAAGTGAATGCAGAAAATGCCACCCCAGAATGTAATATATTGTGATGAGACGCGGCAGCCACACAACATACTACAGTAACAGCTCCTCCGCTGCTGACAACCAGCCTCTATATCCTCACTGCGAGGTTGTCACGGCCCCACACACTCCTTCACACCCATGTATTTGCATGCCTAAAATTTCTGTGCACAATACGCAGACGATAGAACTCATTGATGTCAGTTGGTTTTTACACATTTCCACATTTTGCACACGCTGAAAAAAAACAAGATCTGCTTTTATCTTTCTTGCACATTTGTGCACCAAAAGTCTCCATAGACGTCTATGGGGGGGGTGCGCAAGTGCAATCACAATGCTGCGCAATGAGCGATACACTGCGCAATCCTCTAAAAAAAAAATAATAATCTGGAACTCATTAAGCTAAATAGCCATTTAAATAGGGGTGTGCCCTGCATGCGCAAAAAGAGCAGCAATGCTAAACTCTCTCCCCCTGCCTTTGCCAGCTGATCGCGGCAGTAGAAGCTCCCATAGAAGCCTATGAGAGCCGCCGAAAAAGGGAGGGGTTAGGAGTTGCTACAATCCCTCCCTTCCTCTTGCCGGCAGCTCCTATAGGCTTCTATGGGAGCTGCTGGCTGATCGTGGCCAAAAGATAGGGCAAGACCTATCATTTCCAGCCGTGTGTAAAAACGGCAAAATAGCCACGATAAAACGTTTGTGTGAATAATGCCTGACCCTGAGTTTCTGTCCAAGCAAAAAAAAAAAAATGCCACCTGCTACACCCATTCAAATAAAAGCATTGAAAATCAGACAGAAATATCATTCGTGTACAAATAGCTTCAGGCCACTCTCGCACACGCCACTTTTTACAGCGTTTAGCCCAGCGTTTCTAAACTCTGTAAAACATGTCCATTGATTTCAATGGGGCTTCGTAGACTAGCGTTCTACCGCTGCGATCGTCGAACGCTGTCTGCTCTATTTTAGTTCATTTTAGCGCTTTTTAACATACCTCATCGTCGCCCATTGCAATGATGGGGTGCGTTAAAAAATGCTGTCAAGTGCTTTGAAATGCGGCATTTCACAGACGCTCGTGTGAGAACAGTTTTAAGCTGCAGTAACCGCATGTGTCCGTACCCCGCTCACCTGTCGATAGCCAATGGCTGTACAATCATGCAGTCATTGGCTGCCTAGGATTGGCAGGGTTTTGATCGCATGCAGTTACCGTAGCATGGAAACCGAAGGCGACCTTCACGCGTGCTACAAACCGTGACATCCATATTGGATTCTTCGCCATGGATCTGACAGTTCAATCTTTTGCAGAACTCAGACGCTGAGCCTCAGACTTCTGATGCGAATCGGCATATGGATTCCGCCCATCAATGGACACGTGTGGCAACCTGACACAGTTTCTGCGCAGAAACCATGCCAAGAATTGACTTTTTTTTTTACCAAATGCTAAGATGACGCAGATGTAAACCAGCGCCTTAAGTCACCGTTAAAGAAATAGTTTGGGATTTCAGCGGTTCGTTGGTATCTTCCAGATGTTGGTTACCTGCAACAAACCCTTGTGGTCCTCCGTACGTGCGATCCCTGGCATATGGTGGCGGAGGACAACTTGATCATCCAGCCTGATGACTGTTGATCACCTCTGATTGGGTTTAAATCTGTCGCCTCCATTAATTCTCTTTCATTTCCTCCCCAGTTATATCCACCGAAATGGTGAAGATCCAGAAAAAAGCGAAGGAAGCTCTACCGGGCAGTGACTGGTCACCATTTAAATCCATGGACCATCTACCTCCGGAACATGCAGACGTCGTTATCGTTGGAGGCGGAATCATGGGCTGGTCGGTTGCCTATTGGGTGAAAAAACTGCAAACCCAGAGAACAACGTTCAAAGTCGTAGTGGTCGAGCGAGACCCGAGCGTGAGTTGTACTTCCAGGTGAAGGCTATCAGTGGACGCCGGTAGACGAGAGGTTGTGATCAGACTGGTTCTTATAGCGTGATTACATCATCCATGCAGTCACTTTTTAAAGTTACAGGACACCTTTTGGAGACCATTATATTAGGGAGTTGCCTTGTAAGCATTTGTCTAATATGTATCTTGTACCTCAATCTATGCATGCTTCTTGTGATAGGCTTCCCTTACCCTGGTGTCTTCCATAAAGCGCTGTCTGCCCGTCTTTGGCAGCCATTATGTGTCGTATAGCGTACTCCGAATGTCCTGTGAGCTTTATATATAATTTATCTCAGTGGGTCATACCAAATACTGTTATCTTATAACGCCCTGTCTTGTTCTCATCCCGTAGTACTCTCACGCCTCCACCGTTCTCTCGGCAGGCGGCATCCGGCAGCAGTTCTCCCGACCAGAAAACATCCAGATGTCGCTGTTTGGAGCAGATTTCTTGCGCAATGTTAATGTAAGGCACCAGGATACCGAATGTAAAGGACGTGGGATACAATATATCACTCGCTGTATTTTATTTCTATATCCACCTCTAAACCCTACACTATAGGCCACATCTATCATGTTTTCTTGAAAATAAGACCCACCCCGATAATAAGCCCTACTCTGATTTTCATGGGTGGCTTGAAATATAAGCCCTCCCCCCAAAATAAGCCCTAACTACACTAGGTGAAAACCACAATACTCACCTCACAGTCGGCGTCTGTGTCCCCCACAATGATCTCCCAGGCGTTGCGTCAGGCTGATGATGTGTAATCCTCCCACTGTCAGAGGATTCTCTCTTTGGTAAATGGGGCTTTGAATTCTCCTGGTTTCGGAAAGTGAGCACCAGCCAATCACAGCCGGCGCTCGATCATTCAGTGAATGACATCACTGAATGGCTGAGATCGGTTCATTGAGCGCCAGCTGTGATTGGCTGGCACTCGATCCAATCGCAGCCCTGACTTGCTAAAGAGAGGTGAATTCAAAGCCCACTTTAACAGAGTGAGAATCCTCTGACAGCAGGGAGGATTATACAGCAGCCTGCCGCAACGCCTGGGAGATCATTGTGGGGGACACAGACACAGACACCGTGCCTCTTTTGGGGGCAAAATTTAAAATAACAGTGTCTTATTTTCGGGAAAACACTGTAGCATTAGAATATATATATATATATATATAATATATATCAGTGTCCACACGTAACTTGCTCTCGTGACTTGCGTTCTGGGACGTGTGGTCTGTACACCGGACACTGACGGAAAAAAGTCTAACTGCCCTCTCCTGCGTTAAGGTGCTTTTACACGGAACGATTATGGTTAAAAAAAAAACGTATTTGATCATTCAGTCGTTCTCATTTATTGGTTCAGTCAACTGAACGATCCAGTTACATTTTTTAAATCTCTGTGTTTGAAGTGGCCGCCCAAGCACATTGTGTCATTGTTTGCTCATTAGCTCTGGCGAACGATTTCTCACTCCATGTAAGTCCCCTTAGGGCGGGTTCACATCTGCATCAGGGATTCTGGTTTCCTGCTTTGGATGAAACTGAACAGCGTCGGCCGGACCCCATTGACTACGATGGGGTCCAACCGCTTTCTGCCTGGCTTTTGGACTAAAGAAAAAGCACTGCATGCATCACTTCTTCTTCCGGTATTTTCATCCAGATCTGCGGCGAAACTTCCCAGCTGGAGGTTCCAACACAGATGTGAAAGCGGCCTTGCGTGAGCTCAACTCAGTTTGAAAGGTCTTCTGTCCAAAAGCTTGCTGGCTGCTTCCAATAACCCCTTTAACCTATTGTTGATCCCCCTTACGTGGTGTGAAGCCTAGATTATTATAGGGCCGTATTCACACCCTGCGGGTCTTGTTACAGGACTACTTGGGCATTGAAAACGGAGACCGTATTGACATTCAGTTTAATCCCTCTGGATACCTCTTCCTGTCCAGTGAGAAAAGTGCCGAGATCCTGGAGGAAAACTACCGAGTCCAAAGGTATACAGATGCTACCAGCTGAGACCCGTCCATCTGTAGCTGTACGTAGTCTTTTGTACGTAAATCTTAATCGTTGTCCAATGAAGTGTTCTGTCAGTGAATGGAAACCTTGCTAATATAAAGAGGTTGAAAACGAATCCTGACCTAATACTTCTCACAGCTGAGGGTTTGCTACAATAGTATCCAATCTAGATGAAGACATTAGCAGCACACGTCTCTCTCCTGCCCTGATAGCTTGTTACATTTTACCTGCACTGATACATTGTATCAATTTGGACTGTTTAGTTGCTAAATTGTAAGGTGTGGCGTTACAGAACATTGGGAGAAAAGGTGAGACGAGGAATGTATATAGGAGTGCGGATTTAGATGCCGTTCAGGGTCTGTGAGTACAGCAATCTCTATGAGAGCAGCAATGGATTTTGCCGTATGAAGATTTTTGCAGTTCTTGTGGACGTCTGTTACGGGTCATCGTTCATTCATGACTTTGCCCACAGCTGGCAGATCATATGAATGCCTCCCTTAGACTGTCAGCAAGTCCTTGATCTAGGATACATTCCAAAAAGTGTGAGTGCCAGAGCTGAGCCAGTATATTTTATGTCCTAATTATTAACACTTGGGCACAAGATGTCATGGGCAGTAAGTACATTATAACTAAGAATTGTCCCATGGCGTTGCTACCCAGCTTTCCCAATGGCAGACCTGCCTTGTTATACAACACCCTCTTATAGCCATTCAGAACTCCCAGGAAATGAGTGACGGCCGTTATGGGAGCTGCCAAATGAATTGTCACCCAGCGTTCCAAGGCAAGAATAGAAGTAGGAAATCTCCGATTGTTTTGGTGATACTTTGTATTTTCTTACATCCCAGGGAACAGGGAGCCAAAGTCGCACTACTTTCTCCAGATCAGCTCAAGAAAAAGTTTCCGTGGATCAATATTCAGGATGTGGCGCTGGCTTCTTATGGTAAGATGCTGCTCCATGCTCAACTATTGGATTCGGTCACCAGGGCTATAATATGCTCATCTGAAAGCGGCCTTAAAGGAACTATTTATCCTTACTTGGTTTCTAGGTCTGGAGAATGAAGGCTGGTTCGATCCCTGGACTCTGCTCAATGCTTTCCGGCAGAAGGCTCTGTCCATGGGTGTCTTGCATTGCCATGGAGAGGTAGTAGGTGAGTTCCCCAATTTATTGAACAAGTGTCAATTTTCACTATGGTTTCCGTAAGTGTAAGAATAATTGGTATCCTTTATCCAACGATATGGTATCCCTTCCCTCCCCAAAGCATGAGCTTCCAAACTGCCTCTTTTGCTTGAATTGAGCCGTTGACTGAACTTCTGGGCAATGTGACCATAAATTATCTTTACCTAATACTATGTTTTACTTGTTTTAAGAGCGCGCTGCATAGGGATTTAGTGGACAAAAATCGCCCCTCAAAAATTAATACTGTCTAAATAAATGCAGGCCACTAATGACCCCCCGATGGCAGCGCTCTACTTGAGGCTGTATTGTACAGTGTGATATGAGACCTAGACCATCCTCACATGACCATTTTGCAAGCTGCACTCGAGAAACTTGAGTCCAGCTTGTATCAGACAGCACAATAACGCCCGTCCCTGTTCTGTACCAGTTGCACATTGCATGTTCTATTCTCACCTGCAAAAATGAATAGGACACATAGTCATTTTTTTTCACATGGATCGTCGATTCATGTGAAAAATCAGACTTGTGAATAACCTATTATAGGACTCTGTGCTGTCTGTGGAATACAGGGACAGCCCATGGCCTGAATATACCCCATATGAATTGGCCCGACCACTGGTTTGACTGGGACTATTTTAGAATGCCATATCCGATGTTTGCTGCATCTTATAAATTTGTTATTTTTGGGTTTTTTTCTTGTAGGGTTTGACTATGTCACTCGAGAAATGTTGACGGCGGAGGGTGATTCAATAAACCTCAAACGAATCAAACAAGTTATTGTGAGTATGCTTGGATATGACCATTGTGTGATTTCATTCCTGATATTTTTACAGTTGTATCTTTTTTTTTTTTTAATTATTTATATATATATATATATATATATATACATATACACGCACACACTGGGTATTCTGATATTTTTCTAATTCCAGGTTCAAACGCAGAACAGTTTGGAAACTCAGCATGTGGAATGTATGGCAGTCGTTAACACTGCTGGCGCCTGGTCTTCCAAAGTGGCAGAGATGGTTGGGATTGGCCATGGGAACCCAGGCACCTATGAAGTCAAACTTCCTGTAGAGCCCAGAAAAAGGTATCCTCATCCTAGTCAATTATAACAGTGGCGCCATTTTCATTGCAGCCTGCCATATAATGGCAGTAGAGGCATGGCAACGAGGATGCAGCATTATAACATATTATCGTCTCCAGTTATTTATGTGATTTAAATTTGCACCACAAAAACTACTAAGAGTTAATTACAGTTTTAGGAAATTACCTATCAATCTTCCTTCCACGGTTACAAATGACGACACACTTCACTTGCAAATTAATAACGCAGCGGAGGTAACGATCATGTGACTTCTCTTCCAGATACGTCTACATGTTCCACTGTCCCAATGGTCCAGGCCTGGATTGCCCATTGCTGATTGACAGCACAGGGGCTTATTTCAGGAGGGAAGGGCTGGGAGGAAACTACATCGGAGGCATGTCTCCCACGGAGGTATGTGGTTGGCACATACAAGATGGCGGCAGCTCAAACTTAAAAAAAAAAAATAAGCCGTTTATTTTGTCACTTTCTTCTACGCAGGAAGAGGAGCCGGACACCAGTAATCTGGATGTGGACCACAATTATTTCCAAGAGAAGGTTTGGCCGCTCTTGGCGCACAGAGTGCCGGTATTTGAGTCCTTAAAGGTAGGTCCTTGGTAAGTGGTCTTACTAAAGCCTTGGCGATGCGGGTGGTTTTATAGAAGTGCAGTCACCCTTTATCTGTTGCCAGAATCTTCTTTACAGCCTGAGAAAGCCACCCCCCCCCCCCATTAATTGCTGTATAATGAAGAGTTCTGCAACTTCATAACTTTGTTTCAATTCCTCGCCATTTCCCAAATTTTTTGTTTTCTGGCAGTGAACAGAGGATGAAAACTTACAAGGAACTAAAGTTTCTGACAGCTTGAGGTTCTGTTACTGTAGTATTCAGTCTAGATTAGAGATGAGCGTGTATACTCGCTAAGGCACTACTCGCTCGAGTAATGTGCCTTAGCCGAGTATCTCCCCGCTCGTCCCTAAAGGTTCGGGCGGGGAGCGGCGGGGGAGAGCGAGGAGAAACGGAGGGGAGATCTCTCTCTCCCGCCCGCTCCCCGCCGCAACTCACCTGTCAGCTGCGGTGGCCCCCGAATCTTTAGGGACAGGCGGGGAGATACTCGGCTAAGGCATATTAATCGAGCGAGTAGTGCCTTAGCGAGTATACTCGCTCATCTCTAGTCTAGATTATGGTCTGAGAGCTGAACTGATATTTTGCCACACTGATACATTGTAAGAAATTCTCGGGAAATATATTTACCTAGACAGGACATGGTTGTAACTAGCAAACCCCCAGCTATGAGAAGTAAAAGGTTTCTTCATGTTTTTAGCCTCTAGATGCGAACATGAAGGTTGCTGTTCCCACACAGGAAGCAGAGCTCTTGCGAACAGTGAGGAATTGAAACAAATTATATTAGAAGGATGCACAACTTTTCTATTATTCTACAGACTGGACTGGCCCTTTAAGCTCCTCATGTAAGTGTCTGGACACAAGGCATTTCAGAAAGGCACTCTGGCTACTGGAAATTGTCCATTTCACTTTGGGTTGAATCGTGTAATTCATGTAATAACGTGGTGTTCATTGCAATTTTGCAGGTGAAGTCGGCCTGGGCCGGGTATTACGATTACAACACCTTTGACCAGAACGGGATCATTGGGGCTCACCCACTGGTGCAGAACTTGTACTTTGCCTGTGGCTTCAGTGGGCACGGCTTGCAGCAGGCTCCAGCTGTGGGGCGCGGGCTGGCAGAGTTAATGCACGAAGGACGGTTTATCACATTGAATCTTAGCTGTTTTGACTTTAAGCGTGTTATTATCCAACAGCCCGTCCTAGAGAGAAACATTGTGTGAGGTGAGTTGTGGATTGGGGTCTACTACTACTTTCTGCATCCCATCTTATCCTAAGCTGTGATTTGGCCAAGAGGTAAAGGCTGTTGCAGTTTTCCTTGAGAACTGTTCGGGCAGCTTTACGAGTGCATGAAGAGACTACATAATGGCAGTAGCTCACACTTTAGCTCATGTTATGGAGTTTCTCTGTATACCACATTTTTATTTTTCCACTCGGGGTGAGGAGAGAAAAGCCTTAAAAGTGGCCATCTGTGAGCATTTTGCATAAAGTTGGACACACCAAAAAACAGAGTGCTCACGTTTTTGCATGTTGTCCTCAATGTTTGTTCTTGAGCTTTGATGATTATTGCTTAATTCCCCAAAAAAACAATGTAATCCAAAAGGTAGTTTATGAGCAAAATTAGCTCCGCAATATGAAACGTAAACCTTTAATTCGGAAGCCTGTCTGCACCTTACCCCTTAGTTACCAAGCTTTTTTTTTTTCATTTTCGTCTCCCCCCCCCCCCCCCCCCCCCCTTGTAAAAAATCGTAGCTCCTTTATCTATCGCCGTTGCTGTCTGAGGGCTTGTTTTTTGCAGGATGAGATGTATTTTTCAATGGTAGTATGTAAACTTTTAAAAAATTCTAAGTAGAGAGAAGTGGGGAAAAAATGACATTCCGCCATCTTTCGTTGCGTCTTATTTCTACGGCGCACCAACTGCAACAAAAATGACCTGATAACTTTATTCAATGGGTCAGTACCATTACTACGATACCAAAAAAATATATTAGAATTTTTTTTGCTGTATTTTTTTTTTTTTTCAAATTATATTTATCTTCTGCTCGCAATAGCTTTTTATTTTTCCGTTGAAATAGTTGTGCAAGGGCTCATTTTTAATCATTATTAAAACTTGAATGTTTTTATTTTTCTTAGTCCTCAGAAGGGACAACAACTTGGGATGCTTTGATCGGTTCTTCAGTATGATGTTATGCTATAGCATTACATCATACTGCTATCAGGCAGGCCTTCTATCAAGCCACCCCTCTGGCACAGCTTCATAGGCATTCTGCCATGACAGCCCTGGGCCTTTCAGAAGCCGCCCGCCTGCCATGACACTCACACAGCTCCCTCCGATCTCAGAACTGACAGCTGCATTTAAAGGGTTAACGCCTCCGATCAGCCACGTGGCTTGTCAGAGCTGTTGCCGCCGTGTGTCGGCTGTAAGTAACAGGCGGCACCCATGTTGTATGGAGGGAGATCTCATGCAATCTCACTTCATACATAGCCCGCCAATAGAGGCCGTCAAAAGGCCTATGGGCGGTCGTTAAGGGGTTGATGACCAACTGAGCTTGTTTTTTGCAGGATGAACTCTAGTCTTCATTTCTCCAATTTTTGGCAACATGTAACATTTTGATTGCTTTTTATTCCATTTTTTTTTTCTAGAGGCAAGATTAACAAAATCTGCAATTCTGGCATTTTTTTTAAATTGGTGTGGGGTTTTTTGTTTGTTTGTTTTTTTAACCTAGTAAATGCGAAAAGGTGTGGTTTAGTCTTTTTTTTTTCCTTCTGTTTTATTTTTTTCTTTATTCTTTTCTACTTTTTATTTTTCTCCCACTGTGGGGTTTATCCCTTTGTCACCATTTTCACTCTTTAAACTGCACTGTATCATTATCTAGTCTGATGAAAGCATCAATCCAGCGCCAAAGCGTTGGATTTTACCTACAATGTAGTAATCGCAGCGCAGCTTTCACTTTACCTCCGCAGTACAAGAAATGAAAGCTGAGCTGCCATGAGAAACAAAGGCCTTTCTTTTAGCCAGCTTTCATACAAGTGTGGTACTGGGGTACTTCTCTGTGCCCACCCTGTACCTCCACTGCTGTTTGTAGGTTCTCTCTACACTGACTGACTACATCTACAAGCGCTTAGAAGGGGCTTGGTTTTGCTTTCATTAAAAACTCAGGCAACAATATGAAAACCAAATTTTGTAAAAGTGTTTTTAGTGTGTAAAAGCTCTAACAAAACCTATACATTTGGTGGTATTCTAACATTTATACCGCATGGCAAATGCTCTAAAAATTAAATATGAAAAAGTAGAATTTTTATATTTCTAAAACTTTAACACTCAAACAGCCCCCCTCCCCCGAAAAAAAGATAAATGTATGAATTCTGAATACCTCTAGATGGTTCCTATAAAAACTCTGCCTATAAAACACAGTACCTCATAGCTACAATCAAGAAAAAAAAGTGGGTAGGGTGGAATGTCATTAGGGTGAGTTAAAAGGCATATGGTGTTCCTGATTTATGGGTAACTATGTTTATGTGAACACTAATTTCAAAGTCTACAATAGAATGTTGTCTCTCCACCGCCCACCCAAAAAAACAAAAATGTTTCAAATTGTAATGCTTGACTGATGACACACAAGCAGATTCTGGCTGATTTATGCGTCTGTAATACGGACGAGTCTCCGAACCCAAATAACGAGCATCACAGGAATCTATATAGTGTGGGTCAAGAAACCCACAGTCAGACGAGCACACATGTCCGTATTACGGATGCATGGGTGCAGCTGAAATACACTTGTCTGTCATGGGCCTAGCGGTCAGGAGGTGAAGTATTTTTTTTCCAGAGCTCCATAGATTCCAGCCTCAGATGCAGCGATGTTGCTTGTCGTCATCACAGACTTCATTCATCACTATATCGTTGATTCCTCTTATCTCTTAGGCCTCTTTCACACGAGCAATGGCAATATCGCCACGATAAAATCGCAGCTGTGTTCTGTGCAATATTGCTGCGTTTTTCGCCGCGATATCGCGATTTTTGGGTCGCTACTTTCTAGTGTGCTTTTAACGGGATTGTGAAATATAAGCTCTACCCTGAAAATAAGCCCTGGTTCGTCCCCAACACTTGTTTGCAGTCTTCTAGAAGCGCTTCCTGGTCAGGAATTCAAAAACCCCACCTCCAGGAAGTGCTGGCTCTGATTGGCTGAGCCACGGCACTCAAGAACCAATCACAGCCATTCAATGCAATGGCTGTGATTTGGTTCATTTGGTGCTGCAGTGATTGGCTGAGCAGCAGCGCTCGAGAAACAATCGGAGCCAGCACTTCCTCGAGGCGGGGATTATGAACCTCCAAACCAGGAAGCGCTGGCTGAAAATTACAAGCAAGTCTGCTGGAGCTGTGGAGGAGACATATGGCAGAGCGGACAGTGCCTGTTGGGTGACGTTTTTAGTTTTTGTTTTTTTTTGTTTTTTTTAATGCAGATAGGCCTTATTTTAAGGGCTTTTAGAGTAGGACATCGTTTTTGTGAAACAAGGGCTACAAAACATAGCAAATCGCGACAATATTCAGCAACCCATGACTTTTTTTTTTCTTGCAATGTAGCAGGCTACAAAACATCGCTAATGTGAAGGAACCCATAGGAAAGCGTGGGCATCACATACATGTGATTTGTAGCACTGTTGCATCGCGAGAAAATCTCACGATTTTGCTGCCTGTATGAAAGCGGCCTTATAGTCGCCTGCAACTCTTTAATCATAAGGAACCTGTTCTGCTGTTAACTTACAGCTTTCTGTTTCATAAATGGAATTCTAGAATTGCAGTAAAAACTGACACCAGAGCAGAGCTAATTCCTATAGTTTATTGGAGTTGGATCAGTCTAACACAAGGAGGGTAACCAATGCATTACCATTCAGGGTCTGTGGAAAGCTGGCTGATGACCGCCTCTATGGGAACTGTACTGACAGCGGATTGTGGGGAGAGGGGGGGGTTGCTTTTAAACTGAAATCTTCATAGAATTTAACAAAAAATTCTTGTCACTACAGAGAGAAGGGAGAATATGCACTCTGGCGTTGTATTACAAGGCGGCTGCGACAATGGCTGCTGCTTCAACTGAAAATGGTGTCCATTAAAATAAAAGGAGAAGATGATGAAGGCAGAATGATAAGTCTTCAGGGATTACACAGTCATTACTACATATCACAGGACTTTTATGAATGTGTTTTTGTTTTTTTTAATAATTTGCTGCTATAACCTGTAATTAAATGGGAATTACCAGAAAATCTATATCTGCTTTAAATACTATTACTTATAATTTAAAGGATATGGCAACCTTTGTGCATGAAAAATCAATACACACGTCTTACTAAGTCCCCGCAGAAGAAAAAATTCTGCACCTTTTTTTTTGCATTGAGTTTTCCTTCTGATGCATTTAGAAAACCTCCTACTTGGTTTGCAGACTCTTGTACATTTTAAGTTTCTGTCTGGGGGGCATTCTCAGCAATGATCTGCTAGTCTCTCATAAAGGTTCACAAGCTCAGATTCCCCTTTCATAAGCTGTGCAGCATACCTACACCCACTCAATACTACACAGCTATCCCTCCATCCTCTATCTGTGTAGTTACTTGTCTGTTCCCCCTCACTGCTGATAAGAGCAGAAAATGCACCTGGAGTGAGTTAAAGCCCCCTGTAGTAGTAGCTTTCTCTGCTCTCTGTCTCCCTGATCTCCTCCACCAAAACATACTGATTTTAAAAAAGAGTCCAACGGTGTACATGGCCTTCAACCTCCATTAATTTATAGCACAATGAGATTAACATTCCACGTCACACTTAAGTGTCCCTACGACAACACTTCCTGCTCCTCTGGGAACCGTACTGTTACAGTGCTACGGAGCCTTGTAGCAACTAGTCAGATGGAAAAATGAAAGCTGGATTCTACTTGCTTGCTATGGGAACACCGACGTGCCAAAACACAGAGCAGGAAGTGTTGTCATGAGGAATTTCTTCTAACCAAAGACAGAAATAAGATAAGTGAAAAAAATTATGTTATAATAGAATGATTTCTGGTAGTTCCCTTTTTATACAATGCAATGTACTTTTTACGATCATAAAATCTATTTCTAGACCCTCTGTGTGATGTTTTTTATACATTTATGGCTTGTGGGTCTCGTCTCTTCTCCAGCGACAGAACTGTTTTGTATCATCCAGAATCCCAAACTGCTATGTAGTAATAATTTTACATCTGCTGAGATTTTAACTAGAGATGAGCGAGCGTACTCAGATAAGCACTACTCGCTCGAGTAATTGGCTTTATCCGAGTATCGCTGTGCTCGTCCCTGAAGATTCGGGTGCTGCTGCGGCTGACAGGTGAGTCGCAGCGGGGAGCAGGGGAGAGCGGGCGGGAGAGAGGGAGAGAAAGATCTTACCTCCGTTCCTCCCCGCTCTCCCCTGCAGCTCCCCGCTCCGTGCCGGCACCCGAATCTTTAGACCCGAGCACAGCGATACTCGGATAAAGCCAATTACTCGAGCGAGTAGTGTTTTTCCGAGTACGCTCGCTCATCTCTAATTTTAACATTTCGAAGTCCAACCAATTACCAAACCCTCATCTGTTGGGCCATCGAAGATTAGAGTGTATCAGATTTGGCTTTATAACTTACAAAACCAGAAAATCCCTTTAAACTGTCTAGCTCTTATCCAGGGCTGTGACTTGGGACCATTTTTGGGTCTCTTCCCACTGCCATTCGGCTCGGTTAAAGGGGTTGTCCCGTGAAATTAAGTGGGGTTATACACTTCTGTATGGCCATATTAATGCACTTTGTAATATACATCGTCAATTCAGAGGAGGCAGTCAGAAAAAAGTCAGAAACAAGAGCTGTATGTCTTGGCCTTTGACACTGCAAAGGACCTAAGAATAGAGATCCTCTCTACGTTATATTCACCTTCTAAATATTCTGCTGAAACAGTTGTTCCCTTCCTGCTAGGACACTCGTTTCTTCATTATTTAGTCTATTAAGACCTTACAATCTCCTCCTCATGATGAAAATCTCTAACCTCACAATGCTCCTGATGATCCACGCAATTTAGTGGTGAAACGCGTTGAGCAAAAACGAGCAAGAATGAGCAAAAACGAGCGAGAATAGAGCAAAAAACGAGCTACAATAAGAATTGGAGTTTTGGGTCTTGCATCATACTTAGTCTAATGACCCTAACAAATAGAGTTTAAAGCTTGTCAAGTCTCATATACCTTTGAGAGACTTCTTTGCGGAAGAGAGACTTGGCACAAACATCAGTACCAAGTCTCCATAAACTCTTTGGTATTGGGATCAATTTCGACTCTTACATCAGAAGACTCGAATCATTGAAACCAATTTCTATCATTTGTGAAGAAATTCTGAAGAAATTCTAACACAGCTGCACACATTAGACTCGCTGATGGTGTCTGGGCTATCTAACACCAATAACCAGTCAGAGACTAATCAGCAGCCGGAAATATAGATTTTCCTTTTATAGTTTGATCCACAATACTCTTATACCCACTTCACCATTATTGATTTTTTTCAAATGGGATAAGACATTTAGTGGACTCAACTTTAAGGGTTTACGCGTCAGGCTATAACGCTTTGGGTCCAAAAGGTACATCTGGCACCTCTGTATTTGATCCACATTCGCGGTGTCTGACACTTATCCCCAGTAATTGTGTTATGTATGTCCTGTTATTTGCCACACCACGTTCTTAACGTCTTTGTCATTTGTTGTGCCTTTACGTGTTCTATTTTAATAACTTCCCCAATAAAATTATCTCTTTTATGCTAAGTCACCTCTGTGATAGGGTTGTAATATACATCGTGCATTAAATATGAGCCATACAGAAGTTATACACTTACCCCCTCCTTTGCTGGCGTCCCCGTCTCCATGGCTCCGACTAATTTCTGCATCTTCTGGCTTCTTTAGACGCGATTGCGCTGTCTGGTCTTCTGCTGTGTTGACTGGGGCCGCTCCGGCGTGCTCGCGCCGGAGAGCTGGTCTGCACGTCGTTATTGTAGCTCCGCCCCGTCATGTGGTGCCGATCAGCCAATTAGGTGGCTGTAATCGGCAGTGGAACGCAAGACATCCACGGTGGACCATGGGAGAAGACCCGCGGTGTACCATGGGAGAAAACCACGGTGCATCCTTGGGAAAGGACCGGTGGCCATCTTTAAAAGAAGAAACTGCCCGAACGGGGATGCAGGTAAGCGTTTTTTTGTTTTTTTTTTTTGTTTTTTTTTTGTTTTTTTTTTTTAAATAAAGGGATTGTTTTTAACGGGGCACAATGTGGGGGTATGTTGAAAAAAACATTTTTTGATTTCGCCGCGGGACAACCCCTTTAAGCATTTCCGGTTCTTTGTTCCATTTGGGGAGCAGAGAAATGGAAGTAAAAATAGAATTAAAGGCTTGAGTTTGTTCCCCAATGGGTTTTCGTTTAAAAAAGATTTCCTTTTTTAATTATATTTAGTTTCTGCTTTTCAAAACGAACAAGTAGTACAGTCCTCTGCACTATTTCTTCTGTTGGAAGAAAAATTGTGATGAAATAACAGAAACGGGGCAATTAGCCCACGAGTGTTCATTGGCTGATTGAGTGCATATAAAAGGGTAGGTTCAGCATTGCGGATTAGCTGTGGATTGCACCCTTTTGTTTGAAGGAGTAAGGTCTGCTGTGAAAATTCCTAGTATTAGTTAGCATGCTGCACATTTAAAGTATCAAGCTCAGCCTTTATTCACATGAGCGGTGTATCGCGGCAATTTTGTCACAAACACTGGCCGAAAATCGCAACTATCTCACACATTGGATTCCAATGAATCAGTTCAGATAGGCGATTTTACCGTGTGTAAAAACGGTCAGCTGGAAAAGATGGCGCATACGATGCACATTCCAGTCGACCGTTTTTACACCAGCAGGAAAAGATAGTTCTGGACCTATCTTCCATCCAGAATATGCCGGCCAGACCCAAAGACTCCTATAGGAGCTGACGGAAAAGGACAGTGGGAGGGAGTTTAGCAGCGGCTCTGCTAAACTCCCTCCCCCTCTTCGCCCCTTGCCGGCTATCAGCAAAGGAACAGGCCGGGAGTT
Source organism: Eleutherodactylus coqui (assembly GCF_035609145.1). NCBI lineage: Eukaryota > Metazoa > Chordata > Amphibia > Anura > Eleutherodactylidae > Eleutherodactylus > Eleutherodactylus coqui. The sequence goes on along the minus strand of NC_089842.1, from coordinate 100,134,238 downwards.
GAGGACACTAGCTCCCACCCCGTCCTGCCCCCTCCCTTTGCCGATAGTCAGCAAGGGCTGGAGGGGGGGGGGAGGGAGTTGCTACTGTAATGCTTGTGTGAATGGGGCCTATGTGCATGCCTCAGCACAATGGGGTTTTTTTCCCGTGCATAGCAGCGTTTACTATACTTTTCCCACCTGCAAGGAATGTTCATTTACACACTGCAAACACGCGCTAATTGAAATGGCTAATTTAGTCTAATGAGTTGCAGATGTGTTATTTTTTTTTTCCTGCACCATTATGCAATTTTGGATGTTAGTACACAACCTTAGGCATACTTTGAAACAGCACCTGTGTGGAATTTTATCAGAGGACAGAATATTAATGTGCCTGCCCCTGAAAACTGGGGTGTGGCTGTGCGGAGAAAATCTGATCCTTTTTGCCTAATTTTCATACAGCATGGGAAAACGTCAAAAGAGGACTGTAAAGGTATCAAGGTACATATATCGGTAAATAGTGATATGGCGATACTATTACATACATAGCAGGGTTTTCTATGCAATCTAAGCTAGCAGGTGCCCTTTAAACGGAATAGCCAGGGACTTTTAAATTGATTAAAGGAGTTGGAATAGCCCCTTCCAGCTGATTTCTAATGAGCGGTCACTTGGTGTTGTCGGTGATTGTCATTGCTGAGGTGCTGTCTGCCGGTTCATTATAAGCCAGCACCCTTCTATCACGGCCAATGCAGAGATAGGAAGAGGAGCCCACTGAGAATCTATCGCCCAAGGGCTCACATAGACCTGGAGCCATCTCTGCTCCATGGACAGCCCCTGTAGAATGCAGAATGCGCCTCCTGGACGCACACACTTACACCACAAGCATCCTACAGCCCTGTGTGCTTTTCAATTCACTCCAACCCCCAAAAACACCCTGTGCACCCCACTAGCATCATATAACCCCTGATGTGCTTTTTAACTGATCTGTGTAGTGGCCAGCGCTTGTAACTGCAGGGTAAGGGCTCGTTGAAATCAACGCAAGCTGTGCCTGCAGTTACAAGTGCCATCCACTACACAGAGGTCGGCGCAGAGACGTCCGCTGCTTCTACTCTGACCTCTGTGTATTTGTGACCGCTCAGCTGACCGGTCAGGATCCCGAGCGACGGACCCCAGCCGATCAACCACTGATGACAATTACGCGATGACATGGAAAAAAGCAATGGTCTTTAGAGAAAAATCTGTACTGCGCACGTCCGACGGCGACCCATGCGAACCATCCACAGTACAGAAGAGAGGAAGTAATGACAGGTACGCACGGACGCTGGGCGGGCACAACCCTGTCATGTGCAGCTGGCCTAACGCCGCAGCGCTTGTTGGTTGGCGCCCCTGATTTTCATCACCCAGGACAAATGTCCAACCCCTCCTGCTGCTACACCACCTTTCAAATCCTGAATGACCCCTTTGGCTTTAAAACTACCCTTCGTCCCTGGACAAACAAAGATGGCCACACCACTTCTCTGACCACGTGATGCATATCAGTAGTCTAGGACACTACATGCTGCTGTAATGGGCCAGTATTGCTCATGTAGTCAGCACTGGCCATTCAAAGCAGGTGTAGAGCCGTAGACTAATGATGCATACTAATACACAGTGTACATCAGACGGTCAGAGAAGCAGTGCGGCCATCTTTGTCCAGAGCTGAGGACTTGCCTTTATTTTCTGCCAGGGGTTCTGTATTTTTCACAGCAAGAATAATGCCCCAGACTGTAGACCAATACTGGAAAGGCTGACAGACCCCTTACAAGGGAATGTGTCACCTCCAACCCGATGTGTTTGGTTTGTGGTAGTTTTTGCTGAATATAAAAACAAAAAGAAACCCAAACAGGAAACCAGCAAATACACATAGTGCATGTCAGCAGTCTCAGATGTTGTTCAAAGTCAGGAGTCAGGCCTCTGAATTATTTGCAGGCCTGAGGCTGGGTTCCAATGGGAGGGAAATCTCACAGTTTGGCCACACCGAAAGACAGCGAGATTTCCGCGGGATAAGCGCTGCTTTAACACCCGCAGATTTAGGGTGATTCGGCCGCCGGCATTCCGTTGCGGTTTTCTGTCCTCATAGGGAGAAGAGAGGCCGCGACGGAAAAAAAAAAAAAGAATTGACATGCTGCGGCTATCAATTCCACGGCGCAGCGCTGCTTTGCTGCCCCGTGTGGACGGGATTTTTGCAAAATCTCGTCCACATGGCTGGCTAATCCCGGGATTGGGAGCAGCGGGTGGATTTGCCGCACAGAAATTCCGCAAGGAATTTACGGGGCAAATCCGTCCCATGTGAAGCCAGCTTTGCACAGCTAGCAGTGGTTTTCCGCAAACTACAACATTAGCTGAAAAGTTACATAAAACTACATTGAAAAGTAAACAAAAAAAACTAAGTAAAAAAATTAAAACAAAAGATGAATAAAGCAAAGGGTAGTGGGTGTGTTGGTGGTGGAGGTGGTAGAAGATGAATAAAGCAAAGGGTAGTGGGTGTGTTGGTGGTGGAGGTGGTAGAAGATGAGCCAAGTTGGAACTTCAAGTGGCTCCCACTAATTCAACAGCTCCGCGTTCTGCAGGAGGTGAGGCAAGCCTGCGATCATTCCTTAGAAGTGGTTCCGCCCGTTACACCTGCAGCGCACAGAACAGGTCCTAGAGTGGATGGCACAGCATGTTTCAGCTACCACCACCTCCTCTTCTCTTTCCCTGTAGCAGGCACACAGCAGTCAGTCTGTAGCAGTCGGCCATGAGCACTTCCCTCTACTTCACCCCATGCTAAATCCCCCACACACTCCGAAGCAGGCCACATGGATCAGGTGGACGTTGTGGGGCAGCACCATGCTAAGAGAGGGAGTAGGGTGTCACAGGAAAACATAAGGGCCATCAGCTACTACTAGCTGTAGCAGCACCAACATCAGCCCCACAGCTAGGTCTACTCATAGGACTTGTACTGCCTGGGCATTCTTTGAAACCGCAGCGGATAACAAAAGGGCGGTCATCTGTAAGATAGTTGTAAGCATTTAAAACGTGGCAAGAATGTAAACAACCTCCATGTGTATGAACAGTCAGATGAACTCCCACCATCCGCTACCTTAGAGAGCCCACCTGGGCCAGAAGGCAAGGAGTCAGCCTTATCCTGCTCCCTTTTTGGCTGCCCCTTCGTCCAACTCCCTCCCTGTTCATGCAGTAGCCTCTGGGCACAGAGAGGCAGTATTGCGCAGAGACAGTAGCACGTTTACTTCAGACTTCCATCCCCCAACTATAGAAACATGAAAAAAAATACCACCACAACCATCCACGATCACAGAGTGTTACGATAAGCATGGTCAGGGAAAGCCAGAGGTCAGTAGTATTGGTTGTAGTACAAAAGGAGCAGGAGGGTAGCGTAGTCAGGGTGAAGCCAGAGGTCGGTACACAGGGAGTATCAGTTGCAGTACATAAGGAGTTGGAGGGTAGCGTAGTCAGGGAGAAGCCAGAAGTCAGTATACAGTAGCAGCAATTGTAATTAGAGGAGCAGTTGGTAGCTGAGCTTGACTAAGGGTCCTGAGAGCACAATAATTTTGCAAGGGAAGGAGGTACAAGCCTGGGCTTAAAGAGTGAGTCCAATCAAGGCACAAGGTGGAGCCAATCATGCAAAAAGGGGCCCGGAACAAACGCAGGATTCAGCAGAGGAGCTATTCAGAGTGCTTGAATACCTCAGCAGGGAGAGACACCGTTTGGAGTACAGGAGCTCCTGGGTTTGAGTTCTGACACACAGCCTGAGCGCAAGCATTGCACAGCTGCTTGCAATCGATGGACACCTTCCACAATGTGATGCTCAGATGCCCAGTCACCATTTCTTTGCCAGAAAAGCTGTCCCATCCCTGCAGAGTCATCTGAGTGATAACGTGTCCCTGGTGTTGTAGAATACTGCAAGGATGTTGAGCACAGCTGGGGGTGTGATAACAGACAGATGTGTGGATCGCCCGATGTTTATAAAGGTGAACCAGGCATGGATTACACTTGATCTCTGTACCCCATGGTAGATTCCACTGATTAGTTAGCATGCTGTAATTTTTACTCACATATGACTGAGTATAAATGTCTATATGAAAGACCAGAGTAATTTTTGGACAACTCTACTGCTTTTTCTTGGAGGAGAATGAATAGGAGGTACGTGCTTGGGCGCTCTGTTCACACGGTGGAATTTGTCCTTCGAAAATGTATGACATTGCTATTAAAACAAGCAGCGCACCTGCTGTGTTCCTCGGTGTCATTTTTGATCAAGGAGACCCTACATTTTACCAATTTTTGGAGGAAGCACAGTGTTCCCTATATATATGGCTGTACTCCCATGAAATTTTGGGGGCTTTGGCTGCATTAGGGATCTTTTGTATGTCAAATTAGTGAACCGGATTTTTACTCCCATTGACTGTAATGAGAGTCGGAATTGACCTTCCCAATTAACAATAATTCTGGTGAAATTAGCCCAATTCTGACAAAAAATGATTAATCGCTCATATCTAGTTATCAGTCAAACAGGTATTACTTGGATGTCCATTTGACAAGGGGTTCCATTCATTTCCACTATCTTTCGAGTATACAATAGCGTAGTCGACCACAGTATTGTATAATCCGAATATTGCAGAAACTAATGAAACCCATGTCAAATGGACACCAAAGTGGTATCCGTGTGATTAATGAGAGTGAATGGTTCTATTTGTTTTCTTGGGGGGGTTTCCCTCACAATGCTGCTTTTGGCACCTGAGACGGAAGCCCCAGATGGAATCCCACAGCATAGTGGGATGTGATGGAGTCTCTTTAACCAAACCAGAGATAGAACGTTCTAATAGAAGTCCTAAGGGGCTGCTAACCCGCAGTCAATGCTCAAATGGTGAGTCTCCTGATACCAACCTATGCTGGTACATGGAGAGACTGAACAGTAATAACAGTGGGGAACTCCAATGTTTACTGGAGGAAACCATCAATACCATCACAGTCTGTACAGCCGCCGCATTACACAGTCAATCAGTACTCATTTCATTGTGGTTCACTTGGGCCAAGAATGGGCTTATAGGGACAAACGATCGCTATTACAATTGTTTGTCCCCATAGGCCAGCAGTACATCTCCCCGTTCACATGACATGTACAGTCAATCAGCAAGCATTTTAAGTTCACTGAAACTGAACAGTCAGCCAAATATTAGCCTTCACTTGTTTGTCAGCTGATCTCTTGTCCTTTTACTTGGCCTGAAATGAAGGGGCAGAGGAACATCTTTACTTTCACTTCTGCTTCAAGAATATAAAGAAATGCCATTTATTCCTATCTTTCTAGGAAAGGAAATCAAGGGTGTTAACATACTGTTATAAGATCTAAAATTTGCTGTCATTTTTCATGAAATTGAAACATTTATGCCGTGATCTCACACCTAGAAATGAGATATGATAGGAATGTACATTAAAGAGAAGTTTCAGTCTAGAGACAAAATTTGACCCTAACCAGGGGGGGGGGGGGGGGGGGAATATTACCTGGCACTCTTCCTGTGTGCTGTTGTCCCCAAATCCTGGTTCTTGTGGCTACGTCTCCACTTTTCAAGATGGCAGCCCAGCTCCTGTCACTCCCAGGTGCACCCTGCATCATTAGTCTCAGGTATGTGCTGTGATTGACCAGCACTGCTTAATGTGCGTCAGGTAGTCTAAAAATTGTGGTGGCCATTGTGGAAGAACGAAGAGGGGCCACAGGAACCGATGGGTCCAGGAGACAATGGTACAAAGAAAGAGTGACAGGTAATATTTCTCCCAGGACCAGAGGGTTGCTGTAAAGGAAAGTTTAACTCCAGCAGACATCTCATTTGATTTTTTTTTGGTGAGAATAATCGGATTTCTGCCCATCATCTTAATTGCAGAAATCTCTGCATACTTATGTATACTTTTTCTTTTCCTCTTTTTATTCTTATTACCCTTCACTTTCTTCTTCTCCTCTTCCTTCTCCACTGGAGGAGGAGCAGGAAGACAGAAAAACAAAAAAAGGAAGAATAGGCATGGTGGCTCAGTCTTTAACACTGTTTCCTTGCAGTGCTGAGGTCATAGTTCAAAACTGTTCGAGGAAAACATCTGCATGGACCTTGTATGTTCTCTTTGTGTTTCTCTGTCTGCTCCTCCTTCTCCAGAGAAAGAAGGCCAAGTGGCCCAGTTGCTGGCACTTCTGCCTAGGGCCAGGCTCACACGAACGGATCAGATTCTGCATGTGGAAATCTACAGTGGAAGACCTGTGATTCATTGTGAAAACAAATTGTGTATGGATGTGTTTGTTTCCAGATGCGTGCACAGTGCAACATCCGCGCGGAAAAAAGATCGCATTTAGGCAATGACACCTGAAAGTAATGGAACATCGCTCCAGTGAGATATATATTCATTCTCTCTTTCTCGTTCAGCCAGAATTCAGGCTTTTCTATGTATGCTGATAGCTAGTTCTGAGCGATTCCGATGCTCTTACGCATTTTTAATGGTGTATGGGCTGCGGAACACACATCCATTGACCTCAGTGGAGGCCATGCACGAACTCCGTGTTAAAATCGAGCATCCTGCAATTTTTCTTCTGCTTGTGGAATACGCAGTTTATACCTGCCAGTATGTAGAAAAATGCAAAAATATATGCCTTTCAATGCCCACGTTTTACTACGGATCTTCCATGTGGACGTCGATCGCGGAATCCGCAATGCAAATCTGTTCGTGTGAGACCAGCCTTACAGTGCTGGAGTTCTAGGTTCAAATCTGTCCAAAGGCAACATAAGGATGAGATTTACATTCACTCTTGTTGGTTTTTCCCCTCCTCTGAAGTAAAACAGGCAAGTGTGAAGTGTGGTGGCTCAGTTATTAGCAGTGCTGGAGTTGTAGGGCAACATCAAGATGTTTTTTTTTAACCTTCTCTTTGTGTTTATTCTTGTTGTTGTTGTTCTCCTCCTCCAGCACAGATCAGACAAGTGTAATGGTTCACTTATTAACATTGCTGTTTTTCAGTGCTGAAGTTATAGGTTGCAGTCCGAGCAGGGACAACATCTGGATGTGTTTTTAACGTTCTATTTTTGTTTATTTGTGTTGTTCTTCCCCTTCTTTGGAGCAGAACAGGCAGGTGTGGTGGCTCAGTTATAACCACCGCTGCTCTGCAGTGCTGGAGGTCCAATCTGACCAAGACAACATCTGGTTGGGGGTTTTCAAAATGCTTTCCTTGATGGGATTTGAACCTAGGACCCTGGCAATGAAAAATAATCGTGACACACACCCATCATGAGTTTTATTTGATGATGATTTTTGCAAAAAATCGGGTCGGGTTGACCTGATCTGATTTTGCGAAATATCGACATGATTTTATCACCTGGCCGACTATGACAAGCAACACTACCCATGATTTCCTGTTCAGGTATACGATAGGGAGCTGTGACCAGATACAGCACTTTCAGAAGTCCAGGAAGCTCATAAATGGTCACGGTCCCTTCACTAAAAAACCTGGCGAATTTCTTCTCCTGACAAGCTAAAAAGTGTCTACCCAACAAACAGCTCCCCAAATCTGAGCTTCCTCGTTAGTTTTAGAGCAGATTTTGTCAGCGTTGGTTTATATCTTTCCAGGTCAGAGTACAGATGTAGCAAAGTTTAATTAGACATGTTGCGTGTTAAATAAACTGTGTACAGAGTTTGTTTTTGCCTTTCTGTAGCTTCTCAATGTTTTGTTTTGTTAAGATAACATAACTTGTTGCAGAAAGTCACCAGCTTCGGGTTAAACTTTGCTACATCTGTACCTCTACTGGCTTTAGAAATCTTAAAGACGTCTTACTACTTAGTTCAGCTTAGATGCCTGCTAGAGGTGTCATATCATATGAGAGAGCTGTCAGGGTGTAGGACCTGGGCACAGTTCATGTGAGCAGGAGGTAGGACATTGTGGGACTTAGTACCTCCCAACAGTGACTTCTTCCTGAAACTGGACCTCCTCCGTCTGTGTCTAATGTGCACAAATATATCCGGTGCCGGTGAGAGTGATGGAGAACACTGAAGATTCCTGAGCAACAAACAGGTGACAAACTATCCACTTTTGCTTGCAAGACTGTCAGGATAATGGAGTACAGGCATTCTGGGCCAAGATAGGGCACAGACTGGCAGGATCAGGACAGGTTACACTGCAGGGCACATACTGGCAGGAGTAGTGGTGGGTGATGGAGGCACATCAGTAATGGCTAATTACAGCCTCAAGTTTATGAAAACTACACTGTGTAGTAAGAAAACTGTATGAACAGCAATTTCTTAATAGAATTCTATTATCAGAATCACTAGGCAGAAGTGTGTCCGCTCTTTTGCTTCAGAGGTACTTGGAGGTGTTTTGCTAGAACCTGTGTTTGGTCTGGGATTGCGCCTTATCTACATATGCTGTCTAATCTGATCTCATGATATCTGGAGGTGACTAATCTAAGGCCAAGCTGCAGAACCAGTTCTTCATAGGGAACGCATTCCCGGAAAATAATCATATTGACAGTTCGCTTCCATAGAGAACAAATATAACATTGCAGGATGTCAAGAACTCAAGTGATAGCAACTGCTACTGTAGTATGTTATTGTAGTCAGTCCTCAATGTCCATTGCACTCCGCTAGTGAGAGTATATATTGCTCACAGCAGCACAGAGTGTGTCAGGAGATATTGTATCTGTTGTAAATCTTGTACAAGATGAAACGAGGGATGATGTTAATGGGGACAGCGCTACATGTAAGGGGGCAGTGTTGTGATGTGAGGAGGGCAATGGGAGACACTGATGAAATAGTAGAAAGGAGCAGGGTCCCCCCAGCATCACAGAGTATGTCAGGAGAGGGCAGGCTGTAGCCTGATAGTAGCGTATGACTAGGCTGGAATCACATATGTAGCTTTTGGTGTAGAGTTTTTAGCCAAAGCCAGAAGTGGATTCATAAGGCTGTCTGTCCACGGGCGAGGTGTCATTCGAGATCCGCGGCAATAATTCACATGCAGAGCTCGCATGACACACTTTCCAGCCTACTGCTCACGAGCGGAGAATCATTGCGATTTTCCGCTCGCGTGATTAAAATCGCGGCATGCTGTGATTCTCCGCGGTAAACCTATCATTAATATAGGCTCATCGTGGGGACTTTTTAGTGCTCCTCCTTCCTCCCCCGTGGGGGAATATCGCTAGCAATATTTTGTCGCGGCCGTGGATAGGCGGCCTAAGGAATGGGAAATAAACAGGAAGGACATCTCCTGGCTTTGACTCTAAAACCTGTATTAAAAACTTTGTGTGTGATTCTGGCCCCATACTGTTTTTGAGGGGTATTCTAGCATTGTGGCTTTCATTCAGTCTTCGCCCATCCACTGATGTCAGTGACCGTTATGTTCTTGCTGTTTTCTAGAACACTTTTCACACATGGTTCACCCAGACCAGCACAGAAAGAGGAATGTCAGGTAAGTTGTAACACCATATGTGATGCCATACAGTAACTGCAGTCCTATGTAACACCATGCATAACACACAGTGATAACTCTGCTTACAGATAGTAAATGTTGCCTGCAGTCCTATGTAACACAAAAGAAAGCATACAGCATACATACAGTATGCATAATGTAGTTGCTATTATCACAGAAGTTGACTAAAGCTACAGACTCAGCTCTGCTACATCTGAACTTAAATTATGGGTAAAATGTAGAAAAATAAGTTCCATCACAGAGTTCTAGGAAATAAAATCTGCTGGTTTATTAAAAAATATGCGATCAGTGCCATCATGGAAACAAGATGCAAGAGTCCCACATTTAGGATACTCTCCTTTTTCAAAACATGGCACTTACGCTATGAAAAAGAAATGTATCTGAAATGTGTGACTATTGTCCTTGTTTTCAGACTACTATGTTGCCCAGAACCCTGTGATGGAACTACTCTTTCTACATTACACATTGTGAACTGCCTGCCCCCTGGGTCTTTCCGTAGATATGGTTTAGCTGGCGGTTGATATTTTGGCTGTCTTCTCTATATTCTGAGGGTAGCCGAGCAGCGTGATATTTCTCATTACACGCAGGTCTTTCCTGTTCTGCACATTTCCTGTGTGAGTTTCACTCTTAACTGTGGGTGGTTCAGACAGCTATATATGAAACCATCCCACTATGTGGGGTAGTAAACTCTCATCTGGAGGGAGAACTCAACCACATACCCAACATGAGAGAATCAGGTCAGTGCTATCAAAAGATCAGTTATTAAAGGGCTTGGACCAAAATTGCAAGTTATCCCCTATCCCCAGAACAGGAGATAACTAGCTAATCGGTGCGGGTCGAAAGTGGATAACTTGCTAATTGGTGGGGAGACCCTAGCAGATCTCCAGTGTTCTGCTCTGACTGTCACTGCAGGGGTTGCTTCTTCCCCCCACAATAATGTCGCTGTGAAACAAGCGTTGGTCGAGCATGTGAACGGTCAACGCTCCATTCATTTCAATGGGGCAGACAGAAATAGCACAGCACTCACTCGGGTTTCTCGGTAGCCCCATTGACAGTGAATGGAGCAATAATGCGCTTGTGCGACCACCGCTCCATTCAGTCTCCACAGAATAAAGGGTAACTTGCAATTTTGGTACAATCCATTTAAGGGGTTAATTCCGGCACTCAGAGCCAATACCACTCCAACACACAATATTAACCCTATATTCTGTATGTAACATAGCAATCTATAGATCTGCATCAGTCACTGTACTGTTAATGGGGCAATTAGACTCAATCGAAAAAACAGCAGGTAGCCAACATTGATGGCACGAAGACAGGACCAGACTAGAAAAAGACAAAACGAACACCCTGTATTATACTCCAGAGCTGCACTCACTATTCTGCTTGAGGAGTCACTGTGTACATACATTACTTTTCCTGTACTGCTCCTGAGTTACATCCAGAGCTGCACTTACTATTCTGCTTGTTATTATTGGAAACAGTCAGCAAGCTTGCAGGAAGACAATTCATTCTTCCAACATTAGATAAAATAGGACAGTGCTTGGTGTAAGGGCACATTCACACCAGAGAATGCTAGTTTTGGTCACGTAAAAACACAGGATTTATACACAAGTGCGTGTGTTTTTATGCAGCATATTTACAAGCTCCATATGCTTAATACAGTCCGTAAATACATGCGAGGATAGGACATGCTGTGTTTATTTTTACGCGACCAAAATACACTGCGAATATACGCAAATGTGAATGAACCCATTTAAATTAATACGCTCTATTTGGGGGTATTACACACATAAAAAAAACAGGTACATACATACGTCGAGTATATATGTCGTGCGAATGGGCCCTAAAGATGACACTTTCCAGAAAATCGCACACGAAATTTGCAGGCAGCAGCGATGCGATATTTTTCACAAGAAAAAGCATCAATGACGCTTAAAAGTCGCCTGAACAGACCTGCGATTACGCTGCAATTTTCTTGCGATGTCGCTCTTACAAGTGTGAAGGAGCCTTGACACTTGCGAGAAAATCGTGCGAGATCTGTGCGTAGCGAGTCGCACAAATCTCTCACAGATATGAAACCCATTCTTTTGAATGGGTTCATTCACATTCGTGATGTTTTCCTGCATGGCACTTTGTTGCTATGCGATGCAGGAAACACATCGCAGCATATCCTATCTTTCGGCAATATCGGCCATTGTTTACAGGGGTAGGGGGGAGTCGGCGGCGGCAGCAGCGTCGGTCCCACTAACAATAAGAGAACTCCACGATCCTCTGCCTCTGTTTCCATGTGGAAACGCCTCACATCTAGAGGTTTCACATGGATTGCGAGGGCGATATTGGGCCGTGTAATATGCCTGTGCCGTGGCGTTATTCTCCAATCATATCAAAGACTGCACCCACAACTCTGTCTTCTTGGAATCTGTTACCTTTATTCCTGATTGACACTCATCTAGTTGCTCAGCCCAGCTCCTATAATGCACTGCACTCTGCTGGATTCTGGGAGGTTTCGTTCTTCTATATTGCACCAGTGCCTGGTATAAACAGTACATTTCCCACAATAGACTACAGGTGAGAATACCGTGTACAGACACTGAACAAGCAGGAGCAGCAGGGAGATGTGAGTCTGCAACATAAGAAACCATAAAATATATGAATGCAGCTCTGAATGTGAGCGGCGTGCAGCATGCAAACAGCTTCTTGTTTCTTCTGTACTTTTCACCAAAATCTTTTTTTTTTTGCTGTAGGTTTTTGGAAATGGGGCCGAGGGAAAGTAAAATCAAGCCAACCTCCACGTCTTCTACGAAACCAGATCATGGGAGTGCAGCAGTTACCAGAGGTCATAATATCCCAAAGAAGCCAGTGCCAGCAACCAATCCTGTCCCTGTGTGGCCGGCCAACAGTGTGCGCTGGCAGAGCCAATATGATGTCTACATCTGTCACAGCAGGGAGGAGGCCGATTGCTCTTATGCAATAGAAATGCTTTCGTACTTGGAGCAGCAGCCGGAGAAGTTGCGGTGCTTTCTTCCAATGAGGGACATGTTGGCGGGGAGTCCCATACCTTCAGAGATGTGCAGCGGCTTAGAAAACAGCCACTGCTGGGTGATGCTGTTGACCCCTCATTTCCTCTCAGACAACTGGTGTAAATATCAGATGCACCAGTTCCTTGCCCACGCACCTTACTCAAATGGGCGCCTAATCCCGATTGTGTTTGGACTGACCTTAGCACAGTGCCCGCCAGAAATTAAGCATATGTATGTCTTCAGGGGCGCACTCGGTGACAAGACTGTGCTCATTAAAGTCAAAGGAGCCATAGTGACATGTAAGTATAGAGTTTCAAATGCCTGCAGCCACCACTAGGGGGAGCTAACTGCATATATATATATATATATATATATATATATATATATATATATATATATATATATATGTGTGTGTGTATATAGATCTCATTGAACTAAGTAGTAAATCTGTGTTCAGAATTCAATAATCTGACTGCAGTAAACTCATAATTTTCCCTAGTGGTTGCAGTAGGTATATATTTGCATACATTAACCCCTTCCTGGTATCTGTACAGTAGATGATGAATAACAGTATATGGAGCAGGCTCTGTCACGAACGGTGTTGGTTGTCTTTTTAACCATTTAGATTCTGCTGTCAGTATACACAACGGCATTTAAATGGCCTAATACAGGGAGAGGGCTCCCTCTGTCCCCTGAATGTCCCCCACCATCATGACAAGATTGTGGAGTGCCATTCGGTTTACAATGGCTGCTTGGTGTGGATTCCTTTCTATTAAGATCTGCATGAGGCAGGTCTTAGTTGGAAGACATTAAGGCTGGGTTCACACAGGACAGAATTTCAGTGCAGAATGTCCACATCGCAATTCCGCCTGCAGCTCCTAATCCTGGGATTAGCCAGCAAAGTGGATGGGATTTTGCAAAAATCTCGTCCACGTGCTGCGGCCAAGCAGCATGGAAATGGACATACGGCGTGAAGAACAAAGACGCAGCATTTCAATTCTTTTTTCATTTCCGCAGCGCCTCTGTCCTCACCATGGGGACAGATGGCCGCAGCGAAATCTTGCAGTTTTTCGGTCCAGCCATTCAGCGAGATTTCCGTCCCGTGTGATCCCAGCCTTAATGTATAATATACTTTTGATATGGAAATAGACAATTACTAGTTAAGGTCCCCTGAGAAAATAAAAATAATATTAATAAGGTTTTTTTCAATTACTGAATTTAAAATATTAAAAGTTTCACCAGTCGCCTCAAAAAGGAAAAAAAAGTTTTAAAAATCTAAAACTTGGTTTTGCTGCATCACTTGAAATTCCATTTATTAAAATATTCATCCTGCAAGGTTTACACTGTCAGAAAGAAAATGTACAATGCCAGAATTGTGCTTTTTTAAGCACTTTTTATTCAATTTTTTTCTTGGAGACAAAGGAATTAGAGATGAACGAATATACTCGTTTCGAGTAATTACTCAATCGAGCACCGCGATTTTCGAGTACTTCCATACTCGGGTGAAAACATTCGGGGGGCGGGGGGAGGCGTGGCGGAGTGGGGGGTAGCAGCGGGGAACAGTGGGGAGCCCTCTCTCTCTCTCCCCCCACTCCCCGCTGCAACCCCCTACTCACCCACGGCGCCCCCCGAATCTTTTCGCCCGAGTACGGAAGTACTCGAAAATCGCGGCGATCGGGCGAAAAAGGGGCGTGGCCGAGTAGGTTCGATCATCTCTAAAAGGGATCAAAAAGGCACAACTCCAAAATGGTGCCGGCAGAAACTACAGCTTGTCCCAACCAAAACAAACCTTCACACCAGCCCATCGATTGAAAAATGAAAGTTAGGTTGGGTTCACACAAGGCGGATTTGCCGCGGAAATTCCGTCCGGAATTTCACTGTGGCCGCTAATCCCAGGATTGGCTAGCCATGTGGATGAGATTTGTCAAAAATCTTGTCCACACGGGATGGCCAATCCGTCGCGGCAAAGCTGGTGCTGCGGCACGGATTCCCCGGTTGCAGCATGTCTATTTTTTTTTCCCGTTGCAGCCGTGCTGCTCACTATGGGAGCGCCAGCCGCAACAGAAAAGCATGCAGCTAAGCCGCTCCAAAATCCACAGCAAAGTGCCGCGAGTTTTGAAGCTGCGCTTTCCCGGCGGTAATCTTGTGTTTTTTCACTGCAGCAAAACTGCAACATTTCGTCGGGATTCCACCCTGTGAGAACCCAGCCTTATGGGACTCAGAAGATGGTAACTGAAGGCAATTTTTTTTAAAGGTATTTTAATTTTTGTAAGTAGTACCACATACAAAAAAAATTATAGAAACTTGGTATTGCCGTAACCTTACTGATCCACAGAACGAAGATAGCGCCATTTTTTTACCACAGTATGAGCATTGTAAAAACAACCCTGCAAAAATGGCAATTGTGTGTTTTCCATCACACCCCACTTAAAACTTTTAAAGGTTTTCCAATACATTCATTATATGATGTTTTAAGGGGCCACCGAAAAATACAATTTCTCCCATAAAAACCAATTTCTCCCACAACCCTTATGGTTGTGTCACCTGGAAAATAAAAAAGTGATTTTTTAAAGGTGGGATGAAAACAAAAAAAGGCTGCAGCAGGAAAAGGGTAAATTTAGACTTGATAATAGGGGGACACTTTCTCTACAACCGGCCCTGGCCTAAAGCCATAATCTCAATGCTGTATGGCAACAGTACTAACCACTGAGCCACCATGCTGTATTGTACACATACATGCAAGCTGTAGAAGCTGAAAAGGGGAAATTTTTAATAAAAACCAATTGAAAATGTCTTATTTGTAAAAATACATGCAATGCAATAAAAAAAGGTGTTCAAATATGTCAATAGTCTTTAACCCACTGGCATAACTATAGGGGATGCAGTTGCACCCGGGCCCAGGAGCCTTAGGGGGCCCATAAGGTCTCTCTTCTCCATATAGGGAGCCCAGTACTATGAATAAAGCATTATAGTTGGGGGCCCTGTTGCAGGTTTTGCATTGGGGCCCAGAAGCTTCAAGTTATGCCTCTGTGTTAAGGGGTTAAGAGAAGTTGGGGGGCCCTATGATAAACTTTTGCACTCGAGCCCATGAGCCTTTAGCTACGCCTCTGCATTAACCATTATTTTTACTTCTTTCACAGATCTAAAAGAGATGATAGCTGTTACCAGTGACCAGATTCCTGCACATTCACAAAATAGCAGCATCCCTGAAAGTAGTCAGAGCACCAGCAAAACTGTAGGAAACAGCCAGGTGGAATCTTCAGTCACCCAGGAATCCACACATGACAGGTCCATGAGGAGCTCTGTGAGTCAAGAGACCACCAGTGACATGTCCTTAAGAAGACCAGTGACCCAGGAGACCACCAGTGACATGTCCGTAAGAATCCCAGCGACCCAGGAGACCACCAGTGACATGTCCTCAAGAAGCACAGTGACCCAAGAGACCACCAGAGATATGTCTGTAAGAATCCCGGCAACCCAGGAGACCACCAGTGACATATCCTCAAGAAGACCAGTGACCCAGGAGACCACTAGTGACATGTCTGTAAGAATCCCGGCAACCCAAGAGACCACCAGTGATATATCCTTAAGAAGACCAGTGACCCAGGAGACCACCAGTGACATGTCTGTAATAATCCCGGCAACACAGGAGACTACCAGTGACATATCCTTAAGAAGACCAGTGACCCAGGAGACCACCAGTGACATGTCCGTAAGAATCTCAGCAACCCAGGAATCCAGCAATAAAGTTTTATTTAAAAATGTAGTGCCACAGGAAACTTCCATTTACACATCATTAAAAAGCTCAGTAACACAAGTCATCAGTGGCATGTTCTCAAGAAGATCAATGACCCAGGAGACCACCAGTGACATGTCTTCAGGAAACTCAGTGACCCAGGAGACCACTAGTGACATGTCTTCAGGTAGCTCAGTGACCCAGGAGAACATCACTGGAGTTTCATTAGCAACCTCAGTGTCAGAGGAGACCACCAGTGGCACGTTCATCAGAAACTCTGTGATTAAACCGGAGGCCACCAGTGACATGTCCATGATCAGCTCTATAACTGGACTGAAGACCATGTCCATTTCAAGATCGATGACCACCAGTGATATGTCCATGAGCAGCTCTGTGACCCAACAGGAGACTGACGGTAATATGTCTAAGAGCAGACTGGAGACCCCCTATTCTCTGCAGGACAAATACAATGATCTTTCTTTGTCACCACCACTTATCAATACTAAAGATGTCTGTACAGATTGTAAATGCATCATGACAGCGGCCAAGGACTCATTTAGTCAGGGGAATCAAGTAGACACTAATGATTCAGGTGTTTGGTCAATGACTAAAGACCTTCTTACAGACTGCAGTGACTTGTAGAACAGAAGGACTCCCATCCACAGGCAGTGAGCATTGACTCTCATGCACTTCATAATGACACTATACAAGTGTCTCAGGCCAGAACTCTGCTACATGTCCCTAAGAACATCAGTGGATTCCAGATCATTGAATATCAACTAAATGATATAGCCTTGTGTTGTGAGGGACCAGACAGTATTAAAGGATGGGGTCACCTTAAAGCTGTGCTCACCGGTTGTGGACCCCATGCGACCAAAATCGCAATGTTATGCAAGTTGATATCGTTTTCAAACTAAGTGCAGCTAAAAGTAGTTAGAGTGTTAATGACCGCACGATATTGAGCTAATAATCACCGTATTGTGAGGCTAAATGTGTAAATGCAGCCAAAATATGAATTTTTATAAAGTGCTAAATAACCTAAAAAGATCTGCAACTTTGGCTTTGCCCCCTGTTACCTAATGACAGTTAGGGGGTTCTTGACCACATAGTTCCAGAATACCGTGCAGCTGCTGACTGTATTGGCATTTCTAGTGCAGAATCTTCTTCAGGTCAAAGATGAAAGTCTAAAGAAAGTAAATGACAAACTTATGAATTTTTTGGTTAATTATCGTTTTATAAAAAGCCATTTTTAAAGGGACCACTTCCTTTAAAAATAACCTATCACCATCTTTCACAGCCCTCTTTAAGAGCAGCACAAGATAGTGACAGTCACACTGATATATCTGCCCTATGTATCTTTGCAGTAGTTTGGGGGAAACTCGTTTGCCTATTACTAGCTGCAGCTTATGAATATTCTGGACTACCTTCTGTTTCCAGCTACTACTTATAAAATGCAAGTTTCTCCCAAACTACTGCACAGATACATGCAGCAGAAATATTACTGTAATCAACAAGCATGTCACTAGCTAATGCTGCTCTCAGAGAAGTCTGTGATAGGATTAATTTAGTAATGATTATTCTGTACACTACATTTTGGAGGTGCTGTTGGATTGCTAAAAGTAACCAATTATCACTATTTACACAAGACATAGGTCCATCCACAGAGCTGGGGAATTTTTATAATTTTTAGTCTAATAACTGAGGTAGAACAGAAGGGAGTGGAAGGGTATACCCCCAGACCGCCCAAGCGTTATAAACAGGCACTATACAAACTATAAAGATAACAAATTATTTGGAGCCTTAGCATTGTGCAAAAGCCTGCAATAACGGGCAAAGCAATTAGCAGAAAGGGGCAGAACCCACCCAGCCCTTCGGAACCACCCCAGGGTTATCAACAATATATCCAAGGAGCTTGTAGAAGGCCCCAGGAGAAAGCAAACCCAGAATGAAAAGGAAGAAAAGGGTAGGAAGAAGAGGGGGATGAGGATAAAAAGATGGGGGGGGGGGGGGGGCAGTAGGGTGAGAAGGAGTTTATGGTGTGAGCTCATGCAGGGTCTCCAATCAATATAGTCTGCTGAGAGCTGAAATTACATCCAGTAGGACCAATAAATGTCATCAATGGAGAATCTTTATCCGCTGTGGACACTTGACATTTGTAAAGCCAGTGGCCAATTACAAGAGAAATAGGATTCATAAAATGACATGAAGAATATATGTTACATGTGTCCTTTATAGGAAAGTATCAGAACTTCCAGCCCCAACAAATTGAATGGGCGGACTACAATATCCAAAGAGGCTATGAAAATGGGGGTTATTTAGCTTAGAAAAAAAGACGGCTGAGGGGCGATATAATAACTATGTATAAATATATCAAGGGACAATACAAGGATCTCTCCCATCATCTGTTTATACCCAGGACTGTGACTGTAACAAGGGGTCATCCTCTGTGTCTAGAGAAGAGAAGGTTTCTACACCGACATAGAAGGGGGTTATTTACTGTAAGAGCAGTGAGACTATGGAACTCTCTTCATGAGAACGTGGTGATGGCAAACTCATTAAAAGAGTTTAAGAGGGGCCTGGAAGCCATTCTGGAGTGTAATATAATTACTTCAGAAGGGTCGGTGATTCAGAGATTATTCTGATTGTCAGAAATGGGGAAAATTGGCTTCTACATCATTGTTTTTTTTTGCCTTACTCTGGATCAACATTGGTGGGGTAGTAGGCTGAACTGGATGGACATATGTATTTTTTTGGCCCAACATATTATGTTACTATGCTAACAGTTTACACTGTTGTTGAAGGGGTTGTCCCATCCATGGGATAGGGGATAACTATCTGATTGGTGCAAATCTGACAGCTGGAACCCTCACTGACCAAGAGAACGAGGATCCCAAAGGTCACTGAATGAATTAAAGGAAATAAACCAAAATCAGCTTTTATCCCCTATGCATGTCACCCTCCCATCCTCACTATGGCTCCCAGCAACCCCCACAGTGAGGAGTAGATCGAATAGAGCAGCGGCTGCAAAGCTCCATTCATCTTCTATTGGACTGCCAAAGATAGCCAAGCGCTTGTACCCAGCTATTTCCATCAGCCTCATTGAAGTGAATAGAGCTGTGTGGCACATGTGCAATCTCTGCTCCATTCAATCTTTACACCACTGTGGGTGGGTGCAGAGAGCCCACAGTGATGAGAAGAGGTAAGCCCGGGACTCCATTCTAGGGATTGATGGGGGTCTCAGCGGTGAGATCCACATGATCAGACTTTTATCACCTATCCTATGACACAGCCTGGCGGTGATGCATGCACACTACTGCTGCATTCATTTTAATGGCACTGCTGGAGATAGCCGAGTTCAAGCACTTAAAAGTCTGAACTCCAGGCGGATCCATCACTTGTTCCTGAAGAGTTCATCTCACAGGAGATCAGACGGTAACGGTGTTTGAGCTTTACGTTGTACAGCCATTAGCTTAGTCACATGGGACTGGGCTGGCCCGTTAAGGTTGTCTTCCATCTGTAGATATTTCATTACTATACTGACAAGCCTGTAATAAAGCTGCTATGTACAGCATGTATCAATCTTGTTACATTGTGTCCAGGATATTACTAGTGCTGCGTATTACTGTGAGATGACAAGTACCGAGGGGTCCTCTAAGGCCGCATTCAGACGTCCGTGTGTGAACTGTGCCCAAGATTGTTGGATACAACTTGCATCAGACAGCACACGGGCCCACATCCATCTGCCGTCCGATACCAGCGGCCAGTGGACATTTCATGTTCGAGTCGTGTCCGTAATCCGCACCAGAATAGGACATGCCGTGATTTGTTTACACCATTGGTGCGTGTGAAAACTTGCACATGTGAATAGCCTTATAGGTGATAATGGGTGTACTGTATTTCACGGGAAATTCACCCATGGTGGCTTTACACTGGACAACCACAAAATGTAATTGACAGTTCTGTGTAAACAACCGGGAGACGAGCAACAATTTGTTCACTAGTTACTAGCTGGTTTGTTTCAGCTCACCTAAAAATAGTTGCTGGTTGATTACCTCCTTTACTTTCTATGACGGACAGTTATCACGGAGGTTCAGTGATGGTATGGAGGGGGATCGGGGTCGTTCCTGCTCCATACAATATGAGGGTGACGGCTGTTTCTTACAGCCGAAATCCGTCCGCAACAGCTCCGATCAGCAGCGTGGCTGATCAGAGATGTTTACACTTCTGACAGCATCATTCAAATGCCAGCTCGATCGCGGGTTGCCGTGAGGTAGATTTTTTTTCCAGTTTCTCTCTTCCAAAAACAAAGCAGAGAGACAGAAACCCTGAACTGCGCCCTAACGCAGCCTAAGCGCTAATTCACATGGGAGTTATTTTGACGCTAAGTAGGTGCATCCAAAAATTGCGACCAAAAGAATCAATGGTTTCCTATAGATTCTTTCAGACGCACAATTTTTTGACACGCCCAAGCTTGGACCGCACATAAGCTCGTTATTTCAACGCCCAAAATTTCTTGTGCGTAAAAAGATAGGTGTTGTTCTATCTTTGGACTGCAAAGCACTGGAGGCTGTATAGACTCCTATGGGAGTCTATGGGAGCCATCTGGGAAAGGGAGGTGGAGGGAGTTGAGCAGCGGCGAGCACTGCTAAACAATGACAGGTGCCTCTAGTGAGGCATTTAAAAGTGATTAAAGTAGTTCTGCTGACTGAGGGATTTTAGGGCTGCGGCGTTATTTCACTGCAGCCAGCCATTGAATGGACAGAATAATAGTGAATAATATCCACAACTTGGTCGCAGCTTTGCTTTGTTCATGTGATTTTATGCTGGTTTTTTAGCGCGGCTAACTGAGCATCAAAATTACGCCCGTGTGAAAGAGGCCTAACTCTGCTGAATGATAAATCTGGTGCATCTTTAGACTTTTTAGTATAACTTTATATTACCTGTTACTTGGCTTAGCTTACATCAAAAATTATGTCACAATTTTGCCCACAATGGGGCAGATTTCCTATTAGAAATACACCAGTTTTTGGCACAGCTTGCACCAGAAAACTGTCTTACATGGTTTGCACCACATTATTCATGTGTTTTTAGAACACTTCAACTTATCCAACAAAGAGGTTGTTGCCTAGATGCGTCTTTGTGCACCAAAAATTGCCGCACTTTTTTGCAGAAATTAAGCCGACTAATATGTGTTACTAAGTTAGATTAGATAGTCTAAAAATGATATTTAATCTTCAGCAAAATTACTGAAAAACTGCCGCATGTTATTACTGTCTATTTAACACGGAAGATAATTGTTCAGATTATCACTGGATCACAGGAACCTGAATGATAATCATTTCTTGCACTCCCAGTGGAGGGCAAGAAAGGGGCAGTAAATGATGCCATTGTGGCGCTGTGACCAGTTGTCTCCTGTTATGTGGCTTCTGCCATCTCTTCATGCTGAAAGAGGCTCTGCAAGTAAGAAAGGTTGGGAACCTCCGCTCTACATAATTGCGGCCACCTCTGCCGGCAGCTGATCTGCTGCGTCTGAACCTGCCGCTGCCCGATGTCATCAGTCTGCCCCGCTGATAATACAACGCTGCAGGCCACTAGACTCCTGCAGGGTGAAGCAAGGAGCAGCGCTAAAAGCGACCGGACCGCAACATATTTCTATACCTATTGAGACTAATTCATATCTCTATCAGCCGGTACGTGTCGGGAGAAAGTAGCTGTTCTCCGCTCTGGTAACACATGGGGACAGTAGAGGGCTCATTTCTTCCAAGCTTCCACTTCTGATACGTGCATAACTCCCAGTGATAGATATCTTCCTTAAGGCTGGGTTCAAACAGGGCGGACTTGCCACAGAAATTCCGTCCGCAATTTCGCCACGGCAAATCCGCCTGCGGCCGCTAATCCTGGGGTAAGCGGATTTCCCCGTTCGCAGCATGTCAATTTTTTTTCTTCTTCTGCTGCGGCCGCGCTGTGGGCGCCGGCCGCAGCGGGAGAGCAAGCGGCCAGGCCGCTTCAAAACCCGCGGCTAAGTGCCGCGGGTTTTGAAGCAGCACTTTTCCCGGCGGAAATCTCGTGGTTTTTCACTGCGGTCAAACCGCGAGATTTCTGCCGGGAATCCGGCATGTGAGAACCCAGCCTTACAGTTCTACATATCATTGACTAGAGGTATAAATGGGAGGTTCTTGGTGCACATTTCATTCAAATTGTGCGAGCCCATCTGCCCCGTCACGACATCCTCATTCAGATGGGTCCCTATACTTGAACTACACGTGTATAAGAGGAGATAGATGTAGCATGCGTCACTTTTACTTGTGGCTCGTGTCACCATCTGGCAGAGCACAGAATCACATTGTCAGCTATAAAGCATCTACAGAACAGTTACGACACAGGCCGCATTATATCTATACATCTCTATGTGGATTAAGCCTACATTATATCCATTATTCCAGTAGGAACCTTGATATAGCCAGCATCATACAATAACCTCTATAGATGGATCATACAAGTAATAGTGCTGTGAGCGACCATACAGGCAAACGTAACATCACACTGCAAGCATTAAAGGGGTTTCACAGAAAAGAAAAAGCTGCTAAATAACCCATCACTAGATCGGCTCTAACCTCTTCTATTATCCTCATCATACAAACACTGTGCGCACCCTACAGGCAGATCCAGGGATCAGCACTCAGGGACTACGGGGTAACAGTGAGGCTAGTAGAAGAAGGTCGGAGCACATGTAGTGCTATAGAACTATAAATGCTACTCACATATAACCAGAGAATTCCTATAAAGCCAACCAACTACACTGGAGGTCTGTTGTTCTACAAGTGCAGTGTTAGTGTAGGGGCCCATCGGAATAAGGGGCCCCGGAGGGCAGATGGCAGGAGAAGTGCTATCTACAAAGTGGGCTCTGTTATTTAGAGACACTACTGAGCGCAATTGGAATGCTTCAGCCATTGCAGCGTATCCTGTATTCTGCTTCTTCTGTATGGTCAGTCACATCAGGTCAAACATTATATCGGTATTATTGCATCTTGTCACCACCATGAAGTAGGGGTGGAGACAAGATTGTGGCTGTTTGACAGGCCGGTGACGTCCTCTCGTCCTGATTGGCTGCAGGGCTGGCTCTCCTTCATTGGCCTCACAGGTCCTGGCAATGAGGTCTCCTGTAGTGAGTGTTCCGATGCCATCTCCCCTGCTGCTCTGAGCGTTGCCGGCGATGCCCTGAAGCACCGCTGCTGTCACGGTGGGCGGCCATCTCTACTTACCATGTCCCTTTTGTGGCCCCGCTCTCAGTGTCCCCTGGGTCTCTACTGTGGCATCTGGCGTCCCCTTTACTGGACGCATTTTAAGTGTCCCTGCCGGCTGTAGTCTGAAAGCTCGTGGCCCGCTTTTGCCCATCCAGCTCCTCATGCTGTGGGGGAGAAGGCAGCTGACAGACACGGTGCTCTGCAGATGGGAGGCTGGGAGCGGCGGCAGAGACGCCGCAGGACACCGGTGAATGTATTAGTGCCGCACACAGTGTTCTGACACCCCAGGAGGAAGAGCGCGGCAAGACTGGGTGGGGTGGCTGAGGCAGCAACAGACAGTGAGGGGGCAATTGACGGCCGACATGCAGTTTGCAGCTGCCAGTGGCTGCAAAAAGCTGGGAGGACGGACCACTCACGGAGCGCAGGGGCAGCTGTAGCGTCAGTAGTGATTTTTCCCTGGGCTGGAGGGGTTAGTTTACCACTTAGCCTTACATTTATAGCAGTAAATGCTTCTACATTTACAGCATAATGTAAGCCTAACTGCTAAACTAATTCCGTACCCTAAACCCTCCAGCCCAGGAAAAAATCACTACCAACACTGCAGCTAGGACCTTACTGCATTCACCCAATCAGGAGCTAGGGGTGTGACAGGGGCGTTCCTGCATGCAAGCCCTGTCAACCCCCTAGCTTCCTGGTGGTGACAAGATACAATAATACCCATTATATCTACCTCTCTGTAGGTTCCCTGTCCTCGCTCCCCAGCTTCATAGTCTCCAGATAGTAAAGATCATGGCATTTAACCTGAAGACCAATCAACACATTAACTCTTCTCTTACTTTGAGCTATGTTATCTTACCTTATTAAACTATACTTTATGGCCGATTTACACATAACGATTGTCGCTAGAAATTTGTTCAAACGAACGAAAGTGAATGATAATCGTTATGTCTGAACGCCAAGCCATTGTGCACTTTTCTTTGTCGCTCAGCTTCAGCCTGTATAAAAATCATCGCTAGTTCGCTCACTCCTCGTTATGTCTAAGCACTCGCCGCTCATAGAAATGTGAAACGCTGAGCGAGAAGTGAGCGATTCTCAGTGATGATCTGCCTGTCTAAATATTCTGCATGTATCATACAAAAGCAAGTTAAGCAGCAGCACTCCAAGTAACCCAGCTGCATACGCTGGGAGGAACACGCTAACCGGGCTCAAAAATGCACGGTCACAGCAGGATGTGGACCCTTCATCCAAATAACAGCAAAACAGAGCCTTTACAGTGTTGGAGCAGCAAAGGGGGTGCAGGTACAGAACTTCTCAGAGAGTAGTTTCCTTAATCAAGACATCCTTCTTGATTTTCTTCCATAAAAGACAATGTTTCGACTGTTGGTGGTCTTTGTCAAGTCAATGACACATACAAAACACACACATCTTAAATAACAATAGTGCGCTGAAACCCTCACCATTCATCATCAACCTTAAAACACACCCTCTCACTGCCCAATCTCACACGGGCACCGGAATTGTTAGCAGCTGAGAGCACTGATTATACCTGAGCAACATCGCTTGGTCACTACATGTGCGCCATTCCCCTCTCACAAGATCATTGGATTGTGTCCTCCGTAACACTGTGCTGAGCAACAGGATGTGGACAAGCAGGCAGGGGAGCACACACCAAAGACTCCGGGGACTGCAGTATTAGCCATAGCACTCAGTCCACATGCACCTGACGTCACAGTGTAGGACCAAGATGGTGGCCTCAATACTGTTACCAAGGAGTAGGCCACAAACAAGTTCACAGTGTGCCAGAGAGTCTTCCTGGCACAGCTCAGGACCCTCAGCTCTAGAGGAGGTTCTTCTGCGTCCAGACTTTGCGGGCCACATAAAACGACATGGCAGGCAGCATTCAGCTTGCGGACCTTGAGTTTGACACGTGCTCTACAGCATAGACATGTTCTGTATCTTTCATGGTGATACTGGTGTGAGAGAGAACATAGTGTTCCCCACTTCACCTTCTAACCTTCTTGACACACACAAAAGAATAGGACAATCAGAAGACTACAAGGCCTGAAGAAGAACGCTGCGCTTGACCTTCACTCATGGCTGATTAATGATTGTTTTAGAAATGTACTCTGCTTAGCCAATAGTAGTTTTTTATTTGATCTTCTATACATATACTTAACAATGTAAGCCTTAACTAAGCTCAGGAATATCAACCAATAGGTGACTAGAGAGGAGTCTTTCCCTGACGTCACTGCACATGCTAAGTATTAGGCTGGGTTCTCACAGGGCGGATTCTCGGCGGAAATCTCGTGGTTTGGCCGCAGCAAAAAAAACGTAAGATTTCCGCCGGGAGAACCGGCGCTGCAAAACCTGTGGCGGCTTTGAAGCGGCCTGGCTGCTCGCTCTTCCGCTGCGGCCGGCGCTCCCATAGAGGAGAGCGCGGCCGCAGTGGAAAAAAAAAAAGAACATGCTGTGGTCGGCAAATTCGCGCCGCAGCAGCGGCTTCTGCCGACTTAGCCGCAGCGGATTTGCCGTCCCGTGTGGACGAGATTTCTGAGAAATCTCGTCCACATGGCTGGCTAATCCCAGGACTAGCGGCCGCATGCGGATTTGCCGCGGCGAAATTCCGCACGAAATTTCCGTGGCAAATCCGCCCCGTGTGAACCCAGCCTTAGTAACCAATTATAGAGAACTGCAACAAGTTCTACATATGTATGCCACGTGTTCTCTAGCCTTGTTTTCAATGTATGTGTCTAAAAGGACTATAAATATTTTGGCTTGTTAACAGATAAATAGAATCATTCCCGATTTACACAAACGCTGTGTGACCTGTGATTCTCCGAGCAGCTCGTACTTGAGGCCTAATGTCCACGGGCGGATTTTAATTTGGGAGATCCAAAGATCTAGAAGCCCATAGGGATGTGTTAGCAACCGCAGGGTAAATTAATGCTTGAGAATGTGATTTTTTTCCCCCAGCGTGTGGATCGCACATGCGGGAAGAAATTGCAGCACGCTCCATTTGATCCTGCGGGCCGGCTACCACTGAAGTCAATGGAAGCCGCCATATCCGCGGCACAGCCACAGCTGTCATTGTGGCTGTGCCTCGGATCTGTGGGAGAGCATCTCTACATGCTGGGACTCTACAGTCCCCTATATCCCCCGTATACAGTAGGGAGGTGTGACCGCAGTTACACTTGGGCTCAGGCAAGAGCATTTAACCTGCATAATACTAGTGTTTGTGAGTGTGTAGTATGCAGAGCTAGAACCCATTGACTTACAATGGGCCATTAAGACCTGTGTGTATTACGCACGTTAAAAAACCCCGCAGATAGTCCTATTTAGGCGCGTAATACATTAAATTATCAGTCTGATGCATAAACTATGCAGTAAATGCGTATCTGCTGCACACTGCGTATTACAATGTGCACCACGCTGGTTTGGGTGAGCCCTTGACGCAGGTTCGCATGGCGCAGATTTGCCGCAACATGCTGCGAAAAAATCTGTGCCAAATCCATGTGGAAATTGACAGAATGTGCATTCCAGCACCATTCACGTTGCAGAAGCTGCCTTCTCTCTCCGAGGGGTGAGTTCTGCGACGTCAGTGTATTTCACTAGAGATCTACTAGGTGGCGCTGTCACAAGATTCTTTCCTGTCACTTCTAACACACTGCAGTAGATAGCGCTGTGCTCCATCGCTATTGCGCATGTCTCCGATCACAATGGCTGAGCGCGGGGAAAAGAGGAAGCGGGAAAGTGAAGCTGAGAATGGCGGCGCCGGGGATTCTGAGACCCCAGCGGGTGCAGAACATCCCCTCGCCGGGTTCAAGCTCCAGAGCATCCTGAGAGAGTCAGCAAGGGACAAGACGATCTTCCTGCACGGACAGGTACCTGGGGAAGGGAAAGGAGGTTACACCTGGTGAGGGGAAGTGCTGGCTGTACCACTACTGTAGGGGGCGGGGATGCGAGGACTGTACCATTCTCACCTATGGGGGTGTAAAATGCAAAGCAATACATTATTGACCGATTTTGGGGGGATATTCTAGGCTTTTCTGGTGTTTTCTGTAGTAATGAGCACTGAGGTGTCATCTGTGCAGTCTGTCTGAGGTAGTCATTGCTCAAAGGGGTGATGAAGTACCTTAGAAAGCACCTGTAGTGTGATCATCCCTCCCTTTCTGTGTGAGTTCATACAAGCTATTGTTCCCTGTTATCTGCTATTTCAGGAGGGGAGAGGTAGACTAGATTTATATGGCTCGTTTATGCGGGACAATTATTGCTCAAAACTCATTCAAGCGAACAAATTTTGAGCGATTATCGTTACGTGTAAATGCAAATTGCTCGCTATTCATTCGCAGTTCGTTATCACTGCCTCACTGTCAGCAGTAAAGCCATCGCTGAATCGGGGCTTGTCGTTCCGTGTAAACGCTCCCCACTCAGTGTTTCACGTAGGAGGCGAAGCGCTGAGCGAGAAGCCCGCGATCCAGCGGCGTGTTCTGCCTGTGTAAACACTGTATGAGCACTAATGACCTTAGCGGTGACCTCGGCGCTCGTGCAGTCGTTTACCCGACTTTCATCCTGTGTAAAAGGGCCATAGGGCCGGGCTCACACGAGCGTTAAGTCTACTGCGTATTACGCGTGCGTTGCCTGTGTGACACGCGGTACTTTGCGTTGAGTGAAATCGCCTTACGCTGTTCTGCTCACATTTGTGTGTAAGTATTGCATAATACGAGAGTGCAGCATGTTCTATTTTCCCACATATTACACGCAAGAGAGCCCTTTGTTCTCTTCTGGTCGCATAATCGGCGGCGCCCATACACAATTACTGTATGGGCGGTATTTATGTTCGCCGTTGCCAAGTGACAGAGCAGGAAATTTTTAAAGAAAAAAAAAAAACAAAGACTGCGCATAACAGTGTGAGATATATAATCCGCAGCGATAGGCCGCCTCACCGCCGGCTCCATGGCGGTAGAACCCTGCGTTACTCGCACAGCGTTTTGTGCGTACGGCCGTGTGAGCCCGACCTTAGGGTGGGTTCACATTGGACAAATACCGTCTGAATAGCGGCTAAAGCGTGCGAGCGACTGCTGTTTGTGCGCTTTTACACGGCGCGCCTGCTGTTTGTGCGCTTTTACACGGCGCGCCTGCTGTTTGTGCGCTTTTACACGGCGCGCCTGCTGTTTGTGCGCTTTTACACGGAGTGGTTGCTGTTCGCTTGTTCAGTTTCACAAACCAATCATTGAAAGCGTTTATACGGGCTGAAATATTATCAACTGGTTGGAGTGTCTTTACACGGCGCGTGCCAGGTCAGTCCGAGAAACCCGGCCCCGATATCACACGTGTAAATCCGCAATACTTAAAGGGGTTGTCCCGCGGCAGCAAGTGGGTCTATACACTTCTGTATGGCCATAATAATGCACTTTGTAATGTACATTGTGCATTAATTATGAGCCATACAGAAGTTATAAAAAGTTTTTCACTTACCTGCTCCGTTGCTGGCGTCCTCGTTCCCATGGAGCCGACTAATTTTCGCCCTCCGATGGCCAAATTAGCCGCGCTTGCGCAGTCCGGGTCTTCTGCAGTCTTCTATGGAGCCGCTCGTGCAGAATGCCGCCTCCGTGTAGCTCCGCCCCGTCACGTGCCGATTCCAGCCAATCAGGAGGCTGGAATCGGCAATGGACCGCACAGAAGCCCTGCGGTCCACGGAGACAGAGGATCCCGGCGGCCATCTTCAGCAGGTAAGTATGAAGACGCCGGACCGCCGGGATTCAGGTAAGCGCTGTGCGGGTTGTTTTTTTAACCCCTGCATCGGGGTTGTCTCGCGCCGAACGGGGGGGGGGGGGGGTTAAAAAAAAACAAAAAAAAAACGGTTCGGCGCGGGACAACCCCTTTAAGGCAAATGTGACATGTTTTGTGAGAACGCCGCATCCCATCCTCGCTTGTGCGAGTGAAAATAGAGAACCACTCGCATGAAATCTGCATTTCACAGCTGATATCACCCGGCCATGTAGGGAGCCTTAGGCGTCATTCACATTGCACTGTTATATCCATGCCTGGTTCCATCCCTGCCATCCCACTTCTATGCGGAAAACTGCATAGCGATGGGAAGCGGGACGGAACCACGCAGATCAGTACTGTGCGGGACGGAGAAGTACCTTCAGTGGTTGCCAGTAAATGCCATCTTGTATTGATTTCCCCAGGTAAGCGGTGACGGGAAGAGCACTGAGGATGCGGTCGTCATTCTGGAGAGGGCGCCCTTTCAGGCGGAGACGGTCACTCGCCTCCTTGGCAATAATCCTGAGCTGAAGCTTCAGTTAAAGAATGATATCTACAGTGTTTACCATCTGAATCCACCGCCGGAGCTGAACGGTGAGGCGGGGGGCCACAAGTGCAGTGGGCACGGGGGGAGCTTATAGTCCTGATGCACAGTCTGTAGAAGGGTCCCTTGTCATGGTAAAGTATCTACTTGCTGTCAGTGAATGTAGACATTGTTTCCACCTAGAGACTACACACTGCGTATCACAGCTGAAGGTTCGGTCCACTGTCGTCTCTGTAAGCTAAACACAACAGGGCAGATCTCTGTCTTAACCCTTTAAAGACCGTCGATACGCCTTCTGACGGCCTGTATCAGTGGTCTATGTATGAAGAGAAATCACGCGATGATCTCCCTCCATACATTGCGAGCACCAGCTGTTTCTTACAGCCGACACCCAGCGGCAACAGCTCTGATTAGCCACGTGGCTGTTTGGAGCTGTTAACCCTTTAAATGCTGCCGTCAATTCTGACAGCAGCATTTAAATCCCTGAATGATGTTTGGGGGTCCTGTATGGCCCCCCACAATAAAATTGCAGGGAGCCATGTGGGTGTCATGGCAGCCGGGGGCCTTCTGAAAGGCCTCAGGGTTGTCATGGCAGAATACTTGTGGGGTGACTTGATAGAAGGCCTGCCCGATAGCAGTATAATGTAATGCTATGCCATTACATCATACTGGAGGAGTTAAAAAAAAATGACACGTAATTTTCCTGTAGTTTCTGTTCTGGCTGTGGAACTGTACATTTTCAGTTAAATCGTGTGCGGTTCTTGGTTGTACACCAAAAACGGGCACAATTGTAGCGTGTGAATACACCCTTGGGGTACTTTCATATGTAGCAGGTTTTAGTGCAAAATCGCACCCAGCTCCTTGTCAAAATCTGCACCATTTGATGTGGCTTTTGACAGGGATCCGCAGTTGATTTCACCCTTTCAGTTGAAGAGGTGAAGTCTACTGCGGATCTATGTCAAAATCCGCATCAATGGTGCAGATTTTCCAAATGTATACATTCTGCTGCATGTGAATGTACGCTTTGGGCGCTATTAAATGATCACTAGCGGCAGCCTCCAGCGCTCAGGTTCTCCCAACAATTGCCAGGCTGCACGTGCGTGGAATAGCGCTAATTGCCAGGCTGCACCTGCAAGCACAGCTGTTGAGAAACTACAAGCCCTTGTATAATAGAAGCCTTAGGCCTCATGTCCATGGGCTTAAAATCCGCAGCGTTTCTCCCGCACGCGGATCCGCGCGCCCATAGGGATGCATTGGACACTCGCAGGTAGTTAAATACCTGCGGATGTCATTTTATCCGTCAGGCGCGGATCCGCGTGCGGGAAAAAAATGGACATGCTCCATTTTCGTGCGGGTCTCCCACGGGGACGGCTTCCGCAGTCTTCTATGGAAGCCGTCCGGATCCGCGGGAGACCAGTACCAGAATTAAACTCACCTGCTCCGGACGATGCGGTTCTTCCCTTCTTCGCGGCCGAAACTTCTTTCTTCGGCCCGGCGCATGTGCCCGAGCACATCCGCCGGGCCGAAGAAAGAAGATCTGTCCACGAAGGAAGGAACATCCGCATCGTCCGGAGCAGGTGAGTTTATTCTGATTTTTAGGCCTCATGTCCGCCGGGCAGGAGGGACCCGCTACGGATTCTACATGAAGAATCTGTGGCGGGCCAGATTTTCCCCGTGGACATAAGGCCTTAAAAAGTTTCTGAACTTTAAATTATATGGAGATTGAACACTAGGTGGCGCCATTACATCACTTGACTGCAGCATAAACTAAACACCAGAATGGGTGACTGTCATCTGAGAAGTTGGACCAGAATAGGACATTCTGCAGTTTTTTTTTTTAATGTTTTTTGACAATTGGGGTGCAGTCAAAATTCAGACACGGCTCAATGTTATTGGGTCCATGTTTTGTGTTCTTTGCATTGTATGGCGGTCACATGTCCATTCTGTGCTGAGGGTTGGGTACACGTGTAGTATGTGATATTAACAAGTTGCATAATTCTGCTCCTGCCCAGAAATGAAAACCACAATCATCCGACCGGCAACTGAGAAACACATCAAGAAATATGTGCGCCAGGAGCTCTACCTTATCCAGGAAACTGGTGAGGATTATAAGAACATCACTCTTCCATTCATTGAGTCCGGGAGCTTCAGCATTAAGGTAACGGCTCCTGTATTCAGATCAGTTCTGAAAATTCATCTAAAATACATTCCCCACCAAATACTGTTCTATGTAAAAGCTGTCAGGATGGCCATATTGGTAGCCTGCCCGGACTGAGAAATAGCTGAACAGTTTTTAGCCAGTTTGACAAGTGAGGGTGATTTACTAGGTATCAGCATCTGTCATTATGGAAATAGGTTTATTGAGCTATTCGTGCAGACTACAAGGCATGCTTCATCTCAGAGAAGATGAATGGGGGCGCTGTTGCATTAGTATTTATGGAAAAAAGTTGTTCTGCCTGTGGTGGAAAGTGGTATTAAGTTATTGTAGAGATCCCTTGCAGAGTTGGGCATGAGCCGATGGGCAGGAGTAGTTATGTTGATGACACTAAGCCGTTGGCAGCTTTTGTCACCATTGTTACATGAATAATAGGCCTTTTTGCTTCCGTCTTCTGTGAGTACAGTTAAACTGAAGACTTTAAGGGGTTTTCCAGTTGAAGGAGATACGGTATTTTATAATGAATACACTATTATACAGTCTACAGTTATACAGGAAGCTTCATTGTTTAGTTCCAGAGGCAGAAAACCATATCATTCTAACCCGGTTCTCACAGATGAGGGATTGTTACATTTGTATCTATCTAGATAATGCTTTGAGCTCAGCTGCTCAGACTTCTTAAGTCACTTCTGCACTGGAATCTCTGTTTTGGAAGTTCTATTCTGGTTTTTGCATGAGAAAATCGCAAGCAACGATCTTTTTGCCAGATATAACGATGCTCAATAATTGTACGAGAAAAATATGCGATTTTTGCCACGAAATTCTTCTGGCAATATCGTGATTGCCTGTGTGAAAGTTGCCTAAGTTTGCATTTACTCACAGCATGTAGATATTTTGAAAGTGGAACGTGAACTTTAGAAAGGTGCAGAACTTACCTGATGACTCTTTCTTATTCTGATACAGTGGGTCTATAATATCCTGGAGAAGAAAGCGGAGGAGGATCGCATTGTCCATGAGAACCCAGATCCAGCGATCGGCTTCATACTTTTACCTGACTTCAAGTGGAATCAGAAACAGGTTTGTGGGTTCCTGAGAATGAGTTTTGCAGCCATATTACTGGGGCTTTTCAGATTTGGGATGTCTTTTTAATGAGGACCTGTCATGGGAGAGAATTGGTGTAGTTCCCTGCACCCACGGCCCCACTGTCTATCACTGTAGTTTTATTTTTTGATGTTTTCGTTTCTTGCTCTTGCAGGTTGTTCACCACTGTGTCAAAGTGGGCAGTCCCCTTAACTCACTCTCAACGAGTGATGCAAACTTGATTGAGAATGTAATGTCACCCACTCAAGAGTTAAAGGTTTGGGATCTCTCACTAGGTGCATTGAGCTAGTTGGGAGCCAGAGCCATAAAGAGCCTGTCTGGGCGAAGGGAGGGGAGTATGGAAAAAATAGGTATACAGTTATAGGGCCGCAGCTACAGCACATTACAGGGAGCCCCACTGATTATGTCCTCTTTAACCCTTTCCAGTCCAATTTGTATCCTGGTTTTCCTAGGGGGCTTACTCTTTTTCTGCCGTTATACAACAGCACTATATCCTGGCTAAAGCCAGTACTGCATTAGGGGACACGTTGGATAGGCTCCGACAACAGAGAGGCTGGCAATATACAGTAAGAGAACCCTGACAGATGTCTTTCAACATTGGAGCTGTACAGCCTTAAAGGGGTTGTCCCGCGAAAGCAAGTGGGGTTATACACTTCTGTATGGCCATATTAATGCACTTTGTAATGTACATTGTGCATTAATTATGAGCCATACAGAAGTTATTCACTTACCTGTTCCGTTGCTAGCGTCCCCGTCTCCATGGTGCCGTCTAATTTTCAGCGTCTAATCGCCGGATTAGACGCGCTTGCGCAGTCCGGTTTTCTTCTTTTCTGAATGGGGCCGCTCGTGCCGGAGAGCGGCTCCGTGTAGCTCCGCCCCGTCACGTGCCGATTCCAGCCAATCAGGAGGCTGGAATCGGCAATGGACCGCACAGAAGCCCTGCGGTCCACCGAGGGAGAAGATCCCGGCGGCCATCTTCACCAGGTAAGTAAGAAGTCACCGGAGCGCGGGGATTCAGGTAAGCGCTGTGCGGTTTGTTTTTTTAAGTCCCTGCATCGGGTTTGTCTCGCGCCGAACGGGGGGGCTGTTGAAAAAAAAACAAAACCCGTTTCGGTGCCGGACAACCCCTTTAAATCATAAGATTATTCCTGCCATTGATCTACATGCGGGTTTAGCCCTTGTGAATGTGCAAAATCCGCTTGTGGTGTGTTCGATGTGGATTCTGCACAGATCTGCATTAAGCAGTGATACATCCCTTCCTTCTCTTCTGCAGCACGGATTTAAAATTCGCAGCGGAAACATCCATATTCCCATTTAAATTAATGGGGCGTGGATTTTAGTGCTAAATCCACTGTTATCAGAGACGTCAACAATAAGGGAGTAAGTAGAGTTAAGTACCCTGGAATCACATAGAACGTGTGCATCTTGGTGTAGTCATTGAATAGTGAATATGATATTTAAAGGATGACTCCACCCTGAACTATTAGTGGAGATCGGTAAAACTTGTCACCTCGATCATCCTCTGCTATGTGTCTGGTCGGTGTTTACCTGCCTGTTTTACCTGTTTAAGAAGTAATGGAAGGGTCCCCAATTGTTTTTATGTGATTGTCACAAAAGTGCAACTCTTTTGGAATTTGAGTTAGGAACTGTAAGTCGCATGATATCACACTTACATGTGACTGCATAGGTGTACATTACATTTTATATCACCATAAGTCTTCCCAGGCACAGATGATTGCTGTGCCTGATAAATGACACTGGCGCTCTAGCTTAGTACAGAGACTGATAAGTTTTGCAGTGAACTCCTCCATCAGCCTTCAGGTTTCCGGTCCACACAGGTATTTATATATACTGTCCTCGCCCTATGGAAATGAGTCATCAGTTTGCTCTAAATTGCAGATAGCATCTGGTGGTTGTGTACAGTTATGGTGGGGATCTTCTCTCCAGCGAGGGACCTCATGTCAGTCCTGTAAAAAGAAACTTTCACTTATAGCATAAATTGTTTCTCCTTAGGGACGGGATATCTGCGAAGTCTCTCAGTGGTGCACTTACATGACTATGAACGCCTTAAAGGGACACTACCACAATTTTAAATTGCTTTATGTTTAATTAGTTCAGTATATTAACTTTTGTATACTTGATAGTTGATTCATTAAGTTCTGTGATGATGAAGAGTGCCGCAATCCTCAGGTCAGCTAAAGTGTACAACTCCTTACATTTCATAGATTTCTTCTGGGTTGTCCAATTTGCCTCCCACACTTCAAAATCGTACTGATTGGTTATGTGGCTTCCTATAGAACTGGCCTGTGGGTGACTAAGGCAGAGAAATGTGGAGGGGACGAAGACTGATGTGAAATGATAATCTCTATATGGTGCTGTAGATTATGTTGGAGCTGTATAGCCTGGTAATAAGTAGCATCAAATGAAAAATTAACCACCCATGGCAAAAAAAAAATATTGCTGCAGGTAAGGAGTCTAAAGAGTGAACAAAGTTACTGAATTAGTTTTAGTGAGGCCACCTGCAGACGGCCGGGTCGGATCCCGCTGCGAGAATTCTTGCAGTGACTAGTGCGGCTCACATGCTTCCACGTCTGCTCTGCCTTGTGATGTGCCGGCTGCCGCCCAGCCGGCGCATGTGCAGAGCGGATCTGATGCGTCGGTAGTGACATTTCTGTGTGGACCTCTGCGAGACCTGCACAGAAATAGAATATGCCGCGATTTGTTTTCCACGCGTGGACAAATCACGTCTGTGTGCATAGGATTGCATTGTGTAATGCAATCCTATGCAGGCGGGCATGGGCGGAAATTCTGCGGTAAATCCCGCCGCAGAATTTCTGCCTGTGTGCAGGGGGCCTATAGGTCTATTTACCTGGATGTGTGGTCAGGTGAAGGTCCAAGCTGAACAGTAACAGCAAAGATGTCGCCTTGTTTGCTTTCTAAATTTTATAGCAAGCTATCGAACCTACTTGGGATTCTTCCTCAGGCTTCATTTAATAGATTCTTATCAGTGGACTAATTAAGTATTTACTCCCCTATTAATCCTGTTCTGGTATTGTTTTAAGTGTAAATTAATCATACCATGTTTATGGATGGATTCCACTAAGCCTGAGGAAAAACCCAAAGTAGGTTTTAAAGCTCGCTATAACATCATGTCTACAAGATTGTTATGTTTCTCTTACTGGGACCAGTCACATTTTATAGGGATTGCAAAGGGGACACAAACTCCTTGCCCTACTGTCCTGGATCGCAAAGCTGTACACCATAACGGGGGAGCTCATTTAACATTTTGCCGTCAACCTGTGGCATGGTCCAATGAGTCACAGTATCAATAGTTTCGGGCTGATGGTAGGGTTTGTGCGTGGCACAGACCCCATGATGCCACGGACCCAAGTTGTCCACAAGGCACTGTGTGCGCTGGTGGTGGCTCTATACTGGTGTGGGGTGTATTCTCATGGCATGGGTTGGGTCCGCTGGACTTCCTAAACACGTCCTTGACCGGTGCCCACTACGTGTCACTATGTGGTGACCATTTGCAGCCCTTCATGTACCCCACAATGATGAGATATTCCTGCAGGATAATGCCATGTGCCATTTGGCCCACATTGTCCAGAATGGGTAGGAGGAGCATTCTGGAGAGTTGCTATGAATGGTGCGGCCTGCAGGTTCACCCAGCATGAGCCCAGTCCAGCATTTATGGGATGTGGTGAAGATACTGTACCTACAAATACCCCAGAGCTGTGGGGGGCTTTACAGACCGCATGGCTCACCGTCCCTCCAGACGTCATCCTCCACTTGTAGAAGCGATGGAACGCTGAGTTGCTGCACTTCGCCAGACTAGAGGGGGTCCGACACAATATGACTTTTTTTTTGTACGTCACTATGTAAATATAGGGGATCTGCTATCTTGGGCCTAATTCTTACCAACAGGGAGGGAATGGTTGAGGTAGTAAGGGTGGCTGGGCCCTCAGTAGGCAGTGATCATGCTATCCTTGAATTTTGGATAAAAGGGGAGGAAGACCTGAGAAAGCTCAGACCTCAAGGTTGGATTTCAGAAAGACAGATTTTAATGAACTCAGAAAGAGGATAGGAAGAATCCGATGGCTGGATGTTCTTAAAGACAGAAATGTGCAAGAAGGTTGGGAAATATTGCGAAATTAGATTCTCAAAGCACAATCATTAACAATCCCTAAAAGAAGGAAGAATGGGAAGCATTTAAAGAGATCAGGATGGATGAATACAGAACTTGCACACATGTTAAAAACAAAGAAAAATATGTTTATCAAATGGAAAGAGGGGGCATATCTAAAGAAGAATATAATGACCAAATATGGGATTGACAAGGCAGCTGTTAGGCGGATTTACAACTGGCTGAGTGATCGCACTCAAAGAGTGGTCATAAATGGCTGCATATCCAAGTGGAAGAATGTATCAAGTGGGGTACCACAAGGCTCTGTCCTAGGCCCAGTGTTGATCAACATTTTTATAAATGATCTGGAGGAGGGAATTGATGGGAAACTGATCAAATTTGCTGATGACACAAAGCTAGGAGGGATAGCTAACACTAGGGAAGAGAGAGAGTATTCAAAAAGATCTAGAAAAGCTTGAACAGTGGGCGGCGACTAACAGAAGGGTATTTAACAAGGAGAAATGCAAAGTCCTACATCTGGGCAAGAAAAATGAAGAAAGCACATACAGAATGGGAGGAATTGGGCTAAGCAGCAACGCATGTGAAAAAGACTTGGGTAAACTAATAGATCATAGACTGAACATGAGTGAACAATGTGATGCAGCAGCCGAACAGGCAAACACAATTCTGGGATGTATTAAGAGAGGCATAGAGTCTAGATCACGGGAGGTCATTATCCCCCTCTACTCTTCCTTAGTCAGACCTCATCTGGAATACTGTGTCCAGTTCTGGGCACCCCACTTTAAAAAAAAGACCTTGACAAACCGGAGCAAGTTCAGAGAGGAGTTACCAAGATGGTGAGCGGTCTGCAAATCATGTCCTATGAGGAACAGTTAAAGGATCTGGGAATGTTTAGCTTGCAAAAAAGAAGGCTGAGAGGAGACTTAGTAGCGGTCTACAAATATCTGAAGGCTGTCACAGTGCAGAGGGATCAGCCCTCTTCTCATTTGTATAAGGAAAGACTAGAAACAATGAGATGAAACTGAAAGGGAGGAGACACAGATTAGATATCAGAAATAACTTACTGCCAGTGAGGGTGATCACTGAGTGGAACAGGTTACCACGGGAGGTGGTGAGTTCTCCTTCAGTGGAAGTTTTCAAACAAAGGCTGGACAAATATCTGTCTGGGATGATTTAGGGATCCTGCACTGAGCAGGGGGTTGGACCCAATGACCCTGGAGGTCCCTTCCAACTCTACCATTCTATGATTCTATATACTGCTCAAAGGTCCTCTTCATTTTAAGATGTGCACAACCTCCTGATGCTGGCTGGCACTTGGAGTGTTATGGGCTGTACCTCGGCATACCTTCATCAGTGCGTCAATGGGCAGGTTTGCAGGGATCCAATAGCCGGTGTTCCCTATCCATATTTGGACCATGTCTACCACTTGAGAACTGCTGTCTAAGGCCTCTTTCACACGGGCTACAAAATGATTGCTACAAAACGCATGTATGTGAAGCTCATATTTTCCAATGGGTTCTTTCAGGCTACAAAACATCTCTCATGTGAAAGAACCCATTGGAAGCCACGGGCTTCGCATACATGCGTGTTGTAGCGATGATTTTGTAGCCCGTGAGAAAGAGGCCTAAAGGCTTCTGGATAAGATATGTTAACCCTTTCCTTAATTAGGTAGTATGTCCTGGCAGTGAAATGGCCCTTTTACAAGGGACGATGATCATTCAAATTCCCACCTTCCTGCGGGAATTTGAACGCTGGTCGCCTCATGTACACTAAAGTGGCGCCTAGCTATAGGTAATTTTCTGAAGGTTTAAATTTTGTTGTTTCTACCCCCTAATCCTGTTCCAATCAACAAAAAATGGGTTGTGCAAAACTTCAGCTCAGTCGGACAACTGCTAGGCGACCCTCCAACTCCTTGAAATTAAAACCTAGTATACACATTACGCAATGATTAGTTCTGTACAAAAGCGGTATACTCTTCTTTATCTCAACCATTTTCTTCTTTTCTTCGTGGAGATATTTATGTGGACACATCCGGGCGGCCCTGCAATTGGTTACAAACACAATGAATCAAATTTAGGAGAAGCGCATTTTTTTAAAAAAATAACAAGAATTAAGACCTAATGTCAACAAACATTTTTTCCTTAGGATTTAGTAGCAGTTGTGTATTTTTTACAGTCTATGACAACAATCTGTGAGAATGAATGAATGCTATTAATGCGCTCGGCCATTCAGTCTGAAGGAAAGAGATAAACTCACCCGGCAGATGGGTGGGAGATGAGCAGGGTGTCAGAAACTGGAAGTCCAGGATAACCTTGTAAATACAAATCACGCTGGGTCCACGTCCAGGGTGTAGGTTCAGAGGTTCCACTTTATTGGTATAGAAACAGAGTGGGTCTCAACCAGATGACCCACTAGGTAGAGTACAGAAGGAGTATAAAGTGCTGGAGTGCAACGCGTTTCGGCTATCCACAGTAGCCCTTTTCAAGCACATACAAGATAAGATCAAAAAAATCTATATATATATATATATATATATATATATATATATATGTTAAATACCTTGGGGGGTGCACACCTCGTCCACATGTCTGGCTAATTACGGGATTAGTGGCCACAGGAGGATTTGCGGGTGTGAACCCAGCCTTATTGTGCAATATGCAAATCGCATAACCTAATTCACGCATAACTTAATTGTATGTTAAATCAATTGAAGCACCAGCTTAATTTGGCAGTAAGAATGCTGATTAAATGAATGAAAACTCTCATTCATTTCTATTATTAGTGCTTACAAGTGATTATAAATAAAATAACAAAAAATTATCAAAAAAAAAGAATTCCGGGCGAAATGATCTCCTCGCAGTTGTCCGACAGAGCTAAAAATGTGTTTTGTTTTTTTTTGTGGATTGGAACGAGATAGACTTTTAGAAATTTGAAAAACACGGACCACCCTAGTGTACATGCATGCAGCGACTGAATGAGAATTATTCAGTCATTCATTTTATGCATGCCAAAAACTGAACAGGTGCCCTTCAGTGTGAACAGCAGTCTTCCACATTTGAACGACTGTCTGCTTACAGTGAATGGAGGCGGGCGGGAGGAGAGCGCTCCACAGCCGCCCTGTCTCCAATCAAGCAGGGCTGTGATCGATGTCAGCCATACAAGAGTTGGGCATTGTTTGCCCCACAGCTTGTCCCGTGTAAATGGACCTAAAGGGCTAAACACAGTTATTTTATCTGGTGTCTTGACTGTTCCTCTACTGGGCATCGGGCAACCCTGAAATGGTTATCGATAGGGTGCAAAATCTACTCTGACAGTGTAAGGGTTAATTAAGGTCTCTTCTCCCTCGTTACGGTTAACCAGATCCAATAAACTGGCGGTGAATACTCAAATGCTCTTTATCCCCCCATCCTGGTGTCAGGTTGTCACGGGCTTGTCTTTAGATCCGCTCTGGTTCCTCCGCTGTATACAAGGACGCTGTGTTTGGCCGGACCAAGGAAGTACATTTTTGGGCTCCTGTTACTGCCGAGCTGTCATATGGGACACAGAAGATGGAAAGCATTGGCAATAGGAAACCATCGTGGATACAAAGGTTTGCCAGGATTACGTGACTGTCCCACCGCGCGTTATCTTCATGGACTACGTCCAATGAGTCTGTAGGCATCCTCCCCAGTCTGTTTCACTGAGCCACGGTAACATCCAGCCTTCCTAGAATATCGCTGTGTAACTAGGATGATGGGCTTTTCAGGATTCTAGGAGAGCTGGATGACAACCCCAGGGGCGTGCTGACCATATTGTCACTTACCTTACACAGAAACTGATAGAAGAAAGAAGTGACTAAATAAAACATGAGTCGAGCAGCAGGGATGACATTCTAGCGGTATTGGTTCACCGAGGGTTAATGGAGAAGTACAATGGTGTATTGAACACTGACCGCTGCTGACGTCTTGTCTTCTGGATCTGTTGTACAAGGCTGAAGCGTGCTCACATTTCGCCTTGAGGATGAGATTTAATATCCCCGTGCTTCTTAAAGTGGATATTTGTGTTCGCTGGAAATGCCAAGTTTGTCCTTATCGGTGGCTGTGATGATCTGTTCACTAATGGTCGGATCACGTTCAGTGGTCGAACAATGAGCTAAAATGAAAAAAGTTTGGTACGATGTTCGCCAGTAGAGCAAGGTGTGATTGTTCCCAGCAAGAGAAACCAAGCGATCCTGTAGATATGATACCTTTTAATGGCTAACAAAAATACATGATGTTATAGCAAGCTTTCAAACCTACTCACGGTTCCTCATTAGGCATAATGAAATAGAGGCACAGACATGAGCTAAAGATGACGTGTGAAGAGAATGCAGCCTCCGCTGAAATGACATGAGAGAAAGGATGGAGGTAATTCCTTTCATCCCTGGGTGAATCCTGGGACACTGCTGGATATGCCCGGTCCCAAGAATGTAACAGCTCACTTAATATTAATAATGGGGGGGACACGTGTGGCACAGGGTGCTGAGGCAGCAGTATGCAGTCCTAAGCTCTGAAGGTTGCGAGTTCAAGCCCCACATGGTTCAGGTAGCCGGCTCAAGGTTGACTCAGCCATGGTGAACTACCCAGCTTGGTGGGGTATAATAAATTACCTGAAAGCGCTGCAGAATAAGCTGGCGCCCGACAAATACAAGCCGATTTAGTTGCCGATATCTCTACTTTTCCAGATTTTGCCCATGTTTGGGATTAGGCTTCACCCCAATGTTATCCTTATGTGGCGCAGAATGTTATGGCAGCATTATGCAGTCCTAAGCCCTCGCTTACTACCCGAAGGTTGCGCGTTCAATCCCCGCATGGTTCAAGGTTGACTATAGCTTTCGAGATCGGTAAAATGAGTACCTGGCTTGTTAAGGAGGATCCACAGCAAAACGTGGGCATTGAAAGCTTGTAAATTCGGTTTCTCTCCCATTCGCAGATACGAATTGTGTATTCCTCGAGCAGAGGAAAAATCGCAGCATTCTCTATTTTGCCGCGGACAGCCTCCAATGAAATCAATGGAGGCCGCATGACCCGCAGCCCATACACAATTCATGTAGCTTATGGGCCCCGGTAACCCGCATCATCGCTAAGTGATGGTGCGGGAAATACAATTTTTTAT
The DNA here is from genome assembly GCF_035609145.1 of Eleutherodactylus coqui. Classification (NCBI taxonomy): domain Eukaryota; kingdom Metazoa; phylum Chordata; class Amphibia; order Anura; family Eleutherodactylidae; genus Eleutherodactylus; species Eleutherodactylus coqui. Next base: position 100,091,926 of record NC_089842.1, on the reverse strand, counting down.
CTTTTTTAAACCTGTACTTCGAATGACCGACGGCAAGTCGTCGCGGTCCTCTGCAGTGCAAGAAAATTAGATACGCAGGGTCGCCAGCAGTGCTCTCAGACGGAATCTGCTGCGGGCTTCCTGCGCGCGGAATCCGGTTAGCGCTGTCCAACTGTGCAAGCCCAGCCTGAAGTGACAAATCTGTAACTGCCTCCTTCCTACCATGTGCTGGCTGTTATATTAGGGTCTTCGTCTGTGGCAGACGGCCTTTGAACCCCATGTGATGCCAGGACCGCTGAGTTAAATTTTTGCCTCTGCTCCCTACTGAATATCTCTGCTATAAGATGTTCATTGTTTGTGTCTGTATGTTTACAGGTAGACGATCTGTACCTTATCGCCATCTCTCACCCACGTGGCATCAAGTCCTTACGAGACCTTAATGAAGATCATCTGCCGCTGCTGAAGAATATCCAGCAGGAGGGACAGGTGAGAACAGTAGGGGGGGGGAGACTGCCTAATCTTAAAGGGTCACTCCAGCGGGATGTAAATTATATGTAGTCATTGTATAATGAAACTTTAAAAACTTACTTCTGGGGAAAATGTATTATTGTACCAAAATTCTGAGGAAAGTGTAGCTACATTTTGTGTGCTGGATTTGTTTAAGACCTTTTTTGCTACTTCCTCAAAAGTTTTGAAAAGTATCTAGCAAAAAAGGAACGTAGCTAGGATTTTGTTAAAGGGGTTGTCAGAGTTAAAAACAACAACAAAACCTAGCCAAAACCTGCCCTCATGCCTCGGCACACTTGGAGTGGAACAAGTCTGTTTTACCTGGCTCCTCTGATTGCAGCCCTTTGTATTGTTTAGCTCTGGATCTGAGGGGCATGTCTGTTTACTCAGCTCTGCCGATGAGCTGTGCTGGCTGAGCTTGGTGTGTGCAGCCCCTTCCCCAGACACTGCCTGCTCACAGGAGACCTCATGAAATGTCTCCTATAACATTGATTCCTCACCTTTTTGTCCTTCAGTTTCTCTCTGTTTAAGACCTCTGATAGCTGTCAGTGAATGGGAACATCCTTGTTTGTTTTCAGAGACTTAATCCCCATCCTGTCCTAGTTCTGTGCACTCAGCTGAAGTTTTGTTAGGCCAAGTCTGCATGCGGCTGATATTTCCAGTGCAAAATCTGCATGGGCTTTGCTATGGATTTCACATTGCCAATTGACAGCTGAACATTTGTTTGCAGAAATAGACATTCTGCAGACTTCAAAAACTGCTCAATTTCTCCAGTGGAAAACTTCCCATTAGGCTAGATTTACACGGTCGGGTTCCAAGCGTGATTTCTGTTTGTTGCAAGATGCATAGAAATTGCTAGTGAAAAGAGCTCCTTGTTGGAGTGGGCTAATTTACAGGAGAGGGTTGTCACTTGCACCAATATTGCAAGATAGAAAAATTGCAGCATGTTCTGTGCTTGACTGATCCTGCTCATGAATTGCATGTTTCCTATTTGGGGGGATACTGGTCCCATTTTTCTCAGACCAATAGCGCACTCTCCTGTGTAATTACACCCTTATGCGGATGAGATTTGCTAATCTGATCTGTATACTTGGTATTATAATCCACATGTGGATTTTACCTGCCCAAATATGCATGAAGAATCCACTACATCTGGACACAACCTTACAATTGTTTCCAGTTTAAACATCCTTTGTTCGCTAAAAGGGCCAGACTTATTCCTAGTGCTCAGATTGGGCGCATCCAGTGCTCTGGTGGTGGTAATCTGCGCAAAACGTGTTTTCCATGAAGCTATCTTTAGAAATCCCTTTAGGCCAATGTAGATCACCAGGAAGCAGGTAGGGTGTCTAAAGTGCTTGATGCAAAGACAACGGTGGAGCCAACCCTGGTTTAATGCCCAAAGATCTATCAACTTGGTAATACCGTACAGGCAGAACGATGTAAGATGTTGGTGCAATGAGGTGCAGCCTAATCGGATTAATGGCTCAAAAAAAGCGGGCGTGGGACAAGTCAAAATGAGAAAACAAGCGCAACCTCTTGGAAAGTAAGTGTGAAGAAGAGGATAAATACCAGACTGGAAGCACAACGCCTCTTCCTCAGTATTGCTGGGGTGAATACTATCACAATAGGCACAGATAAATGAAATTAATACAAGGAAGGAGGAGGAGAAGGAGCAAAAACACATCATAGAATACTCTGATTCCAAGTATACAATGAACGGTATGATGAAAACAAATTGTCATGTTGCATATCTTATGGAGACAGACCTAGTAGGTGAAGGAAACAATATTGGAGAGCCAAGTGGAAGGGTAATAAAAACATTTTACAAAAAAAAAAAATAATCTTACTAATGGAAATTGTGAAGGCAAAGAAGACACATTAATAAGCATGATTAAAACTATGTAGAGTGAAAAATATCACAAAACTAGCATTATTACGGCTATTATCACTGCACTCTTTGGGAAGTTAATCAACCTCTTCTATGTATATTCATCTCATTAACATTGTGGCTATGGAAGAGGAACCAATCACTGCCATTCATTGAGCACTAGCTGTGATTGGCTAAGTGTCAGCCAATCACAGCCAGCACTTCCAGGAGGCAGGGATTTCTCAATCCCGGGCAGAAGATGGAGAAGAAAAACAGTGCTGGGACCCGGGGAGAAGCGGCGTCGGAGAGCGCGGGAGAGGTGATGTATCTGTTTTTGTTTTTGTTTTCTTTCTTTAGCTACAGCTTATTTTTGGAGTAGGGTTTATATATCAAGGCCTAAAATCACGTTATTGTCGGGAGAAGATGCAGCAACATCGCATGGACAGTGATGCGATAACGCTGCGTTTTTTTTTCTTTCTTTCCCTGCAGTAATGCCGTGTCGCTTGTGTGAAGGAGGCCTAAAAGTTGTGTGGTGCCTTGTAGGTATTTTATCCACAAGATGGGGATCTCGTAGTATTATAGGCCAGTGTTTCTCCAATATAAATGCTGAGTGTTGGCGCTCGTGCAGAGCGTTTACACAGGCAGATCACCACTGACTCCTCAGTCGGTGCTTCACATTCCATGTGAAGCAGTTAGTATTTACATTCGGCGAGAAGTCAGCGATGCTGGTTTCAAAGTGAGTGATAATGAAAATTAAATGAATTGTAAACAATATAGTTTTTTTGTTGTTTTTTTTTTTAATAGAGATGTTACTATTGCGCATTTTCATTGCTGGCAAACTATACAATACAAGAAAGTTCAGGTATTCTTGTTTTTGTGCTTCTTTTCTGCAAGGTTGCACCATTTACCAGCTTGTTTTCTTAGTCTCAGTATTCAGGGTGCTTGAGGCAGCCATTCACTGTGAAGATGGGAGTACAGCCTGTATATCGGCATTGTGTCTATATAAAGTTATATGTTCTTATAGTTGCCTTGTTTCTATCTTTTAGGCAGCCATCTTGAAGAAGTACGGTGTAAAGGGTAACCAGCTGCGGATCTATCTTCATTACCAACCGTCCTATTACCACCTACATGTGCACTTCGTAGCTCTGGGACATGAAGCGCCGGGGATCACGGTGGAGCGTGCCCACCTTCTGAGTGATGTTATCCAGAATCTAGAGCTGGACTCTCAGTACTACACCAAGTGCACCCTGACCTACGCCCTACGGGCAGACGAACCGCTATTACAGAAGTTTAAGGAAGCTGGAAAATGCTGAGAGGGTGTTTTGTGGAGGTTTTTGTATATATATTTTTTCTTTTTTAGATCCGTTTTAAACTTTGAATGATCTATCTTTTTTGTGACGTCACACATTTAAGCCGCCCTCCACTGTTTTATATGTTGTTAAATCTGTTTTTTATATTTTATTAACTTTTTTATAAAGGGGTTATTCCTGTCTTGTAAAGCGATGGCATATTGATCGGTGCGGGTCGAATCTCTGGGACTTTCACCAGTCTTGCGTGAAGGGGTTGTAGTGCTAAACCATTCTCCTAATTGGCAGTGATCACACAGGTCCGACGTCCACCAATCATAAAGTGATGCTACGTGCTGGGTCATCACTTTTACAATGTGGGAACAACCCTTTAAAATCTATAAAATGGTGTATGTGACCAAACGGGTGAATGACCTAGAGGAAAATAAAACTCTCCTTCTGCAGCTGTGGAGCAGCCCAAGATATTGGGTGTAATCTGCATGTTTTAGGTCTCTATTTTTCCTTCCCTCTGTTTTTGTAAATGCTCATGTTCTCTCCATGTCTGCTCAGTGGACTTTTCGTGTGCTGTTTGCTCTCTTCCTCCGCTGCAGCTGCATTCCCCTCCTCCCTGGTTACTATATAACCTCTATATCGGCTAAATGTCTGCACAAGCGCGGACGTTAGCGCTAGTTGTTGGCATTTGTGCAGAGTGTTTAGACAGGCAGATCACCGCTGCATTGTGGGCTTCTCGCTCAGCGCTTTACCTTCTATGTATGTGAAGCGGGGTTAGTTTACTCTCAGCGAGAAGTCAGCACTGATTTTCATGCTGGTTGGAAGTGAGGGACCAAGGAACTGTAAACGAAGAGTGCACGATGGCTGCGCATTTAGACACGACTATTATTGCGTGGATTTATTTGTACGAATTTCGTGAAATAATCATCCCATGTAAATGGCCCTTAACTCTATATCTACGCCCTGCCAGCCAAAAATGGGCCAGATCTTTTTTTTTTTCCTTTGTTATGACACCCCCATGTATCAGTTGCAGGTACAATGTATCAGTCTGGAGTCCAGGCTGGTTTGCTGACAGAGGATTGTTTCAACTAATTATAATTGTAACAAACCTTCAGCTGTGAGGGCTCGACTAGAAGTATCTTTACACAGGATGACTATTGGCTGAATAATTACTCGAAAAAGCTAATTGTCGTTCAATGTAAAGATGGCCACCGCCAGGGTAACGAGTGACAAGTCGCTAGTCGTTTCCTTTCCAACAAAGCAGTCACTGGTTGATCAAGTCATCTGCTGTAAAGTCACCCTTGTTCCTATTTAAACGACTTCTGAATCTATTTGTATGGAGATCTCTTCTCAGCAAACTACTAATGAGTTTAATTCCCATGTTCCTATAGCTTCCTATTTGATGGTAAACTGTTAGTAAATTACACCCCATTTTATCACACAGTGAATGTGCTTTATTTGGTTCAACTGGAAAACACCTATACTTGTTCAGTATGGCACAGGTGATGTAATTATTGTCAGCCATTGCCGCAGGTGTTCTTACTATAGGATATCCTGAAAACATGACCTGTTGGGGTCCGTGAGGACTGGAGTTGGGAAACACTGGCTTGGATTATAGAGCTCCAAGTAGCTGACAATCTCTTTTGTTTTGTATTCTATCCATAATTGTGGTCTTCCTGCAATATCCTGTGATATAAAATTAAGTGGAACATGAAACCAATCTTTTCCTATTAACAAACATGTACAGAGGCTGAAGGCATATACTGTGATGGTTGTATTATGTTTTTTCTAGGCTGTACTGTCTTACAGGGCCCGTACAACTGTGTAATTCATCATCTACTTGGAGTATAGCAGACAGGATGCTAGTAATGCAGCAGATAGCTGCACCAGTGGTCCACAAAAACACATAAATGCCACGTAAAAGAATCTTCTGAGAACTGTTTCTTTAGCAAAACAAATGGCGTAAAGGGATCTATGCTCCTACCACAGTCACAGCTATTCTATCTATTACTGCTGACAACCAGCCTCTATACCCTCAATAAAAGATTCCTAATGGCGCTTCGGACATCAGAGGTATTTAAATAAACCCAAAATTGGGTAATGACCCACCACGTGTGGTATGGGTTGGTACCACACCAAATCCACATGGGCACCAAATACCAATTTATGTTGGATTGGTAGTTGAATCGTCTACAAAATGGAGTTGACAGCCTCTTCCCATGACTCAAAAGGCCGTTATACCAAGCAAAAGGAGAAAACTACTGGAGAGGGTGCTGGAGGACCCGCAACTATACTGGTACCTCTGTCAAAAAAGGATAGCATGAGGCACGTTTACGTGGAGAGGAAGAATACCACTCTCGCACCCAAGGGCAGATGCAGAGTGCCAAGGGCCCCTGTGGCTGGACACGCCCCACACACCCTTGGCATATAAAAAGGCTCCTTGTGTGTAGTGACCTCTTTTTCTGCTTGTGTAGAGCTTATTGACCACTGGTTGCCTCTATACAGCAATTGCAGAGATTAGGGGTGCATTATTGGAATGCAAGAAAGTAGGTGGTCATATTGGCAAATTCCTGCCACCTGGGCCGTTCTGACCAGACTGTTAAGAGGTATTGGAACCAGGGGATGTGTGAGTAGACACAGGCTGTCTTTGACAGTCCACCAGTAGAGAGGATCGTCCAACAAGCACGAGCAGCTCCAACTGTTTCTTTGTCCACCCTTGAAAGACAGATGGTACCATCAATACAGGCCCTTTTGACAAAACCATTTCCAGGCATTTGGCTGAAGGACATTTGGTCTTACGGCTCCCATTACGGTCTTTGACACCCGCTCACCGTCGCCTGCATTTGCAGTGGTGTCATGAACGACAAAACTGAACTACTACAGAGTGGGACCGGGTTGTCTTCAGCAACTAATCCAGGTTTAGTTTTGGCACAGATGATGGCCATGTTCCTGTCTAGAGACCTAGAAGTGAGTGCCTCAATCTTGCCTTTGCTGTGGAGCGCCACACTGCCCCCTGCTGGTGTGGTGGTCGGGCGGGCCATCGCATAAAACAGCCGGTTACCCCTAGTGGTACGAGATACAATGACAGCTCAGCGATATGTTCAGGATATCCTGCAGCCACTTGTGTTCCTCTCATGGTGGCTTCCAAGAGGCATTTCCCAGCAGGATAATGCTCGGCTGCACACAAGGGGGTCACAGGAAGCCTTCACAACATTGTTGCACTACTGTGGCTGCCCGGTCGCCAGATTTATCACCAATAGGACATGATGGTACCTTATATTATAACAAGCAAACAGTTGTACCACTTCGGTCTTTTATTGAACTCATTGAGTAAAGTGTCCATAGTGCAGAGAGAAAAGTGGATCTCTATGATATGCAGGAGCTGAGCCTACTGCACACTGTATCCGCCTGTTTGAAAGCGCTGACGCCAGCAGTGATCGGAATTACCTCCAGGTGTGGCTATTTGCCAGCTTGCTTGTGCAGTCAATGGTGGCCACCGTATGGAGAAAGAGGGTTGCCATCGCAGCCCTGGGTCTCCTGAAGCCACCCAGGGCTGTGATGTGCACTTGACTCAGGAAAAAAAAAATAACAAGAACACTTAAATCCCACATTGAATCTCTATGATCTCCATTGGCTCCAGACTGTCATGTGCTCAGTAGGTACCTGTACAGTATATTATATGTTAATGGTACTATTAAAAAATACAACTCTTCCCGTGAGAAAATGAGCCCCAAAATGTCTATTGCAATAGAAACAAATTATGACTTTTGAAAGGCGAGAATAGATAAAACCTTTGAAATGGGCTGGTGGTTAAGAGTTAATGACTGCTCCCAGAAAGAATAGGAAAAAAGTAGGCTGGAATCACACGCACTATGCAGTAAATGCATAATGTATTTGGTGTGCACAATTTAGTTGTGCAAAAAAAAAAAAATACACCGCATGCTCCACTTTTCTGCGCATTTGCGCAGGGCAAGAACACATCTGGAACTCCTGAACTGGCCATTTCAATGGCTGAGAGCATCAGGCCCAATGTCCACGGGCAGCTTTGATTTTCATTATCCGCGCAGGGCACCTGCAAGTCGAGCTGCCCATAGGGATGCATGGGCGTCCGCAAATTAATTAAAGCCTGTGGATTTGATTTATGGATGTTCCGGTATGGAAAACAAATCGTAGCATGCTTCATTTCTGTACGGATCACACACTGATGGCTTCCATTGAAGTCAATGGAAGCTATCCGATGCGCGGCACACCCGCAGCTTCCACTGCAGACGTGCCATAGAGAACGGGAAAAAAAGTGTGCTGTGTGCCAGCTGGCGCGCCCACACACATCAACAGTGCAGAAGACAGAAGATCCGGACAGGAGGGAGAAGACCCAGACAGGTAAAAAAATGTCCTTGGCCGCGGGCTGTGTCAGCTCCTGCTGTGGGCGGAGATCTGATCTGCCTGTGGATTTTTTTTTTGCATGTGTGAAAAGTACAGTAAACATAGTTGCAAATACACAACGCCTGCTTATGCAAAAACGAGGTACAAATAGACTCCCAAATACACGTTAATGTGAATCTGGTCTTTGGATTGTATTGCATGAGGGTTTCTTTTCTGCACAATGCAGGTGAAGCTATGCTGATGGCAGCCTACACCTGTACTTGGCAGTGCAGTCACTATGCGATGAGCACAGGTGCTGGCCACAATCAACATTTCTCTGCCTGCATTTTGCAGGGGGAAGAATGGTGCTGTGGAATAACACTCCTAAGGCTAACTTCACACGGGCAAGCGCAACAGCTGGCCATGATTCATGACCCAAGTTCGCGCTATCAGCCACGGCAGAGGATCACATATTACCTCCCATTGTTTTCAATGGGAGACCTCGCATCGCGTGCACCTAGCATGTAGGGAAATGCTGCCGCTGGCCCCAGGAACATGAAAACATAGGACATGTAGCAATTATTTTCCCGAACTGCATCGCTCATGTATATGACCCCATTGAAAACAATGAGGTTCATATTCGCGTGAGATTTGTGCGTCTTGCAATGCACAAATCCCGTGTGAGTTTCTCAGCTGCTGAAACTGTCCTTAGGTGGAGAATCCATTAGACATTGCAGGCAAGGGTCAAGCGGTGTCTGCAACTATTGGAAACTTTGTAAATGGAGCAGGAAGCTGAGTGCATCCCTCTGACCCTCGGCCTTATATACCTACAGTAACTCAAACAGTAAACCAGGTTTACAAGAAATGGATCCCAGCCGCAGCTCAGATATATATGATCAGATGGTATCGGGCGCTGGCTCCTTGCAGTTCCTACCTCATCGACTTGGAAATTAAACCTTGAAAAGTGGATACATTACTTAAGTTCTGATTAATTATTAATCCTGTGGTATCACTGTCTCCTTTCCCCGTTGTCTGTCGTCATTGCTGCCCCTTTACTTTCCTGGTGCTCAGCACTAGCTAGAAGATAATTGTCTCCATGAAGATATCCACTGCTTCTGGCTTACGTGACGCCTTGATTAACAATTTATCCTCATTTAATGCATTGCGAAATCTGTTTGAAATCTAGAATTTTATTCATGCAGCGTCTTTGAACACAACCCTGTGTAATATGTCAAGCATCAAGTCTGCTGATTGCTATCAGCCAATGCCATAACCATATCACAATAGCACCTTTCTTATTTTGGTCACATGTGACTAGATGGCTCACTCACCCCACTGCTGATCAGACTTCAGCCCAACTTTTAAACCCCTTAAATTAGATTAATGGAGTCCAAGGGTGTCCCTTTTTGATATGGTTTCCATTTATTTACCTTTTTTTTTTTGGAAGACTACATGATTCTGGCCTTTAAAAATAACTTATTAAAGTCTGTGGTCACTATTTGACTCATTAAAGTCTACAGTTCTGTTGGGGGTTCCATCTGACTACACTTTCAGTCATAGCATAGTGAATCATGCTGTATGAATGAACCCTCAATCATACTTTTGAGATTGGAGATCAGGGAGTTTTGAAAATATGCATAACGTGGCATGCTATATACCAGTCCTATTTATATATGATATGCCTCCCAGTCTATGATATTTGTCCAGACCCTCTAATCAAATACAGACTCACCACTCTAAATACAGGCTCTCGACCAGACCACCTAAACAAATACCCAGGGGCATAACTACAGGCTCAGGGGCCTGGGTGCAAAAGTTCAGCTTGACACCCTCCCCATACTCACACCTAAATTGTGCTGCATACAGCTGCATATGAATTTCCATACATGATCTAGCCCCTTGGTGTAATCTTTCCAAACATAACTTATTTCCTGCACTACATGAAAATTTAGGCCACTCTCACACACTGCTTTTTACCGCTATTAGACTGGCGTTCCAAGCGCCGTGCTAACCATGGTACAAGGTACCCATTGATTTTAATGGGGTTACGAACATGGTGTTTCCAATGCTGTGATTTTCGAGAGCTGTCTGTTCTATTTTTGCTTTTTTAACGCATCTCCTCACCCATCACAAGGATGGTGCATTAAAAAGCGCTGTCAAATGCTGTACAATGCATTCAAAAATGCAGCTCGAAATTGCGGTAAAAATGCCACAATTTCGAGCTGCCTTTTCCAAATGTATGTGTGAGAGCGGCTTTGGGGGTGTGTTCATGTTTTTTGTTGTACTTTTGAACCACAATTAGAGAAAAACATTTTAAAAATTGCATGTGGTATTCAAAGACCACATACGATTTTAAGAAACTGCATACACTACTAGAAACTGCATGGGTTTTTGATGTGTTTTTCAATTGTGTGCAATTATATATTGGGAGATGTATACCTTATTGGATGGATGGATGGAACAATGGAACCTCGGGGCCCAGACCACTTCTCTGTGTGAGGAGAGCAGCAGGGCACACAGACACCATGCATTGTGTCGGCAGGAGCAGTAAGATGATGACATTGTCATCCTGCTCCGTTCACTTCGTGCTATTCGTCTGCCCTCCACCTCTTCTTTGCTTCGGCCTTCTCTTAGGCGGTTTGCACTGCCAGCCTCATGATTGGTGTGGCGAGGGCGAGAGTGCGACCAGCCAGTAATGCACTCAATGTGCATTTGTATATAGTGGAGGGCGACCTCTGGGGCCCCTCAGCGCAGGTGCCTGGTTGCCATTGCGACCCCTGACAGTACGCCTATGCCCGAACCCATAAATACAGTCTCTCAGACCTGACTTACTACAGACCCAACATCAGAGTCCCCCTCAAAATACACTCCAGACCAGGTATGCTGATTATCACATCTTCCTGTTCCTTTAGTCTTCTGTGCTCCCTGAACATGGCACCCAGGAGATTTGCTGGCTCTTTTGGCAGTCCAGGAGAGCTCCCCTTTTAAATGCATATATACACACTGCACCCAAAAATTCACATACTGGACCCACAAACTACCATATAGTACACTCCTATCTCTAATGTGCCATTACAAATCATACCAGCCTGTTTCTTAAAGGCTTGACCCTTGTATGGCTGGGAGCTTTTCTGCCCACCTTTGCTAGGGGGAGTGGAGTGCTTTAATCCCTGCAGTGCAGGACAGAGAATGAGAGGTTATGAGAATGGATTTGCTCTCATTAGCGTGTTTTGCGCGCTCAGAAAAAAGTAAGACCTTCTCTATTTTCCTGCTATATGCACAGCAACAGCCCCCAAAGAAGTCTATGGCAAGGACAAGCATGAATCACTGCATAAAACTGTAGGGAAAAAACATCTGGACCTCATTAGCCTTTTAATCCACGGTAAGGGTGTGTCTTGTGCGCTTGTGAATTGTGCGCAAAACGTACAGTACTATACTCAGAAACCAGCACAAACATACCTCATTTATATACATTTTTGCACATACACTCGTGTGACGATGCCCTTAATGTGTATTTAAACATAACGATTACCGTTCAAAATATCATTTAAATGAGCGAAAAGGAACGATACTCGCTTGATTTAAATGTGAGCCAACGATCAAACAACGAATGAGAATAGTTCATTTTCATTCAGTTTCAGCCAGCATAAAAATCATCAACGTATTATTGCGTTTAAACGCCCCACGCTCAGTGTTTCACATAGGAATGTGAAACGCTGAATGAGAAGTGAATGATTCTCAAGGGTGATCTGCCTGTCTAAACAGGCTGCCCGAGTTAGTGGTGACGTCACTCGCTCATTGAAACAAGAATCGGCCTGTCTGAAAGGGGCATTACATGGGCAGCGAACCCCACGATTCTTGTTTGCCCGAGCAAATGAGCTGGTGACGTCATCACCACCTCGTCCACGCTCGGGCATCCTATTTAAACGGAGCCGCCGCTGGTTTTTATGCCAGCTAAAACTGGACAATGAATGAGAAGTGCACTTTCCTCATTCATCGTTCAGTCGTTGGCTCGCGTTTAAAATGAATGATAAAATTATCATTTAGTTTTGCTTGTTTGAACAATTTCATAACAATAATCATTCCATGTAAATGCAGCATTAAAGTTGGATGGTCAGCAACACTAAAAGTACACAAACATTGCTGTAAAGTGACGCCTCCCTCCTCCTTCTGGACACCCTAGGCACGTGCCCTCAAGCGCCTTGTTCTATGAACCAACTTCAAGAGATCTGAAGCATAAAAAAAAGACCCAGAAACTATGTGAAGTCTATGTAAATACACCCCATAAAGCACTGCTAACAGTAGACAGGCAAGACCCTACTCCATTAGACCCTGATCATTCAAGTAGACGGCAGATATCAGCATTTAAACACCATGGGCTGTACTTACACTGGATGCAATCTGTCCGATGTCTTGCCTTAGGATTGGCGCTATAGACATTAATCATATGTCAAGGGTTGGGATTGTGGAGCAATTTCTGTGCAGATTCTGCAATCAACCTTTCACAATAAATACATAGTACATGAACGCACATTAAGGCTAGTGTCACACGGGCGAGTGCGATATTACTGCTCAAAAATCGCAACAATATCACATTTTTTTACTTGAGATGTTTGAGCGTCAGCGATGCTTTTTCCTGCAAACAATCTTACATCACTGCCGCTTGCAATTTTATCGCACAGAAGACAATAGGAGTTGCTGGTAAAAACGCATCACACAAACATCGCAAGTTCATGCATTGCGATGCGATAATTTGGAGGCCCCATAGGCAAGAAAAAAAGGCTTATCGCAGCACATGCCGCAATGTTTTTTCCCTCTACATCACATAAATGAAATCATTGCACATGTGAAGGAAGACATTGAAGTACATGAGCTTCATATTACAGCGATTTCACGTGCTCTCATATCGCTGATAAATCGCGCGAGTTTATCACCTGTGTGAAACCGGCCTAAAGCCACTTTCCGATTAGCGTATTTTTATTCCATACTTGGTTTGTGGTTTACAGACCGTAATATAGAGCAAGTAGAAATCTATGTATCTATTTACATGGCCATATTTTTTATGACTGTGTTTTAAAAACACAGCAGTTGATACTTTTGTCTATTTTTGCTTCCGCGTTTGCATTTATTGGTAATCTTTTCTATTAGGCATACTGTATATGAATCTGTATTTGCCCAGCTGAAGATAAAACTAATGATGACATATATGGAGGCAAATACAGATCAAACAATGATGAGATACTGATGTTATCTGTAACACATCCACATTACAAATCCTTATAATGGACATGTTATAATATGTTCATGTGAAACTGGTATAATTCTAATATTCTGTTGATGAACCAGAAGCCCCTGGCTGAGCACATCTGTAGGTAACTTCCAGATAAGGGAGTGCTGCAGAGCAGGTAATGGTGGTAAGACACTGCAAAACTTTTTTACAATGATTTGTGACCTACAGTATATTATCCACTCCTCTTGTAGCACTGCTGCACTTTTCTAAGCTAATGCTTTAATGTTACTGGCCCTTTAAGAAATGTCATTATCTGCACAATCTGTTTAGTTGTTTCTCGAGTATTCAGGCTTGTGTGATGTGGATAATGGATACAACTAGATTGGATCTCTGCACCCGAGCTGTCACCGATCAGTGTACCCTTTCCCCCACCAGCACCATTGTACACCTTGCTTTTGTCCTGTCCCTTCCTATCTGCAGGCCCTATTCTCTCCCTCTTCACCTTCCCTCTGTAGAAACCCCTCTCCTATTACTGGTCTTCCTTTCCCAGGATTACACATTTACCAGTTGCAGACACCCCATTACTTGTTGCTCTGAACACGGCTGGTGTCCTGTAACACTGAATACACAGGAAACAACATCCCCTGTGTACAGAGCATCTGACCCCAAAAATAACTAAGGCATCAATAAAGTTCCTTTTACACTGGCAGATTTTTATGCCAGGAATGAGCACCAATCGACATTTTTGCAAGTCGGCAGATAGGACAATTAGCAGATATTCCTTTGGCACTTGCAGTACAACAGCTTGGCAGCAACCCTCTAGGAATATGAGTTGCACTTTTTCTCTCTCTGCTACAGGAAAACCAAGCTCTCTAGTAGCACTGGGGAAGCTCACTCCTCAAAAGGCTCTCTGCAAAAACTGCAGAGCAACCCAGGACCTGCCTTTTATATCCAGCCTATCAGCCAATCAACGGGTGGTTCAGGTCGTGTTCATCCACATCAACCAAGTTACAATAAAGTTAACATAGTCATGTGACCGCTCTAAAAGTTCTAGAAAGAACATAAAGTACAGCAGTAACATTTATACTGTATAAGCCACTTTAAACAGCTTCGCAGAAGCATACAAAAAGCTTGGCCTCTCACTGAACATCAAGAAAACCAAAGTGTGATATCAGCAGGCACCAACTAGTCTTTCCGCAATGCCAGAAATACAGCGTAACATTGGAAAATGTTGACCATTTTCGCTACCTTGGCAGCAACCTCTCTACTAAAGCTAATATCAATGCTGAAATACAACACCGTCTGAGCTCTGTGAGTGCAGTATTCTTTCGAATGATGCAGAGAGTGTTTGAGGACTGGGATCTGTTGTACTACGGGTTCTCTGCAGCTTTCCTCCTCAGGTATGGGGAATTGTGCTGGCTGGGCGTGTGTTTGTCTCCACTCCAGTCAATCATTCCAGGTCAGTACACATAACAGCTGTCTTCCCGGGTGTGGGTGTGGTCAGCTTTCTCTGTTCTCATTCTGTCTCTGTGTTGTGTGAACAGGTTCTATGTGTGGTGGCTGCAAGACAGGTTTGTGTCTTGTGGTTTTGTTTGGTTATGTCACTGGACTTCTGGTTAGTGTAGGGACTGGCAGTATTGCAGGTAGCCAAGACGTGGCCCACTAGCTTCCATATTTTGGCCAAAATGTGAACAAATACCTGCCATTTATATCATTAACACCTGCTACTTGTGTTTGCATATCGGCTGCTGTATTGTGTGATTTTGGCTCTGTGTCTTCTTATCCTGACCAGTTATCCCTGTCGGTGGTGGCATGTATATGCGTCCTAGCCTGGGTGTGTGGGTTCCTAGGGGCAGCAAGGACCCAGATCCAAAGACCTGATGTCCCCGCTCAGGTAGGTCATTGGTCATCTTCCTTTGGAGAAGATAGGGAGAGGTGTTAATCAGTGGTTGTTTCACCTGGTGTTCCCTATCCTTAGTAACGTTCATGTTGACCCGGTGCTCACTAGCCTAAACAAACATAACAGATACTAAGATGCTTGTTTATAAAGGTATTATCCTCCCAACCCTGTTGTATGCCTGCGAAACATGGACCATCTAAAAACGTCACTGTCAACTTTGGGAATGATTTCATTTGTGTTGCCTTCGAAAAATCCTGCAAATGTCTTGGGAAGACAGGTGGACAAATGTCAGAATTCTGGAAGAAGCAAAGATCCCCAGCATTGAAGTGATGATCCTTCACCATCAACTTCGCTGGGCTAGCCACGTAGTGCAAATGCCCGATTAACGTCTCCCAAAGCAACCACTATACTCACAACTCGAGAATGGAAAACGAAATATTGGTGGATAACAAAAGAGGTTTAAAGATGGGTTTAAAACTAACCTTAAAAACTGTGGCATAGACATAGAAAACTGGGAAGCTCTGGCCCTCAGGCACTCAATTTGGGGGTCAGACGGTACCAACAGGGCTGTGAAATTCGAAGAGGCAAGAATGGGGGGTGAAAGGGTGAAACATGTCAAGAGGAAAGCACATCAAGGCCAGCTTGTCAGGACAGTCTTCCACTTGGAAACTGATGTCCCCTCTGCTAAAGAACCTGCGGATCAAGAATAGGTCTCTATAGTCACCTATAGACCCACTGCAAAGACCCCATACTTGGAGAGCAATCCTGCTCGGCCACGAGTGATAGCCTATGATGATAATGATGATTAGAGATGAGCGAGCCTACTCGAAAAGGCAGTTACTCAAGTGTGCATCACTCTTCTCAAGTAACTGCTTAGTGATCCGAACAGGCTTGGGTGGGCTGCAGGGGGGAGCGGGAGGAAGAGAGAGAGAGATCTCTCACTCTCCCTTCCGCTCCCCCCTGCTAACCCCCGCAGCCCACGCGCATTACTAAGCAGTTACTAGAGAAGAGAGATGCTTACTTGAGCAACTGCCTTACCTAGTAGGTTCACTCATCTCTAATGATGATATATGCAAACGGGCATTTAACCCTCACATATAACCTTGTGGATTGTCTTAAGCCGGACTTCACTATCAAGGGATACATTACTGAGGCTGGGAGAACAATGATCTTCACCAGCCAGACAAAAAAAGATATTTAAAAAAATTAATCTCACTGAAAAGTCTGAACACCTCATTATCTGATAGTTATATGATGATCCTAATACAAAATGACAGAATGTAAACACAAGGGGTGATATTGTCTGCTGAGCTGCTGTATCCACTTTCTGATTTCCTGCGGGTGTGGTTCAGCTTGTGCACAGGTGATTGCAGCTCCAAGTCTACCTTCTCTACCTCCAGGGCCTGGGGCTTTTGCCCTCTCTTAAGGCTTATTTAGACATAAAGATTATCACTCAAAAGATGTCTTTTGAGCGACTTTTGAGTGATAATTGTTGCGTAAATTACAGCGCAAGATGACCGCTCAAACGTTGAGCGATCACCTTGCGCTCCGGAGGATGAAGAAGACAAGTGGAGGGGCCGATTGTTCTCTGCATCAAGCTGTTCTCCGCTGGGAGCGCCCTGCTGTCATACAGCCAAGCGCTCCAAGAGGAGGATGCAGAGAAAAAGTGGGGTGGCCCCACTTGTCTTTTGCATCCAGCTGTTCTTTGCAGGGAGCGCCCGGTTGTTATACAGCCGAGCGCTCTGAGCGGGGTATGGAGAACAGAGCTGGACTGCTTTGTTCTTCATACCCAGCCCGTTATCAGGGAGTGGGATACAGCTGAAACAATAGTATCAGCTGTATACCGCTGTGAATCCCTGATAAGGCTCATTGTTGTCAGCATGCTGCATGCTGAAAGACAATGATGAGCGATGGCTTAACGAAAACTGCACGCTGTAAGTGCAGTTACACACAACGAATATCGCTCAAAAGACGGCTTTTGAGCAAATTTTAAGCAATAATCGTGTTTAAATGGGCCTTTACCCAGAGGAGAGTGAAGTCATTGGCTAGGGTTAGAGGCAAGCCCACTACCCCCATTCTCTGGGCTAGGCCGGTGAAGGGTGGGGAAGTATTGCAACCAGTTACCCAGGAGGGATTGAGGAGATCAAGCTGGAGATGTAATGATGATCTCCCTCCTGGAGATTACCCAAGGTGGCCATCAGGCTAACCAGAGTGAGGGACGGTGGCTCTCCAGGCCTTGGAGGATGTAAGCAGCTTTTCCTGCAGGATAGCTGCAAGAACCCAGAAGTACCGTGAGCCCAGTGGTACTATCAAAAGGCTCCAGGAGGAGTTACAGGCATCCAGATCCCTAGCCAACAATTCAGTTGAGGCAAGGAGGGCCTAATACAACCAGGTCATCCAAGAGTTAAAGGGAGAGATCCTCACCCTGGTTGAGAAGGATTGCCATCTTTAAGAGTGAAGATCCTTTTGCGGAGAAACTAGGGAATGATGACTAATTTGAAGAGCCTCAACCGGGTCTGGCTGATGCATGTGATGATATCAAGAACCTAGTGTCCAACATGCAGCAGACCTCTGCCAGTGACTGCATAGGCAGTGCTTATGCAGTGAGCTTGCAGCTGGGCAAGTTGTCATCATTTCAAGCTCAGACTCCTCTGGAGAAGAGGACGAGGACAGCGGCCCTGAAGGTAGGCTAATGCCATAAATAAAGCACCTGGAATCCCTTGGAGGGCCTCCATTTTGGGAATGACCTCCCTGAATGGGACTCCCAGCTAGGAAGAAGAAAAAAGGTGGCAAAAAGATCACCCAGGTGAAGTACAGGTATATCAACCTCCCAGGGCAAGTCTCTAAACCAGGGAAGGGAGGTAGTTGTATAGGTAGCCACCTTGTCCGACCCAGCCTGGAGGGTGGGTTCAGTGCACAGCTAAAAGAAAAGTCCTAGCTATCTTTGTCCAGACACCCCCCCCCTACTCCTCCAGTTCGTCATAACAGGAGGGGTGATGATGACAGAAACTAGTGATGTTTGACAGCGAGGGCTTTAAGTGTGGGGGTCATCTGGCACTGGGTGACCCAAAGATATAAAAAGGCTATGAAAAAGTGGGAAGTCACCCAGCATCGGGTGGCCTCCAGAGGGGTCCTGCGTTGGGCCTAGGGAAGTGGGGTTGCCTGGCGTTGGGTGGTCCCAAGCATTCCAGGAAGGTGGGGGAAAGGTCATCCAGGTCAGGTGACCCCAAAAAATTCCCCGTGGTGGGTAGTGGAGCTGTGCATATGGTGAGGGGGGAATGGCTGAAGGACATTCTGTGAGTGCAGCTGGAAGTCCCACTTTCCGCGTTACTAAAGGGAGGCCTGGTGACTTTGAAGAGGCTATCTTTAAGAAGCCAACCCTGGGTTGCTCCCATGCAGACGTAGGGGGAGGTGCTAAGAAACTTCCAAGCCACCAAGTGCCTCTTATTCCCGTTCCCAAGGGGAGAGCTATTGCTGCTTTGGTTGCAGAGAAGAGTGAGGATGATGAGAGTAAAAATGATGTGGAGAACATGGACGTGAGTGAAGGCAATGCTGGTGGAGGAATATTTGGGGAAGGTAAGGGAAAAGGCAGTGAATGTACAAGTGTAGCTAGTGAGGAAGGTGAGGCAGGTGTGTCTGTTGGACTTGTCTCTGGCGATTTGGGGAGGAGAGCGGGCCCTAGTCCAGGCTCTTAGGAACTATGTGAATGTTGCTGCTGGGGAAGGGAGGAGAACCTTTATCTTCAAGGACCCCAAGTCACATGTTCTCTTCCTGTCCACCTTAAAGAGAAAGGTTGGTCACTATAGAGCATGAAGAACATAACCAGCCTTTCTGGATAGATCGCTTTGACATAGGGGCCTTCCGAGAGAAAATGCGTTGAGAAAAGTTGTGGAGAAGATGCATGTTTGTTTCCTACAGCCAGGCATGGGGGGTCCAGGAGGAATGTGGTCTGTCTTCAATGGGTGGTGGAGCTTCTTCTCGAGATGGAATTCAGGGCGAGTGACATATTTGCACTGATCCACACCTTTGGGACCGCCTTGTTTGATGTCAGTTTCGTGAGACCAGAGGGACTTGCACTCTTCTGGTCAAAGTGTGAGCGGAGTCAGACAGAATCCGAATGGCAGGATTTTGTGATTCAAGCAATTTCCCACCAGAATGACACTAAAAAAATGACCATTTTGACTAGTAACAAATCTCTCTCTTCCATTGACATCATGACTTGAATAAGTAGGTATAGGGATATTCTCCATCCTCCCCCAAAAAACAGGGGCACATACAATATCTGGTTAGGGGTCTGGACATTCATAGTAAAGTTGAAACGTGCAGGTAATTCTGTTACCCACATACCTTCTGTGTTCCTGTGAAGAAACAAGATTCTGGTTTTCTAGCAGGGGCAGCCGAAGGTTTGTCACAGGTGAGGTGACCCCAACATTTTAGTAGACAATGCAAGGTACTGGTGTGTGCTCTGTGTGGGGTAAGAGATCATCCATCCTTATCCTGTGGGGACATTTGGTGCAACCTGTGTGGTGTCAGTCCTTTCTCTTTTGCTAACGCTGGCTCGGTGAGACAGGCCCTTCAGTCTTGAGGCAAGGCTGGTGGGGACAAACAGGAGGAAGATCTACAGAGTCTCAGTGGAGTGCCTGACCAACCCGAGTGGGAGGCGGGGTCAAACTGCTGGGGGTAAGGGTTAGTTGCAAGAATTTGGGTATAAAGTATGCATGTGTGTTTAAATATGTTATGTTACTAATGCGTGTTTTTTGTTTCTTTTCTTAGTAGGTTGGAGTATGTGGATTATTGAATATGATTTTCCTAATTTTGTTTTGAAATATACATTTTGTAATGTGATATAAATTATTTGGTATAATTTATTTTATAATAAAAAGATCTGTTGTATTTAAGGGTGGTTTCACATTCCTGTTCCGTTTGAGTAGCAAGAAAGGGGAATCACTGTGGTCGAATGGCTCCATCTCAGGACAGAACTGTACAGCGCTGAATGGACCCTATTGAGCCTAGGGCAGCCTTTGGGGTTCCTTAGTCTGGAGAACTCTTTCCTGGTGGGAGGCTTGGTTCTTTTTGTTTAATGCATGTAGGCTGTGGGTTATCGGTGTTATGCAGGTAATGTATTATACCTTATTGTGTACTATGTATATTATGTATTATATGTTTTTCTAGGTGGTTGGGGAACAGGAAAGAGGAATCCCCACAGCCAAACAGCTCCATCTCAGGACAGAAGCAAACAGCTCCAAATGGACCCCGGTGACTATAATGGGGCCTGTTCGGTTTCCGCTGCATGCATCACTTTTTCCTCCAGTATGTTTAGCCGCATCTGCGACAAAAACTCCGACTGGAGGTTCCAACGCAGATGTGAAACCACACTTAGCCTATCATGTATGATACTGTCTCTAAGAACACAGTGTTACATTCCCTGTCGATGCTGATGTTGGAGTCTTCATTGTCAATAGCAGTTTAGAATTCTGAGCTTTTTCTTACTTTGATAGAAAAGAAAAAAATTAGAATTTTTGAGCTTTTCTATCAAATGTGAATAACAATGAAGACTCTGATACATATGAGCGTTGCTGAGATTATAAACAGCTGATTCAGGGAGAATACAGTGATGGGATATCTATGAAAATGTACTTGTCAGCTTTCTGCTGAGATCTCGGAGAGGAGATGATGCTGGGGCAACGTGCGCAGAATAATAATTGCCTTAGTGGAGAGAAGTGATCCCGGCACATCCTATTATCGGCCCTCAGTGAGCGATAAAAGCAGTGCGTTGCAACCAATAACAATGTTGTGAAATGTATAATTGCTATAATTGCTCTTGCTCAGTGATCATTAAAGGGGTTTTCTGAGACATTCGAAAAAAAGTGGCTAATGTTAGGGAATAAAACAGGATAACAAACTATGACCACATGACCGGTTAGATGTTCTGCTGTTCTAGCGCAGACACTCCAGTCCCCACCGCTCTGGACCTGGAACTTTCTGAGGTTGCCACATGTCATTCTTTGTTCACATGATCACTATAGCCAATCACTAGTCTGAATGGTCATGTGCTGTTCATGCACATAGTGTTGATTGGCTGCAGCCATCAGGTGGATGATGAATACTATGACACTGCAGCAGGAGTTTCCGGGACTTGAGCGGTGAAGAATGGAGCTTATGCACAGGGCTGGCGGGACATGTGGACATGCCGCAGATCTGCAGGAAATTTGAAAAAAAAAAAAAAGCACTGCGTATGCATGTGGCACACTGGCTGGTGCGCCCCCACACTCCACAGTGCAGAAGAAAGCCTCCTGCATACGGGCGGGTCGGACCCCGCATGCTGGATTCCCACAATGGAGTTCGACCCGCTGCCTGGCCGGTGACCCCTGCTTACCTGCGAGCGGCTGTCGCGAGTGCGCAGTAGGTGCCAGCGCTTTGCAATGACGTGTATCCCGCGATACTCCTGCAGCGCTCATTGCAAAAGTGCCGCGGGACGGGCGCCTTCCATTGATTTCAATGGAAGCCGGCCGTGTGTATCCTGTATAAAATCGCAGAATGCTGTGATTTCTTACCAGTTAGTGGAATATCGCAATCGTTTTCCGCTCATGTGTAGGAAATTGCATTTTGCCATAGCATGCTATGGGCTATTTGTTGTTGAATCTGGAGGCAGAATCCTGCTCCGGATTTCGCAATGCAAATACTCCAGTGTGCAAGAGGCCAAAAGAAGATCCGGTTGGGACGGAGAAGACCCGCACCGCATCTGGACAGGTGAGAAAATGTCAATGGCTGCGGGCAATGGTGGAATCTGCTGGGGGATTCTGCACTTGGAATCCGCCCGTGGACATGAGGCCTTAATCTGCTTGTTTAAGAAAAAAAAAAAACAGGATTTTTTTTTTAACTGTTACATGCGTTTTTTTAGAGGCGGATTTTTGGGTGGTCTTTTTTTCTGTTCACATATGTTTTTTAAATACCAAAACACCAAACCTACAACATGCTACAATTATAAAAAAAAGTCACTAAACCAAAAAATGCACAAGTAAAAAACACCTATAATATCTGGTCACAACATTTTTGCCACAAAAAATATCTTAAAAATGGCACTAAGAGCTTATTCACAGGAGCATATATTGGCCGCCGTTTTCACGAACGGCCGATATACGCTACTATCAGAGCTGTCTTACCCTTCCCTCACCCTCACCCTCACCCTCACCGACTCTCTTCCTCTCTCCCCCCTCCAGGTGTTTCAAATGGGAGGTGTCGGGACGGGACGGGACGGGGGTGGTGGTGTGGGGGGGCTAAGCTCCGCCCCCATTGTTTGCTGTGGAAAAGAGGGGGAGGGGCGGGAGCTTAGCCCCGCCCCCCACCTGCCATTGCAAACAGCCGAGCGGAGGAGAGAGGCAAAAAGGGGGAGGGAAGGGAGAGGACAGCTCAGATGGTAGTGTATATCAGCTGGCCATTAAAACGACGGCCGATACACGCTCCTGTGAATAAGCCCTAAACATGTGTTTTGCGTGAAAATGGAACACTTGTGTGAAGGTGGTCTTAGGGTTAATGCCCACGAAAGGATTTCCGCCGCGTGAAATGCGGGGGAAATCTGCGCCGTTTCACCGCAGCTATTAGGTTCTAGTGAACCTAATAGCTCGATGTACACGCTGCGGGATTCCACCGCGGAATTCTGCAGCATGAAATTACCAGCGGCATGTCCTATTTGCTGCGGGCATACGCGCGGATGGCTTCCATCGTAGTCAATGGAAGCCGCCCGTCACGCTATACTTCCACTGAAGCACAGCGGAAGTATAGCATAAATACGCGTCCTGCCTAACGCGTCATGTGACACCACCAGCGCGTCATATGACACTGCTGGCGCGTCATGCGCTGTACTGTGCATGCGCGCCGGCAGTGACATGCGGGGGCTACACAACGGATCCAGAGGGAAGTATGGGGTCTTTGTGGGGCGCCGTGACGGACTCCACTGCGGTATTCCGCTTTCAGAGCCCATCGCGGCCATGGGCATTAGGCCTTAGGGTCCTTTTATGACTGTCAAGCCTTCATTGTCCAATAACCATCCCAGAGATAATCACTGCTATGTTTTCACGCAGGAAGCGGGATCGCTCTGGTCACCCACCCCTATTCACAGTAATGCCCGGGGCTGGTTTTAGAGAAGATTATGGCCTTGGGCAAAATTAGAAATGGGCTTCAAATACTGAAATACTGCATTAACAACACATCACACTCAGGATATTCAGAAGTCGTTGTGTAGAGCGCTACAGCACTGAACTCTAGTACTTCCAGGGGTGTGGCTAGGGTTGTGCTAAATAAATGAGTCATGGATGCTACCCATAATACCGCCACACCATGCCCATGACCAGTGAGTATTCTTATCAGAACATAGTGGAGCACAGGGGTATGGAAGAGAGGGAAAGGAGCTTGATGAGCTGAAATGAAAAATGAAAGGGGTTGTAATATAAGACATGGCCCCTTTAAGAATGTGTTACCCTCACATTTAGCATTCGGCAGCCCTGGCAAACAGCTGATCTTTATTGCGGGAACCAGACATTTCCCCATAAATGTATTAGAATATACATGTAAGTGCACTGAGTTTTGCAGCACAATGACAACTCCTTCCAGGCTCTGGATCTTTTTAAACAATTAGTGAGTAAATATATATATGAACTTTTTTCACACCCATTCACATCTAATAGTGAAATGTGTTGCGCTTGTAGGAAACACATGT
Source organism: Eleutherodactylus coqui (assembly GCF_035609145.1). NCBI lineage: Eukaryota > Metazoa > Chordata > Amphibia > Anura > Eleutherodactylidae > Eleutherodactylus > Eleutherodactylus coqui. Next base: position 100,068,067 of record NC_089842.1, on the reverse strand, counting down.
CCGGATAGTCCGGTGTAAATCAATGGGCTTTTAGGACTGCTTTCACACGGGCTACAAAATCGTGCGATTTTTTTTTTTTTAAATTTTTTTCCGGCGATGCGGCAGCGCTATACAACGCGTGTTTGTGAAACACTTGGTTTCCAATGGGTTCCTTCACATTTGTGATGTTTTCACTGATGCTATATTGCTAGAAAATAGATATGCCATGTTTTGTAGGCCATGTTTCCCTATGGAGCCTCCTTGTTTATCACAATGCACAAACTTGCGATTTTCGTGCGATATGATACATTTTAACCATTAGAAATTTATTAACTCTCTTGCGAGAAAATCGCAGGTAGCAGCGATGTGATGCGCGATTTTTCACAAGAAAAAGCATCTTACATTGAAGGAGAACCTACCACCTCCTGTGGTAACCTGTTCCCCTCATTGATCACCCTCACTGTCAGAAAGTTTCTTCTAATATCTAATTTGTGTCTCCTCCCTTTCAGTTTCATCCCATTGCTTCTAGTCCTTCCTTGTGTGTAAGAGACATTACATACGTGAAAAATACGTACGGACTACGCAGCCCCCATATGCGCGCGTGATGGAGCCCATAATTAGAAGCTGTATTTAGAGCAGGTGCAGCAAGAGATTCATTCTACTTTTTCTGGTCAATAGCCAAATAAACTTGAACATTGACAACAACTTTTGTGAGACAGAAAAGTACTCCAAATTGTTGTCACTTCTCCCCTGCACTCCCTTTAGCAGCTCGTATGCAGTGAATCACTCCGCAGGCACCTGGCACATGGGAAACTCTGACCTGAGGCATCACGGCAAAAACACAGCGAAGAACAAAGGGAACTTCTTACAAGACTGATATCAGCAGCTCCAGGCATTGCTGTTGTAAAGTTTTCCTAAGGCCACTTTCCCACGACAGAGAAAATCGCGCAAAATTTGTGTATTGCGAGACGCACAAATCTCGCACGAATATGAACCCGATTCTTTTGAATGGAGTCATATACTATATCTTTTTGCATTCCTTAGAATGCATCATCGGTTGTTTTTAAGGGGACAGGAAAACGTATTGCACAGCGTGTGATGTGTACGCGAGTGCGACATGATTTTCTGGGGATCCGTGGTCACAGCTGGAAGCCATGCTGGAGGATTGCTACTGATGCGAGGTGTTTTTAAAGAAAACTGCAGGTACCTCGCACGTTCACATTTCCCAGCCCGCTATCACGCTCGGCCGTGTGTAGGAAGCCTCAGGGTGCCTTCACACTGGCGATCGCGATATCGCTGCATTTGTTTTTTACGTGAATGTCAATAGGACTTTCTAATGTTAAAAATGCATTGCGATTTGCATGCGATGCGTTTTTAACATTAGAAAGTACTACTGACTTTCGCATGAAAACAATGCAGCAAAATCGCTTGAGAAAACGCCAGTGTGAAGGTGTCCTGAGGGTGTTCCACACGGGCAAAAAAAATCACATGATTTCGCCTAATGCGAGAGTCAGTAAGAAAGCAGATTATGAAACCAATAATTGCCTTCCCATCTGCGATGTTGAGAGAATAAAAAAATTGCAGCATGCGCTAACTTTCTGCAACGTGCGATTTTTAATATATATATTTTTTTTAATCTCCCATGTTTCTCTATGGAGCCTCCTTTTTATCATATTGCAACGCAGCAAACATGCATTGCAATGCGGTTTTAACATTAGAAGGTCCCATTTTACTTTTGCGTTAAAAAACCCGCAATTTTCTTGCACAATTTTAATGTGGGCCGCAGCGAAGTGAGATTATACTACAAAAAAAATCATTGCTGACACCCAAAAATCGCGATCGCCGTAATTTTCTTGTGGCAAAATCGCGATCGCAGTTTGAAAGTGGTGCTTTCACACATTGCTTGCATCAAAATCTACATTGCTAATGTGCTAATTTGATGCGGAACGTCCACTGAGACCTGAAGATTTTGCTGTGAAATTCGCAGACCCCGAAACATTGTTGCAGAATAATTCCGCCCAAGTGACAACTTCACACGGCCGAGCGCCATATCGGCCCGTAAATCATCAACCAATTTCGCGCTCACCAACATGCATTTTCCCTGTAGATTCGAGGCATTTTTTTCTCAAAACCGCCTTGCATCACTTCGGGGGAGTCACAACCCTCCAGCGCGGCTGTGAAGCCGACCTCGGGGACCTTTCACACGGGACGGAATATCCTGCAACAGTATTGCGGAACATGCCGTCCCAGGACTCCGCACCCAAATCCATACAGCTAACTGTGGATTTTGATTTGAAATTACAGGCAGAATTCTGCAATTTTCAATTCCGCACGTTAGCAGTGAGCATGTTGGTGGTGAATATTCCGCAGCAGCGCCCATTCCCCAACGCTGTTGCAGAATATTCCGTGCCGTGTGAAAGGTCCCTTAGTCCAAGGACCCAAACCCCACAGCCTTGGTATCAGGTCTGTGCCTCCTGTGTGTCAGATCCACTCTCCACAGGAATGTCCGGGTATTTTAGGGTGAATTAGTAAGAAGAGTGGCAGAACTTCAAATTGGACTGTCATGTGTGAGTGGTCGTGCTGAGTGCACTCACTGCTGCCAGGACTGTGGATTATCAGACAAGGAGACGTTTTAATGAGCTCTTGGCAGCAGTCCTGCGCCCCTGGTTCTCACACAGATAAGACGTGCCGCCCCCAGCTCCGGGCAGCACATCCTGGATACAGCTGTTGGCACAGGGAACACCGATCTTCTGCCCATAATCCCGTAACAAGGTACCCATAGCGCAACACATTAACCCTCTACATTCCAGCAGTCAGAAACCATGCACCCCTCAATGGCAGAATAACCTATAGAATTAGAGTTGGACACAGATGTCAGAAATAACTGGAAGAAAGTGATCTAGTGTAAATCAGTCTATCAACATCATGATCCGTATATATCCACCCATCACTTCTTCTCAGGGCAGGAGGGTCTGATGTGGTGCAGGACTCCAGGCTTTGGACAGTGTAACCTGTCTACTGGGATTTTGATTTCTCAGACATTTTTGGCAGCACCTGTCCCCGGCCCCATCTGTGCTCTGTATAAACAAGCAGCTCTTTGTCTGTTCTGCGCAGAGCTCCATGGCCCCCCCCTTGGAGGAGCTCAGAGGAGAATGTTCCGACCCCTTGTCCTCTTGTACAGTAACACTAATTTCCCAGCGCTGTACCTGCCGGGACGCCTGACACCTGTCATCTGTGACCTTACTGACTCCTGGTACCCACTGGACCGGGACGGTGACAGCGCTAGGCCTTTATCATGGATATTGCATTACCCAACTCTTCAGATAATCCAGAGTAAATCTCTGTCCTGGACTCATCCTCTCTTAGGGACCTTGCACACGTGCAGAATATTTCCGCGAGATGCACCCAGAGACGTAGCTTAGTCTGCTGCTGCGGATTTTGGCTCCAGAACCGCTATTTATACATGCAGAATTTTCTGCGTCTCTAGATGCATCTTGTAGAAATATCCCACAGATGTGTGAACGGTCCTTAAGGTGTTAACATTCTCTGCAGCTATCTCATAGTATTATTCAATGGCCACCATTCCCACTCCACCAAGCATTATCATTCAGCTTTCCCAAACCCCTGAATGACAGGCAGCATGTTCTATAATGCACTAGTTAATCTCCAGCTTCCATCACCTCTAGTTTCTGTGTTCATGCGGCTGTTAATTTCCTGGTGACAGCCTCCGGGACAATGGTCACCCCCGAAGTCATAACTTCCTATGTTTTCATTGGACATTAAAGGCATTCAGTGGTTAAGGAAATCCGCTCACTCGCTATCGGCTCCTCCTAATGGAATGTTACATAGTATCACCCGCACATACGTGTGGAGCTGTTCCCATAGACCTGCAAATTATCTGATGCATTCCACACATTTTTAACCCTTTGTTGCTCACATATCCAGCTATGTACAACTGAAAGCTGTGATGTCGGTGCTTCCTGTGATGTCTCTGTACGCCATACTGAGGTTTTCCACGCAAGTGATGTTCGTGCCCCAGTCTCCAGTATTGGCTGTGCTTCCTGCAATGATGTTTGTACCCCTATACCTGTGATCTATGTGCCCCTGTCCAGTGGTGTATGTGTGCTCTCCCTTCCTGTAGTGTCTGTAACTCCCCTTGCAGTGATGTCGCTCTCCTTCTACAGCTGCTGCTCCTCCAGTGATGTCAGTTGCCCCATCGATCAGTGGTTTGCGAATCCCGGTATTAACTCTTTGCAATTCAATTTTGGATTCAGGGTTTCCTAGGGGTTTTTCTCTTTCTGCGATTATACAATGGCGCTGTCTGCTGGCTAGAGTCAGTACTGAGGTATTGGACATGCTGGAGAGGACTCCGACAACATAGCGGCCAGTAATATACAGTAAGAATACCCGGGCGGACGTCTTCCAACATCGGAAGCTGTACAGCCTTTAATCAGAATGTCTTTAGACATCAGACAGTGGATTGGAAAGGGTTAATAGTGAATCCCTTCAGCAGTAATGTGTGCGTCTCCAATTATGTCTGTATGATTCCTCCACTAAGGTCTATGCCCCCTCTCAAGGTGTCCCTGACCCCCACTGATGTTTGTGTTCCTCTCTCCTCTTGCGTCTTTACCTTACCAGTAGTGATATCTGTGCGCACCCTCCAATGATGTTTCTGTGCCCCCTCTAGTGAAGTTTGTTCCCCCCTCCAGTGATGTCTATGTCCTCTCTTACAGTGATGCCTATGTTGTTCTCTATTCATATCTGTGCCCCTCCAGTGATGTTTCTGTGCCCCCTCCAGTGGTATCTCTGCCTCCCTCTAGTGATATCTGTGTCCCCCCTCTGTTGACATCTGCCCCCTCGCCAGTGATATTTGGACCCTCCCTCCAGTGATATTTCTTCCCCCCCCCCAGTGATGTGTTCCCCTCTCCAGTGATATCTGTACCCCCTCTCCAGTGATATTTGGACCCTCCCTCCAGTGATATTTCTCCCCCCCCCCCCCCCCCCCCAGTGATGTGTTCCCCTCTCCAGTGATATCTGTACACTCTCTCCAGTGATCTCTGGACCCTCCCTCCGGTGATATCTATGCCCCTCACCAATGTTATCTGTACCCCCTCTCTAGAGATATCTGCCCCCCCTGCAATCATATCTGTCCCCTCCAGTGATATTTGTTCCCCCTCTAGTGAGATCTCCTCCCCTCCGATGATGTCTGTCCCCTTTCCAGTGATATCTGAACCCCCTTTCCAGTGATATCTGGACCCTCCATCCAGTGAGATTTGCTCCCCCCAGTGATATCCGTACCCCTGCCAGTGATATCTGGACCCTCCCTCCAGTGATATCTATCCCCCTCATCAATGATATCTGTACCCCCTCTCTAGTGATATCTGTGTCCTCTCCAGTGATATGTCTCCTGCAGTGATATCTGTCTCCCACCCTCCAGTGATATCTGTCCCCTCTTCAGGGATAGCTGTCTCCCCCCTTTAGTGATATGTCTCGCCATTCAAGTGATATCTGTCTCTCCCCTTTAGTGATATCTGTCTTCCCCCTCCCCAGTGCTATCTGTTTCCCCCTCCTTTTTCTGACCATGCTGTCATTATTATCAGCCCCCCTCCTCCTCCTCCGGTCTCCTCCCCCGGAGCTGCCGAGCTCTGTACCCTCCTCCGGGCTGCCCAGTCTTCAGGCACCGAGTACCGGGGAGGACAGCGGCGCCGGTGAGTACCCTGCCGAGCACAGAATAATGGAGGCTGGAGCCTGGCACTGCCCGCTGCCCATTGTTGTGCCAGGCGGCAGCAGGATGCGGCGCATCTCCCATCCCCGCCGTCAGCATCCCGGCGGAGGGCTGTATCAGACAGACCACCCTGCACGTCTGCTGCAGACCACCCTGCTGCCTGCTACCTGTAATGTCAGGTGACCCCGCAGGGGGGGAGAGAGACCCGGGTGTAAGGGGGCGAACTGTCCTCCCAGTGTCTGCAGATGTGTGTGCTGTCTATGTGTGGAGGCATGTGTGCAGCATTACTGTACTGTGTGTGTATGTATTTATATATATATATATATATATATGTTACATGTGTGCTGTATATATATGTGGGGCTATGTGTATAAATGTATGTATTTAGACTGTAAGCTCTTCGGGCTAGCTCTTCTATCACATGTAGGGAGCAGTTGATAAATAAGAACAAATATATAAAGCAAGCAGCCAGGTGGGGTCCGGTGTATAGCGGGTGGGATCCGGTGTATAGCGGGTGGGATCCGGTGTATAGCGGGTTGGCACGGGGCATCTATGTGTAGCGGTGGCGTCTCCTGCGGTGCTGCGTCCGATGTGCGAGCATCACTCTTTGTCTTTACATCCTGTTGAAAGGTTCTGTCCAAATTCATCATTAAAGAGGTTTTTTATCACTAAAGGACAGGTGGAGGGAACACTCAGAGGGGCTACATGTACCCGGACCCCTGCATGAGGCGGAGCCTCCATTATGGAGTCAGAAGTGGTTATGGCAATGACACAACTACCCAGCAATAAAGCCCCTGGCATGGATAACCTACTGGTAGAGCTATTGCTGCCAGTACCAGTGAAACCCTTCACAGCGCTGTGCCAGGCAGTATGGGCATCCACACAGTGGCCACAGGACTGGAAGAGATCTGTCTTATGGCTCCTTCACATTGGCCATCACAATATTGACACAAGAAAATCTCAACTTTGCTCCTGAGATGTCTGAGCGGCACTGATGCTTTTTCTTGCAAAAACATCGCTGCAGCTTGCGTTTTTCTCGCAATAGACAATAGGAGTTTCTAATGTTAAGAACGCATCGCACGAAAATTGCAAGTGCTTCATCGACTACATCAAGGCCTTTGACTGTGTTGGCCATAACAAGCTATGGTAGGCGCTACGAGAGCTGGGCGTATCGGCACATCTAGTCAAGCTGATAAAATCACTTTATACCAATCAGGAAGCCACTATGAGAACACAGTATGGGGGCACAAATTGGTGTGGGGTCAGCAAAGGCGTCCGACAGGGCTGCATCCTCTCACCATGCTTGCTTAACCTATATGTGGAAGTTATGTAAAGAATGGACCTAGATGAATTGAATTGGAAACTGGGGTGAAAATAGGTGGAAGAAACATCAACAATCTCCGTTTTACGGATGACACAACTCTGCTTACAGAAGCAGGTCTGAAGCAGCTGATATGTAATATTAAGACTGTAAGTGAAAAAATGGCCCTCTACCTGAATCTAAAGAGAGCAAATATGAATTTATGCCAGAGATAAAACATAGGATAGCATTGGGTTGAAGCGCAATGCTAAACATGGACAAAGTAGGGATATTGGCAACTAAACGCAGGATAGTGCAAATCACCGTTTACCCCATAGCCATGTATGGGTGTGAAAGCTGGACTGCGAGAAAAGCTGATAGAAGGAGGATTGATGCTTTTGAGTAGTGGTGCTGGCGGAAGCTGCCGTGTATGCCCTGGATGGCGAGAGTAACAAACAGAAAAGTCTTGAATCGTATAAGACCCGATATATCACTGGAGGGGAAGATGACCGGACTCAGACTCACGGATTTTGGCCATGCAGAGTCGCTAGAAGAATCCATAAAGTTTGGACAGATCAGTGGCAAAAAAAAAACCCCGGCTGCCAAAGGACACGATGACTAATACTGTCACAGCGGATACTGGCATGGATTTCACACAACTGAAAGAAGAGGCGCAAAACCGAAAAACATGGAGGGAGCTCGCCTTTGGGGTGCCTGTCCACGGATGTGATTTTGTCGGCGGTAAACCGCCGGCGAATCACGCCGGCCGAAGCTTTCCATGGCATTGCTATGGAAAGCGCCGGCTCATGTCCACAAGCAGAGAAGCATTGCGATTCTCCGCTCGCGGCGAGCAATTCGCATCATGCTGCGAATTGCCACGATTTTCCTCGGTCAGCATATCTATCAGATTAGGCTGACCGGTGGAGACTCGTGTGCGGCTCTTGCTCCCGGGACTTCGCAATGCCCGTGGACAGGGGGCCTTAGGGTCGTCGGCGGTTGTGAACACCTAAACGGATAACAATAACCAGCACTAAAAAGTTTTGGAGGCAGGTTATAATGTACAATAGCCACAACGCCTTCCCAATGGCCTTCCCTGTCTAGCCCCACTGCTCCAGTCCACACCGGTCCGATCTTGGAAGTGACTTAGTGGTCACGTACCATTCAATGGTCACGTGAATACTCAGCCAGTCACAGACACTGAGTGCGTCTGTGTATGGATGGCACATGGCCACTAAGGCCGGCGATTGGTTGAGCGGTTGCGTGAGCGATGAACAGGATGACTGCTACAGTTGCTTCTGGCACCAGACGGAGGAGGCCATCAGAAAAGTCAATATGGCTTTTTTTTTCTGTTTTCTAGCATTATCTGTCTCTGAATTTTTTTTTTTTTATGTCAAAAATCCTTTTAAATCAGGACATGAAAATAGTGCGCTGCTTGTGTTTGTCCTGTTTAAATGGGTTGTTCCAAGGTACAAATCTATTCCCTAGGGAATAAGTGGGTTTCCTACATCTAGGACCCTTACCAAGCACAAGGTCGGAGGTCAAGTGTCCTCCCATATGGATGGAGATGTAGTCGAAGAGAAGCCAACTACAGCACTCAGCTGGCAGATTATAGATGATTGGAGCAGCTCACAATCTCGACCATCACTCCATTTATTTTAGGGTACACAAGTCCCCCATTCTGCCAACGGTAGGAACCCCACTTGACACTCAACTCCTGCCCTGTGGAAAGGGAATAAATTTAAATCTTGGGGCAACCCCTTTAAGAACAAGATCCAGATTGACCTTTTTGTAGCTAAAACAGGATCAATGAAACAGGACAGGCTTACTGTTGCATCCAGTTTTGAAGGTACCTTTATGAAACAGCACCTTTCAACAGTATGCAAATCCATGATGTGAACGAGGCTGCCAGGGAAACCATATCCAGTATCTGCAGTGTATGTGGTATGTACAGGATATGTGGTGTATTCATTATACAGTGTGTTTAGTATATGTAATGTATGCACCGTGTTCGGAATGTGTTGTATCCAGTGTATGTGGTGTATCTTGTATATACGTTAAATCTAGTATATACATTGCATCTAGTATATATAGTGTATACTGTATATTCCCTTTATGCAGTAATTAGTTTTATCCAGTGTAGACAGCGAATATGCACTTTGTGTGTGCAATGTATGCTGAGTATGTGAAGTTACCAGTGTATGCAGGATCTTCCAGTGTATTCAGTATATTAGCGTATTCCTTATATGCAGGTTTTGTGGTGTAGACAGTATATACAGTATTTTCAATGGTTTTACTATAAAGGGTAGTACAGTATATTCAGTAATAGTGTATTCAGTATGCAATGTGTGCAGGGTTCAGTATATGTTGGCTAATAAGTATATTGGCTGCATGCTATGTTCAGTATATGCAGTGTAATGTAGGGTATTCAGTATGTGTTGTGTATCCAATATATGCTATGTTTAGAATATGCAACATCAGGCCGGGCTCACACGACTGGATTCCTATTGTAGAATCCGCAGCATAACACAACTATTCAAAAGCATGTAAATTCACTTTTTCGCTCACACTCACAGATACAAATTGCGTATTCCGCGAGTGGAGGAAAAAAAAATCGCAGCATGCTCTATTTTGCTGCGGACTCTGCATGGATGGCCTCCATTGAAGTCAATGGAGGCTGTCCGACCCACATCCCATACGCATGCGGAATTTTGCATGTTGTGTAATGAGTGTATCATGTATAGCGTACAGTATATACAATATATCCAGCGTCAGTATATTGCATGTTGTGTAATGAGTGTATCATATATATATATAGAGTACAGTATATAGAATATATCCAGTGTGTCCATATATTGCATGTTGTGTAATGTGTATCATGTATAGAGTACAGTATATACAATATATCCAGTGTGTCCGTATATTGCATGTTGTGTAATGAGTGTATCATATATATAGAGTACAGTATATAGACTATATCCAGTGTGTCCGTATAGTGCATGTTGTGTAATGAGTGTATCGTATATAGAGTACAGTATATACAATATATCCAGCGTCAGTATATTGCATGTTGTGTAATGAGTGTATCATGTATAGCGTACAGTGTATATACAATATATCCAGCGTCAGTATATTGCATGTTGTGTAATGAGTGTATCATATATATATATATATAGAGTACAGTATATAGACTATATCCAGTGTGTCCGTATAGTGCATGTTGTGCAATGAGTATATCATGTGCATGCAGTGTGTGGGGCTTAGAAGGGAATAATATGAGCAGTAGTGATAACGGCCCTCCGCCCATCCTGTACCCTGCTGATAACCCCAGACTTGGCTCTTCTGGTATGGCGGGTGGTGAGGATCTTACAAGTGCAGCCCCCATCCCTGGGATCCACATACTGTAATGTTCCAATGCCCGGACAATCATCATGAACTTATTACCGCTTCGCGGCTTTACAGATGTGAGGGGCGGTCTGCAGAATGCAGGGGCTGCCGAGGGGGAATAATGATGAGAATGTGAAAATACTAAAATATATTATTATTAATAACAGCAAATACAGTTGAAAGTAAGTGATATAATAAAATGTGATCTAATTATAATGCAAAAAGTACAGTAAAATACCCCGATGCGTGTGCAAAAATACGCTGCGCTGAGGCGTGTGCAGAAAAGCGTACACTCATGTGAAGAGCTCTAAAGAGCTTTAGTTTTTCTGGAAGATCTTTCATTCCCAAAAGATTTTTCTTTGAGGAGCGATGACAGAAAGATCGTCTTGTTCGAAATCCTTGAGGCTGTGGGGAAACGAAATGACTCATTCCCACCGCCGTATGCGTAAATGCTGTTCGGATCACGCAGCGTATGACCGCCGGTGGTCAGCCGGCTATCACCTCATATAGCAGCAATTGTGGACTGCGTATGACAGCGTATTTCACGCACGCATGCTCCATTTCAGTACGGTTCCCGCGCAGACGGCTTCTATCAAAGTCAATGGAAGCCATCCGTTCTGTAGCCCGTCCGCATTTAACGGGCCGCGGATTCCGTGGGAAAGCAGAAGTTTGAAGAAAATACAAAAAACTCAACTGCACAAGTGCAATTTTGTACAGTTCATCACGGCAATTATTTGCAAGATTTTGTTTCTTTCACTGAGAACAAAACATCAATATTTCTGGGAAGCCTTGCTTGGACAGCACTCTTTAGGTCGGGTCACAGCGTTGTGATAAGGACTTTTGACTTGGCCATTCCACAAAACAAACCTTCTATTGCAACCATTCTAGAACTGATAACTTGTGCGCTCCAGGTCATTATCCTGTTGCATCACCCAGCGTCTCTTCAGCTCAAGGTCACGGGCGGCTGCTCTCACGTTTTCATACACTTTAGGTCCGTATTACACGGAACGATTATCGTTCAAAAAAATTGTTGGAACGTGCGAATTCTTAAGATATCGGTGTAAAGTCAGTGCAAACACGGCCAACGCTTAAATGGCGAACAAGAGTTCATGTTCCGCAGGCATAAAAATAATTCTCTCACACGTCATTGCGTGTGAACAGGGATTGTTTAAGCCGCTTCACCCATTCATGGGTTGTTAACATGCACATATTTTCTCTGCGCATTTCGGTCACGCAAAAAAAACTACAGCCTGCTCTGCTTTACTGCAATTTGCGAATACGCACCGAAAGTCCCCATAGAAGTCAATGGGGATGCGCAAATGCGTGAAAAAGAACACATCTTGAACTCATTACTCTAACTAGCCATTTCAATGGCTGGGAACATCGTTGCGCAATTTTGCACACAAAAGGTACAGTAAAATAGGCCAATGTGCATTCTGCGAAAATGTGGCGCTCGTTTGTGCGCAAACAGCACTCGCTCACGTGAAGTCGGCCTGGTACAGAGAACGACTAAACGATTTATGGGCACGAGTAAATAATATCATCGTTGGCTCGTGCGACCGATACATTGCTCTGTGTAGAAGGAGCCTTACATTTCATTCTTTCCTCCTGACATCCAGGCCCTCAGCAGCCCCAAACCATGAAGATCCCTCCACCCGGCTTCACAGTTTTTGGGAGGAGGTTTTGGTGTTGAGTGTTTTTTTTTCCTCTAGAGATTTGCATTGGTGCTAAGAAGTCAACTTCTGCCTCATCTGCCCATAGCACCTTGATATATGGTGGAGCAACTAGGAGGTCTTGGACAACCTTCAGACAAGATGCAATCATTTTTTTCCTAGACAACAGCGGCTTCTTTCTTGGCGCCCTTCCATGAATATCGTTCTTGGCCAGTGTTTTTCTAATAGTGGACACATGAAGAGAGGCTTTTGCACTTCATAGAGTCTTCTGTAGGTCTTCCACTGTTATCCTTGGGTTCTTTCTCACCTCTTCCGGGATTGTCCATTGTACTCTTGGAGTTATCGTTACAGGGCAGCCAGTCCTACGGTAGTGAGACCAGCAGCAGTACTAAATACTCTCTATTTGTAGGTTTGCCTAACACTCTTGTTCTTAGCGGTTCTTTGGTAGCCACTTCCAACTTCATGCATCTCTTTACCACGATTTCTGAGGTCTTCTGAAAGTTGTTTGGAGGAAGGCATGGTTGATCCAAACCAATCTTGAGAAGAACAGATTTGTTAATTATTGCTCTTGTTCTGTGTCCACTTATCATACCTGGCAGAGCATGGCTTCGCTATCTAGAATATTCTATATGTTATTCTACAGGATGTTGCACCGTTTCAGGGTTCATCTGCAGAGCATGATACATCGAAGTCCCCCCCCCACCCCCCACCCCACCCCCTCGCTTCCCCACCAACTTTCCTAATCTCTCTCTTAAGAGAGATAATTTCCTGACAACATTGTATTACAGGAACTGCGCATATCTTCACCGTTTCTAGATCTGCAGCAAGTAAAATATTTTTTACAATCTTTCCCATAATTAAAAATGTTTTTGGTGGCACTACAACTCCCAACATCTTTGAGTTACAACCAACATAGCTATTGTTCATTCCCATGGGTGGAATAGTGTGAAGTGTCTGCCATATGAGACAGTTGTCATTTACACATAGAATTGCATGTTACATATAAAGGCCCATACACACAACGATTATCGCTCCAAATTCGTCCAAATGATGGCATATGAGAGATAATCATTGCGTGTAAATGCTGCCATTGTTTACTTTTCGGTGGAATGATGATTTTAAGGTGAGTTTAAAATCCATCGTTCAGCCGGAGAGAGATAACAGGGACCGCACACTGTGTTCTGCACAGGAGTCGGAGATTACATTGTATTCTGCCGACAGCTCGTGCAAAACAATGGAGCTGTGTGCAGAGCTCAGACCACATGCTAGGCTCTGCAAACAGCTCCCGGAGGCCCCTTTACACGCAAATGAAGCTGATAAAGTGTTAGAGGACAAAACGATTGCTAAAACTGTCAATCTTTCAATCGTTTGAACGATTGTCTTTGCGTGTAAATGGGCCTTGAGACAGTGGGGACTCACTATGTGGCAGCACACTCTGCAGTACCGAACCACAGTTGTGTTATTCTTGATTTCTTTTATTATTTTCCAACTTTTTACTAAGTAATCCCCGTAGGGTGTGTATTAGAGATGAGCGAATGTACTCGGTAAGGCCGATTTCGCAGTCGAGCACCGTGATTTTCGAGTACTTCACTACTCGGGTGAAAAGATTCGGGGGGCGCTGTGGGTGAGCGGGGGCTGCAGAGGGGAGTGGGGGGGAGAGGGAGAGAGCTCCCCCCTGTTCCGCGCTGCTACCCCCCGCTCCACCACGCCTCGCCCCCCGCGACCCCCGAATCTTTTCACCCGAGTACGGAAGTACTCGAAAATCGGGGGGCTCGATTGCGAAATTGGCCTTACCGAGTACGTTCGCTCATCTCAAGTGTGTATACTTTTGCATGTAGACACAGCTTAGTTTCGGGCTGAGCTGTCCCCATTATAGCTGACACTCAAAAATCGAGTGAACAAAAATGAAAAGAAGAAAAGAAATGTAAGCTAATTTAAGAAATACTGCAAGCATGTATAAACTTTTGCAGAAAGTCCTGGCTAAAAAAATCGTCCATTTAGTATAAGTAGCCCCTATGGAGATCTATGTGACTCAGTGGTTATAGTATACACAGAAACCTTGTGCAGCCTCATTTTGCAATCATGTGTTCTATTTTACTATCTGCCGCTTCTATTTGTACTCAAGTTATAAGAGAAGGGAAGAAAAAACGGAGTTATAAATGGCTTTATGCGGGCTGAGAAATGTTTCAGATGCCTCCGATCAGTAAGAATCTGAACGCTTGCCATTCAGTGTAAATGCGCATGACTGAATGTCGTACGATAAATTCATTAGTTGTTCAGTTTCTGCATGTATAAAAGCTGAACAACGGATCGCGCCTTATAAACAGGCAGTCGCCTATCTACGAAGCACTGCCTGTTTACTGTGAATGGAGATGGACGGGCCGGAACGATCCCCAGCTCGCTCCGCCTCCATTCACTGGTGATGATTGTTCGATCTGATGAATCAGGAAGAAGATTCTGCTGTCGAGAAGTAGCGGAGTTTACGAGTTATTACTGCAGTTCATAAAAGTTTTATATCCTATAAAGACTTAGTTGAAACTAAACACAAGCAATAAACCCGCTTCTGATATAAACACATCGGGCATAAAACTTCACACCTGTAAGGCCCAATGTCCACAGGCGGATTTTAATTATAAAATCCACAGGTGTCTCCCGTGTGGGAGATCCGCGTCCATAGGGATGCATTAGCATCCGCAGGGCAATTTAAAGCATGCGGATGTGTTTTTTGTTTTTTTTGTTCTGCCGTTCAGGATCCCGCCGAGCTGCTGTTGCAGTGTATGCAGTAGGAAGCAAAGAGCGCCATACATTGTGTAGTGGCACAGCATGGTATTGCAGGCACTGTTCCTCTTGAAGAGTACGGAGCTCTCTGCTTCCTGCTCCATAATCCGTAACAGCAGCCCAGCAAATGGCAGATTGGCTGAGGTCCCGAGCAGTGGATCCCCACTGATCAGCTTTTGATGACCTCTCCAGAGTTATCAGTTTTTTTGTTTTAGGAACCTCTAACATGGGCAGAATTGTTTTGCCACACGCACCAGAATTTGCCATCATGCGGAACATTGCGCATCAAAATTGCATGTCTAATTTGTGTATTTGATGTGAAACTGAAAATGGCTTAATTCTGCTGGCAATTCTGCATTAAAATTCGCATTTAGACATGCAGATGTTAGGCTCATTTTACACGGGTGATTGCGATCTTGCCACAAGAAAATTGCAACAAAAATCGCATCTTTGTTCCCGTGAATTTTTTTGTAAGCATCGTGTTACACAGGATGATTGTTGGGCACTTCGGTGGCTGAGAGTCGTCCTAGGGATTATCACTTGTGCTTTCACACATTATCGCTCTGTAAAGGGTGGCTAAGTGGGCCGGAGGTCTCTTCCGGCGGCCGCCTCCACAGTAAACAGGCAGTCATTCGCAGATGGACAACTGCCTGATTACTTGGACCGATTGTCATTTGATTTTTATGCATAAACTGAATGACAAACAAGAAGCAAACAAATTATGGTTCCTCGTTCAGTCGCAGACACAATCCAGCGAGAATCCAGACGATCGTCGTTCTGTGAAGAAGGGCCTTTACTGATATCACTAATTCTAGCAGTAATAGAATTACATTGGGATCAAATATGAGGGTTATGCGCCATTTACATGGGACGATTGTCGATCACAATTCCTGCAAGCCAACAAATTTGAGCGATAATCGTGCGTTGTAAATGCACAGAAATTGCTCACTATTTGTTCGCAGGTTTCAAGCTAACTTTTCAGTCCGCTTACAAACCATCGCAGGCTTGTGGTTCTGTGTAAATGCTTCCTGCCCCGCGTCACATAGAAAGTGAAGCACTGAGGCTAGTTGCATACGGGCGATCACGATTTTGCCGTGAGAAAATCATGGCAAAATTGCGTCTTTTTTTCCCCACGATATTTGAGCGTCAGTGCTGCTTTTTATCCCCAAATCATTGCTGACGCTTGCGTTTTTATCGCGATTTTTTTTTTTTTTTAAGCGTTTACCCGACTGTTGGGCCATGTAAAAGGGCCATCACTTATCCTAGGGCTTGTTCACACCAGGTTTTGGTGTACGTCTTGGGGTTCCATTTGCATCCATTACAAAACAAATAAGGAATCCCCAAAGGCTGTGAACACTTTTACACGCAGACACATTTTAGTTTAGTTGTTCCTGGCTTCTATTGTGATTTTCCCCTCCTAGCATCCAGACACACGGGTTGTGGATTAGATCTCCAGTAATGCCGCCGGCGCTGTCAGGTGTGCGACACGCAGATAATGCCGGCAGGGAGGATAATGTATGTTCTCATGTAGCTGGCACTAATGGAGCTGATTGGTCTCCGCTTGAACATTGGAAGCCTATGGTTTCATCCTGGGGTTTCATCCGAATCCTGTTTGATGGTACCTGGAGATGTAATCTGAAATGTGGGGTGAACAAACCTTTATGCTAACAGCTATTCCATCTATTACTGCTAACCGCCGTCCTCTATATCAGAGAAGTGAGGTAGTCACAGCCCCGCCCCCTATTATTGACATCACTGAATATAATAACATTGTGATAAGACTTGTGACAGTAACCACAACCCCATCTACTACTGCCGACAACCATCTCCTATATTATGACATTTTATGGCCGAGATGGGAAAACCCATCCCTCTGTTACTGACCACCTGTTGATAATGGCCGAGCGCTTCAGCCCAGCGCTGTTTCCATAGGTCCTATTCACTTCCATGAGAGTTACGCAAACAGCGCTGGGCTGAAGCCCTCGGGTGGGCAGTAACTATCAGCAGTTTCGCATCTTGGTTATGAAAAACTGAGATGGGAATATTCCTTTAAGGCCTCATGCCCACGGCCAGATCAGAATCCCACTGCGAAATAGCGCACCCCCCAGAGAACCCATACTTACCTGTCCGTATCTGTGGCGAGTGTCTCGCCCGGTGAGCCGGCACACAATGCAGTGCATGACATGGATTCCTGCGATGCTTCCGCTGTGCCCACTGCATGGAATATCGCGGGATGCATGGATTACATTGACTGCAATGGAAGTTGTCCATGCGATTTTCCGCACACAATAGATCCTGCTGCGATTCTCCTCAGCGAGCGGAAAGTCACGGTTGATTTCTGCTCATGGGCAAGGGAGAATCTTGTAACACAGCATGTCCATGGACGGACATTGCTGCAGAATTCATGGCGGGCATCTGGCCGTGAATTCCGCAGCGATAATCCATCCATGGGCATTAACCCTAAGTCACCCCAGGGTACAGAACAATGACATTTGTTTTAGGGGCCTTCACACTTGCAATCGCTATATTGCTTCGTTTTTTTTAATGCAAATGTCAGTAGGACTTTCTAATGTTAAAAACGCATTGCACAAAGTCGTAAGTTTGTGTTTTGTGATTTTTGCGCAATGCGTTTTTAACATCAGAAAGTCCTATTGACATTTGCGTTAGAAAAATGCAGCGATATCGCTATCACAAGTGGAAAGGCACCCTTAGTAATACAATTTTATGATGTTTGGCGGTTCTGTCTTCACGCAGTTCATGTTCTAGTGCTATACATTTCAGGATAGGACATTTTTACTTTGCAAGAGGAAACAGACTTAGGCCTCATGGTCAAGGGGAAATTATATTTAGCAAATCTGCGCGTTAAAAAAAACGCAAATCCGTATCCCCATAGGAAAGCATTAACCATCCGCAGTTAATGAAATAGCAGTGGATGGTATTTTAGGTGATTTGCGGATTTCACACACGTGAAAAAAACCCGCCACATGCTTCATTTTAGTGCGGATGACGCATGCCAGGAGCAGTTCACTGAGCTCCCGCCCCCTCTCCGCCCCTCGGCACTATTTGCAATGGGAGGAGGCTGGACGGGGCAGAGCTAAGTCCTGGAACTTAGCTCCGCCCCATCCAGCCTCCTCCAAGTCCTGGAACTTAGCCCCGCCTTCTCTCATTGCAAATAGTGCAGAGGGGCGGAGAGGGGGCGGGAGCTCAGTGCACTGCTCCTGGCTCTTCCAGCCTCCTCCCCCTACAAAGAGGGACGCCGTATATCAGCTGGCGTGAATACCCGGACGATATACGGTTGTCTGAATAAGCCCTTATGCTGGGTTCCCACAGGACAGAAATCTCGCCAAATGTCTGCAGCAGGACCGCACACAAAATTTCTGCAAGATTTCTGTAGCAGAGTGGCTGCTTCAAAACCCGCACAATTTGGCGCATTTTGAAGCGTTCTTTCAGCCTTTATTCCGCTGTGGAAATCTCTCCCTATAGAGAGAAGAGCCTGCAGCCAAAACGGTGATACAATTGACAGGTTGCAGATTTGAATTTCATGCGGCATGTCAAATTTTCGCATGGCTTGTCTGCAGTAGACTCGGCAGCGTATGAATGAGATTTTTGCAAATCTCGTCCACTTTGCTGCTCAGTCTCAAGTTTAAAAATACATGTGGAATTTCCATGTGAAAAGTCTGCCGCGATTTCTTCCCAATGTGAAACCAGCCTTAGGGCTCCTGCACACTGGGCTCTTTCACAAGGAAACCGCCTTGCTTCCCTGCAGGGGTTCCCTTCATCTCCGCCATGGCTGTCACAGCCCCGGCAGGGGATTGCAATCTTCTCCCATTGTTTTCGTTGGGGCCAGCGCTGCTATTGCTAGCCTCATTGAGAACATGTGGAAACCGCTAGATGCACCCTTGCGGGGATTCCCTTCATCCCTATCACAGCTGTCACAGCCGCAGCAGGAGATTGCGGTGTTCGCCACTGTTTTCAATAGGGCCCCCATTGAGAACAAGGTGAAGCCCCTGGATATGACAGCCTCGCATCACTGCGGGGCTGAAGGAATCCCCTGCTGCAGCTGTCACAGCCGCAGCAACGGATCGCAGTCTTTTCCCATTGCTTTCAATGGGGCTGGCATTGGAAACAATGGGCGATATCACAAAAACAATGAACATGCTGTGATTTTTTTTTTTTTTTTCACGCAGCATCGCAGAAGTGAAAATATCACAAATGAGAATGAAACCATTGAAAATCATTGGTTTCGTAATCATGCGTTTTCACTCACTCTCCCATCTCCCATCCCATTTAAAAAAAAAAAAAAAAGCACTGCGCATGCGCCGGGTGTGTCAGCTGGCGCTCCCGGACAGATCTGCCGGGTGCGTCGGACGGCGCCCCCGGACACATCCGCTGTTCGGAAGAAAGAAGATCCGGCCAGCACAGAGAGGTAAGAATCTGTCTTTATGTCCATGGCCCTAGGCACGCACGGATTCTGCAGCGGGATTCAGCAGTGGAATCCGTGCATGAACGTGGACTTGAGGCTTTAGGCTGGGTTCACACAGGGCGGATTTGCCGCGGCAATTCCGTGCGGAATTTCGCTGCGGCAAATCCCCGCATGCGGCCGCTAATCCCGGGATTAGCCAGCCATGTGGATGAGATTTCTCAGAAATCCGCTGCGACTAAGCCGGCAGAAGCCGCCACTGCGGCGCAGATTTGCCGACTGCAGCATGTTCATTTTTTTTTTTTACACTGCGTCCGCGCTCTCCTCTATGGGAGCGCCGGCTGCAGCGGAAGAGCGAGCGGCCGGGCCGCTTCAAAACCGCCACGTGTTTCGCCCGGCGGAAATCTTGCGGTTTTTCGCTGCGGCCAAACCGCGGGATTTCCGTCGGGAATCCGCCCCATGAGTACCCAGCCTTAAGGGAGCTCACACCTGTGTAAGGGCTCAGTTCAAGACTCTCTCAGTTCTGTTTTTGGATGAGAGAAACTGAAATAAAAGTGAAAAAAAACCCTGTTTCTTTGAAGTAAACATCGCGCAGTCAGCAGCCTTAGTTTTCCGTAAAAATAAAAAAACTGAATGGAAGCAAACAGAAGTCTTTCGGTTTGCTTTCGTTTGTTTTTTTTTTTTGTTTTTTTAAACCACATTGAAATCAATGGGGGGAAAAGTTGATTCGTTTTGTTTAAGGTTTTATATCGGTTTCTCTCGTCCAAAAATGGAGCAGAGACGGAAATCCCTAACTGACCCTAACACGGGTGTGACAGCAGTCTTATTAAAGGCAGTAACTGCACCTTAGAAAACTTCTAAAAAGTTCTGAGCACTTTTCAATCTTAGGAAATGTGTCATTTCCTGATATAAGCGTAGAGGCTTCTGTTGATATGAAAGTCCTCAGCGCTGTACACAGCCCTGGGACTGAGGGCCGCATGCTGTCTGTAAGGTGAAGGTGTGATGCTCCAGGGGCCCCTTAGAGCACAGCTACAGGTGTGACACCGCTACTGATTTTAACTCTAATCACTATTCACTTTTTTCCTCAGCTAGGCAGTCCTATACAATTGTTTATCCTGATCTCTTTATGAATAGAATGTCAGAACTGCAGTAAAGACTGACATGTAGGCAGAGCAGTAGTAGAGCAAGGTGAGTTTAACTTGCATAACAGAACCTATATCAAGGCCATGAGGTAGAATGGGTGACTACACCTGTGGATAGAGTACATTAGTAGTATTAGTATAATTGATGTTTGCATTGTTCCACATGGACAGTTCTAGGCTGATTGTTCTAGTCTGCCAGGCTGCGGTGGCCCCGTGTCCTGCTGGCTGCCACTTATCAGCCGCTTCTGTTTACACGATTCATCACAGCATTTTATATCCCTATGCAAATGCTGTTATCAGCAGTCACTGCCCTTATCTTATCTCCACAGATACAAGGCTGAGGACTGGCATGGAGGATGCCACCTGCTTTGGTTTATTACATTGGATGGATACAAAGTAGTCACATAGTTAGTGTTTGTTTAACAGTAAAGGAATTTCCCATTGTTTGTAAATACATTTGAATTCTCATAAGATGAAAAGTTCTGAAACTTTCTCATATACGGTTTTACTGGTTACAAGATTGCTTCTCCATTGCTTTCACACAGGAGCCATAACTACTCACTGAATGGAGGCAAAGTGCGCCTCCCACCTCCATCCAGAGTGAACAGGCAGGCAGTCATACATGAGCGACTGCCTGTTTCCACAGGCCAACAGTCTCTCGGTTTTTATAGGTGAGCTAAAAACTGAGCTACTCCAACAAGTAAGTGATTTTCAATCACTCGCCCTGTTATGTCCTGTGTTGTCACTGCCTACTGTGACCTGTAATCGCTCTTTTGAGCAATTCCTTGGGTGACTGTCAACCCATGTAAAAGCACTGTAAGGCCTCATTCACACGAACATCATTTTAGCGCTCCTACAGATGCCCTAAAAAATAGCTAACGAAACAAAAATCCACGTGAGTTTAACATGACTGGCTGCGGTGTCTTGCAGTGCACTGACGCCGCAGCCCCAAGATGAAGGGAGTCCCAGCGGGGATGTTAAACTCCCTCCCCCTCCTTTTGCCGGACTCCTCACATAAACTCCCTTAGGAGACTATGAAGTCGTTGGCGTTGTACCATCAAAAGATAGGACAAGTCTCGGTGTCAAAAAAATTGCGCCTATGTCCTATCTTTTGATGCGCAATTTTTTTTTTAGGCGTGTCAAAAAATTGTTTGTCTGAAAGAACGTTCTTTTAGATGCAACTTTTTGATGCACCTACTCTGCATCAAAATGAAGCTCGTGTGAAAGAGGCCGGGTTTCACACCTTCGTCCAAGGTTCCGCTTTCCTGCTGCGTTTGGGGAATTTTCCTCCAGTAATTTGTGCTGGACCTATGGCAGAACCTCCTACTGGAGCTTCCATTGCAGATGTAAAACCACCCTATTACTTCCCACAGCTGAGGCTTTGCTAGACTTGTAGCCAGTGTAGACAATCCTCCCTGAGATGAACTGCCTGGACTCTGATACATTGTAGCAACCTTATCAGTACAGAAAACATGTCCTGCTTCTGTGTTTAGCTCATAAGGATTGTCTACACTGATAACAGTATATTGTGTAACAAACCCGTAGGCCGGTGTCACATGGGCGGAAGCGCATCTATTCGCGTGATAACCTTTGCGTTTTAGCGTGCATATGTGCGTGTTTTAGGGCGCCTGCACATGAGCGGAAATTACGCGGCGGGATTTCTGCCGCTGCAAGCCTGCACAGGATTGCATAAACAAACGCAATCCTATGCAGACGGCCGTGGTATGGCCGCGCGAAATCTCGCGTGGCAAACAAACCGCGGCATGTCCTATTTCTGCGAGCCCCGCACAGAAACGTCACTCACCCGCCGCCGGCTGCGGTCTGCGTATGCGCCGGCAAGCCGGCACATCAAACAGCCGCGGGCGCGGGTAAGTACGTGCTGCTCTCTGCAGGTGCTCGGTCGGGTCCCGCGGCGAGAATCCTCGCCACCGGATCCGACCCGCCCGTCTGCAGGCGGCCTTACTGTATTTTTTGCATGAGCAAACCGTGTGTATTTGCCCGTGCAAAAAAAGCACGCTCCCATTGATTGCAATGGGCAATTAGTGTAATTAGTTCAATATGTGCCATTTTCCTGCACACATACACAGGAAAATAGAGCATGCTATGTATTTTTTTGCATGAAAGAAATGCGCGCTCAAAATACGCACATGTGGGCGAACCTATTGAAATCAATGGGTTCTATGCACTGCATATTGCGCGTGCAAATATACCCATGTGACAAGTATTAGAGGTGTACTGTAAAGGTTGAGAGGACATGTTGGGAGTTGTAGTTACGTGAAGCTATAACTGCTGATTACTTATCTTAGGATTGGGGAGTGTGAGGAGAATCGTGGAATATTTGAGTCGGCGTTGGAATTTCAATTCCTAACTTGCAATCAGGAAAGTTTGATGTTTGACACTTTCTCTCCCTCTGAGAATGTAAACAGATGATTTCATATTTTGCTCTATTCCTGGCAGGTTGCTGATCGGGCGTTGTCCTAATCTGGCGGCTGCCGCTTGTACCTGCCGCACCGCCGCTGTGTGGATCACATTGTCTTTTTAATCCTTTGACTATGGAAACTTTTACAGCTGGAAACGTCTTTCATGTAGTATAAAAGGCTGGATGGCTGCGGCTGATTCCCGCATTCAGAAGGATCTTTATTCTGTTTTCTTTATAGGGCCTGGCCGCAGTTCAGACAGAATTCCAAAATAGACACAAAATTTTCAGATACGGTAATAACGAGCGCAACTTCCTGGCAGACGGCACAAAAAAGAAAGTGACAGCATGATGAAATCTGCCTTTATACTGAGCCAGCTGGTTATATTAATGGGGGATTAGCCGCTGCTCAGTGTCAGTCTGGGGCATCTAGAGCCCACCAGTATAATTAATTCTGACGGCCCACCTTAAGGAAATAGTAAATGTTCTGAACTGTATTGTACATGTAACTAGTGGTGGGGTTTTCCATAGAAGTACTGGGTTTAGGATGTATTGGGGGAAACGTAATCTAATAGAAGATATTCAGTAGCGCGGTCTGCAGTTTTGCTTGTGCTGACCCGGCATAAGGCCACTTTCAGACTGGAGGATTTTTTCTCTGTATTAGGTCTGTGTTGAAGGGAAGGTAATACAGAGCTAACGTTAATCTAGAGGGCGAATCACATGGCCGTATTTTTATTGCCATTTTTCGAAAATGCAGCATGATCTTTTTTTTTTTTCTTATTTGCCTTCGCATTTATATCCTTTTTTGCCGGGGAAATACGGATCAGGAGACAAATACAGATGAAAACATGATGACAAATGAATATAATGTCTTTTGAAACACGTCCATAATACAGATCCATATTACAGATTATACACATTATGCTTAGACATAACTTTATACACATCACACATCTATGCTGTATACAGCATATGCACAACTACAACACACTTATGACAATTACCTATTATGCTCAGACTAGAATCTTCATCATGTGGTTTCCACATTTCACGACTGGCAGCAGCCGTTGTAACGTGGTGACTGGGGAATGATTAATCCATGCTGACACCGGCCGTTTCATCAATACAGGAGGGGAAGCGCACCCACCCACCTGGGCCTGCAGTATTACCGGCTGGCTCATTTACACTACAGGCCAGGCTGGCAGCAGGCTTTCCCTCCTGGACCTGATGCTTCTGCTCTTCTCACATTTTCATGGCAGCCACCCACCTGGAGTTCCACCAGCTACCTGATGGGTTAGTGGCGGTTCACACTTCTGGTGCCTTTTATCTCCAAGGGCAATTTAGGATGAGATTGCATTTTAACCTATGTGTCTGCCCCTTGTTTCCACCAGAGACATGTTAAATTGTGCAAAGCAGCGACATCTTCAATAACGATCTAAACGTGTTATTATATACTAATATTAAGAATAAGTTACTATTTGGTAAAAAGTCAATAATCTTTTTTCCCAGCTCTTTGATCACTAGATAGTATGACCCTATTGTAGATACAAGAATGAAGTGAGGGCATGCATCCAGACATTCCAGGACAATTGATCTCTCAGGGAACAATTCGTGATAGGGTGACAAGGCACCGCCTGCTTCCACTTGGTTTTTAAAAGTATTTTGGTTTATTCCATTGGATGGATACAAAGTAGTCACATATTTAGTGTTTGTCTTCTCTTACTTTAATTTTTTGTAAATATATTTTGATCCTCATAAGATGAAAAGTTCTAAAACTTTCTCATAGACAGTCTCACCTGTTTCAAGATCTCTGCTTGCTTTCTGTGGAAACACTTGTAAACATCTCTTGATTAAAAATCCACCCTACCCTAAGTGTACCTTTACATGCGCTCAAGCGCCTGACAGCCATCCTATGGATCATTGGTCCTGTGCTTTAACACAGGAGCCATAATTACTCACTACATGTAGGGGGAGCGAGCTGGAGATCTCTCCCGGCTGCTCACCTCCATTCATAGTAAACAGGCAGTCGTTCATAGATGATCTAGTGCCTGTTACCACAGGCCAAAGGTCAGCTAAAATCCAAGCTACTCCGATAAGTGAGTTACTTCCCCTCGGGTCCCATGTTTACACAGCCGACAGTGACATGTAATCACTCAATGACGAACAAGTTCTCTACTGTAAGAGCAGACACTCTATGGAGTTCTCTACTGTAAGAGTAGTCACTATGGAGTTCTCTACTGTAGGAGCAGTCACTCTATGGAGCTCTCTACTGTAAGAGCAGTCTCTCTATGGAGCTCTCTACTGTAAGAGCAGTCTCTCTATGGAGTTCTCTACGGTAAGAGCAGTCTCTCTATGGAGTTCTCTACGGTAAGAGCAGTCTCTCTATGGAGTTCTCTACGGTAAGAGCAGTCTCTCTATGGAGTTCTCTACGGTAAGAGCAGTCTCTCTATGGAGTTCTCTACGGTAAGAGCAGTCTCTCTATGGAGTTCTCTACGGTAAGAGCAGTCACTCTATGGAGTTCTCTACGGTAAGAGCAGTCACTCTATGGAGTTCTCTACGGTAAGAGCTGTCACTCTGTGGAGCTCTCTACTGTAAAAGCAGTCACATTGGAGCTCTCTACTGTAAAAGCAGTCACATTGGAGCTCTGTACTGCAGCTCATGCTACAGAACTCTCTACTGTAAGAGCAGTCACTCTATGGAGCTTTCTACTGTAACAGCTGTCCCTCCATGGAGTTCTCTACTGTAAGAGCAGTCACATTGGAGCGCTCTACTGTAAAGCCGCCTTTACACATGGTGGAAATGCAGTGGAATTTCCGCTGGCGGAATCTTTGAGGAAATTCCGCAGCATATACAGTACAAGCCATGCGGAGGGGATTTTGAAAATCTCCTTTACATGGAGCAAAAAAATTCCACAATGATTCTGCAGTGTTTTTGAAAAATGTTGCGGATACCAAATCAGTTCACAGTATGCTGTGGAATTTAACCCCTGATATATATCCCCAATTTCGCAATATAAAATATGGCTAAATCCACACCAGTTAAGTACAAATTTGCTGCGGGTTTTCCACTGCAGAGAGCCTGCAGCGAATACATCATGTAGGAAGGCAGCCACACTATGGAGAAGCTTTCTTCAGTAAGAGAATTTACACTAAGGCGCTCTCTACAGTTTATCACAGTATAGAGCAATTCTCCAAGGTGTTTGGGTCTTTTAGTTAGGGAGTCCCTTTAAAAAGGGTCTGGGCATATGGAGGGATATAACCTCATATGATATCTGTAGTAGTTGCTGGTGATGGGTCATTGATCCTGAGATCTGGAAGGACTTGAAGTTACCCTAGTGCTAGGAGGGTGACTAGTAGGTGTTGGGCCTTCTTGCCCTATGATGGGACTGGGGTGGTATGGTGCATCCTGAAATGCGACTGGGGTAGTTGTGCTACAGCTGGGATGGGTCTGTGGGGATCCCTCTTCTCTTGTTTGCACCCCTATTTTTGGGATGGGTTCCTGGCAGTCACAGAATTCCTAAATATTCTAATCGCTCTCACGTCTCTGCGCTGGGCTTCTGACATACAGGGATTAGCATAAGCAATATCTTGCAGCAGCCTTCCTTGCACGGAGCCTCTGCTCTCCTCGGTTGACTCCAACACAGTGTGTGGTGGCCGCAGATCTGGAGATGACATCATGCACATCTGGATGACATGACACAGGGAGGGGCTGACGAGATTGCCAGCGCTGATCTGTGTGCCTGGAACCCACTATTATAGGACAACAGTGCAGTAAAAGAAACAGTGGATACCCTGAAATTCGGGGGGTTCTTTCTCATGATCCCTGTGACTCCTTATGAATAAACGGTTTGGCTGTGACCTAAAATAAGAGAAGTAACTTTGTAATATCAACCTTGTTTCTATTTTGCTGTTTTTTTTGTTTTTTTTTGCGGTGCTCTGGATGCAGTGTAAAGAATGAAGGTTTTCATTCCTTGGTACACTTATGGATCTGTAATTCTGTTCCCTCCAGTATTCATCTACCATGACATGTTGGGACTTATAGTCAACAACAGATGGAACAGTATAGACTGGAGATAAAGTGTACGTATCTAGAGAATCTTGGTAATTCTCCATTCTTTACACTGCAGGCTGTATTCACAGAAATTGGGAATGGTGGTTTATATGACAAACTGACTCTTTTTTTCGTCATTCGTCGCACTGGTTGGATTTCTCTTAGGGCACTTTCACACAACCATATGCATTTTTCTGTTTGCCCGTATGCGCCATAAAATCGCATGAATGAAGAATTGTTGTGATTGAGTCCTGAACTTTAGCCATCGATCGGCAGAAATCCTTAGAATGACCACTAATGCCGAGTAACACCGAGTAACTCCCTCCCCCCTCCCTTTTTTTGCCTGCTTCCTGCGTATCTCGGCAAAAGTTTTGGCAAGACCTATCTTTTAACGTGGTGTATAAAATTGGCAACTGAAGACGGTCGCCGATGCGGCTAAATGACTGCGTATATACTGTATAGTTGTGTGAATAAGGCCCTAATCTATGGCCAGACGTTGATTTATTTCATGGCTCATGTTGCCTCCTCTCACCTGACATTCATGGCCTTTCTTTGGACATTTGCTGGCTGATCTACATGCACAGTGCTTTACTGCCCCTTACTCTGGTTTTCCTCTCCAGGCTAAGCTAATAGTTTTCCTTCTTCTCTTCTGGACTTTCCTTCCTAAGCCAATGGCTGCCTTCTCTGCGGAAATCCGATGAAGCTAGCTCGCATAGTAAGGGCAGATGAAAGGGCCTAGGGAGTCCATGTACCTTAGACTAAAGTTAATGAAAATGGATGATTTCACCTTAAATGACTGTTCGTGAAATTGAACAACGAACGATTGTTTTAGCTGGAAGATGATAGACCGTCATCATCTGGAAAGAAGTCGGACGTGCTTCGACATTTCCAGGCAGTGATCAGACAAAAGATCTTTTGTTTTCACGAATGATCTTCCATCAATGAACAATCTTCCTTTAGAAGGACGTTCACAGAAAGATCGTTTGTTTGGCCAGTTCAGAACAACTTTAATGCCCAATATGGACCATAGCTGCATCTGGCCGAACCAGGCAATTGTTTGTTCAACGGTTACTCAGGTATCAACCTACTTCTGTCTAGTGTGCATGGCCAGCTTTAGTCCTTCCCAGTGGGATTGATTGTGGACTGGTGGGGGGTTATTGTTCTTTCATAGACTTTGGGTACTTTTGCACAAAGGTCAGATAGTTGCTTGAATAATTGCTCAAATGAGTGTTTAGGGGCGACTGTTGGATGTGCTAAAAACCAAGCGACGTGTCGGCCCATTTAAGCCGGCAGTTGTCCATGTATGAACTACTGCCGGTTTGCTTTGAGAGGAGGTGGGCAGCCGGAGGAGATCTCTGGCTGCGTCACCTCCATCCAGTGAGCAATTATTCCTACTGTGTAAAAGCAGAAAAGCGATAATTCCTGGGATGGTTGTCGGGTGCCTAAGTGCCACCGCCGAGTTAGCAGCACAGGAGCCAACGTCACTGGGACGAGTGGTTGAGCATTCTTTGCCTGACAGCTCGTCCCGTGTAAATGGACCATTAGAAATAGAGCTCCTGCATTATCTCTTCTACAGGATAAATACTTTGTAGATCTGTAATATTTTCCAGGGTGGGGCTGTTAGCTTTAAGGGAGACTAAATCCGTATTTTTTCCACTTGCTGTGTTCCTTTGTTTCTAGGTAAATTAAATCCACTGTTCTCAGATATCAGTCACTTCAGGTTTGGGAAAATCTGACTATGATGGATTAAGTTACAAGCTTAAAAAAGTTTGGAATACTCCCATGATCACTTTTTAGAGACGTTTACATTGGTATATGTGACAGATATCTGAGCTGTTCCTCTTTATATATGCATTCATATAAAAATAAACAAAATATTTTAGCTTCCTTTTTTGGCCAGCAGAGGTCAGTACCATCCACATGGACTCTGCAGCAGCTCATTTTACATCTTGCTGTAAAAATTAAATGTAATCCTCTCATTTAAAAAAAAAAAGTGAGCCTAGAAAATAAGGTTTTCACGCACACAAGTGGGAGAAAACAAAAGGATCCCCACTGCCCAAAGCTTATAAATGCAAAGATTAATAGTCCTTTAATGTGTATTTTGCTTACTTTCTCAATACACTGTTCCATTTCTCTGTGTAAAACCAATTAATCTAGTCCCAGATACAGAAAAGCGGATGATAATGAGATGATGGCATTCACTTTCACACCCCTGTGAACAGATGCGGGTTTTAGATTGTATTCCTGTTGTGCTGACCTCTAGTGGTGAAAACAGAAATTTCATATCTATAGTTATGTAGACAATGTTCTAAAATTATTATTTTTTAAAACTCCTTTTTATTGTCATTTTTCACAATATTCAAACCTAAAATTAATTTTAAACATGTCAGATGTTGGTGATAGAAACATTATTACATTTTAATCATACTGAAAGAATCAGCTGTATATATGAACCCCTGGGGATGCATGGATGGCAGTAAAGTATTTCTGTAGGGTTCACTGTACACATTGCTCAGGAGTTGGCTGTATATATGTATCTCTAGGGGTTATAGACATAGGAGACAATGAAGATGCCCGTTATAGAGGGTACACATTATGCATTGCTTTCACCTATAGGATATTTTACGGATTAAGGACCATTAAAAAACCTTTTTGCCCCAACCTTCACAGTCCCTTATGTAGATCTGCATGTGCTCCGACTTTTAGATGCAAGCATATTGCATGATGAAACCTAGGGGGGCCGAATTCACAGGGCCAGCCTCATTCCGTCCTTGCTCTCCAGCGCTCTCCTCCCTCTCCCCATTGTTTTGTAGAAATGTTGATTCCACAGCAACAAGTCTTCTTGGTGTATGGGGAATGCAGCGTTGCCATCAGATCATAAATTAGCGAGGCCTGCAGTTTATTAATGTGCAGGAATAAACCCAGAACATGAATGTCACTGTATGAAGTTACATTTGCAGAATTAATAGAAAGTAAGTCTTGCCTGTGTTTAAAAACTTTATACATTTTTTTATCTGAGTTTTTTTTTTTTCAAGATGCGTTAAAAAGATCCCACTTGTAGGGGTGCAGAGGCTGACAACACCACAAAGGTAGCTCACATTTACAGCAAAGCGATTGTCACATATGTACAACCATCTGTAAATAGTCCTCAGTAGAGCTTATGGGAACCCCCCTCTGCTCTCAACATCATGATGTTAGAATTCTTGCAGTCCAATGTCTTAAAGTTGCACTAAAGTGTCCGTTCCCACTGAGGCAACTTGAACCAGATTGATCTGGTAGCCATGTATCACGTTGACTGACCCATACATACAAATTAATGGAGGACTCCAGTGGGTAGCTAGACTGGCAACTACCCTATCTCTATTGTCAGTTTTTATTTATGACCATCAAGGTAACAAGTTTATATCTGTTGTCTTTAAAGGGAATCTGTCACCATCTTTTTAGGAGAGGGAGCGCAGGGTAGTGACAGGCATGCCAATAATAGGGATATATCTGTTGTAAGTATCTGTGCAGTAGTTTAGGAGAAACCTTGTATTAGTAGTAGCAAGACACAGAGGACTACAGGAAGTAGTCCTTGATATTTATGAGTTACAGCTAGCCACACCCACCTGCCCTCCTGCCACTGATTGACAGCTTTTTCACTATGTTCACTGTTAGACCGAGCTCCCATTAACGTATTTGAATTGCATATTACGTGTGTATAATATGCGGTAAATTGCATTGACCTTCGCTGTTACACTCACACTTGCATATATGCATTGCATATAATACACGCGTAAAAAAGAACGCAGCATATTCTATTTTACCTTGTTTTAAGTGCTATAAAGCCCCATTGTTCACTCTGGGTGCATACGAGCATGCTGTACACATGCAATTACATTGCGTATGTGCGGTGTTTTTACGCAACGTTGCTAAGAGATAATAGAAGGAAAGTTAAAAAAAAAAAAAAAAAAAGACCTTGAAAAGCCAGTGCATGACAGCGTGTCATGCGCAGGCAAGAAAGCAACAGTATGCTGCGATACGCTGTTCCACACCCCGGTAAAGCGCTGCATTTTTATACGCAGAATTTTACCATATGGTCGTGTGAGCCTGGCCTTAGGCAGAGAGTTGTCAGTCAGTGGCTGGAGGGTTGATGAAGTGGGACTAGCCTGCAGCTCTTAAATATCAAGGACTACTTCCTGTGCTCCTCCTGTATGTATGTGCTAGTACTAATAAAATGCAAGTTTCTCCCAAACTACTTCACAGATCCAGCCAGCAGACATACCACTGTAATCAGCATACCCGTCACTACCTCATGCTGCTCTCAAAAAGGACTGAAAGGATGGTGAAGGTCCTCCTTAAAAAGCCATACCCTCCATTATATGTTTACAAGATCTGCACAACTAGATGGCTCAGATCACGGAGTGTGGATGACATCTAGGATGGAATGTTTCAATGGCTCCATTCATTATTATTAAGGTCACTCAATATTTGTCACATCAGACAAGGAATCATGACATCTATGGAGGAAAAATAGGGAGATGATTGTAAAAGGAAGCGTGTCTTCAGTTCTTACAGCATTTCACAAGTTAAATATAATGCTATCACTACAATAATCTTAATTTAACTTGATTATGTTTTATACTGCTGTCACATTCAGAGCTGCATTCATAAGGCTGCCCTTTTGGTGTCTGTACAGAGCATGACCCGCTGTAAAGGGTATTAGTGTTAAAAGATATAGGCTGGGTTCTTACACGGCGTAGCAAATGACCACGAGATTTCCGCCGGGAAAGCGCTGCTTCAAATCCCGCGGCACTTAGCTGTGGGTTTTTGGAGCGGCTTGGTTGGACCCTTTACCGTTGTGGCTGGCGCTCCTATAGAGGCGAGCGTGGACGCAACCGGAAAAAAAAAAAATCAATATCCTGCGGCCAGCGAATGCGCGCCGCAATGTCGGCTTTGTCGCGCCAGATTCGCCATCCCGTGTGGACGAGATTTCTGAGAAATCTTGTCCACATGACTGGCTAATCCCGGGATTAGCAGCCACAGCCACATTTGCTGTGGCGAAATTGCGGACGGAATTTCCACGACAAATCCGCCCTGTGTGAACCCAGTCATAGGGGTAGGTTTATCAAAAGTAGTTAAAAGCAAAACTAAAGTCCTTGCCTGTTGTAGGGCATTAACATAGGCTCTCAGCTAAGATTATCGGGGTAGCTCTGGAATTAACTGGAGCATACAACATGAGGTTACGGGATCAGAGCAGAACTAAAGCATAGTGAAATTTCCCTTTAAATATTTCTTACTGAATGTGCAGAATATGAATCTAATTAACTATAATCTACAGCAGATTAAGGGGAAGTTTACAGAGCATATTTTTTTAAATGGAACAAATCTTGTGGTGCAGAGTGAACTGAGGAGCTAATTCATTCTGCATGGTACCATAGTTACAGTATGTTACTTCTATCAGGAATAAAAGAAGAAGAAAAACTTGTCTTCAGAATTAGTCATTTCCTTCTTAATAACGGTTCATATTAATAACTAACAGAAGAGTCGAGGAGAATTAAAATAAATATTATATAATAAGAATAAGTGCAATACTTATGTGATGCAGTTAACTTTACAGACTTCCTATAGACATGAATAACTACTATAATACTGCCCCCTATGTACAAGAATATAACTACTATAATACTGCCACCTATGTACAAGAATATAACTACTATAATACTGCCACCTATGTACAAGAATATAACTACTATAATACCGCCCCCTATGTACAAGAATATAACTACTATAATACTGCCCCCATGTACAAGAATATAACTACTATAATACTGTCCCCATGTACAAGAATATAACTACTATAATACTGCCTCCTATGTACAAGAATATAACTACTATAATACTGCCCCCTATGTACAAGAATACAACTACTATAATACTGCCCCCTATGTACAAGAATATAACTACTATAATACTGCTCCTGTGTACAAGAATATAACTACTATAATACTGCCTCCTAATCTGGTGATCCGCAACATATTTCACACTGGTCAGATCCATATTGGATTTTTTGTACGTGGACCTTACAGCTCAATCCGCAAGGAATCTGCGAGACGGAGCCTTTAAGTTCTGCTACAGATTGTGATGTGACTCCACACTGGGTTTTAACCTCTGTCAGGATGTGTTCATACGTGGCAGATTTGGTTCAGATTTACCGTAGCGGAAAAATCTGCACCAAAATTTGTATCAAAATCGGCAGCAACATTCTCCCATCTGAATGAGGCCTAACATTATGTACTTGCTGATTGTGTGTGTTGATCTACTTCTCCTCCATGTGTGCTCTCCAGATGACAGCGGCTGAAGTGCTTGTCTAGAGATCTTTGGCAGCTGATATTTAGGGGATTTTCTATCACAACATGAGTGTAACGTGCTGTCGTGTTAGTAATGAGACGCCTCAGAATCTCGCAGCAGAGACATAATATTTACCTTCGGCTCCAATTCTACACGTGATGAGCAATGATAAGTCTTTTGCTGGGAATTGGGATCTCCAGACTCTGCTGACAGTACACTGCAGATGGAGTGAGATTCTTAGGGATGGCAGGGGAATATGTTTTGGGTTAGTTTAATCTATCCTTTATTTAACTCTCTTCATATCTGGCCTGGAGAATTGGTGCAATCTGTTAGCTGAGAAATGTTGTCATTGCTCATGTCTTTCCTTCTGTTCAAGGGCAAGTCTGCTTGATTGTATTAGTTCAGATCACGCAATTTGGGTCATGGGGACCCTCACTGCTACTAGATAAATCTGTTGTCGCTCTAAGTCATAACTCCATGGGAACACTATCTTATACTTTGGCCCTAGGTTTTGATCCCATAATGGCCAAGTTTAGTGGATCTTCTAGTGGCTTCACCAGAAACTCGTAGTTTCAAAGCTAAATCAATACGAGGCCTACCACCACCAGCATTGGCGCCAGTTATCCCAGTTATGTAACTAAACTGAGTGAAGAGGTAACCGTCACATTTTGGCTTAGAGGCGTTAAGGGGCCTCTCACCAGTACAATAAGTGTCATTTGGTCAATGGGGTGGGCTTTGGGAGATTTTGCATCGGGTTAATTAGCTTCCCTCTGCTACAGTACCATTTGCTGCCCTCTGTTATAGTATAGTCCTCTCAGACAGCAGAAGGGTTTTCATCCCCTTCAGGCTATTGGTCCCACGTGTTGCTGCTTACCGACTGATAACCACTATTGTCCATCATGTGTTTTTTAGCTCAGGAGTGGATGGTTGATCTGATTCTTCACATGCACTGTATCTCTATGTAATATTGAGTTTATTGCACAGAAGGATTGTATTAATGTATACGCCACACTAAAGTTTATGTTGACTGGTTTATTGTTAGTGTAACACAATTATCGCAGAGCAGTTAAAGTTCTGATATGCTCACAAGTGACTCCTCTTAATGTCGGAACTGAGCTATGCAAAGTGGGGAGGGGGAGGACAGTGATTGGGCTGTCTATTAGATATATTAGTAGTAGTCGGGCTGTAATCTGTGGTCATGGCAAAATAAACAGGTTGTGGTTTGTCTGTATATTACTATGTTATTTTGTATGATTTGTATTTATTTTGCATCTCCCCATCAGGTATATACATATTGGGAACTGACCTGCAAGCATTTCCACATACAACTCCACTGAAACAGCCTGGAACTTCTTAGGAGTACCTAAAACAGTAGACCTCGGTATTATAACCACCAACTATCAAGAGTCTCTACACAAGGACCATTGCTTCATGAAGACTAGAGCCTCTGAAGCATTGCTAGAACTAGACTAGAATATTGGAACATATGTCCGCAGCTGAGGACTACTAACACAATCCATAAACCTGGACTCTGGGACCAACACAACTTCATAACCACAGTGCTACAAAGTATCTAGAATGACACTACTGGGCCCCGGGACTATCGAACTGCCATAAGCT
Source organism: Eleutherodactylus coqui (assembly GCF_035609145.1). Classification (NCBI taxonomy): domain Eukaryota; kingdom Metazoa; phylum Chordata; class Amphibia; order Anura; family Eleutherodactylidae; genus Eleutherodactylus; species Eleutherodactylus coqui. Next base: position 100,033,250 of record NC_089842.1, on the reverse strand, counting down.
TTTGTCAGCAAGGAACAAAAGAACTGTAGCCTAGAACCTCTGCGTCATCTTGGACCTGAATTCCAGGAAAGGGTCTACATATGGAACTAGATAAGGTAATTACTGCTCTGGATACATTAAAGGGGTTTCTTCTCTGTGGACAAACCCTCTTTGTATTATTCCCTGACAATAAGGTAATAAGAAGATATTGTGCTTTTGGGACCCCAACAATCTGTTTTAAATTTTTCTGCAGCGCCATCACAGGGGCAAACAAAGCATTACATGTTGAGAATACGGCATTTTTCCATCTCACAGCACCACTGCTAAAGAAAAATCGCACATATGCGTTTTTTTTTTTTTTTTTAATTTTTTTATTTTGTGCGTCTCGCCTGGATCAACAGCATGGTTGGTGCAACCCGCCCTAAGTCTCTCTGTTATATTTCCTGTATCTTCTTGTTACTCTTCTGGCTTTAGCTAAAAAAAAATTGCCACAAAAACGTTTTTTCTTCAGTCTGTAAGAAACCACCCTTAACAAAGTTCCCTCCTCCTACACCAACTAGTCAGGAAAACCATTCCCATTCTGAACCAGTAACCACTGGAACTTTACAGCACATTCACCACTTCAAGGGCAGCGGTAATAGCAGGATATGCAAAAATCACGCCAAACTTGCCTCCTGAGAATCAGCCTTGAGCTGTTACATCCGCAGCACAGCCTGTGGGATAATGTGTCGGCAATCATGAAGAAATAAAGGGATATTTCTGGCTTTCGTGACTACTGGGGTTGAAGACTCCAGAGTGCTATTATCTCTTCATGTGCCTGTAGGGAATACTATGGACAGAACCAGCTGAGAAGCTAAAAGGAAGTGTAATTAGTTATACAGGGACTGCGACTACATTAGTTCCACTCCTAATAGGGTGATTAGGTTATCAGTCGAATCATCAGGATATATTGGGAAAGTAAACTCTACCCTATCAGCAGTTTTTCCTCTTTTTTTTCTATTCGTGTATCAGGGTTATGGCCCTTTTAAGCTGACTGCACACCACAGCTGGATTTGGATTGCGGAATTCGCGATCGCCACCCGCGCAGATGATTTGTGGGATTCCATATTCATTAGCAAGAATAGAATATTCATTTCCATTCGCAGAAAAACAATCACAGCATGTTTTTTTTTTTTTTTTGCGCGGATTCCACGCGGAGAGCTTCCATTGAAGTTAATGGAAGCCGTCCGACCTGCAACCCTTCCACAATTGACATTATGGAAGGGTCACGGTTTCTGTGTCATCGCCTAGCGATAGCGTGGGAAAAGCAGGGATTTAAAAAAAAAAAAATCTGTAGTGCGCCTGGCCAACAGTGAGCTGTCCGGACCATCCGCAATACAGAGAAATACAGGTACGCACAGGCTCAGGGTCAGAGTTCACTGCAGGCTCCCGCATTTGGAATCCAACCCGTCTGTGTGCAGCCGGCCTTAGACAGAACGAGAATCTCACAATTCTTGTTTGCTTGAGCGAATGAGCTGTTGACATCATCACCAGCTCATCCACACTCCAGTAACCTGTTTAGACAACGAGAATCATTCAATTCTCATTACTCATTGTTCCAGTGTTTCACATTCCTATGTGAAACACTAAACATTCAGTGTTTAAACTGCCCAATAAGTGAATGAGCCGGCGCTGATTTTTATGTCAGCTAAAACTGAACGAAAACGAGAACCTCGTGATTCTCATTCTTCAGTCAGTAGTAGGCTCACATTTAACCCCTTAAGGACCGATCGTGGTAAATATATGGTCCTTTCTCCTGGGCTTTAATCCCGGCCGATAGCAGAAATATGGGCCGTGAGTAAAGACTCTGCTCCTGCGATCAAATAGGAGCAGGTTGGATCCTCGGCTGTCAGACACAGCCAGGGACCCGGAGGAGAAGGGAAAAGCGTTTAACTGTTTCTGCCTTCTCACATCTCGGTTACATAGTGCTCAATATAGCGCAAAAAATTAAAGCAGAAGTGTTAGTTCCACTGTGCAACCCGGTTGTCAGGAATCGAAACGGGGGGGCTTCTGCTCTCCAGTCAGTAACTCTCACTACTGAGCCATCCAGCTTGTGGGCAGTTCCCTTGCATGAATCTCAGCCTTGTTCCCTGATCTCAGTTATCTAGTTCCTGCCTCCTGGTCCTGACCCCGCCTCTGTTCCTGATTAGGCTTATTATAAAAGCCTGACCCTGCCACTGCACCAGTGTGTGATTATTGAGCTGCACTAGCCATTGATCAAGCTCCACTTTCACCGGCTCCTCTGCTATTCAACTGAGACCTTTTGATATCAACCTCTGGCTTCCCTTCTGACAATGCTACCTGTCTCCTCCATTTGTACCGGGACCCTGAGACCTTCTGATACCAACCTCTGGCTTCCCTCCTGACAACGCGACCCGTCTCCTCCATTTGTACTGCAAGTAAGACCTCCCGTTGCTGACTCCTGGCTAGTACTACTCTCTCCAAACCTGTGGCTATTATACCTGAGGCTCCAACCCAGTGCCTGAAACCACTACACCAGCGATCAAGTGACCCTCGGGAGTCCCCTGACCCTGATCAACCCTGTTAGTGACTACTTTCATAACAGGGGGGTGTTTTTCCCTGTAACTGAGGCTCCTATAGATGTCCCAGCTACAGTGGAAAAGTGTGAAATTCAGAAGAAAAAAAAAAAGGAAACCATGTGAATGAACCGCCATATGACGTAATGGGGGTCATAGATGGTATAAAAAATAATTAAAAAATTTACAGAATAAAATAAAAATATATAAATAAAAAAGAAAATGACCCACAGTTGACGCCAACCAAAGCCGTCTCCGTATGCGCCCTGTAATCCAAAACTATACATCGTATATATCGAAACGTCCGAAACAAAATAAGGAACCAATTCCTGTACTTTATTTTAGTATAAATATACTAATTTCAACTTATTTACCCCTAATAAAACTAAAAACATGGGGGGGGGGGGGGGAGAGTCAGTGAAAAGAGATATAAAAAAAAATGTCACAGGAAAAACAACGCACCAAAAATAATTTTGGTAGTTGAAGAAAAAAAAAATAGGACTGTAAAACCACCAGATGGGTAAAATCCCTAAAAAGTGTTTGGCCCGAATGATTATCATGCACTTTTGTTAGTTTGAACGATTTTGTGAATGATGATTGTTCCGTCTGAATGCACTATTAGACAGAATGTATGAATATACCGCAGAATTACGTCAATCCGCTACTGAGTGCTATGTTTATCTGTAGAATAGGATGCTTATTCATTTTTAGTCGTATGAACAAAGGATTGTTTTTAATATACTCGTCCTCGAAGGTCGTTGCATTCGTGTAAACCGCAGTACCTACGCCTTACAGGATGAGTGGTTGGTATATGTTCTGTTTACTCAGAACATTCGTAATACCATGTGAAGAAACCTCGGAGGCTTCGCCCTACAGCCACATGACACAATCCAACCGATATTAGTGTTTCTCCACATCATAGATTGTCAGTCTGTGAAATGTTCCTGTTGTTGTGAGTGAGATGAATAATAGTAATTATTCTAGGTATGTCCATATATGAGATCTCCTCACAAGGGCTTCCTTTATATTATTTAATATCAATCTGTAAAGCACAATTCAAACAAGCCTGCTGAGAAGAGGGGAGAGTCATCAGGGAGATAAGTCTTGTCTGATAATACACCTCGGTAGATCTCTAGTGACTAAACAATATAAACCACAGAGTTGGCAATGGTATGATAATGCTCATAGATCTCCAGACATGTCAACTCGCCCTGTTTTATAAGCAGATACCCTATATTTAGTTCCCGTAGCCAGTCACCTGTGATATATGGTTTTCACTCGGTTATTGGGAAGGGAGGCCAAAATAGGTCTCGGGCATAACAATATCAGCCATTATCTATGGGATTAAATTAGTAATTAGTGGCCTGTATAATTACCCTCTTTGCTTAGTTCTGGGCACTGCTTTACTGGGTCTTGACTCCATCCGACATTATGGCATAGTATGTAGAGATGCACACAACATACTGATGCTGGACTGTGTCAAGATTCAGAGCAGTGGTGCCCAGAGCTGGAAGCGAGGAGGGTAAGTATATAGTTCAAGGGACTGAATTAGGGTCCCTTTAGATGAGCTGATTCTTGTTTGATTCCTGGTGGCTATACAATGTAGCCCATAGATCTCTGGTGACTATACGATGTAGCCCATAGATCTCTGGTGACTATACGATGTAGATCATAGATCTCTGGTGACTATACGATGTAGATCATAGATCTCTGGTGACTATACGATGTAGATCATAGATCTCTGGTGACTATACGATGTAGATCATAGATCTCTGGTGACTATACGATGTAGATCATAGATCTCTGGTGACTATACGATGTAGATCATAGATCTCTGGTGACTATACGATGTAGATCATAGATCTCTGGTGACTATACGATGTAGATCATAGATCTCTGGTGACTATACGATGTAGATCATAGATCTCTGGTGACTATACGATGTAGATCATAGATCTCTGGTGACTATACGATGTAGATCATAGATCTCTGGTGACTATACGATGTAGATCATAGATCTCTGGTGACTATACGATGTAGATCATAGATCTCTGGTGACTATACGATGTAGATCATAGATCTCTGGTGACTATACGATGTAGATAATAGATCTCTGGTGACTATACGATGTAGATAGTAGATCTCTGGTGACTATACGATGTAGATCATACTGTAGATCATATGTCTAATGACCATACAATATATCATAGATCACTAGTAACTATACAATGGCAAACTATAGATTATTGGTGACTATACAATGTAGATTCCTGATGACTTTACAATGTAGATCATAAATCTCTGGTATCTATGCAATGTAGATAATAGATCTCTGGTGACTATACGATGTAGATTCCTGGTGTCCATAACAATGTAGCTCATAGATCTCTGGTGACTATACAATGTAGATTATAGATCTAATGACCATATGAAATATCATAGATCACTAGTAACTATGCAATGGCAAACTATAGATTATTGATGACTATACGATGTAGATTCCTGATGACTTTACAATGTAGATCATAGTTCTCTGGTGTCTATACAATGTAGATCATAGGTCTCTGTTGACTATATGATGTAGATTCCTGGTGTCCATACAATGTAGCTCATAGATCTCTGGTGACTATACAATGTAGATCATATATCTAATGACCATACAATATATCATAGATCACTAGTAACTATACAATGGCAAACTATAGATTCTTGGTGACTATACAATGTAGATCATAGATCTCTGGTGACCATACAATGTAGATCATAGATCTCTGGTGACCATACAATGTAGATCATAGACCTGGTGACTTTACCATGTAGATCATAGATCTCTAGTGTCTAGTCAATGTAGACAATAGATCTCTGGTGATTTGAGCAGTGTAGATAATAGGTAGATACAATGTAGGTCATGGATCTGTTGACTGTACAATGTAGATTATGCAATTGATCTTTGTTGACCATATAATCTAGATCATAGATCTCAGTATAGATTAAACAGTAGATCTGGTAACTATACAATGTAGATGGTGGATCCTTAGACCCCATTTACACTTAAAGATAATGACTCAAAACTCACTCAAACAATAGATAGTTTGAGTGACAGTTTTGAGCAATCATCTTTGCATACTTTATAGTAGCTAATTAGCTACTATACAGCTATGCAGGCAGAGCAATACACAGCCATGGCCACTAATAGAACAATGCAGCTGTTTTGCATAAACAAACAGATGTATTCTTCTCAGTGCTGACTGCTAGCAGGACACAGGCACAGAGAATCTTATCAGCGCAGCTGGCTGATAACAGCCTGCTCCACTGATAACAGCACACAAGAATTCAGCGATCAGTGACTCATGCATGAAAACTGCACAATATCCCTGCATTTAGACAGAACGAGAATTGCTCAAAAGACTGCTTTGAACGATTTTTGAGCGATTCTTGTTGTGTCTAAATTGGCCTTTAGTTGACTACACCATAAATCATAGATCTTTTGTGGCTTAATGAAATCTTACATCTGGTGACTGTATAATGTAGATAATAGATCTCTGATGGCCATACAATATAGATCCTATGTATGGTGAGAATGTAGACCTTATTTCTCTAGATATGGGTATCTCAGGGATCGGTTCTGATTATTTTGCTATCTTTTCTGTCTGCAACAGAAATATAATACAAATATATGTAGAGCTACCCTGTTTCCCTGAAAATAAGACCTACCCCAAAATAAGCCCTAGCAGGTATGTATATATAGCTCTGTCTGACAGTTTGCCTCTCCACCTTTGTATATAATTTGCAGTCTTCTGAGCGCTGCCAGCGCCGTGTAACACGATCACATGACAGAACGATGCCAGCGTCGGCTCTCTCCCACACACAGCACGGCTGGCATTACACGACGTTCTTGAAGAATTCCTGCATTTTGTATCTAACCAAAGCCCAAGTTAGGAGGTGATACTGACGGAGACTTTCCAAGCTGTCTGCACTTTCATTGCCTGAAACGAATGTAATTGTGCCAGCTTTCATCACTCGGGGTGAAATCATCCCAGTAGCAGCTGCAACCAGTAGAATGATGCTCCTGTCTAACTGGAAAACAGAAAGAATTGGGAAATATGGTTTACGCAAGAGCTCTGTACATTACATAGGCAGGCTGAACACCAGGGACCCAAAGCTACGAAGAAGAGGACCGTCATACCTTTAACCTTATCACCGTTATTACGTACCATCAGTGGGTGGGGCCAAATCACAGTAAAATCAGACTCTATAGAATGTTTTAATGTGTATTTTATATTTTCTGTAACATTTTCAATGGAATTAGTGCTTGTCAGCACAGCGGAAAAGTCAGCAATAGACTTTGGGCGGAGTTATTTTAGAACTATATTAACAGTAGTGCCTAGTCAGGACTGGGGAGTCGCCGTATATCTCACTGCAGTTCTCAGTGGTACCTGTGGGTGGTGATGTTTACACTTTGTAGCATTCTTGTAGCATCATATAATAAAACTCCTTGTTAGTAAACATAGAAGATTTATGGCCTCTCCTACAGACATACTGCACCCTTAATTAATCCCTTAGTAACGGAGCTTTTTTGCTTTTTTCCATCTTCGTTTTTTCCTCCTCCCTTTAAAAAAAATCATAGCTTCTTTATTTATCCATCAACGTTGCTGTATGAGGGCTTGTTTTTTGCGGGACGAGTTGGATTTTTCACTGGTACTATTTATTGTAGCATATAATGTACTGAAAAACCCCATTCCACCATTTTTCGGTGCGCCCTGTTTCTACGGCGCACAAACTGCAACAAAAATGACCCGATAACTTTATTCTTTGGGTCAGTACGATTACTACGATACCAAACTTACATAGTTTTTTTTTTTGCTGTACTACTTGTATTTTTTTTTTTAAGATATTTAATTTTTTTAAATTATTTTGTGTCCATTTTCTGCGCACAATAACTTTTTTATTTTTCTGTCGACATAGTTATGTGAGGGCTTATTTTGTGCGGTATGTCCTGCCGTTTCCATTGGTACCATATTCGCGTACAAATGACTTTTTGATCGCTTTTTATTACATTTTTTTTCTCGGAGATAGGGTGACCAAAAAAGTGCATTTTGGGCGTTCTTTATTTTTTTTTTTTTCAGACCACGTTCACCGTGCGGGGTAAGTAATACATTACTTTGATAGATCAGACTTTTACGGATGCAGCGATACCAAACACGTATTTTTGGCTTATTATTTTGATTTTTTTATTGCAAATATGGCAAGAAAACAATCAAAAAATGTTTTTTTAATAATCACTAAAACTTTATTGATCTTATTCTTACCTTTTCTTTTAGTCCTCCTAGAGGACCACAACCAGTGATGCTTTGATCGCTCCTGCAGTATGACGTAATGCTATAGCATTACCTCATACTGTTTTTTGATAGGGAGTCTGCTAAGGCAGCCCTGGGGCCTTTCAGAAGGCCCCCGGCTGCCATGACACCTGCACGGCTCCCCCAAACTCTCCACGGGGGGGGGGGGGGGGGGGGCCGTACGGGACCCCGAACATCATTTGGGGGATTTATATGCCGCTACCAGAATTGACAGCGGCATTTAAAGGGTTAATAGCTGCGAATGGCCAATTGCCCGCGGGTGTCAGCTGTAATAAACAGCTGACGCCCGCACTGTATGGAGGGAGGTAGCAGCGCTATCTCCCTCTATACAGGTCCTGCAACAGCAGGACGTAAAAACACCATAGGGCTGTCACTAAGGGTTAATACACTGATTCAAGTGATGTATTTAAATTATAATGAGGTGTAAAAAGTTCTTGTTTTAATTAGGGCAATTATCTCTTGGGAAATGTATTTTGCTTATGAGACAACTGCTAAAATTATGTTTCTGGTCACAGTTTCCATAAGCATTTCAAATCCTCATCACTGATCTATTGGATTTGGTTTAAGAGATTCCAGTCCCTTTTAATTTTCGCTTTAGAGGATCCTGACAATGTGGATGGAATTTGGTAACAACGCCCAACATGTCCCAAGAACAGGACCAAGGATCCCTTTAAGGGCTCATTCACAAGTGGAACTAGGCGCACAAAAATGACATGTTTAAAACACACGCGGCTTTAAACGATTTCCAATTAGCTTGCTTGCCTTGTTGTATGAGTTGGCGCTCTTTTACATGGACGTAGGAGTTTTTACACGCCGTTGCTGTAAAAACGTGTGCACAAATCTGCCGTTTGTGCACCCGTTCAGATGGCCCGTCGCATGTACGCCAAGAACGAGATACTGTAGGACGGGGAAAGGCCGTTTAGCTCTGCTAAACTGCCTACCCCTTTCTACCCCCTTGCCGACTCTCGGCAAAGGGGAAAGGACGGGGGCGGGAGCTAGTGTGCTAAGCTCCCACCCCCTCTTCACCCCTTGTCAGCAGCCAGCAATGGAGGGCGCAGAGAGAAGGGGGAGAGAATTTAGCAGGCACGCTGCTAAACTCCCTCCCACCTCCCTTCTCCGGCTGCGGTCATTGGCTCCCATAGGAGTCTATGCAGCGGCCAATGTATTCCGGGCAGAAAGATAGTTCCAGGACTATCTTTCCTGCCTGATGTAAAAGTGCCCAGCTGAAATGCGCAATTTTTTCCGTCTGGTGCTTTTAAGCGGCGGAAAATCGCTTGTCTGATCTGATGCATTGAAATCCAATACATCAGACGGTAGAGTATATCGGCTGGCCGTGAAAACGGCAACCGATATACGCTTGTGTGAATAAGTCCTTATAGCGGCTTGTCTTGAGGGTTTTTTTGCGTTTTTCTCAAATTCTAAAGATAAGTGGCTACGGAGGGAACTGCGTTTTTCTTTTAGGAGTATTTGAGTTGAGTGCGAGGGGTTTGATTTACTTTGGACTTCCAAAAGGTTGAGCTTGTTTAGTAGATCTTGTATTTTTTTCTGTTGTTTTTTAAAATTTGAAGCTTGTTGAATAAGTATTCCTCTGATGAAAGCTGCACGCCTTTCCATACTTTTTAGAATTGCCCACTTATTTCTAGTCTGTGGGGTTCGATGTTCCGTCTCTTGAATTCACTCTCTCCTTCACCCCAAATTAAATTAGTCCAGGCCTGGCCCTTTTGCTGCTCGGCATTGACATTCTCCCACTGAATTTCAGAACTATCACATGCCATGTTCTTCATGCTTCCCGTCCTACGCTAGCACAAAACTGCAAAAGCAATAGAATATCTTCCATCAAAGATATCATACTGATAGTTTCAAACAACTGCTTATACGAAAGAATGCTGGCAGTCCAAGGTGGGAACCTAGACGCCTTCACCGACAAATGGAACATATGCCTTAACTAGAGATGAGCGAACACCAAAATGTTCGAGTGTTCGTTATTCGGAACGAACTTCCCGTGATGCTCGAGGGTTCGTTTCGAACAACGAACCCCATTGAAGTCAATGGGCGACCAGAGCATTTTTGTATTTCGCCGATGCTCGCTAAGGTTTTCATGTGTGAAAATCTGGGCAATTCAAGAAAGTGATGGGTATGACACAGAAACGGATAGGGCAGGTGAGGGGCTACGTGTTGGGCTGCATCTCAAGTTCACAGGTCCCACTATTAAGCCACAATACCGGCAAGAGTGGGCCCCCCCCCCTCCCAACAACTTTTACTTCTGAAAAGCCCTCATTAGCATGGCATACCTTTGCTAAGCACCACACTAGCTACAATAAAGCACAATCACTGCCTGGATGACACTCCGCTGCCACTTCTCCTGGGTTACATGCTGACCAACCGCCCCCCCTCCCCCCCACAGCGCACACCAAAGTGTCCCTGCGCAGCCTTCAGCTGCCCTCATGCCACGCCACACTCATGTCTATTTAGAAGTGCGTCTGCCATGAGGAGGAACCGCAGGCACACACTGCAGAGGATTGGCATGGCTAGGCAGCGGCCCTCTTTAAAAGGGGCGGGGCGATAGCCCACAATGCTGTACAGAAGCAATGAGAAATAGAATCCTGTGCCACCGCCATCAGGAGCTGCACACGTAGGCATAGCAATGGGGAACCTATGTGCCACACACTATTCATTCTGTCAAGGTGTCTGCATGCTCCAGTTAGACCGGGCTTTTTAATTCATAGACACAGGCAGGTACAACTCCCTATTGTGAAGTCCCTGTCGACCCACAGCATGGGTGGGTGCCAGGAAGCCACCGGCGGTACATAGAAATATCCCATTGCATTGCCCAACACAGCTGAGGTAGTAATGTCGTGCGTAATACAGGTGGGCTTCGGCCCACACTGCATGCCCCAGTCTGACCGGGGTTCTTTACAAGTGGACACATGTAGGTTAAACTCCCTGTGGACCCACTGCCTGGGTGGGTGCCAGGAAGCCACCGGCGGTACATAGAAATATCCCATTGCATTGCCCAACACAGCTGAGGTAGTAATGTCGTGCGTAATACAGGTGGGCTTCGGCCCACACTGCATGCCCCAGTCTGACCGGGGTTCTTTACAAGTGGACACATGTAGGTTACACTCCGTGTGCACCTACAGCATGGGTGGCTCCCTGGAACCCACCGGCGGTACACAAAAATATCCCATTGCATTGCCCAACACAGCTGAGGTAACGTCAGCTGTAATGCAGGTGGGCTAAAAATTAATTTGATTACACTGTAGGCGAGGGCCCACAAAAATTGCTGTATCAACAGTACTAATGTACATCCCAAAAATTGGCCATGGCCAGCCAAGAGGGCAGGTGAAACCCATTAATCGGTTTGGTTAATGTGGCTTAAGTGGTAACTAGGCCTGGAGGCAGCCCAGTGTAACGAAAAATTGGTTCAAGTTAAAGTTCCAACGCTTTTAAGCGCATTGAAACTTATAAAAATTGTTCAGAAAAATTATTTGAGTGAGCCTTGTGGCCCTAAGAAAAATTGCCCGTTCAGCGTGATTACGTGAGGTTTCAGGAGGAGGAGCAGGAGGAGGAGGAGGAATATTAGACACAGATTGATGAAGCAGAAATGTCCCCGTTTTGGATGGTGAGAGAGAACGTAGCTTCCATCCGCGGGTGCAGCCTACGTATTGCTTACGTATCGCTGCTGTCCGCTGGTGGAGAACAGAAGTCTGGCGAAATCCAGCCTTTGTTCATCTTGATGAGTGTTAGCCTGTCGGCACTGTCGGTTGACAAGCGGCTACGCTTATCTGTGATGATTCCCCCAGCCGCACTAAACACCCTCTCCGACAAGACGCTAGCCGCAGGACAAGCAAGCACCTCCAGGGCATACAGCGCTAGTTCAGGCCACGTGTCCAGCTTCGACACCCAGTAGTTTTAGGGGGCAGAGGCGTCACCAAGGATGGTCGTGCGATCCGCTACGTACTCCCTCACCATCCTTTTACAGTGCTCCCGCCGACTCAGCCGTGACTGGGGAGCGGTGACAGTCTTGGTGGGGAGCCATAAAGCTGGCCAGGCCCTTAAAGACTGTTGCACTGCCTGGGATGTACATGCTGCTCGATCTACGCACATCCCCTGCTACCTTGCCCTCGGTACTGCGCCTTCTGCCACTAGCGCTGTCGGCTGGGAATTTTACCATCAGCTTGTCCGCAAGGGTCCTGTGGTATAGCAACACTCTCGAACCCCTTTCCTCTTCGGGAATCAGAGTGGGCAGGTTATCCTTATACCGTGGATCGAGCAGTGTGTACACCCAGTAATCCGTCGTGGCCAGAATGCGTGCAACGCGAGGGTCACGAGAAAGGCATCCTAACATGAAGTCAGCCATGTGTGCCAGGGTACCTGTACGCAACACATGGCTGTCTTCACTAGGAAGATCACTTTCAGGATCCTCCTCCTCCTCCTCCTCAGGCCATACACGCTGAAAGGATGACAGGCAATCAGCCGGTGTACCGTCAGCAGCGGCCCAAGCTGTCTCTTCCCCCTCCTCCTCATGCTCCTCCTCCTCCTCCTGTACGCGCTGAGAAATAGACAGGAGGGTGCCCTGACTATCCAGCGGCATACTGTCTTCCCCCGCCCCCGTTTCCGAGCGCAAAGCAGCTGCCTTTATGGTTTGCAGGGAATTTCTCAAGATGCATAGCAGAGGAATGGTGACGCTAATGATTGTAGCATCGCCGCTCACCACCTGGGTAGACTCCTCAAAATTACCAAGGACATGGCAGATGTCTGCCAACCAGGCCCACTCTTCTGAAAGGAATTGAGGAGGCTGACTCCCACTGCGCCGCCCATGTTGGAGTTGGTATTCGACTATAGCTCTACGTTGTTCATAGAGCCTGGCCAACATGTGGAGCGTAGAGTTCCACCGTGTGGGCACGTCGCACGGCAGTCGGTGCACTGGCAGCTTAAAGTGATGTTGCAGGGTGGCAGCGTCCGTGTGGGACTTGCGAAAATGTGCGCAGAGCCGGCGCGCCTTTACGAGCAGGTCTGACAAGCGTGGGTAGCTTTTCAGAAAGCGCTGAACCACCAAATTAAAGACGTGGGCCAGGCATGGCACGTGCGTGAGGCTGCCGAGCTGCAGAGCCGCCACCAGGTTACGGCCGTTGTCACACACGACCATGCCCGGTTGGAGGCTCAGCGGCGCAAGCCAGCGGTCGGTCTGCTGTGTCAGACCCTGCAGCACTTCGTGGGCCGTGTGCCTCTTCTCTCCTAAGCTGAGTAGTTTCAGCACGGCCTGCTGACGCTTGCCCACCGCTGTGCTGCCACACCGCGCGACACCGACTGCTGGCGACATGCTGCTGCTAACACATCTTGATTGCGAGACAGAGGAGGAGGAGGAGGAGGAGGAGGGTGCTTTAGTGGAGGAAGCATACACCTCCGCAGATACCACCACCGAGCTGGGGCCCGCAATTCTGGGGGTGGGTAGGACATGAGTGGTCCCAGGCTCTGACTCTGTCCCAGCCTCCACTAAATTCACCCAATGTGCCGTCAGGGAGATGTAGTGGCCCTGCCCGCCTGTGCTTGTCCACGTGTCCGTAGTTAAGTGGACCGTGGCAGTAACCGCGTTGGTGAGGGCGCGTACAATGTTGCGGGAGACGTGGTCGTGCAGGGCTGGGACGGCACATCGGGAAAAGTAGTGGCGACTGGGAACTGAGTAGCGCGGGGCCGCCGCCTCCATGATACTTTTGAAGGACTCCGTTTCCACAACCCTATACGGCAGCATCTCAAGGCTGATGAATTTTGCTATGCGGACGGTTAACGTTTGAGCGTGCGGGTGCGTGGCGGCGTACTTGCGCTTGCGCTCCAACAGTTGCGCAAGCGACGGCTGGACGGTGCGCTGAACTACACTGCTGGATGGGGCCGAGGACAGCGGAGGTGAGGGTGTGGGTGCAGGCCAGGAGACGGTAGTGCCTGTGTCCTGAGAGGGGGGTTGCATCTCAGTGGCAGGTTGGGGCACAGGGGGAGAGGCAGGGGTGCAAACCGGAGGCGCTGAACGGCCTTCGTCCCACCTTGTGGGGTGCTTGGCCATCATATGTCTGCGCATGGTGGTGGTGGTGAGGCTGTTGGTGTTGGCTCCCCGGCTGAGCTTTGCGCGACAAAGGTTGCACACCACTGTTAGTCGGTCGTCAGGCGTCTCTGTGAAAAACTGCCAGACCTTAGAGCACCTCGGCCTCTGCAGGGTGGCATGGCGCGAGGGGGCGCTTTGGGAAACACTTGGTGGATTATTCGGTCTGGCCCTGCCTCTACCCCTGGCCACCGCACTGCCTCTTGCAACTTGCCCTGCTGATGCCCTTGACTCCCCCTCTGAAGACCTGTCCTCCTGAGTAAGCGTTGCACACCAGGTGGGGTCAGTCACCTCATCGTCCTGCTGCTCTTCCTCCGAATCCTCTGTGCGCTGCTCCCTCGGACTTACTGCCCTTACTACTACCTCACTGCAAGACAACTGTGTCTGATCGTCATCGTCCTCCTCACCCACAGAAAGTTGTTGAGACAGTTGGCGGAAGTCCCTAGCCTCTTCCCCCGGACCCCGGGAACTTTCGAATGGTTGGGCATCAGTGACGATAAACTCCTCTGGTGGGAGAGGAACCGCTGCTGCCCAATCTAAGCAGGGGCCCGAGAACAGTTCCTGGGAGTGTTCCCGCTCCTGAGCAGGTGTCATTGTAGTGGAGTGAGGAGGCTGGGAGGAAGGAGGAGCAGCAGACAGAGGATTCGGGTTTGCAGCAGTGGACGGCGCAGATCTGTGGGTAGACGATAGGTTGCTCGAAGCACTTTCTGCCATCCAGGACAGGACCTGCTCACACTGCTCATTTTCTAATAACCGTCTCCCGCGTGGACCCATTAATTGGGCGATGAATGTGGGGACACCAGAAACGTGCCTCTCTCCTAATCGCGCAGCAGTCGGCTGCGACACACCTGGATCAGGAGCTCGGCCTGTGCCCACACCCCGACTTGGCCCTCCGCGTCCTCGGCCGCGTCCACGTCCTCAAGGCCTACCCCTACCCCTCAGCATGCTGTATTACCAGTGATTTGATTTCACAGGCAGCTAATAAATTGGCGCAAGACTGCAGGCCAAATATAATTTTTTCCCTTTTTTGAAAACGAAAGGCCCCACTGCCTCTAGTGAATGTATAATCTAAGTTTAATAACTGTGCTGTTTTCCTGCTAATGTGTCACAGAACGTGAGGGTAGCAGAGTTATTAACTGTGGCAGAGCAGGTATTTTTTTTCCCAATTAAGGAAAGCAAATGGCGAAGCCAGGAGTAAAACGTAGCTGGGTGCGTCTGATTTTTACAGGTTGCACACGCAGCCGACACGTGTCCACCGCCCTTAGGACGGACAGAGGCAGGACAAATAGAATTATTTTCCGTTTTTTTGCACCAAAAGGCAGCACTGCGTATATTCTATGAACATGAGAAGTTTATTAACTGTGCTGTTTTCCTGCTAATGTGTCACAGAACGTGAGGGTAGCAGAGTTATTAACTGTGGCAGAGCAGGTATTTTTTTTCCCAATTAAGGAAAGCAAATGGCGAAGCCAGGAGTAAAACGTAGCTGGGTGCGTCTGATTTTTACAGGTTGCACACGCAGCCGACACGTGTCCACCGCCCTTAGGACGGACAGAGGCAGGACAAATAGAATTATTTTCCCTTTTTTTGCACCAAAGGCAGCACTGCGTATATTCTATGAACATGAGAAGCTTAATAACTGTGCTGTTTTCCTGCTAATGTGTCACAGAACGTGAGGGTAGCAGAGTTATTAACTGTGGCAGAGCAGGTATTTTTTTTCCCAATTAAGGAAAGCAAATGGCGAAGCCAGGAGTAAAACGTAGCTGGGTGCGTCTGATTTTTACAGGTTGCACACGCAGCCGACACGTGTCCACCGCCCTTAGGACGGACAGAGGCAGGACAAATAGAATTATTTTCACTTGTTTTACAAGCAAAAGGCAGCACTGCGTATATTCAATGAATAATAACTGTGTTGTGGCCCTGCCTATACAATTCTTTCCCTGCAGTATCAATGGAGGGTGCAATGCTCTGCAGAGGCGATTTTGAAAAGCAAAAAAAAATGCAGCACAGCTAACAGCAGCCTGGACAGTACTGCACACGGTTAAATATGGCCCTAGAAAGGACCGTTGAGGTTCTTGATGGCTACACTCACTCCTAACACTCTCCCTGCCTATGCAGCACTTCTGTCCCTAATGCCGGGTGCAACGCTCTGCAGAGCCGATTTTGAGAAGAAAAAAAATTGCCACTGCTAACAGCAGCCAACACACAGCTATCAGTGGCCCTAATAAGGACCTTTGGGGGGTCTTGAAGCCTACACTAACTACCAATTCTTTCCCTACAGCAGCTCCGGTACAAACAGCACTGTCCCTCATCTAACTCACACGGCATCTGAGGCGAACCGCGGGAGGGGCCGACTTTTATGTTCGGGTGACACCTGATCTTCCCAGCCACTCACAGCAGGGGGGTGGTATAGGGCTTGAATGTCACAGGGGGAAGTTGTAATGCCTTCCCTGTCTTTCAATTGGCCAGAAAAGCGCGCTAACGTCTCAGGGAAGGAAGTGAAAGTAACCAGAACACCGCATGGTGTTCGTTACGAATAACGAACATCCCGAACACCCTAATATTCGCACGAATATCAAGCTCGGAAGAACACGTTCGCTCATCTCTAGCCTTAACCATTATCCTCCGTTAATCTAAAAACTTAACCCCTTATACTCCCACCCATCAATACCCCAAGGCTCAATAACTATCAAAATGGTACACACTGGTTAAAGGGGTTGTCCCGCGCCGAAACGGGTTTTTGTTGTTTTTTTTTTAACACCCCCCCCCCCGTTCGGCGCGAGACAACCCCGATGCAGGGGTTAAAAAAACAACCCGCACAGCGCTTACCTGAATCCCGGCGGTCCGGCGTCTTCATACTTACCTGCTGAAGATGGCCGCCGGGATCCTCTGTCTCCGTGGACCGCAGGGCTTCTGTGCGGTCCATTGCCGATTCCAGCCTCCTGATTGGCTGGAATCGGCACGTGACGGGGCGGAGCTACACGGAGCCGGCATTCTACACGAGCGGCCCCATAGAAGACTGCAGAAGACCCGGACTGCGCAAGCGCGGCTAATTTGGCCATCGGAGGGCGAAAATTAGTCAGCACCATGGAGACGAGGACGCCAGCAACGGAGCAGGTAAGTATAAAACTTTTTATAACTTCTGTATGGCTCATAATTAATGCACAATGTACATTACAAAGTGCATTATTATGGCCATACAGAAGTGTATAGACCCACTTGCTGCCGCGGGACAACCCCTTTAAGTGTTATTTCTTGTTTCAAATGTTAACAATGTGATTTACTAAAATAATCTGAATATTACAGGCTACACTTAAATTTATGTAAAAAACCTGCATACTCGGACCATATGCTATATGAGAATGTAATCTATCCTTTGTAATTAATACAGATGTCCACAACCATAATTACACCTGGATGTTAGGTTACTGAAATACCAAAAAAAACCATTGGAAAGAAAAAACACGCAGCTATTAGAACAAATGATTTCCTATTGGAACGTTCAGATTCCTTCATGTGCCTGCTGTAGGTAGACAGACTCTTGCCTGTTTGTTTATCACTATTGCGGTTTAGAGTACCAGACGTTGGATGAGAATGTAGTATAGGCCGCTTGCAGATGAGTGTAATTTAGCTCCAAAATGGGTCCATATTTTGTGGACGTAATACGGGCTCTCAGGCTATTCACACGGCCATACTGTTCACCTTTTTTACGCAGCATGACCTATTATTTGCTATTTGCCCACATATTGCTATTCTTTTCTATTGGCCAAACACGGATCAGTATTGGCCCAGTAGAAAATAAAATGTACAGAGGCAAATGCTGATGACATACGGTTGTAATGTCACCTGGAACATGTCCGTATTACAGATCCATATTACCGATGTGTTCCAAAAAAAATCAATCAATCATTTCCTAGTTCTGCCCCAGTAGTCACTAATTATATGAGTACACTGCTCACCTCCTTGACCCCCACATCCCAGGAATACAAGGACCCCTCCTTGATGCTTGTTTCGCAATTCTATCCATCCAAGAAGAAATGGAAGCATAGGCTTGGAGCTTTCTTTTTGGGTTTTAAATGCCCCTTTACATGGGCCAATGCTCATGAATGAATGCTCATTAGAACACTCATTCATCCAGCCATCAGCCCACATACAAGTTAATTTTTGCGCTACCACTAAAGGTAGGCTTATTTGTTGGCTGTCAAAATCTTTTATGCTACTACAAAAATCAACATTGTTGGCAACGCGTGTAAATGGGAGATGTGCCGCACCAGGCGTAACTTGAAGCTCCTGGGCCCCAATGCGAAATCTGTAACAGGGCCCCCAACTATAATGCTTTATTCATAGTACTGGGCTCCCTGTACTGAGAAGAGAGGCCTTATGGGGCCCCCTAAGGCTCCTGGGCCCGGGTGCAACCATATCCTCTGCATCCTCTATAGTTACACCACTGGTGCCGCCTACAACAATAAAAGTTTGAAAATCCACATCATGCCCCATTATTCATAGATGAAGGTTGTGTTCATGTGTAGTGAATTCATGGCAATATCTAAATGCCATGTGGGTGTCCCTCCCTCATTTAAAAGGGTGCAATCCGAGCTGAAAATCCACAGGATAAATCGGCATACTGTGGATTTTTTTCCCGTAGTTTGTGGATGAGATTTCTTGATAGTTCCTCTACTGTAAAATGTTGTAGCCAATTCCACTGTGTAATATCTGCAGCATTTCTGCTACGTGGGAACAGACCCGAACCGAGATGTTTGTTTCGTCACACGTTGGCATAGATCTTGTATTGTTGATACAGCCAGTCTACCAATGGCAACCTTGTTGTATGAGTTTATGATGGAAGAAAAAGAAAGTAGAGCAGTACATATTTTTTATGACCCTCCAACGGTTGACATTTGTCAAGAGCTTGCAGCCACATGTGGTCCAGTTATTATGCTGTGAAACTCATATGAAGTTTAGGCCAGTGACACATGAATATATTCTGTCCGCCTTTATGCATCCGGAATATGTATGAGTGTTCTGGCCTGACCGCGGGTCTTATGATCTGAACCGCAAGCATCATAGATTCCTGTGATGCTCAGAGTTCAGGTCAGGCTAGGACGCTTGTATATATTACAGACGTATAATTGAGGCCAGGATAATCAGCCTTATGCTGCTTTCACACGGCCGAGAAAATCGCGTGAGATTTGTGTCTTGCGAGACGCACGGATTTGAACCCCATTCTTTTGTATGGGATCATATACATAAGCAATTTTTTTTCTTTCTTCCCTTCATCGCATCGCAGTCCAAAAAAAAAAAATCACAGCATGTCCTATCTTTGGGCGTTCCCTCGGAACGCCTTACCCATTGTTTTCAATGGTGCCGGACAACACATCACACAGCGGGCGATGCAAGGTTTCCCAATGAAAACAATGCGAAACACGTGCCAATCCTCCGAAGCTGCTGGAGGATCACAAATGTACTGAAATGATGGGAGGTGTTTTTGATACAAAAACAGTTTCATGGGCCGATATTGCGCTTGGCCATGTGAATCTAGCCTTAGACTGTTTTTGATCACAGAAGCCTAGTCCACCATTTTTATCGCAGCATATTAAAAATGAATTATGGGTGTGGGGACTCTGCTGGTAGATGATACCGTAGTAGGGAAGGATTGGCTATGTTGATATTCATACACCCAATCCATTGCTTCTCAGATAAGATAAGGGATGTCTGGCAGTGGCTTACGGCTCTTTTACATGGGCCGACAATTGGGTAAGCGACTGCCCGAGCGCTATCCTCACCACTAAGGTTCTTGGAGCTCCTGCAGAGCGTTTAGACTGACAGACTTCACCGCTGGATCGCTGACTTCTCGCTCTCTACTTCATCCTCTACGGGAAGCGGGGAGCATTTACACGGAATTAATTTTGAGTGATAATGGTCCCATGTAAATGGGCCATTAGGGTACCTTTACACGGGGTGATTATCGCCCAAATTATCACTGGAAACAGCGAATTCAGGCGCTAATTGCCCTGTGACATGTGGCCACTGACAACACCGAGCAAGAAATCACTAAACTGTTAGAGTCGCTTAGTTTTTAGTAGAATTAAAGACCAAATGACAATCGGGCCGTGTAAACTATAGCCGCTCAATGTTTTAGCAACTCCTGTTCACTGTAAATGGAGGTGGGCCGGAATGATCCCCCAACGCTTTCTCCTCCATTCACTTGAACAACTATCACTCCTGTGTAAGCACCGAAATAACAGTCGGGCGACATTTCGCGGCACGCCTGTTGGGCGCTTATGGGCGTGACAGCCGTCTAGTTTAAAAGTACCTTTACTCTCCTAGCCAAATGCGCCTGTGTATGGGGGAGAGTTGGAAGGCATAACTGTTGGCTGAATGACATTTGTATGAAGGTGTATGGAGACTGGACTGGGCCTTTAAGAAATAAAAGAACTTTCAGCCTTATATAAATAGCTGTTAATTTCTGGCATTTTTCTAATAACTGTAATGAGTTCTGATAAATTCTTTGCTGTAATTATGCGGCTGCTTGTATACATTCTAGGCTACACCCATCAATCTCTCGACTAATCCCTATGATTCATTTTGAATAGAGATGAGCGAACGTACTCGTTTAGGGCGATTTCGCAATCGAGCATCGCTTTTTTCGAGTAACTGACTACTCGAGCGAAAAGATTCAGGGGGTGCCGGGGTTGAGTGGGGGGTTGCAGTGGGGCGGGGGGAGGAGAGAGAGCTCCCCACTGCTACCCCCCGCTCCACCACGCGCCCCCCCGAATCTTGTCGCTCGAGTAGTCAGTTACTCGAAAATCGCGGTGCTCGATTGCGAAATCGCCCTAAATGAGTACGTTCGCTCATCTCTAATTTTGAATGATCAGAAATTGCATAAATCAATTAATGTAACAACATATTATGTTAGGCTGAAAAAGATATATGTTCATGCAGTTCAGCCTATTTCCACCCCCCCCCCCCATGTTGATCCAGAGGAAGACAAAAGACTCAATGAAGTAGAAGCCAATTTTCCTCATTTTAGGAAAAAAAAGTTCCTTCCTGATTCCAATCTGGCAATCAGAATAATCCACAGATCGCCGACTCTTCTGAGTAATCCATGACTATAACTTGCAATATTGTAACCCTCAAAAAAGACGTTCAGGCCCCCCTTGAACTCTTTTATTGAATTCGCCATCACCACGTTCTCAGGCAGAGAGTTCCAGCAAATTTTTTTTGCTGAACTTAGCTGCGCAAAAAAATTATATTTAAGTTCGCGAAAAATAGCATGAATAGATTTCCATTAGCAAGTCACGAGTTTAATTAGCAGTGAAATTGCCCATTCACATGATGTGTCGCTGAAAACAAGCACTGCAGCTCGAAGAGAGGGGAGAGCGAGAGAGAAATGAAGGAAACCCCCGGGGAGCCCCCCTTCTGTGCAAGGCTTCCCTTCATATCTATCGGGGTTCACCTGCACGGAAGAATAAGAAAATCCCCAGTAGCGCAGGATTTCCTTATTCTCTCCTGCAGGTGAGCCCCAGCTTGTCAGGATTACCCAATAACAAGGAGAGAGCGGGGTCGGGGCTAGAAAGAGGGCAGGGCTAGAGGGGTTCTCCCATAGCAAGGAGAGAGGGCGGTCGCTCTAGCCCTGCCCACGGATTCAGGACAGCCCCCTACCCCAGCTCCCCTCTTCCTCCCGGCTACAGAGATTTTCTTATTTTTCCCTGCAGGGGAACCCTAGCTGATATGAAGGGAAGCCCTACAGAGAAAGGGGTTTCCCTGGAGCTTTCCTTCATCTATCTCTCTACACGCTGCACGGAGAGAGAGGTTCCCCTGCAGATGAATTCCAAGGGGAATCCCTCAGCAGCTGAACAGCACATTTTAAATGTCTAGCTGTAAACTCCTGTTAATCCCCTCATCCTCGCCAGGCAGGTAAACTCCCTCCCTTACCCTTTTTTTCAGCTCCCATTGGAGTCTATGGAAGCCTTCAGCAGTTTTCATCAAGACATTATAAGAAAAATCAGCGATGGAAAACTGTCGCGATTGGACAATTCTATGGCGCGATTTTTTTTTAGCGCCCGCCAATTACCCATGTGAACAAATGCATTGGTACCGATTCTTGGCCGATATTGTCCGCAGCAGCCACGTAAAAACACTCGTGTGAATGAGGCCTAAGGGCTTATTCAGATGACCGTATATCGGCCGCATATTTACGCCGGCCGATATACGGCGTCCCTCTCTGCAGGGGGAAGAGGCTGGAAGAGCCAGGAGCAGTGCTCTGAGCTCACACCCCCTCTCCACCAACTCTCCGCCCCTCTGGACTATTTGCAATGCCCTGCCCTGCACTCACCGTGTAAATACAGCCGAAACACCTTAGCAGTTTCAGCCACGAAAAACATTGCACTGGGAGTAACAGGACATCTGATGTGACCAATTTTATACGTACGTGAAAAGATAGGCCTTGCCCTATCTTTTGCCAAGACACACTGGAAGCTCCCATAGACTCCTATGGAAGCTGAAACAAGGAGAGGGGGAGGAAGTTTAGCTGCGCCCAACGCTGGGTAAGATTACAGCTGGCTCTTTTAAGCCATTAGAAGTAATTCCAAGGATTTATGCCAAGGGTTTTCCTGGCCGCTGCCGTGAATGGATGAGAAAACGTGATTTTTTTTGGGGGGGGGGGGGGCTATTGACGCGATTTTCATTGCAATGTGGTCTGTGTGAAAATGCATCGCTCGTGTGAATGAGGCCTAATGCTGTCAATTTAGCTGGGGATTTAAACCCTTGCAATACAAGGGTTAAAATCCATGGCAGATCTGCAATAAAAGCTGTAGCAATATCTGCACCACTGCAGCTTTGCGGTATATCTGCTGCAGAATGCTAGCAGCCAATACCCCATGTATGAAGGGGGCCTAAATGTATTTACTGGGTCTTCTAGAGCTCTTGCTAGAGACGGTCAGCCATAGCTTATAAAGGGGAGTCAGAATCTAGGGAGCAGAGATCACCCCCGGCCCCATCGCTTTCTTGCTGCGTGCTACGTATTCATCATTTATCCATATTGACTGATGAGAATGACTGATGTGCGATACTTAAGGTTGAACTATACGGCCATGGCTCCGTTATGTTGATCTTGTCTGTTTAAGCGGTGGTACATTAGCTGCACTGCCTAATAAAGTATTTCAGCAATGTGGGGAATGAGCTGTATGACCAGAAGGTTCCAGCTGTGGAGGCATCAAAGCTGCTCCATCGGGGTGTGGTGAAAATATTAATATCCAACGTATCTGACATAGAATTAATGACTATTAACCATTGATCGACCCGTAAAAGCCGCTCATCACCAGCAATGAACATTCCCTTCTTTATTATGTGGTTTATGGTTAATGATCGTATCTGCATATACTGTGAGCGAAGGCCGCAGAGTTCACCTGTATTCACACATTGGGAAATTGTTGAGGAATTTTTTGGCATGGGACCCGCATAGAGATGAGCGAGCACCAAAATGCTCGGGTGCTCGTTACTCGGAACGAACTTTTCGCGATGCTCGAGGGTTCGTTTCGAATAACGAACCCCATTGAAGTCAATGGGCGACCCAAGCATTTTTGTATTTCGCCGATGCTCGCTAAGGTTTTCATGTGTGAAAATCTGGGCAATTCAAGAAAGTGATGGGAACGACACCGCAACGGATAGGGCAGGCGAGGGGCTACGTGTTGGGCTGCATCTCAAGTTCACAGGTCCCACTATTAAGCCACAATAGCGGCAAGAGTGGGCCCCCGCCCTCCCAACAACTTTTACTTCTGAAAAGCCCTCATTAGCATGGCATACCTTTGCTAAGCACCACACTACCTCCAACAAAGCACAATCACTGCCTGCATGACACTCCACTGACACTTCTCCTGGGTTACATGCTGACCAACCGCCCCCCCTCCCCCCCCACAGCGCACACCAAAGTGTCCCTGCGCAGTCTTCAGCTGCCCTCATGCCACACCACCCTCATGTCTATTTAGAAGTGCGTCTGCCATGAGGAGGAACCGCAGGCACACACTGCAGAGGGGTTGGCACGGCTAGGCAGCGACCCTCTTTAAAAGTGGTGGGGTGATAGCCCACAATGCTGTACAGAAGCAATGAGAAATAGAATCCTGTGCCACCGCCATCAGGAGCTGCACACGTGGGCATAGCAATGGAGAACCTATGTGCCACACACTATTCATTCTGTCAAGGTGTCTGCATGCCCCAGTCAGACTGGTAATATGTACCTTAACAGTAACCGCGTTGGTGGTAATGTGGTGGTGACTGCGGACCTAGTAGCGCGGTTTTATTGTGTTGGTTTTCGGAATGTGGCCAGGATTAAGTGGGCCGTGGCAGGGGGATGGTGGGGGGGCTCTCTTGTAGTGTCGGTAAAGGTGAAATTCTTGGACTGCCACCAGACGAACCAATGCAAAGGCATTTGCCAAGAATGTTTTCCCTGTTGGAGGAGGAGGGGGATGTTTTTGAGGCACTACGTGTCCTCTCCACGTGTCCGTGGTTATATGCACCTTAACAGTAACCGCGTTGGTGGGAAATGGCCTCGCCGCCATCATGTCTTTGGGAAGCCTCTGTTTCCACACCCCAGAGACATACCATTAGCAGCGGTATAGGCAGAGCCCAGAATTATTAACATTTCAGCGGTAGTATTAGGGACAGGCCCCAGTAACAATTCTGAAGCAGCATTATAGGAGGAGCGCAGTCTTCGTTCCATGTCAGCAATAGTAGCACTCAAGACAGGCCCCAGTAACAATTCCGAAGCAGCAGTATAGCGGGAGCGCAGTCTTCGTTCCATGTCAGCAATAGTAGCACTCAAGACAGGCCCCAGTAACAATTCTGAAGCAGCAGTATAGTGGGAGCGCAGTCTTCGTTCCATGTCAGCAATAGTAGCACTCAAGACAGGCCCCAGTAACAATTCTGAAGCAGCAGTATAGTGGGAGCGCAGTCTTCGTTCCATGTCAGCAATAGTAGCACTCAAGACAGGCCCCAGTAACAATTCCGAAGCAGCAGTATAGTGGGAGCGCAGTCTTAGTTCCATTTCAGTAGCTGCAGTATAGCCAAGGCCCAAGTTACATTTATGTAGCTAAAGTGTAGGCCAACCCCACACACACTTCTGTACCATGAGTGCAGGCGAAGAACATACAAATTGCTATGATTACACTGTAGGTGAGGGCCCCAAAAAATTGGTGTACCAACAGTACTAATGTACCTCAGTAAAAATTGGCCATGCCCAACCAAGATGGCAGGTGAAACCCATTAATCGCTTTGGTTAATGTGGCTTAAAGGAGATGTCCCGCGCCGAAACGGGTTTTTTTTTTTTTTAACCCCCCCCCCCCGTTCGGCGCGAGACAACCCCGATGCAGGGGTTAAAAAAACCACCCGCACAGCGCTTACCTGAATCCCGGCGGTCCGGTGACTTCAATACTTACCGCTGAAGATGGCCGCCGGGATCTTCTACCTTCGTGGACCGCAGCTCTTCTGTGCGGTCCACTGCCGATTCCAGCCTCCTGATTGGCTGGAATCGGCACGTGACGGGGCGGAGCTACACGGAGCCGCTCTCTGGCACGAGCGGCTCCATAGAAGAAAGCTGAAGACCCGGACTGCGCAAGCGCGGCTAATTTGGCCATCGGAGGCCAAAAATTAGTCGGCTCCATGGAGACGAGGACGCCAGCAACGGAGCAGGTAAGTATAAAACTTCTTATAACTTCTGTATGGCTCATAATTAATGCACAATGTACATTACAAAGTGCATTATTATGGCCATACAGAAGTGTATAGACCCACTTGCTGCCTCGGGACATCTCCTTTAAGTGGTAACAAGGCCTGGAGGCAGCCCAGTTTAACGAAAAATTGGTTCAAGTTAAAGTTTCAACGCTTTTAAGAGCATTGAAACATATAAAAATTGTTTCGAAAAATTACATGAGTGAGCCTTGTGGCCCTAAGAAAAATTGCCCGTTCAGCGTGATTACGTGAGGTTTCAGGAGGAGGAGCAGGAGGAGGAGGAGGAATATTAGACATAGATTGATGAAGCAGAAATGTCCCCGTTTTGGATGGTGAGAGAGAAGGTAGCTTCCATCCGCGGGTGCAGCCTACGTATTGCTTACGTATCGATGCTGTCCGCTGGTGGAGAAGAGAAGTCTGGCGAAATCCAGGCTTTGTTCATCTTGATGAGTGTTAGCCTGTCGGCACTGTCGGTTGACAAGCGGGTACGCTTATCTGTGATGATTCCCCCAGCCGCACTAAACACCCTCTCCGACAAGACGCTAGCCGCAGGACAAGCAAGCACCTCCAGGGCATACAGCGCTAGTTCAGGCCACGTGTCCAGCTTCGACACCCAGTAGTTATAGGGGGCAGAGGCGTCACCGAGGATGGTCGTGCGATCGGCTACGTACTCCCTCACCATCCTTTTACAGTGTTCCCGCCGACTCAGCCTTGACTGGGGAGCGGTGACACAGTCTTGCTGGGAAGCTGGCCAGGCCCTTAAAGACTGTTGCACCTACGCACCTCCCCTGCTACCTGGCCCTCGGAACTGCGCCTTCTGCCACTAGCGCTGTCGGATGGGAATTTTACCATCAGCTTGTCCGCCAGGGTCCTGTGGTATAGCAACACTCTCGAACCCTTTTCCTCTTCGGGAATGAGACTGGGAAGGTTCTCCTTATAGCGTGGGTCGAGCAGTGTGTACACCCAGTAATCCGTAGTGGCCAGAATGCGTTGAATGCGAGGGTCACGAGAAAGGCATCCTAACATGAAGTCAGCCATGTGTGCCAGGGTACCTGTATGCAACACATGGCTGTCCGCACTAGGAAGATCACTTTCAGGATCCTCCTCCTCCTCCTCCTCAGGCCATACACGCTGAAATGATGACAGGCAAGCAGCATGGGTACCGTCAGCAGTGGGCCAAGCTGTCTCTTCCCCCTCCTCCTCCTCCTCCTCCTCCTCCTCCTGAACGCGCTGAGATATAGACAGGAGGGTGCTCTGACTATCCAGCGACATACTGTCTTCCCCCGGCTCTGTTTCCGAGCGCAAAGCGGCTGCCTTTATGGTTTGCAGGGAACTTCTCAAGATGCATAGCAGAGGAATGCTGACGCTAATGATTGCAGCATCGCCGCTCACCACCTGGGTAGACTGCTCAAAGTTTCGAAGGACCTGGCAGATGTCTGCCAACCAGGCCCACTCTTCTGAAAAGAATTGAGGAGGCTGACTCCCACTGCGCCGCCCATGTTGGAGTTGGTATTCCACTATAGCTCTACGCTGCTCATAGAGCCTAGCCAACATGTGGAGCGTAGAGTTCCACCGTGTGGGCACGTCGCACAGCAGTCGGTGCACTGGCAGATTAAAGCGATGTTGCAGGGTGCGCAGGGTGGCAGCGTCCGTGTGGGACTTGCGGAAATGTGCGCAGAGCCGGCGCACCTTTACAAGCAGGTCTGACAAGCGTGGGTAGCTTTTCAGAAAGCGCTGAACCACCAAATTAAAGACGTGGGCCAGGCATGGCACGTGCATGAGGCTGCCGAGCTGCAGAGCCGCCACCAGGTTACGGCCGTTGTCACACACGACCATGCCCGGTTGGAGGCTCAGCGGCGCAAGCCAACGGTCGGTCTGCTCTGTCAGACCCTGCAGCAGTTCTTGGGTCGTGTGCCTCCTATCTCCTAAGCTGAGTAGTTTCAGCACGGCCTGCTGACGCTTGCCCATCGCTGTGCTGCCACGCCGCGCGACACCGACTGCTGGCGACGTCCTGCTGCTGCTGACACATCTAGATTGCGAGACAGAGGTTGAGGAGGAGGAGGAGGAGGGTGCTTTAGTGGAAGAAGCATACACCGCCGAACATACCACCACCGAGCTGGGGCCCGCAATTCTGGGGGTGGGTAGGACGTGAGCGGTCCCAGGCTCTGACTCTGTCCCAGCCTCCACTAAATTCACCCAATGTGCCGTCAGGGAGATGTAGTGGCCCTGCCCGCCTGTGCTTGTCCACGTGTCCGTAGTTAAGTGGACCTTGCCACTAACCGCATTGGTGAGGGCGCGTACAATGTTGCGGGAGACGTGGTCGTGCAGGGCTGGGACGGCACATCGGGAAAAGTAGTGGCGACTGGGAACTGAGTAGCGCGGGGCCGCCGCCGCCATCATAGCTTTGAAGGACTCCGTTTCCACAACCCTATACGGCAGCATCTCAAGGCTGATCAATTTGGCTATGTGGACGGTTAACGATTGAGCGTGCGGGTGCGTGGCGGCGTACTTGCGCTTGCGCTCCAACACTTGCGCTAGCGACGGCTGGACTGTGCGGTGCGAGACATTGCTGGATGGGGCCGAGGACAGCGGAGGTGAGGGTGTGGGTGCAGGCCATGAGACGGTTGTGCCTGTGTCCTGAGAGGGAGGTTGGATCTCAGTGGCAGGTTGGGGCACAGGGGGAGAGGCAGCGGTACAAACCGGAGGCGGTGAACGGCCTTCGTCCCACCTTGTGGGGTGCTTGGCCATCATATGTCTGCGCATGCTGGTGGTGGTGAGGCTGTTGGTGGTGGCTCCCCGGCTGATCTTGGCGCGACAAAGGTTGCACACCACTGTTCGTCGGTCGTCAGGCGTCTCTGTGAAAAACTGCCAGACCTTAGAGCAACTCGGCCTCTGCAGGGTGGCATGGCGCGAGGGTGTGCTTTGGGAAACACTTGGTGGATTATTCGGTCTGGCCCTGCCTCTACCCCTGGCCACCGCACTGCCTCTTGCAACCTGCCCTGCTGATGCCCTTGCCTCCCCCTCTGAAGACCTGTCCTGAGTAGGCGTTGCACACCAGGTGGGGTCAGTCACCTCATCGTCCTGCTGCTCTTCCTCCGAATCCTCTGTGCGCTGCTCCCTTGGACTTACTGCCCTTACTACTACCTCACTGCAAGACAACTGTGTCTCATCGTCATCGTCGTCCTCACCCACAGAAACTTCTTGAGACAGTTGGCGGAAGTCCCCAGCCTCTTCCCCCGGACCCCGGGAACTTTCGAATGGTTGGGCATCAGTGACGATAAACTCCTCTGGTGGGAGAGGAACCACTGCTGCCCAATCTGAGCAGGGGCCCGAGAACAGTTCCTGGGAGTGTTCCCGCTCCTGAGCATGTGTCATTGTAGTGGAGTGAGGAGGCTGGGAGTAAGGAGGAGCAGCAGACAGAGGATTCGGATTTGCAGCAGTGGACGGCGCAGAACTGTGGCTGGACGATAGGTAGCTCGAAGCACTTTCTGCCATCCAGGACAGGACCTGCTCACACTGCTCATTTTCTAATAAACGTCTCCCGCGTGGACCCATTAATTGGGCGATGAATGTGGGGACGCCAGAAACGTGCCTCTCTCCTAATCGCGCAGCAGTCGGCTGCGATACACCTGGATCAGGAGCTCGGCCTGTGCCCACACCCTCACTTGGGCCTACGCGTCCTCGGCCACGTCCACGTCCACGTCCTCTAGGCTTACCCCTACCCCTCAGCATGCTGTATTACCAGTGATTTGATTTCCCAGGCAGGAAATAAATTGGCGCAAGCCTGCAGGCCAAATATAATGTTTTCGCTTTTTTGCAAAGGGAAGGACCCACTGCGTATATTCAATGAACAATAACTTTTAGAACTGTAGTGTGGCCCTGAAAAAGTGACACACAACTTTAGTGTAGCAGAGTTATTAACTCTAGCAGAGCAGGTATTTGCCAGTCAGGAAAGACAATGGCGCAAGCCTGCAGTAAACCGTAGCTGGTTGCGTCTGATTTTTGTACGTTGTCCACGCAGCACACACGTACACGGAGACCTTAGGACTGACACAGGCAGGCCAAATATAATTTCTTTTCCTTTTTTGCAAAGGGAAGGACCCACTGCGTATCTTCAATGAACAATAACTGTGTTGTGGCCCTGCCTACACAATTCTGTCCCTGTAGTATCAATGGAGGGTGCAATGCTCTGCACAGACGATTTTTAGAAAAAAAAAAAAAAATGCAACACTGCTAACAGCAGCCAGCACAGTACTGCACACGCTTAAATTTGGCCCTAGAAAGGACCGTTGAGGTTCTTGAAGGCTACACGCACTCCTAACACTCTCCCTGCCTATGCACCACTTCTGTCCCTAATGCCGGGTGCAATGCTCTGCACTGCCGATTTTGAGAAAAAAAACAAAAAAAAAAAACACTGCTAGCAGCAGCCTGCACACAGGTAGATGTGGCCCTAAGAAGGACCTTTGGGGTTCTTGAAGCCTACACTGACTCCTAACACTCTCCCTACAGCAGCACCAGCAGCAGCACTTTCCCTCAGCTAAGTCACAAGGCATGTGTGGCGAGCCGCGGGAGGGGCCGACTTTTATACTCGGGTGACATCTGATCTTCCCAGCCACTCACTGCAGGGGGGTGGTATAGGGCTTGAACGTCACAGGGGGAAGTTGTAATGCCTTCCCTGTCTTTCAATTGGCCAGAAAAGCGCGCTAACGTCTCAGAGAGGAAACTGAAAGTAACCAGAACACCGCGTGGTGCTCGTTACGAGTAACGAGCATCCCGAACACCCTAATATTCGCACGAATATCAAGCTCGGACGAGTACGTTCGCTCATCTCTAGACCCGCAGCTAAAATATTCCTCAGCGATATATATTAGAACATTAGTGAATGGGGACTTAACCAACCTCATTCACTTACAGTGGGAAAAATGCGCCGAAAACTGTTGCTGATTTGATATTTTGACAGTGCGTTTGTTTTTTTTTTTTTTTTTTTTTTAAATAATTAAATTAATTAATTAATTTATTCCCCCACACACACACCGGAAAATCGCCCATGTGAAGGGATACACTGAAATCTAATGCTGCAGCTGGTCGCGATTTTCAGCCGATGTTGTATTGACCACATAAAAACGCTCGTGTGAATGAGGTCTAAGGAGTGTGTCTGGTAATCCAGGTCAGTGCTATAAGACTGGGTTCACCGAAATTCCACAGGTGTTTTTAAGCCTGAGACTAAGCAGCAAAGTGGGCGAGATTTGCAAATCTCTCTGCAGGGGGAGGAGGCGGGGCAGGCCCCTGCTCCCTCTCCAGGCTCCCGCCCCCTCTCCGCTGCTCGCCACTATTTGCAATGTGAGTGGGTGGGACTGGGCAAAACTTAGCTCCGCACCCACCCCCATTGTAAACAGTGCCGAGGGGAGGAAAGGGGGCGGCAGCTCATTGCACTGCTCCCTGCCCGCCTCCTCCCCCTGCAGAGAGGGATAGCGTAAATCGGCCAGGCGTGAAAACCTGTCCGATATACACACGTCGGAATAAGCCCCATGGCTGTATCCACATGGGCGACAGCGATATTGCTGCTACAAAATCGCGTGATTTTGTAGCATCAGAGATGCTTTTTTTCTTGGGAAAAATTTTGCATCGCGTTGCTGCTGCCTGCGATTTTCTCACGCTATAAAATTGCGTGATTTTGTAGCGAGACAGCTAATATGACTTTCTATAATTAAAATAGCATCGCATGAAAATCGGAAGTATGCAAGAAAGTAGCAGCCGCTACAAGGAAACATGGGCTACAAGAAAAAATAATATAGAGCATGCTGCGATTTTGTAGTCTCGCAATGTAGTAGACTACAGAACATCACTTATGTGGACGACCCATAGGAAAGCATGGGCTCTACATATATGCCATTTGTAGCACTGTCACATCACTAAAAAAATCACCCACGCGGATACAGCCTGACATGTTGCCGACAGCCCGCTAAGGACAAGCTGCGCAGAAATTGACATGTAAATTGTATCTCCGTTTCCGCTGTGTGCTCTCTTCTCTCTATAGGGAGAGATTTCCGCAGTGGAATACAGGCTGAAAAGCTGCATCAAACCCTCTGTCCTGTCCAACTATTCTTTCTTCATCACTGCGAATGCGCCGACCGGCACGCTGCGCACTTGCTCAGTACCTTTTTTTTTTCAAACTCCTGCTTTCCCTCGGACGGGCCGCGGATTGGATTGAAGTCCGTGGAAGCCGTCCGTGCGGGATCCGCAGTGAAATGGAGCATGCTGCAATTTTTTTTCCTGGACCAAAAGGTCCACAAAACAAATCTGCATACTTTAATGCATTTGCGGACGCCCATGTCTCCTTATGAGTGGCTGATCTATTGCGTGGATTCCACAATTCAAACCCGCCTGTGGACATTGGGCCTTGAGCCTCTTTCACACGGGCAACAACGATATCGCTGCGAGAAAATTGCATCTGTGTTCCTGCGATATCGCTGCGTTTTCTTGCAGCGATACTGCGATTTTCTGTGATTGGTTCATCGACTGCTGCACTGATTGGCTGAGCCGCGGTGCTCGAGAACCAATCAGAGCCCTTGCTTCCTGGAGGTGGGATTTATGAACACCATAACCAGGAAGCGAGCTTCTGCCAGCACGTGTGCTGAAGTGCCGGAGATGAGCAGGAGAACCAGAACCGTGTCTGTTTGGTAATGTGTGTATATATCTATTTTTTAAAGTAATGCTGCTAGTGCTTATTTTCGGGGGTAGGGCTTTTATTTCAAGCCCCCCTGAAAATCCCAATACATTAGAGTAGGAGTTTCTTGTGTTAAAGTAGCATCGCAATGCTACTAAAACAAGAACTGCATAGGGAAACATGGTTGACAAAAAAAAAAGAAATTGCAAATCATGGCTGTATAGAGCATGCAGAAATTTTTTTTTTTCCGCAATGTAGCAGCCTACAAAACATCACAAATGTGGAAGAAACCATAGGAAAGCATGGGCTTCACATATATGCGATTTGCAGCACTGTCGCATTGCAGGAACATCATGAGATTTTGTCACCCATGTGAAAGCAGCCTAAGAGTATCCAGTCATTTCATGCTCTGCATTAGTGTTTCCCAACTCCAGTCCTCATGGAAACTGAAGGGTATTCTTGTACATTATCAGCACCGGAAGTTACGGATGGTGACAAGGTGCCAGCTGTCAAACAAAGCAGTAACTCCCCCAGCTTCTATTTGGCTGGGGGGCGTTACTAAATTCACACAGGGCAGGTGGACAGTGGCGAGCCAGGGAGCAGCAGCGCAGGAAGAGCCAGAGGCGGTGGAGGAGACCGGGCAGTGCCGTTTTGAGATGGCAGGAAGACAGCGGCGAGGCTGGGAGCGTCAGCCTGTTGAATCCTGCAAGCGCTGTCCGGACACAGCAGGAGGACCGCGGCCTGAGTGGGAGCGGCGGCTGACGCACACAGACAGCGGACCCCAACACTGAGTGATTGGGGCAATCGCCATCCGGGACGGAGCTGACATCCAGCACAGCGGCAAGAAAAAAGTGGCTGCACGCAGTGCTGGGACAGCAGCAGCGTGTGTAGTGACTTTTGCCTGCCCTGGAGGGTTAGGGATTACATTTCCTATTAGGCTTACATGTATAGCTGTAAAGGCTTCTGCATTTACAGCTAATAATGTAAGCCTAACAGGAAAACTAATCCCAAACGCTAACCCTCCAGGGCAGGCAAAAATCACTATACATACTGCAGCTAGGACCTTACTACATTCATCCAATTGGGAGCTAGGAGTGTGACTGGGGCGTTCCTCCATGCAAGCCCTGTCACACCCATAGGTTCTGGTGGTGACAAGATACAATAATACCCCCACAGTTCATGTTTTCAGGATATCCTATAGAGAACATCTGTGGCAATGTCTGACAATAATTACATCACCTGTGCAATACTGAGTAAATCCTGAAAACATAACCTGTTGAAATGTACCAGAGTTGCCAGAGTTGGGAAACACTGGCCTATATAAAGAGCCGGAATGTGACACTTACGGGAAGTAACTTTATGTCCTGATAATTACACTTTATGATTCATATATAAGACTTGATTTGACTAATGAGTGAATGTGAACAATTAGGCACCTAAATCCCAGATAGATTGTAAATGAGCTTTTCCCTGATACACCTTGTGCTGTGACATCATCAGGGTGCGGGCAGATGAGCGTAGGCGTATTTACGTTCGCACGAGCGCAACGTATAATCGCCCGAGCGATCGTTTTTCACCGATCACGACCAGAGCTAGAAAGTGTATTTTCGTTTGATCCTACTTTGCAAACGGTCTTTTCGGCGATCGAATATGCGTTGGCGCGTATTTCGGTCGCATATGTTCCGTTTTTTTCGAATTGCCGTTTTTACGCGCCGTAAAATCGCCCATGTGAACGAATACATTCGAAACCATTGCCTCAGATGGTCACGTATATACGTTTGATCGCAAAAACGCGCCGTTTATGCGCTCGTCTGCCCGCACCCTTAGGGTGTACATTTTCCATTGTTACAAAACTAATTAACATATCATTGGGTCAGCACTTTAAAGTGGAATTTATAAGCTCAGAGAGAAAGAAAAAAAAAAGAACAATACTTCATGGACTGTTGCAAAACCACAAGCCCCAGCATGCCCCAACTGTCAAAGCCCGGGAGTTGTGGTTTTGCCCCAGCTGAAGAACCATGGGTTGGAAAACCACTCACATCAGGCAGCAAACCCCTTTGGCTTCACTGCAATGTTATAGCAAATGTCCGTTCACATCAGTGGTAAATACAGAGAGCCTCAACGGGCATAATTGGGCTGTGACCCTGTTATATACATTTAGGATCAGGGAGGTTATGGTTCCTCCTTAGGGAATTATGCCAATGGCATGATGGAACACTGCCTCTACAGCGCCACCTATTAGAAGGTAGCATTCCTGCAAGTCAATGTGCAAGAAAATAGAGCATCGAGCGTTGTTTTTTTTTTGTTGTTGTTTGCGCGCACAAAATCCGCACTTGTAATCAATGGGCTCTATTTTCTGCATGTTGCACGTGAAAAAACTTTGCACACAAATATGTCCAGGTGGCGCTGGCCTTAAGAATTCCTGAGCTTGTGAGGAGCACATTTTACGAGTTAAGAAGTTGACAGATGGCATTTTTGTGATCCTCCTGTACATAACTTCCTGGTAGGCAGCAGTCTTCACATATAATAATCTTACTTATGTAGCACAACGTATTCCGCTGCTCTTTACAAAATTGGGGAAAAATGCAAAAAATATCCGCAGCAGAAGACCTGTAAGTGATTGCGGGAACAAATTGTAAATGGTCATGTATACGTGCGGTTTTACGTGTATGGACAGCGGGTCATTCGCTTAGAAGAAAGCTTGCAAGCAGGGAATGGCATCAGAACATCGTACACCCGACCGCCCAGGAAATAATTCATATTCTCTCTTTCCCCCCAACCACCAACCGTCCCTGAATTCCAGCTTTTCTATCTGGTCACCTTGCAAGTTGTGAGTGATTCCACCGCCCATATGCAATATTAGACATCAGTGGAGCCAATCTGCGCAGAATCTGTGGAAAAATAGACCATGCTGCAATTTTTTTTGTGTTTGCAGAATACGCAATTTGTACCCGCAGCTCTGAGGGAAACTTCAAAAATACCACGGATTGTCCACGCGGATGGCAATTGTGGAATCCACAATCCAAAATACGGTCATGTTAGATCAGCCTAAGGAAGTGGGGGTGGCACAAGAGTTATAAAAGCTTGATCTGCGCAGCGCATAAAGCTGACCGGCGCCGGGTGGAGGCGCCAGCGCAGCGACCGACGCCGGGTGGAGGCGCCAGCGCAGCGACCGGCGCCGGGTGGAGGCGCCAGCGCAGCGCCGGGCGGAGGCGCCAGCGTAGCGACTGACCCGGGGTGAAGGCGTGAGTTTATGACTGGCACAGGGTGGAGGCGTCAGTGAAGAAAATAAGCCTGTCTGCTGCCCTCAGGATGGATTGGAGAGGGGAATCCCGCTTCTTAGTCATTTGCAGTAATCAAGCTGAGAGTGGATAAACATTTGGGGAACCTACCTCTGAGCAGTCACTTCATTCGCACCCTGAGAGGATTATATGTACACGTTTCTTTCAAATTTGGTGAGCCACCCAGAGACATGGCGATAATGTGCCTACATGACGTCCCGTCCTCCGGTCCGACTTGTTTTCTCTGTATCACACGAAGGAGACACAATTCCATGAAGCTCCAATTATTCAATCCATTAACTTTAACATTATTTAATCCTGCATAAAATTTCAACCATTTGACCTTAAAACTACACTAAACTCATCATCCAGGTCTATCTGGGGGCTCCTGGACCCCTGTGGATTATTGGTCATGTGCCCCTCACCATTTACCAGAGCTGTCATTACACTTAATTGCATATCAGAATTTTTCTATCTAATTGATCTTTTGCTTTCCTTGTAGATCCAGCACTAAACCTTAACGCATCTGACTCATGGGCTTTGGCCTCTGGCTGTGCGCCCTTGGGCACTGCCCTATTGCCGATATGGTCGGTCCACCCCAGTCCATCAGTCAGCAGCATGTCTGTTCCAAATGACATCATTAAAGAATGACCTCATGTAGGAGACGATGAGATGTTTTATAGCGCACTACTTAAATGAATATATTAACCCTTTAATTCCATGTCATTGGCCGTCACGGATATTAATTCCTCCATTCATATTGACCTGATTGCGCTTTTGTTTTTCTTTTTTATTGCTTTGTAAAGCTAAATGCAAAATTCCCCCCCTGCAGCTGCAGATATGGATTCGAAGTAAGGAGGCCAGAAATATTGGGTGTGATCTGCAGATTTGGGGCCTTTTCCTTCCCTCTGCCTTTTCTATATTCTTTCTCTATGCCTGCTCAGTGGTCAGGGCCTTCTTCACGTCATGTCTTAAAGGGGTTGCTCAGGCAGCACCCACCGGGCTGCACAGAGGTTGGAGCTGAAACACTGCTCCACCCCCTGTGTACTGGCCAGCACTCATAATTGCAGGTGCAGCTCTCATTGAAAACAAGGAGTTTAAAATTTGCATTTCAAGGGTTGAATTTAACAGCTGTAATCCACAGCATGAATACAGATGCTACAGATTCAGAATTCACAGCGTTTTTGATAAAATTCCCACACCATGTGAAGCAGATTTTTGAGGTCTCCTCCATACGGCTTGTACTGTAATCGTTGCTGAATGTACTCAGCTATTCTGCTAGTGGAAATTCAGCAATGTTTATCACAAGTTGATTAACATTTCTGAACGCTCATTCACTGGACAGTTGGTCTGTGTTAAAAAACCCATGATCAGCCAACAAGCGAGCAAGTGCTCATTCATTAGCTCATAGCTCCGTTTCAGTAAGCGTATCGATGTTTGCTGATTGCTGGTACATCTAGCCGTGTGAACTGGTGTACCACTAGCCTGTGGGAATAAACTATCATAATTGCGATCATTCGTCCCAGAAGATGATACTCAGGCTCTGTGAAGGCAAATCAAATGAACGCCTATTGGCATTCCATTAACTGGGCCGCGAACTCAGTCTCTCTAAAAAGACTATTAGCTGTGCAGTGTGCTTGGGCAATGAGCAAGGGCAATGAGCTTTTCATCCGGCCAAAAAACACATGAGCAAGAGGAAGCTGCGACCAAGTCGCAGCTAAATCTTGCATTTTCTCGCCCATTCACACGGCCGGATGTGGCGTATATATGCCGCAGCCCAGAATTCTGTTGGCCAGGGAGAAATCTGCTAAACTCCCCCTCCCCCCCCCCCCCCCCCTTTGTCAAAAGTGCCCGGCAATAGAAGCTCCCATAGAAGACTATGGGAGCAGCCGACAAAGAGAGGTGGCGGGAGTTTAAAACTCCCATAGGCTGCTTTTGGAGCTCCCAGCTGATCGTAACCAAAGGATAGGGCAGGGGCGGAGCTAAGTCCCACGAATTTGCTCCATCCCGCCCCCTCCCATTGCAAATAGTGCCGAGGGGCAGAGAGGGGGCGGAAGCTCAGTGCACTGCTCCCTGCTCTTTCAGCCTCCTCCCCCTGCAGAGAGGGACGCCGTATATCGGCCGGCGTAAATACCCGGCCGATATATGTTCGTCTGAATAAGCCCTAAGTTTGTGAAAACAGACCAGGATAGGACATGCAGTGATTTTTTTTTTATTTTTTTTTTTAGCACATTAACCACCAGTCCATGTGGGAAAAAAAATTGTTTGTGCATGTAGCCTGATAATCTAGAATGGGACAGTGTGCTGTCTGCAGCCTGACTAAGAGAGAAAAAGTATTGATAATTTCTCTAAAATTCAAGCATGCAGCAATCAAATATATTATATATTAGTGGCGAGTCAGTCAGTGAGGGCTTTCACCTATATATATATACACATATGTGTGAAAGCCCTCACTGACTGACTCGCCACTAATTCTGTAACTTCCCGATGTTGTACAAACATGAAATTTGGCAGGAGCATTCTTTAGGTCCTAAATAGGAAAAATAAATGAGTCACAATTCGAAAATTCAATGCTAAGCGCAAAGGTATTGGCGCCCCTGTGTAATGTACCAAATCTAATTCTCTAACTTCCCGATGTCGTACAAACATGAAAGCTGTGCTGTGATTGGTTGTTATATATTATACTGCTGAAGTCAAAGTAACCTTGACTTCATAAAATTTTCCATGCAAATAACACGTAAACACCTGTATTAAATTAACTCAGGCGAGGCCTGGTATATCAGCTAGTATATTTAATAAAGATTGCTGCCAAATTACTTGACTGGAGAAATAGTCAGGCTCCTCCAACACATTCCTATGGACTGGACAGATAGTTGGGCTTCTCCAATGCACTTCTATAGACTGGAGAAATAGTCAGGCTCCTCCAACACATTCCTATGAACTGGGGAGATAGTCAGGCTCCTCCAACGCATTCCTGTGGACCGGAGAAATAGTCAGGCTCCTCCAATGCTTTCTTGTGGACCTGAGAGATAATCAGGCTCCTCCAATGTATTCCTATGGACCAGAGATATAGTCAGGCTACTCCAAGCATTCCCATGGAACGGAGAGATAATCAGGCTACTCCAATGCATTCCTATGGACCAGAGAGATAGTCAGGCTGCTCCAAGCATTTCCATGGAACGGAGAGATAGTCAGGCTACTCCAATGCATTCCTATGGACCAGAGAGATAGTCAGGCTTTCCCAATGCATTCCTATGGACCAGAGAGATAGTCAGGCTTCTCCAAGCATTCCCATGGACTTGAGAGATAGTCAGGCTTCTCCGAGCATTCCCATGGAACGGAGAGATAGTCAGGCTACTCCAATGCATTCCTATGGACCAGAGAGATAGTCAGGCTTCTCCAAGCATTCTCATGGACTGGAGAGATAGTCAAGTTACTCCAATGCATTCCTATGGATCGGAGAGATAGTCAGGCTACTCCAACGCGTTCCTTTAGACTGAAGAGATAGTCAGTCTCCTCCATGCATTCCTATGGATCGAGATATCACTGTGAATCTTGTTTTGATATTAAAAAAATAAATCTTGGTGTAGCCATAACCTTAAAAGTGGAGACGCCTTTGAAAAATTGGTGTTGATGTATGAACTGGAAATCCCACCAATGCTCAGACCAAATGGACCGGATTCCTGCATGAGGTCTACTTTAATGCTGGGCTCATTACAGCTTTATCACACATGAGCACAATAGCTCCCCCTTCTGATGGGAATCAGGTGTAGGCTGAGGCTGTTTACTACAAAAAAAAATTAAAATCCCTGTCTATAGGAACACACTGAGTAGCTTGAAAATCTCTCCAAACGTTCTGCAGTCAAGTGAGTAGCAAGTGATTTAAGGGCTCAATCCACCCTCCGAGAAAGGCTTGTCCGAAACGTACATCAGAGGGTTTTAAACCTTGGTATGGTGGGATTCTGAGTGGCGTGGTGTATAACTAATGTAATGTAATCATCTGATATTTAATTATGTATTTAATTTGGAAGTTGGGATAGAGGTTACATATGTGTCGTGCAGACTCTCATGTTACTGCTGGGTGCCTGAATGGCACTATGCGAGACATTGACTATTTCCTGGCATAGTATCTGTGTGGATATCTGACTTTTATCTACATATGCAGGAATATGTTGGTATGCCTTACGCTTCATTCACACGAGTGCATATATGGCGTGTTTTTACGCCTGACCGTATATACGCGATCATGTGAGGCATTGGTTTTCAATGCATTCGTTCACACAGGCGAATATACGGCACATGAAAATGTTGCACCGTAAAAAATGGTACATATGCACTGGCGTATATACGGTGGCCAAAAAGATAGTTCTGGAACTATCTTTTGGCCAACATATGCCGGCGGCTCCCATAGACTCCTATGGGAGCAGGGAAAGAAAAGTGAGGGGGAGACAATTTAGCAGCGTCATCACTGTGAAAAGCTTACAGGTTCCTCTATATAGGCATTGGAAGGCATCCTGAGGATTTTTGCAGAGTGAGGGTTTTCCGGGACGTGACATATTTTATTTGCTAAAAACGATGCTCGCAGTCGTGTGAATGGGCGAGAAAATGCTGTCCGTGATCGCGGAAAAACGCCCATTCAGGCACATAGAGGGTGCAGATGAGTAAACGTAATAACGCCTACGCTCGTGTGAAAGAGCCCTTAGACATATATGTATTTTTTGAATATCATGCGCTCAGTTACTTCCCACCAGTGGGTTATATTTTAATTGTTTTTATATTGTACGTGTGTTTTTCTCCTTTTTTTGTTATGACTGTTTATATATACACAATAACAAATGTAATTTTAGTAAGTCCTGTACTCCATTCCTTTTTTGTTTTTGAAATGATCAATCACACGAGTGAATGCAATTTCAGGGCTTATGCACATGAGCGTATATTGGCCGCCGTTTTCACGGCCGGCTGATATACGCTACCATCTGTATGAATGAGCTCTGAAGTTGCATTCACATGGATGGTTTGAGTGCGGTAGAAACTACACCAGCAATACCATAAATGTATTTTCTGTGATTCTCATGCGTAGCGTTAGAAACGCACCTGAAAAAATCTATCCCGTCTGTTCTGCGCACCCAGAGCTGACGGCTTTGTTAGGGAGCATTCACGTGGAGTGATTTGGATGCTGCAAAAAAAACGCACCAGAAAAACTGCACATGATTTTACATGATTTTTTTTGTTACGCAATCCATATTTATCCACGCTGCATAACCGTGTGCAGTTCTTTGGGTGCGGATTTTAATGTGGTTTTAACTGCAACTCGACTGCTCTATGTGAATCCAGCCTGATTGAAGCTTTGTTATTGTCGGGCAGCAAGACTCCTAATGTTAATGGAAACTGCTTGTATTTCACCAGAGACCAAGAACCTAGAAAAAGGAAAAAGGACAAGAAAGCAACTTCCCTCCCAAGTTCTGAGCACACCAGTTCGGGCCAGAGGGGTCACCGTCCAGAGGCCTGACACAAGGTGAGCATTGCAGCCCTTAAAGGGGGAAAACCATTAGTTAAATATTCCATGACATCACTGTTGTCCCCACCAAATCTGCTTGGATTTCCCCTACTCTGCGGGGGCAATGCTATCCGTAGCACCTCCAGTGCTCATCACTGCACGTAGGCTACTTATAGATGACATCATTGTCATTTTCATGACATCACCGGCTTGTTCGCTCTTGTGCAGCCTGTGAAGACAGACAGATTCACATTTACATCGGAATCCAATGATTCCGCAAGCAGAAGTCTTTTTGCTGTACTGGTACATGGTTTCGGACATTCGCAGTACAGATTTTTTTAATCACTGCTTTTCTCGCATCATCCCATAGCAATGTTATTGCGGAAGGGCCACGGATTGGACAGCTTCCATTGACTTCAATGGAAGCCGTTTGTGCGGAATCTGCACAGAATTGCAGCATGCTGCGATTTCTTCTCCACAAGCGGAAAATCGCAATCAATTTCTGCTCGTGGTGATGAAATCACGATTTGCCATAGCATGCTATGAACTGTATTAGCTGCCGAATCCAGAGGCGGACGCCCGCTCCGGATTCTGCAATGGAAATCAGCCAGTGTGCAGGCGGCCTAAGTTGGTCACGAGTTTTGTACGCAGCTACAATAGCTGCATATGTACGATCGTATGAATAAGGTGTTATCCTAGGAACATGCTGGGATTTGGCAATTCACAGGTTGCAGATGTCTGACCTAGTTGATTGTGGGGTTCCATCACCTGGGGAGAAGTATGCTAATACACATTCAGGAGATACCCCAACATAATGCTAAGAGCTGTCCCCTGGGAGTTCCCCATGTCATCTTATATCATCTGTCATGTAAAGTGGCACTGCCTAACACTGCTCTCCAGAGTCCTCAGATAATCAGCGCTAACAGTTGATCTGCGGAGTCCCAGAGGAGTCTTGTGACAGCTCATTAGATGTAACGTTGTGTTTATGTGGCAGTTCTGCGTGCTACATTAATGCAGAACAGTGACACGTAGTGATACAATGTATAGGAATAAAGACATCCTCAGTATATTAAACCCAATCCCAGCTGAGTTTGTGCTCCAGGCTTGGTGCCACTAAAACTATTATATTAGGGAATTGTAATATAAGCAATTCACCCCATATAATGATTTTTTGGGGAGAAATTCTGATTCTTAGTATGTTGGGCTGTCACATGATCCTCCTCTTTCATGTAGACTCTTTTTACAGTTTTTTTCACGTATAGATGGATGCGTTTCCAAATGCCAGATAGCTTTACGAAAATCTACGAGCAGCAGAGAAGAAGGGACTTTGCTGGGAACTGACAGCTGGCACATGAGAGTGTATGTAGGGTGGGACTGCTGGGAAGCCACTACTTCAGTTTGGGATGCTGATCTGTGAGGGACCTTTCATGAAGAATGGAATATTTCCACAACATGCAGCAGAATTTGGCGCCGTGGAAACTAGCACCAAAATCCACATGTTTAATGCAGATTTTGATGTGGAATTGCTGGAAAAATTAGCCAATTCTGCATAAAACTTTTGGATTTGGTGTGGAATTTTCCAGGGCATAGCAAATTCCGCAGCATCCCGCAGAACAATTCCTTCTCATTTTCCCGTATGAGTTCTGTCCATATTGCAATCGGACAACTCACATTGGACATATGTTTGTGTTCAAACTCCTTAACACTTCATTCACATGAACGTATATCGGCAGCGCTTTCACTGCCTGACAATAAATGCTGCCCATTTGATGCACTGGTTTATAAAAAGCACCCATCCGGCCAAGATAGCGCATACGGTGCGCACTTCGGCCGGGCGCTTTTACGCTGCCGCTGACTCCCATAGACTCCTATTGGAGCCTATGGTAGCTGCTGGAGATGGGAGGGAGCTTGGCAGCGTGTCTGCAAAACCCCCACCCCCTTCCCTCCTCCTCTCCGCCCCTTGTCAGCTGTTTTCAATGAGAGGGGGCAGGACGGGGTGGGAGCTAGTTGCTAGCTCCCACCCCATCCTGCTCCGCCCGATGGCATTCCGGGCTTCGGCGT
The DNA here is from genome assembly GCF_035609145.1 of Eleutherodactylus coqui. Classification (NCBI taxonomy): domain Eukaryota; kingdom Metazoa; phylum Chordata; class Amphibia; order Anura; family Eleutherodactylidae; genus Eleutherodactylus; species Eleutherodactylus coqui. Next base: position 99,990,017 of record NC_089842.1, on the reverse strand, counting down.
ATGTGTGCCAGACTCGAGCCGTCTGAGCAGGCACACAAACAACAGATTTGTGCGCTTGTTCACGCACTTGTAGGTCGCGCTGTGGCCGTGACACAGCCGACCGAAAATCGCTGCGCTCGTGTGAAAGAGGTCTTATTCAGTGGCCACTACCTATAATGATCAGCAGTGCACACCAACCTCACTGTAGAACTGCTTCTCAGAAGCGCACCTGAAAACGTCATAAAACAAAACAGGAGTTGCAAAGAACATAGAGGACCAGCATGTGTGTATATCTGCCCAATGACTATACAGATGTAACTATCGTCAACAGTATTGTGCTGCCTTACTATGGCGATAGTGTAATATGCATACGCTCCCTACATTGTGCACCAGCCGTTCAAAGTGAATGGCATCGCCATGCTACATAAATAGCACAGTCGTCTTAGCACACCTACTCTGTGTGTGTCGTGTCAGAAATATTTCGGTATTATCGATTGCTACAGATGTTGCAAACTTTAGCTCGACTTTCAACAAATTACAAACCATTGAAATCAATGTCAAGTCACAAGTTAGTATACCTGAGTTTCAAAAAGTTTTCAAAAGCTGTTGCTCTGCTGCTCATGTAGATTTTCCTATCTCTTTGCAAGGCAGCGATTGAATGCTCACCCCTCTGTTGCATGTAATAAGTACCAGTGTCCCCGTGTCCCTGTTACTAGAGAAGCCAAATGCCCAACTGCCAGTAGATCGTGAATGTGCTGGAAGGGAGACCGCTAGTTGCAGGGACTTTATACTTGATTTTCCGTTGTTATCAATCTCATTTTATTGAGTACATCTCAAACTGGCAATGCACGTTACAAAACTTCAGGTTAAAAGACCTGGAAGAGGCTGCATAAAATGGGACACGCATGTCCCTATCAGAAGTTATAAATGTAATTATTTGTTAACACAAATTTGCAAATATATTTGTATTATTTAACCCCTTAATGACATGGCCTATTTTGGCGTTGAGGACCAAGCGATTTTTGGTATTTTTCCATCTCCATTTTTCAAAAGCCATAACTTTTTTATTTTTCCGTCCACGTGCCCTTATAAGGGCTTGTTTTTTGCGTGGAGGCTGTAGTTTTTATCGGTGCCACTTTTGGGTACATAGGCTATATCGTAAAACTTTTTTTTATTATTTTTTTTATGGTAACAGGGAGAGAAAACATCAATTCTGCCATAATGTTTTTTTTACAGCGTTAATCATGCAGCATAAATGACACACAAAATTTTTTCTGCGGGTCGGTATGGTTACAACGATACTCAAATTCTTATATTTTTTTAGGTTTTTGCACTTTTTTGCAATAAAACCCCTTTTTTTTGGAAATCTTTTTTTCTTTCTCTATAGCTGCATTCAAAGTCCTGTAACTTTTTAATTTTTCTATGTACGGAGCTCTATGAGGGCTTATTTTTTGCGAGACGAGCTGTAGTTTTTGTTGGTTCCATCTTGGGGAATGTACGGCTTTTTTGATCACTTTTATTGCATTTTTTGGGAGGCAAAATGCTAAAAATTGGCATTTTGCCTCTGTTTTTTAGCGTTTTTTGTTACGCTTTTTGCCGTACAAAATAAAAAGCATGTTCAACTTTTTGTACACGTCGTTACGGACGCGTCAATACTTGCAGCACTATGCCTATGATCGCTGTCATAAGGCATGGCAGAGCTACTGCTCTGCCATGCCTTATCGCTTATACAGCGATCATAGGCATAGGCAATACAGGACGCCAGTATCTGGCGTTCTGTTGCCATGGTGACAGGCCGGGCTCTCGCGATGACATCGCGACAGCCGGCCGGAGACACAGAGGGAGCGCGCTCACTCTGTGAACTCTTTCCCTGCCGCGATCTACTTAGATCGCGGCAGGGAAGGGGTTAACAGCGGGGGGGGCGCATTTCCGATGTCCCCCCGCTGTTACAGCGGGACGCCGGCTGTGACTGACAGCCGACTCCCGCTGCGGGATAGCGCTGGATCTTATGTGATCTTGCGCGATCCCCTGGACGTACCGGTACGTCCTGTTGCGGGAAGTACCAGGCTCGCAGGACGTACCGGTACGTCCTGGGGCGGGAAGGGGTTAAGCATACAAAAGGTCTATACTTTCCTGCAATTTTAATACTTTTGATAAAGGATAAACAGAAATCAAAACATAAGCCAATAAAATAATAACGTAACCGAATAAGGCAGTCGCATCTAAATGTATCTGTCGTTGTTATGTGGTCTATGACATAATTATCTGAGTTCTCCAAATAAGTTTGAGTGATTGGTATTAGTGTATCTTGACGCCACCATGAAGCTAGGGGTTTGACAGGAGAAACGCCCCTGTCACACCCCTAGCTATTGATAGGTTGAGGACTCCAAGGTCCTTGCAGGAGGAGTGTTGACACTGTTGGCTGCCGTGGACGCTTAGGGATAGGGATGTTTTCCCTGTTTGTCTTACATTGTAAGTTGTACATGCTTCCATGTTCAAAGTGTCACATGGAAGCATTTGCAGTTAGCAATGTAAGGCAAACAGGTGAAACATCTGTAAGCGTCCACGGCAGCCAACAGTCAACAGACACTAAGCAGGGTGAGATGTATCAGTGCCATAGGGGACACTGTGCCCGGGTATGGCATTCCGCAGTGGTGTCATGCGCTGAGAGGAGCAGGGAGCAGATTTATCTACTTGCCTACCAGCGGAGAGGACGAGCTGCAGCGTCAAACGTCAGGTGAGCAGACAGCAGGAGTGGGGAGTATTTTGGCGTTGGGTTGGACAATGCTGCAGCAGCCGGGAGCAGCGCAGATCGGCGGAAAGTACGGTACACCACCTCGGAGCAGAGGCCCAGGGACGCAAGTGCAGGAGCAGGGAGCACAGCAGGGGGACAATACAGCAGCAGCGAACAGTGGCCTGGGGACGCTACAGCAGCAGGGCTCAACACAGTGGCCGTGGACTAAAATATAGTAAATGGGAGCAGAGGGCAGGCGATGCAACAGCACAGCTGTGGAACACATCGGCGGTGACCAAAGTAATGCAACTGGGAGCAGAGGACTGGCCAGCAAACATAACGGGAGCACAGGACTGGCCAGCAAAGATTATGCGCTGGGATACGGGAGTTCATACTTTTTGTGGACTCGCAGGACCTGCAGCCAACCCATGTTTTCAAACCAATCAGCATGAGGGGGTGTCAACCCTCTCAATCTTGACTCCACCAGGACTTCCTGGTGGCGTCAAGATACACTAATACCTGAGTGATCTCCTTAGAATTTTTATTTGTAAAACAAAAAAAAGTGTTAATGCATTTATATTACAAGATTGATGATACGAGGGGGTGCTGATAAGTCTTTGGCTTTACCCAGAAAGAAATGAGATAGGAAGATAAAACTTTACATTTATCCCACATACTCTCCACTGATGCCAATACACTTCTTACATCGGTATTCCAAGTTCTGTAAGCCTTGCAAAAAGAAGGATTTTGGTTGTGCCTCAAACCAGTCATCTGTAGCAGTAATGGCATCAGAAATGGTGTGAAATCTGGTCCCCTTGAGGTGTTTCTACAGATTTGGAAGCAGATGATAGTTGGAGGGAGCTAGATCTGGTGAATAAGGTGGGTGGTCAACCAGCTGGAAGCCTAGCTCCACCAGTTTTGCAGTGGTCGCTTGTGCAGTGTTAGCGGAGGCGTTGTCTTGCAGGAACAAGATTCCTTTGGACAGCTTGCCGCGCCTTTTGGCCTTCAGAGCTGCCTTCAATTGGTCCAAAAGTTCAATGTAATACCTTGCATTGATGGTGGAACCATTTTGAAGGTAGTCCACTAGCAGCACGCCCTCCTTATCCCAGAACACAGACGCCATCACCTTAGTGGCTGATTTTTGCACCCTGAACTTCTTTGGGCGAGGAGAACCACTGTGCCTCCACTATTTTGACTGCTCCTTGGTTTCAGGGTTATACAAATAAATCCAGGTCTCATCCATAGTGACCAGACAATCTGGAAACGCTGACAAATGGACCGGGAAATTTTCACTCGCATGCTTTTCTGATCTGTTGTCAAACATTTGGGGACTCACTTTGCAGATATCTTCTTCATGTTGATGGATAATGACACAAACACGTTCACGAGAAATCCCCTGATGTCTGCTATTCCTTCAGCTGAAATTGGCCGATTCTCCAGTATGAGATTGTGCGCAGCATTGAGGATCTCCGGAACAACCACCTCTCTCGGTCTTCCAGGACGTTCCTCATCACTGGTGCTGAAGCGGCCCGTTTTAAATTTGGCAACCCAGCTCTTAACTGTAGAATATGAAGGGCATTGATCCCCCAATGTCTGCGACATATCACCATGAATATCCTTCGTGGACTTTCCTTACAGAAACAAGAATTCTATCACTCCTCTGCTCTCATTTGCTGTGGATATCGCCTTAGCCCCCACATTTTGTTTTCCCGTGTGCCTAGATCACTGTTGCCATAAGCTACAAACACAACATTTTGAAAACATATATTAGACACAAAAGGCTTTTATGCAATGTAACATTCGTTACCATAGAAACAAAAAAAGAACACAAAGCCAAAGACTTATCAACAGCCCCTTGTATATGCAGTATTGTTGACATAACCAAGGCTATGATGTAAAACGTTAAAGATGACGTGTAATACTTCTGATCATGATGGCACTCTATTGAATGACACACAAACTTTCCTCTATAGGAGAACTTTGCGGGGTGCTCAGAGCGTTGTCTCTGCAGGGCTGGGTACATTTTAGAATGTGAACAATAATATTTGTTCTATTACTTGCTTTCTGCCGGAGGAACAGTTTTGGATCACGGTTGGACCAGACAATGGGCACTTTGTAGGGAAAGCCTGATGGCTGTGCCATCTTCGCTGCTTTATGCAAATACATGACTGAATGATCCACATATATTATTATGGGAAAAGCCAGACCTTATATGATGAGCTCAGCAAGCATCTCTGCAGGGATGGGAGGACTGGTTCAGCCTTCATTTGAGTTGGCTTTCAGAGCTTTTGTCCTAAAGTAAAGTACACAAGAACAGCCCTATGGCAGATTCAATTAAAATGTCAAATATTGTCTGTCAAGTTGCTATAAATTTTGTTTATATCCTGGGAAAGCAGGATAACAAGCAAGATCCCTGCTTTAGCTATAATCACCCAACTTTCAGAGAGTCTAGAGTGAATATCACTATGTAGCAATGCAGATTTGCAATTTTAGAATTCATTTACACAAATGCTGGATACATACAATCTCCAAAACTGTAGGGCCCTATTGTTCCATATGATGAAGACAGAAAATCGGAAACGTATGGAAGTATATAGAAGCAATGCTTGTAGGATAGCATAACCCCATAATATAAGGGTGCTTATAGCTCTGTAGTACGGAACCATAATGACTGTGTCTCTGAAGCCAAGGCGCTGATCACACCGGTTTGACGCAGAATCCGGATCTAATCCGTGGCAAAGCCCTGTCCCATTACTTTCAACAGTGATCTGCATTATGGTCTTACTCTACTTGATGCAGATTTTATTCTACATTTCAAACTTCGTGATGTGGATTCCGCACTCTTTCCCCACATGAACTGCGTCAGGAATCACACGCAGATTAGTAAGGGGCTAAATCTGAGTGCAGATCCACAGCCATACGTTTACAATTCACAAAGCTGTAGCTCTGCTGTGGATTCATGCCTAATGTTTAAAGGGGGAATTCACTGTTTGCTGTAAGAACCGACCATCAGGTATGGATTTTCCATAAGCAGTTCTGATGTGTTTTTTCTTTTCTTTTTCTTAACTTTTTTTTTTTTAAAGAATCTTTAGCAGAAATCTGAGTCTGTGTTCCCTGTTCAGCCCACATCCCGGCCAGCCTCTCATAGGTGTATCCTGTCCGGTGCCCGTGCCAACATGGTTGAACCAGACAGTGGTAATCTCCTGCTTCATAAAAGCCTTTAGTCACTGCTTTCTGTGTGTTCACCGCAGACGTCTCTGCCTAAACTAGTCTGTCTGGCAGCAGGGATTTGGCGGCAGTGCCATGCAGGTGGCAGGATGCCCGAGCTCTCATGTGGTCGCTCACTGATGATTGTAATGTGTTTCACTTGCTGAGATATTGCCTGTAAAATGAAGGTGCCGTCCAGCAGTAATCAAAGCTGCAGCCACAGACATGACATCAGTATCAATTCAAACTCGCTTCTATAAGGACATCCTGCAACATATTCATCATATTGAAACAAGGATCCCACATGTAAGGCCAGAATACAGGGGCATAACTAGTCTCATGGGACAAACTTCAGACCTGCCTACCCCTCCCTGCGTGTTGCTTGGATGCACAGGACTAGTGGCATTGATACGATCTATACAGATATGACGATATGTATCCACTCACCCCCCCCAACCCTCCCTCCTCCAAAAAAGAAAAGCAATGAGAATAAAATATGTAGTCTGCAACCCCTACAAAAGGGGTTGTCCGATTAGTATATAAAATTATTATAACAGGCGCACATAGGTTAAAATAAAAAATCCAGCGGTACCGATCCGTCCTCGGTCCTGGCGATGAAGCGCTGCAGTCACATGATCCCCCTGGTCTTTTTTGTGGAATGGATACCGTGTGATTACTGCAGCCAATCGGAGGTTGTAGTGCGACCATTCTATACTCCTGGCATCAGGGCGCCCGGGATATGAGCACTGATGCCCGGAGAACGGGCGACAAACACTGAGGCATTTAACACTTTAGTGGTGTATACTATTTTGGATCTAAGGATGTGATGACTTTTGGGGGATTTTTATCTCCACTTTTCGAAAACCTTTTTTAGTTAACTATTGACATGGCCATATGAGGCGTTTTTTTATACTAATATATTGTTGGTTTTTTTTTTTTCAAGATTTTTTTTCATGTCTCTGTAGGGAACTGTATCCTGTTATCGCATGATGGCTCAGATAATACACTGCAGTACTTCTGTACTGTCGTGTATTATCGCTTATCTACTTATCACAGGCATGAGAGACCTAGCTGCCATTAACTGGTGTCTGGTAGCCGTAAGAGGGCCGAAGGGTTGCCAAGGCAATGTAAGTGCCCTCTCTTGTTGATCTGTTTTATATGCCGAAATCAATATTGTTTGTGGTATGTAAGGGGTTAACAGCAGGGATTGTGTTCCACCAATCCCCACTGTTGCAGCGGAAGGCCGGCTGTCACTCACTGTCGGTTCTTGCTGCAGATGACACGTGCTCAGCTCCTGCGTCTTCGCCATCCATAGGACCTAAGTCTACGCTCATTTGTGGGAACCCTTTTCATCCAGGGCATACTCCCTGGGGCTATAGCAGTCATGTGGTGTCTGTGTCACAGGAACGAGGCCTGGGAGGGTCGCGGGGCTGTAACGCTGGATTGTCAGGGCTGAGGACAGGTAAGTACTGCTGGATTTGTTATTTTAACCCATGTGCACCTGTCGAAATTTTATGTAGTAATCAAAAAATTCCTTTAAATAATTAAATTCTATGGCTTGCAGGTGACATCATCTGTGATTGGCATTACTTTTTTTTCTTTCCGATTTGGCCCAGATTGCTGTAATGACTTCTTTCAGCCACGGCACATCTCTGCAGAATTAAAGGCACAAGCATTTTTTTTACTTTTCCAGCCTCCCCCTCCCGACACCACCACTACACAAATGCTCCATCAGTAGTGCTCCCATTGTGTTCCCATGCAGTAATAGTGCTCTCTTTGTGCCATTTAATTAAAAAAAAACTTGAAACTCACCTTCCTTCATTCTATATACACTGCCCTCATTAAAATAAAAACTGTTCAAGAATCAATCAATAGAACACAACGGAAAATAAGCTGTATAGGAAGATGTCCTTTCATGTGTCTGTAGCGTCCAGTCTGTCGAAGTTCCAGATAATACGCAGCAGAGTTCTATGGAAATAAGATTACACATATAAAAGTGACTTCAAACCAATGTAATGATGGTTAGAGCCATAAATGATCATGTTAACATAATCCACATTAAACTAGAAGAGACACATCATTACCATCTGGAGCAGGAAGGTCACAGATAAAGAAAAAGATATAGAGCCAATAAACATAATGACAGAGCCAAGATAAGTAATAAAAAATAAATAGGAGGTAAAACAGAAATCAGAAGAAATCCAGTGAAACCTCTGGCTGACAACACAAGAAACTAAAGAATTAGTAAATACCCACCAATTGGAAAATAGCTCTGCAAAACAGGGAACCTTATTGGTGCCATAATGAGAAAGAAACAGGGGCATAAATGCAAGCCGCCAGCAATCCTAAAAAATAACTAAAATCTGTTCTATCATATTCAGGATCAAAGCAGTTAAATAGAGATTATAAGGGAATATTAATAAATCCAATGGAAGATAAATGTCAATATTAAACAACACTAGAAAATACAAAGTTCACCCTGATATGAAAAATCACCAAAAAGAGCTATGGGATACGTTAGAAAAGTAAACGATTCCAAAGCAAAGAGACAAAGAAACAAGGAGCTCCCTTAAATAGTGCTTAGAACCATATTCACTGATAACATGCAGCCTGGGAGAGGACAGGAACCCTAAGGCCTCATGTCCACAGGGAAAATCAGGCCCTCCGCGGATTCTTCATGCAGAATCCCGCAGCGGGTCCCTCTTTCGCGGACATGAGGCTAAAAAGTAAGCATTACTTACCTGTCTGCGGTCGGATTTTCTTTCTTCGGCACGGCGCATGGGCGCGGCACGCCGGCAGTGTGCCGCGCGCATGCGCCGTGCACTCCATTTTTTTTTAAACTCCTGCTGCAGGTGTGCCGTGGATCCAGACGGCTTCCATAGGCTTCAATAGAAGCCTGCGGGAGCCGTCCCCGCGGGAGACCCGCACTAAAATGGAGCATGCTGCGGGTGTTTTCCCGCACACGCAATCCGCGCCTCAGGGGAAAATGACATCCGCAGGTATTTAATTACCTGCTTGTGTCCAATGTATCCCTATCGGGCAGGGATCACGCGTGCGGGTGACCCGCTGCGATTCTGTCCCCGTGGACATGAGGCCTAAAGCGGCTTTTAGACGGAACGATTATCCTTCAAGAAAATTGTGCAAATAAGCGAAAGTCAACGATAACACTGGGGAACACAATGTTTGGTGACACGGATGTTAGAACTTTTTTGTGGTCATAGCTTCTGAACAGAGGCGTAACTTGGATCTTCTGGGTCCCTATGCAAAACCTGTAACAGGGCCCCCAACTATAATGCTTTATTCATAGTACTGGGCTCCCTATATAGAGAAGAGAGGCCTCATGGGCCCCCTGAGGCTCCTGGGCCTGGGTGCAACCGCATCCCCTGCATCCTCTATAGTTACGCCAGTGGTTCTAAAAAATTACTTTTAGTTTTTCTTAGTCAGGTCTGATTCTCAAGATATAACATATGTCAATATAAATGTATACTTGTACACAGATTGTATCATACATGTAATGACTGCCAATCAAAAGCTGATGGTGCAAAGATAAATCCCAAGAAGCCCAGAACACAAACAAAACAAAGGATACTTCATTGAGATGTCGCTGAAACTACATTTCTTTGATTTCGTGCAATGAGATGTTTCTGGACATTCATGCTGGATGTTTTACCAGTTGTCTGCCATCATATGTGTGTCCCATCGTCCGCAGTCCTGTTCTTTCACGAGTCCCATCGTCAGCAGTCCTGTTCTTTCACGAGTCCCATCGTCAGCAGTCCTGTTCTTTCACGAGTCCCATCGTCAGCAGTCCTGTTCTTTCACGAGTCCCATCGTCAGCAGTCCTGTTCTTTCACGAGTCCCATCGTCCGCTGTCCTGTTCTTTCACGAGTCCCATCGTCCGCTGTCCTGTTCTTTCACGAGTCCCATCGTCCGCTGTCCTGTTCTTTCACGAGTCCCATCGTCCGCTGTCCTGTTCTTTCACGAGTCCCATCGTCCGCTGTCCTGTTCTTTCACGAGTCCCATCGTCCGCTGTCCTGTTCTTTCACGAGTCCCATCGTCCGCTGTCCTGTTCTTTCACGAGTCCCATCGTCCGCTGTCCTGTTCTTTCACGAGTCCCATCGTCCGCTGTCCTGTTCTTTCACGAGTCCCATCGTCCGCTGTCCTGTTCTTTCACGAGTCCCATCGTCCGCTGTCCTGTTCTGTCACGAGTCCCATCGTCCGCTGTCCTGTTCTGTCACGAGTCCCATCGTCCGCTGTCCTGTTCTGTCACGAGTCCCATCGTCCGCTGTCCTGTTCTGTCACGAGTCCCATCGTCCGCTGTCCTGTTCTGTCACGAGTCCCATCGTCCGCTGTCCTGTTCTGTCACGAGTCCCATCGTCCGCTGTCCTGTTCTGTCACGAGTCCCATCGTCCGCTGTCCTGTTCTTTCACGAGTCCCATCGTCCGCTGTCCTGTTCTTTCACGAGTCCCATCGTCCGCTGTCCTGTTCTTTCACGAGTCCCATCGTCCGCTGTCCTGTTCTTTCACGAGTCCCATCGTCCGCTGTCCTGTTCTTTCACGAGTCCCATCGTCCGCTGTCCTGTTCTTTCACGAGTCCCATCGTCCGCAGTCCTGTTCTTTCACGAGTCCCATCGTCCGCAGTCCTGTTCTTTCACGAGTCCCATCGTCCGCAGTCCTGTTCTTTCACGAGTCCCATCGTCCGCAGTCCTGTTCTTTCACGAGTCCCATCGTCCGCAGTCCTGTTCTTTCACGAGTCCCATCGTCCGCAGTCCTGTTCTTTCACGAGTCCCACCGTCCGCAGTCCTGTTCTTTCACGAGTCCCACCGTCCGCAGTCCTGTTCTTTCACGAGTCCCACCGTCCGCAGTCCTGTTCTTCCACGGTCCTTATTTCCTGGTGACATCGTTCACCCTGTTCATCACTTACATCACCAAGATAATCTAGAAATCCATCCAGAATAACTGCAGGTCCTGCAATCTGATGCTCATGTTACACCCAAGTGTTCAGGAACAGAAGTGCGCATATTCTTCACAAGTTCACCGGAGTTTACAGCCTTATAGTTCCCAGGGAAATGCTTTACAACCATACAAAACAATGACCGCACACGAGCCTGAAAGTTGTCCACTGAATGATGTAAACACTGTTCTTTCATGAGTTCCCATATTTGTGGTCCAGCGACTTTACCTTCTTTTAGCTTTTTCAGGCTCATCGCAGGAAATTTTCTACATTTGTACCCGAAACACATTTCATTTCTCTTCAACGTGTTTTCACATTGTTTCATCAAAGCAAGTGTGATGTGCAGCGGTGGCGATATGCATCATATGTACTAATAGTAAGCAAATGCTGGCGGGAAAATAAAATAACTAGATAATGACATCAGGAATATCTCAAAAACTAGAGCCCCCAGAATGAAATGGATGGCATTTTTGGGATCAGCGGCACAAAAATACCCAGAATAATGTGTAAAATTCCAGGCACCATGAAACAAATTTTTTTCTATTCCCAGTGTAATCGTTTATTTTATGCGGGGATGAAAATCATCGTTGGCTCGTTCACTTATCGTTCCGTTTAAATAGTGTTCATTCAGTTCCCCTCACTAGCTTATACAGCCAATATGATAAACTGAACGATTCTCATTTTAATGAGCCAACAATGTATCTGCCTGCCTAAACAGGCTGCACGAATGGACGAGCTTGCTTTTGTTTGTTCAAATATTAATCAGCTTGTCATAAAAGACCCTGACTAGAGATGAGCGAGCGTACTCACTAGGGGCAAATACTCGAGCGAGTAATGCCTTTTGCAAGTACCTGCCTACTCGTCTCAAAAGATCCGGGTGCTGGCGGGGAGCGGCTGGGGAGAGCAGGGAGAAACGGGGGTGGGGGGGGAGATCTCTCTCCCCCCCCCCCCCCCCCCCTCCCACCTGCTCACTCCCGCAACTCACCGCTCACCCCCACCGGCACCCGAATCTTTTGAGACGAGCGGGCAGGTACTAGCAAAGGGAAATACTCGCTCGAGTATTTGCCCCTAGTGAGTACGCTCACTCATCTCTAGCCCTGACCAAATAGTCAGTGGAAACACTACCCTGTTTCCCTTAAAATAAGACACACCCTGTAAATAAGACATAGCATGATTTTCCAGAATTTTTGAGGATGCAAAATGATTTTTCAGGCTTTTTGAGGATGCTTGAAATATAAGCCCTACTCCAAAATTAAGCCCTGCTAACAGTTAATAAAAAAAGTCAATTTAAATAGTGTCCAGGCAGCTATACATGTAAAAAAGTTAAACCTTTTTGAACAAAAATGTATATAAGACACTGTCTTATTTTCGGGGAAACACGGTATAAGGGCTCTTTCACACAAGCGTCGTTTTAATGCTCAGATAGCCGCACTAAAACAGCGCGACTGTCTGAATGTTAAATCGGGGGAATAAATAGCAGCCACATGCACATCGTGGCTACTATTAGCTAGTATGCCCCTCCCGTCCCCTCACTTTACTGGCCAGCTCCCATAGGAGTCTATGGGAGCTGCCAGGTACTGTGTCGTCAAAAGATAGGACACGTCCTATCTTCTTTGATGGAGAAAAATCTCAGCTTAAAAAAAATGCCGATTGTGCTATCTTTTGATGTACGATTTTTTTTCGACACATTAAAAATCGTTCATCTGAAAGAACCCATAGGAAGCCATGGGTTCTTTTCGATTCAATTTTTTTCGACGCACCTACTCAGTGTCAAAACGACGCTCTATGAAAGAGCCCTAAATATGCACAGCGGGAGATAGACAGGTGTCGGGCGCAGATTTATGCCCGTCTTTCTCATTACTGCATCAATAGGGTTTCCGGGTTTGTGGTTCTATTTTCCAATTGGCCGGTATTCTATTAATGCTTTTGGCGTTTTCTCACGTTGTCAGCCAGATGTCTCTTTTTTTAATCGTTTCCGACTTCTGTTTTTCTTCATTTTAATTTTTTTTTAAATTTTTTTATTACTTCTCTTGGCTCTGTCATTCTTTGTTTATTGATTCTTTCTTTATTTGTAACCTGCCAGATGGTAAAGTTCATCTCTTATGATGTGAATTAGGGTAAGATTATCATTTATGATTCTAACAGTCATTATATTGGTTGGATAACATTTCCGTGTAACTCTGCGTATTATCTGGAACTTCGACAGGCTGGGCGCGGAAGACACATGAAAGATTGATTCTTGAACAGTTTTTATTTTAATGAGCACACTGTATATATGGTTCACTGACATGTTCTCATTTTTTGTACTGCGTCTTGATAAAGGACACTGTTGTGGGACACATCAATGGACTTCTGCCGATATCTTGAAAGATTATACAGTCATCTGATTTATATGGTACCTTTTAATTGCAGATTGAAATAAAAATAGGATTTTTTATGTGCATCTTAATCTCAGCAGTCTGTGGTGCGATTGTTTCTTTTTGAGTGGGTAGACACATGAGACCTTGAGGCACTAGGCGTCTACTATCGCACGCAGCATTCAATTTTTCCACTAGGGACTGGTGTGACCTTCGCCACCTAGAAGTCACCTGGTAGGGACTAGGGAACACCGTCGTGGGTCAGCTGGCCCGAGAGCTCTCTACCAAATTACTTTTGTGGCTGGACATGTTTCCTCAAAGTAATGCACACCTGGGAATTCTGGCGGACCCCTTCCCCTCCGGACTAATTTACACTGCCCAGAGGGTAATGTAATTGTTATACCCCTTCTAGAAGGATACAGCAACTAATATGGAATTGCTGCCCTCTCCTAAAAGGAAACAATCGCATGCACTGTAACTTCCAACATGGTTGTTAATTATTGGATAAAAACAAGTTCTGCAACTATCTAATAGACTTTGTTCAGGATTTTCGGGGAGGCTTGAAATAGAAGCCTTACCCCCAAAATAAGCCCTAGTTACATTACATTAAGAAATGCATTACCTAGCAGGCTTGGTGCAGGTCCTTCCCGCTGCTATTTTCAGAGCCCCAAAGTGGTTCTCGTAGTCCTCGGCCAGCCACACAAGATTACTTTCTGGTTACGGGATTCATAAATCCCGCCTCCAGGAAGCAATGGCTGTGATTGGTTCTTTGAGTGCTGCATTGATTGGCTGAGCCGCAACGCTTGAAGATCCAATCACAGCCATCACATCGTGGAGGCAGTATTTATGAATTGGCTGAGCCGCGGCACTCGAACCAATCACTGCAGCGCTCGAAGAACCATAAGCAGCCATTGCTTTGTGGAGGCGGGATTTATGAATCCCAAAACCAGAAAGTGATCCTCTGTGGGCGGCCGAGGACTGCAGGAACCGTGCCGGAAAGCAGCGGGAGGGACCTGGACTGAGCTTGCTGGCAAAGTAAAATAAGACATTCCCTAAAAATAAGACCTAGTTCCTCTTTTGGGGCAACAATTAATATAAGATAGTATTTTTGGGGAAAAACAATACTTCTCACAGCTGAATTTGTTACACTTGTATGCAGTCTAGATAATCCTCTGTGAGCAGAGCACATCAGCAGTACAAGTCTCTCTACTGTCTTGGTAGTTTGCTACAATGTGTTAAGGTGCTTTTACACAAAATGATTATTGTTTGGATTCTCACGATCCAGCTAGATTATAATTGTTCACTGCAAATGCATGCAGCAAATGAACCACAAGCAAGAACTCTTTGCTTTTCGTTCATCGTTCAGTTGCTGCATGCAGAAACCTGGACGCTGTATCATTCCGTGTAAACGGGCAGTTGTTCACTTATGACTGACTGCCTTCTTACTGTGAACGGAGTTGAGCTAGCTGGAACGATCCCGGGCCGCATCATCTCTCTTCACTCAGCGATGCTCATTTCTGTGTAAAAGCACATGAACAAGTATGCCACAGGTAGCCTGTGTAAAAGGACTGGTGTTTTTATAGAAGAGTCTAAAATCAAAATACAGTAAACCCTTGAGTAGCATTGTTCTTAAAGGGGTTGTCTCGCGAAAGCAAGTGGGTCTATACACTTCTGTATGGCCATATTAATGCACTTTGTAATATACATCGTGCATTAAATATGAGCCATACAGAAGTTATTCACTTACCTGCTCCGTTGCTAGCGTCCCCGTTGCCATGGTTCCGTCTAACTTCGGTGTCTTCTTGCTTTTTTAGATGCGCTTGCGCAGATGCATCTTCTCCCTTCGGCTGGTCTTGGAAGCATCGGCGTTTTGGCTCCGCCCCCTTGTACGCATCATCGCGTAGCTCCGCCCCATGACGTGTGCCGGTTCCAGCCTCCCGATTGGCTGGAATCGGCACGTGATGGGGCGGAGCTACGCGATGATGCGTACAAGGGGGCGGAGCCAAAACGCCGATGCTTCCAAGACCAGCCGAAGGGAGAAGATGCATCTGCGCAAGCGCGTCTAAAAAAGCAAGAAGACACCGAAGTTAGACGGAACCATGGCAACGGGGACGCCAGCAACGGAGCAGGTAAGTGAATAACTTCTGTATGGCTCATATTTAATGCACGATGTATATTACAAAGTGCATTAATATGGCCATACAGAAGTGTATAACCCCACTTGCTTTCGCGAGACAACCCCTTTAAGTAAAGCTGTTTTCAACTAAAGTCGATGTGTCAGGGCAGCGGTGGTCCCTCAAATAAAGTTGCATTCCTCAGATAAGGGCGCCTACCGCTCCATGACCCCCGACGCCGCTCAGTGAGCTGGCGTGCAGCTGATGCCGGTCACTGCCTGCTTATCCTGCATTAGCGCGCGCCTACTCCTCCCCTCCCATCTCCACAGTGCACAGTGCCGGCTGAACGTTGCTGTGTCTGCCTGCCTCCTGACACAGTACAGCAGCTGAATCCCCAAAGTGCTGGCTGAACGCTGCCTGCCTCCTGAATCCCCACTGTACTGCAAAATGTAATTACTGTACAGATGAGTACAGTACAGTAAGGAAACGTTTGCAAGTAAATACTGCAGTCCTATGTCAAAGTACAGATAATACAGTGATACGTATTGCTATAATGATGTCCCTGCAGTCCTATGTGAAAGCACAGATAACACAGTGATGCATACTGCTATAATGATGTCCCTGCAGTCCTATGTCAAACCACAGATAACACAGTGATACGTGCTGCTATAATGATGTCCCTGCAATGTTCATTTATTCTTTAGAGTTGTGTTTTACATTCATTCAGTATTGTTATTGTTTTTGGTATTAAAGACCAGAGTTATTCTCTATTAAATCGGGTTTGGTGTGTTTTTTTTGGAACGCCCAGAACCAATTAATTGGATTTACATTAATTCCTATGGAAATAATGTCCTCAGCTAACATTGATTTCTACTAAAGTCCATTGCTTCTGGACGGATTAATGACGTTAGTTGAGGTTCTACTGTGCATTGGAGTAAAATATGATAAATTAGCAGGTGCACACCTCTTAATAAATTTGCTAGATTTAAAGCCAGTTTTGGGCACTTGCAGCAAGGGTAGTTTTAATTTTCTGACTGTAGAACAGACCAATGTGCATAAAATGTATTAAACGTTGTGCACCTTTAACTGAACTTGGCGCAATTTACTCCAACAATGTTTTGTTTAAGACTGCCTTATGAAATGCTAATTTTAAAAGTGTATTCCCAAGATCAACTTTTAGTACCTGTCCATGGGATACATGCTAAAAGTCTGATTGGTGGGGGTATAACTGCTGAAGTCTTCACCAGTCCTGATAATCTGGGTCGCATGTCCCCCTCTTTGTGTCACTGCAGGGTTGCTTCTCCTCCCTGCAATGACATCAGAATGTATGGAGCTGTGACTGAGCATGCACAGCCCCTCTCCATTCATTTCAATGGGGCTGACGGAAATGGCCGAGCGCTTCTACCCAGCTATCTCCGGCAATCCCATTGAAAATGAATGGAGCTGTACAGCATATGTGCCACCGCAGGTCTGTTCAGTCTCCTCCTCACTGTAGGGGGGACACCGAGTCTGCAGTGAGGAGTACAGGGTAAATGGGACCCTCATTCATGGGATCGGTGGGGGTCTAGATCCACCGATCAGACTTTCAGTACCTGTTGGTAATGACTCTCTGAGTACAGATAATGTAATAGATGTCATTTGCTTTCCTATGTAACACCACAGAAACAAAAACACTAATAAATTATTAATCGCTTACAGCAGAACTAGGGCAGGGCAGGGCGTGACGGGTGTGGGGCGGGCGCTGGGTGACAGGTGTGGGAGGGGCTGGGTGACAGGTGTGACAAACTGAGGCAGCATGGCTAGTACATAGAGACTTGAGGAGGCAATAACTGTGCAGATGAGAATCCTTCTCCAAGACGGACCCTTCTCTGCTTATCCCATCATAAGTCTTCAAGCAGCACAGAGTATTTCAGGTATGGAGCATGCAGAGTCTCCTTTTCTTGGGACTGTATGTTGAACATCATGTTGATTTTGTACTGTTGGTACCAGAATGGGTGCAGATGATGATGTAGTATAAATGTTGCTTTTTAACTTTACGTTCATGATACATTGGGTCTTAGATCTCAGATTCGCTGCAAGCTGCAGATTCGAACTGTGATCAGAGTGTGTGGCAGACAACAACTCCCTGCAGATGCGTCCTCCCGGTGCTGCTGTTTGCAAATATTCATCTCTTACTATTTCCTTTCCCACAGTGCAATACTTGGCGGCAGAAGCAGCAGTCAGGTAAGAGGGGCGATGGGTGGGGCAAATGTCACTGCACTGTAAGGGTGCCCACCCACTAGCGTTTTTTTACTGCGAAATTCGCAGCGTTTTTTTTTTTCTGCAGGGGTCTTTGGGCTATGGGACATGCAAAGCTAAAATCGCGATCGCGCAAAATCGCGATATCGCGGTAAATCGCGATTTTGCGCGGTCGCGATTTTTACATTACAAGTCCCATAGACCCCCTGCAGAAAAAAAAAACCTGCGAATTTCGCAGTGAAAAAAAACGCCAGTGGGTGGGCGCCCTAAGGCTGCATTCACACAAGCGAGAATGTTGCGTGACTTTTGTGTATTGCGAGACGCACAAAACTTGCGCGGATATGAACTCCATTATTTTAAATGGAGTTATTCACATGACCATTTTTTTCCCTTTCACAGCGATGCTGCGAGGTTAAAAATCACATGTCCCATCTTTGATGTTTCTTCGGAACGCCTCGCCCATTGTTTTCAGTGGGTCATTTAAGGACATCGAAGGGCACTCGCATGTATTGTGATGTGCATGCGAGTGCGATATGAGGTTTCCCATTGACATTGATGTGAAAAACCTGTGATCCTATGACGTGGGTGAAACATGCGCCTGAGGATCGCAATTTCACAGAAGTAATGTGAGGAGTTCTTGAATCAAAAACGCCTTGCATCTACGTGTAAAACACGCGTTGGCAAGAGCAATATCTGATGTTGCGCTCGCCGTGTGAATCTGGCCTAAAGGAGGAATGTTATTTGTATCTGGTTATATAATATACTACATATTGGACAAGTAGAGGTGTAGTTATAGGGGGTGAAGATGGTCGCAGTCACACCAAGGCCCACCAAAGCCACCAATGACAGGTCCTGTAACAGATTTGTATTTGTGGTTCAGAAGATTTAGGCCTCATGTCCACGGCCATGCCAATAAGATAATGTGGGTGCCCCCGCAGCGTTTTCCCACTGTTTGCAAATACTAGCTCTGCGGCAGAGACCGCGTATGGGCAGCGAGGGTACTGTCATACTTCGTTATGTGCAGTGTGACTCATTTTTTTAAATAATTCCCCACTCTATTTCATAGTGGGGTTGCGTATGAAAACGCCGCCCATACGCAATTGGGCTCACTCTGCGTGATATGCGGAGTAATAGAGCATGCTGCAATGTATTTCTCATGCGTATCGACACGTAGTGTTTGCACGCACATGTGCATGGATCAATGAAAGTCCATTGACTTTCATTGACTTCATTCACCACTTATTACATAGCCGTACATTACATGCGTAATACGCAATGAAAAAGCACCCGTGGACATGAGCCCTTGCTGTAAGTTATGTCTCTCTGTGAAACCGACAAGTTATGTTAAATCTATATGGCCCCTTTATACATACAGTTATATAGGTGACTGACTGTGCATGTCATAATGGGAGGTTGTATAGTGAAACTTTGGTTTGTAGCCAATGACTGAAGGGCAGAGAGGCCCCAAATGAATGGGCCCCATGATGCTGGTTCCAAATTGCTATGATGGCATTCTATGTCCTGGCATTTGTTGCCCTTCTTCCCCCATAGGATAGTAGAGTGGTATCACGCTGCTCTCCAGTGATTTACCCTTCGGTGTCCACCGGAAGCGGCATAGTCAGACCCGCTTCTCATGGGCACCACTGGCTGGCCTATCATGGAGTCACTTTATATGTCAGGAATTGTACTATAAGCAATTTCCTAGCATGAAGTTAGTGCAAAGCACCACTTTTTGGAAATGGGAAGGGTTGGATGTCCCCACAGCCTTGCCGGTAGATTGGTATGCCGTGCAGTGCATTTTAATTAAGTGCCCAAATAGCAATGCCACAGGGCTGTCTAAATGACAATAACCAATCAATAAATCACTAAGTGACAGCCCTGTCTAATGCAGTTACTTAACCTGGCAGGACTGGCTGTGTTGCTTGATTACTATGCTAATAGCACCATGAATATAGATAACCTGGAGCCAGCCCAAAATAACTAGGATTACGCATTACCTGCATTGATCATTGATTTTTTTTTTTTTTTTTTTTTTAAACTTCACTATATAATTGGGACAGAATTACATCAGGTGAAGGTTTCAGTGACAAGCGCCTTCAGATCCTGGGAGGAGCAGTCCTATGTAAACAGCGTGCAGCACCTCGGCACCTGTGATACTATAATCTCAGTGCTGTCATGCATTGTTTTGTGCACATCCTCAACTCTCAAGGGTTAAGAAATAAAATTACCTGATAGTCGTCACCTTAAAATGCTCATTGCCTCCCACTTCTGCAGTGTCACCATAAGCATGGAGCACCCCGGGGGAAGCAGGGCTCCCCTGGAGGACGGGGTAATGTTGCCATGTTACTTATGTCATCTCAGGATGAGCTCGGATTGGGAGTTTCTCCATTGTGTGGAGAGATGTTTTATTGATTGCTTTGCTTACATGCATATGATTAGGATGTGCGCAGGACGTAGGTGACCCTGTGTGATTCCTGTTCCCTTTTTGTAAAAACAGGCGAATGGCCAACAAGTCTTCATTTTCCTTCCAACAACTGTTGCAATGCTGTCCGCTAAAAATACGGTGAGTATATAATGTCTGCAGTACAACTCATTGGGGAGGGGGGTGGCGTATTCACTTTTTCCCCCCCTGGACACAAAAAAAAAAAATGCAAAAAGGCCCAATTGATGTCACTGTGTTTTTTATCCATGGTCTCTTTCCAACATGCGTAAAAGCACAGTAAATACGCATGCTTACGCGATCTCGTAGACTGTAATGGGTGATTTTGGTCCATGATACGGACCACAGTAGGACATGCTGCCATTTTTATTTTTACTGGTTTTCCGCCTTGGGTGTCTGTACAGTAGTCCCCAAATGCTGGAGCAGGCAGACAGGAGTATAACCATACAGAGCCAGGGTCGGTGCTGGAAGAGAGCTGGGAAAGAAGCCAAACCGAAGCAAGCCAAGATAATATCCAGTTATAGTAGAATAAGCCCCAGAACCACTAAATTGTAATGATAAAAAGTAAGATTCATCCTGCAAAAATAAAAAACCTCAAACAGCACAGTGGATGGAAAAAAAAAAGATTTGGGGTCTTTAGAATGCAACAATTAGAGATGAGCGAGTATACTCGCTAAAGGCAATTGCTCGAGCGAGCATTGCCTTTAGCGAGTACCTGCCCGCTCGAGACAGAAGGTTCGGGTGCTGGCGGCGGGCAGGGAGCTGCGGGGGAGAGCGGAGTGGAACGGAGGGGAGATCTCTCCCCCCCCCCCCCCCCCCCCCTCTCCCTCCTGCTGACAGCCGCTACTCACCGCTTCCCCGCCGCCGGCACACGAACCTTTCATCTTGAGCGGGCAGGTACTCGATAAAGGCAATGCTCGCTCGAGCAATTGCCTTTACCGAGTATACTCGCTCATCTCTAGCAACAATATAAAGAAAAATCAAAACCTATTTTTTACGGGCACAGTTAGATGAGCAAATTTTTCATGCATGTATGGACGTGGGGAAAAAAAAAATCGCACATCGTGTAGAAAAAAATCTCGTGACCGGGTGCATTTGCACTCACATCTCCTATCTTTTGCTGGTGCAAATTTTTTCTGCTTGTAAAAAACAGACATGTGGCCGCTTTCATTGGAGTATCAAGCATTGGTTCGAATAGATCCGCTTTGAAAACGCGCCTATACATGCGTGAAAATTTTGCTCATCTGACTGAACTCTTGAAAAAGTATTAAAAAACAAAATAACTTTGGTGTTGAGGTACTGAGCCACACAAATAATGTATCATATTATTTAAACTGCACCGTGAACACCATTAAAAAAAAAAGCCAAATCTGCTGATTTTGTTAATCTTGGCTTTAGAAAAACTGAATAATAAGTGATCAAAATGTTATATGTTCCAAAAATGGGGAAAATGAAGAGTAGAGCTCATCCCACATGTAATAAGCCCTCATAGAGCTATATTAGTTATACAATACATTGTCATTAAACGATACAACTTGTCCTTCAAAAAACGAACCCTCATATGGTTGTCGAAGTAAAAATTATGGCTCTAGGAATGCCATGATAACAAAAACTTTGGTTGGTTATTAGGGTATAAATTGGGGCCGTCACTTAAGGGGTTAAGGTACCTTTTACACAGGACGACTCACGGGTGAAAAAGCACCTAACAGCCGCTGGCATCCATTCACAGTAAATAGGAGTCTCTGAAAGCTTGAGTGCCTTCTGTATACACAGCCTGGTAGTCGCTTGGTTTTCAGTTCTACTTAAAAGCAGGAGACTCCGGCAGGTGAACAGTTTCTTGCTCAGCGCCCTTTTGGAGGCCACATATACATGGGATGATTATCCCCCGGATTCGCTGTTTCCAGTGATAATTTGGGTGATAACCGCCCCATGTAAAGGTACCTTTAGGGCTCATGTCCACAAGCAGGTCGGATTCTGCATGCGGTAGCCGGCAGCGGAATCCGACACTGCCTGCGGCTGAGAACCCTGCTTACCCGTCCGGATCTTTTTTTTCTGTACAGCGGATGTGTGTGGCAGTGCTGGTTGGCGGCTGGTGCACATGTGCAGTGGAGGTTTTTTTTCCAAACTCCTGCTTTCCCGCGGAATCTGCAGCCCATCCGCAATGTCAATTGCGGATGGGCTGCGGATCGGACGGCTTCCATTGACTTCAAATGGAGCATGCTGCAATTTGATTTCTGCACCCAAAGGTCCGCATGCTTTAATTCAGTTGCAGATGCCCATGTTTCCCTATGGGCAACTTGAACTGTGGATCATTCTGTACAGATTCTAAAATTCAAATCTACCCGTGGACATTGGACCTTATTGGAAAAATGCTTCTTTTTTAATCTCTCAGCCACTTCTCCCACCCTACCCCCACTACTTCCCTCTCCCCATCACCTTACATAGACAGATCAGACTATAGCTGGAGAAGCCTGCTGGGGAGAAAGAGGCAGACAGATATACCTCTGTCTGTTGATCTGTGTATAGATCATAGGGCCCTTCTACACGATTTTACGATTATCATGAAAAAAAAAACGAAATCGCTGGATCGTGCAAATTTGAACGATAATCATTCAGTGTAGAAATGACCAAAGATTGAATGATGAATGAGAATTCGTTCGCTTCCCATCCCTTAATTTTATACAGGCATAAAAAGAATTGTCCACTCGTTTGCACATCTTTTCATGTCAACAGCGATTATTTAGTCGTTCATATTCATGTAAGGGACAAATGATATGCGAACGCAATTCTGAACTATTTATCTGTATATATAAGCAGGCTGCACGAGCGAACTCGTCAGTGTTCACTGGTGCGAATGATTTATTGCTCCATGTAAAAGGAGTCTTAGGGCTCATTCACACCAGCGTTAGGGAGTTCTGTTTTCTTGCTCCATTCGGTAAGTAGGAAAAAGGCACCCACTGGCCAAACTGTTCAGTTCTTTAATGGAACCGAACAGACCCCATTGACTATAATGGGGTCTGTTCAGTTTCCAGCCAGCAGTGCGGAATTTTGAGAGGAGGGGAAGGAGTGGCTGATAAGTGTTGAAAGAAGCCTTTATACTCCTAAGATATATTATGACGTTTCTTATAGTCACTTGTACTACTGATTAATGAGAAAAGTTTAGAAGTTTTTAGGTAGATTTATATCTAATTACTCAAAATTGAACTATTTTAATATTAAAAGCTGGAATTATGATGAAACTTTCAATCATTTCGTTCTCATTTTTACATTTCATATATTTATTTTCTTTATTAAATTCTCCCTATTTTTTCCAGAAGAACACGTTCATTTTCATGAGAGTGCATCTGTTCCACCGTTTAAGTGCATTCACCCTATTCCTCAGATCTTTTCTTAAACTGGTAAGAGAATTCTATAAAGTTCTGTAAATTACCAAGATCTAACTTGTCACAATTAAAACCTGACCTGCAATACATCACAGTCTGTCCATATATACCTTGTATTGGCCAATAATAGTCTCAGTCCATATGAAGCCAGCAACAGGGCATAGGAGTGAATCACCATATGGCCAAAAAGGGGATTAACTGCATACAAACAAGAAAAAAGTCTCCGGGGAAACCCCTGAGGCTTAAAGGAGATGTCCCGCGCCGAAACGGGGTTTTTTTTTTTTTAAACCCCCCCCCCGTTCGGCGCGAGACAACCCCGATGCAGGGGTTAAAAAAACCACCCGCACAGCGCTTACCTGAATCCCGGCGGTCCGGCGTCTTCATACTCACCTGCTGAAGATGGCCGCCGGGATCCTCTATCTTCATGGACCGCAGGGCTTCTGTGCGGTCCATTGCCGATTCCAGCCTCCTGATTGGCTGGAATCGGCACGTGACGGGGCGGAGCTACACGGAGCTACACGGAGCCCCATAGAGAAGAGGAGAAGACCCGGACTGCGCAAGCGCGGCTAATTTGGCCATCGGAGGGCGAAAATTAGTCGGCACCATGGAGACGAGGACGCCAGCAACGGAGCAGGTAAGTAAAAAACTTTTTATAACTTCTGTATGGCTCATAATTAATGCACAATGTACATTACAAAGTGCATTATTATGGCCATACAGAAGTGTATAGACCCACTTGCTGCCTCGGGACATCTCCTTTAACTTTTAATGGGAGAAATAATTAAAAGCTAATAGAACAGACAATACAAAAATAGACAAATCTTTGCAGAGAAGCCTAGGTTACTAGTAAAGCAATTCCAAGCTACCTGTAGATCAATACTAGAGGTCAAAGGGAAGTTGAAACCTAAGCTCTAAATAGCAGCGGATACATGGAACACCAACTACTAACAGATTGTTAAACCACAATGCCTAGCCAAGTAGTTGATGCCAAAGGTAACATAACAATGTACACTGCCAGACCAGTTGCACAATAACACTGAATAGTTAAATTAGAAACAAGAGAAAAAAATTTAGATTAGCATATACACTAAACCAGGGGCCGAATGCAATGAAAATCTTCCTAGGAAATTGTGCATTAACCCTTTCCAATCCACTGACTGACATCTGAAGACATTCTGATTGAAGGCTGTACAGCTCCGATGTTGGAAGACGTCCGGCAGGGTATTTTTACTGTATATTACTGGTCGCTCTGTTGTCAGGGGCCTCTCCAGCATGTCCCATACGATAGTACTGCCTCTAGCCAGCAGCTGGCGCCATTGTATAATGGCAGAAAGAGAAAGCCCCCTAGAAATCCTGAATTCAAAATTGGATTGCAAAGGGTTAACATACTTGTTGTTCACAGAAAAAATACGCCCTGACTAGCAAATGTCCTATTATAGGTGAGTGTTCCAAAACTGGAGAATCTGTCACTAGAAATATCGGCTCTATAAATTCGAATTCATATATTCCTAGTATTCGGTGTATTTGCAAATGATAGTACATACCGCAGGTACTCTATATATTCTCATGGAAGCTCTGATGCGCTCTGCTCTCGTGGAAGTTACAATGCACTCTCAAATGTAGCCTGAAAAATCTCAAATATGCTCAAGTAATAGCAAATACTCAGCGGGTCTTTATGAGCGCTCCGATGTGCTCTGCCCTCATCTACTCTCAGACCTGTTCACTTGAGAGTCCAGAAATACTCGTGCCCAACGCGTTTTCCAGCATGCTGGATCATAAGGAGCTAAATAAAGGGTCAGAGTTTAACCCAGTAAACTAAGTATCTAAACCCTAAAAAGCCTTACAGATGAACTAAGGCATTGTCGCTCACAATTCGCTTAAAGAAACTAAAGTGTGCGATAATTATTACCTCTAAACGGCAGCCATCATGCTTTTTTTTTTTTAATTTTGCTTTTCGTTTGTCGTTCAGTTTCAACCTGAATAAAAATCATTGATGGGTCGCTCACTTCATATTACGTCTAAATACTCCCCGCTCAGTGTTTCACATAGAAATGTGAAGCAATGGATGAGTAGCTAGTGCATGTCAGCGAAGATCTGCCTGTCAAAAGATTGTGCGCGAACGAATTAGCAGTAATGTTACTCGCTCGTTTAAATGACAATTGACTCGTGTAAAAGATACATTGGTCTTAATATCTTCCAAGAGACAGGGATAAGTAGAAGGCCGCTTGCCCACTGGCGTATTTTCAATGCGTTCCCCCGCGGCGATATTCCGGCAGCGGAGAACGCAGTGAAAGCTTTCCATAGCGTTGCTCTGGGAAGCGCTTCCCCCCCTGTGCACAAGCAGAGAATCGTTGCGATTCTCTGCTCGCGGGCAGCAATTCGCAGCATGCTGCGAATTACCACGATTCTCCGCATGAGTCGGCAGAGATCCGTCTGCCGGCTCCTGCTACCGGGCGGCGGCTCCCCGCGGGATACTGCAGCGCCTGTGGACAGGCAGCCTAAGGGCCATTTACACCAGCCCATGATCACGAAAAAAATTGCTAATCGTCAATCGTTTTAGCGATAATCAGTGCGTGTAAATGTGTGCCCATCGTCTGCTTTTCAGGCACTGCTAGCTGATCATTAAATTCAGTCCAACATAAAAATCGTCACTCACTTTTATCAGTAGTTCACAGGGAGTGCTGATAGCATTGTTTCCCCTGGAGAACAGAGGATCTGAGCTCAGATAATAGCCTCAGGCTAGTAGCTGCACTCACTAAAGGCTTCATTTGCATATATAATTGGTATTTAAGTAGCTGAGTAGCTACTTGAATACCAATTAGTTTTTATGTAGAATGATCGCTCAAAGCTGTCACTCAAACTGTTGAGCGATGTTTGAGCGATCATCGGCCCGTGTAAACCAGCCTTTAGTGAGACAAAAATAAGAGTCACCGCCCACCCTGATGGATAGGAATTCTTGAGCACATTTGAGAACATTTGCTGGTTTGGGCATATGTTTACTGGGTGCAATATGTATGCTAATGCACAGTTTGCTAGAAGGATTGTTTATTGTATTCATTCCCTGGTGTTTGTGTATGCTAATCTAAGGCCGCCTGCAGACGGGCGGAAATTCCGCAGCGGGATTTCCCGCAGAATTTCCGCCTGTACACACCTGCATAGGATTGCATTACAATACGCAATCCTATGCAGACAGTCGTGGTTTGCCTGCGTGAAATCCCGCGCAGAAAAGAAAACCGCGGCATGCTCTATTTCTGTGACAGAGCCCCGCACAGAAACGTCACTCACCGTCCGCCGGCTCCGCTCTGCGCATGCGCCGGCTGCCCGGCAGCCGGCACATGAATGAGCCGGAGCTGCGGGAGCGGGTGAGTTCCGCGTTGCTCTCTGCAGGTGCTCGGGTCGGGTCCGGCTGCGAGAAGTCTCGCAGCCGGATCCGACCCGGTCCTCTGCAGGCGGCCTAAGGCTGGGTATCACACCTGCATCAGAGCCTCCAGACTGAGGTTCCGTCACAGATCTGGCTCAAAATACTGTAAGAAAAAACACTGCGTCCGGGCCCCATTATAGTCAATAGGATTCGCCCGGCACTGTTCTCTTGTTTCTACTTATCTAACTATTCAGTGTAATTATGGAACTGAGGTCTGTGAGTGTACATTTTTATTTTACCTCTGGCATCAACTATATGGCTAGGGATTGTGGTTTAATAATCTAAATTAGTTCTCTACGTATCCACATCTATTTAGGGCTCTTGTGATTTGACTTATCACAGTTTATTTAAGTGGCTTTAATATCTAACTACTTTAACATATAACTACTTTAATACTGTCCCCTATGTTCAAGAATATAACTAGTATAATATTTTCCCTATATACAAGAATATAACTACTATACTACTGCCCTACACACAAGAGGTATTAGTGTATCTTGACTCCACCTGAAGTAGGGGTGGTGTCGAGATACAGGGGGTTGGGCATTGCGGTCACGCCCCCTACATTGTGATTGGCTGCACGGCATTAATGCTGTTCTCGTTCAGACAGGTCCTGCTTCTTGTGCCTCTGTGAGTGTAGACGCTGAACTTCAGCGCTGCTGGGAGGGCGCCGGTGCCTACCGCTAGAGCGGCACCAGGAGCAGGGGGTTGTCATCAGCAGAGCGCCTAATGTTACAGCGGGGCAATGGGTACGAGGTCCCAACAGCGCGCACATCAGTGTGTCTACTGTTAGACTGGGGCCACAAGCAGGAGGTCTCACCAGCGCGGATAGCAGCTGCAAGCAGGAGGAAGGGCCGGCCGGGAGACCGAAAGCAGCCCCCCCCCCCCCCCCCCTCCCTCCATTACTAGGAAGCGGAGCTGACATTGGCAGCAGGAGCATGCAGGCCACCAGCAGGAGCTGTAATGGAGAAGGAAGCTCCAGCAGGGACAGTACCAGCGGCGGCCCTGCAAGCAATGCCAGCAGACAGCGGCTGTAAGCATTAGCAAGCCACCAGGGAGAGTGACAGCGGAGGGCATCTGCTTTAGGCACTGCTGGCACGCCCCCTACAGTGACAGTGGGGCCAGAAGAAGGACCTGTGAGGCCAAACAAAGGCAGAATGGCGTGCAGCCAATCAGAAAAAGGAGGCATGACCGCAATGCCCAACTCCCTGTATCTCAACACCACCTCTACTTCAGATGGCGCCAAGATACACTAATACCTACACAGGAATATAATTACTATAATACTGCCCCCTATGTACAAGAATATGACTACTATAATACTGCCCTCTATGAACAAGAATATAACTACTATAATACGGTCCTCTATGTACAAGAGTATAACTACTATAATACTGCCCCCTATGTACAAGAATATAACTACTATAATACTGCCTCCTATGTACAAGAATATAACTACTATAATACTGCCTCCTATGTACAAGAATATAACTACTATAATACTGCCCCCTATGTACAAGAATATAGCTACTATAATACTGCCCCCTATGTACAAGAATATAACTACTATAATACTGCCCACTATGTACAAGAATATAACTACTATAATACTGCCCACTATGAACAAGAATATAACTACTATAATACTGTCCCCTATGTACAAGAATATAACTACTATAATACTGTCCCCTATGTACAAGAATATAACTACTATAATACTGCCCCCTTTGTACAAGAATATAACTACTATAATACTGCTCCTATGTACAAGAATATAACTACTATAATACTGTCCCCTATGTACAAGAATATAACCACTATAATACTGTCCCCTATGTACAAGAATATAACTACTATAATACTGACCCTATGTACAAGAATATAACTACTATAATACTGCCTCCTATGTACAAGAATATAACTACTATAATACTGCCTCCTATGTACAAGAATGTAACTACTATAATACTGCTCCTATGTACAAGAATATAACTACTATAATACTACCCCTATGTACAAGAATATAACTACTATAATACTGTTCCTATGTACAAGAATATAACTACTATAATACTGTCCCCTATGTACAAGAATATAACTACTATAATACTGCCTCCTATGTACAAGAATATAACTACTATAATACTGCCCCCTATGTACAAGAATATAGCTACTATAATACTGCCCCCTATGTACAAGATTATAACTACTATAATACTGCCCCCTATGTACAAGATTATAACTACTATAATACTGCTCCTATGTACAAGAATATAACTACTATAATACTACCCCTATGTACAAGAATATAACTACTATAATACTGCTCCTATGTACAAGAATATAACTACTATAATATTGCCCCCTATGTACAAGAATATAACTACTATAATACTGTCCCCTATGTACAAGAATATAACTACTATAATGCTGTCCCCTATGTACAAGAATATAACTACTATAATACTGACCCTATGTACAAGAATATAACTACTATAATACTGACCCTATGTACAAGAATATAACTACTATAATACTGCCTCCTATGTACAAGAATATAACTACTATAATACTGCCTCCTATGTACAAGAATATAACTACTATAATACTGCCTCCTATGTACAAGAATGTAACTACTATAATACTGCTCCTATGTACAAGAATATAACTACTATAATACTACCCCTATGTACAAGAATATAACTACTATAATACTGTTCCTATGTACAAGAATATAACTACTATAATACTGTCCCCTATATACAAGGCTATACCTACTATAATACTGACTGGAATATTATTTACCCTCTTGTGCTCTGTATTTCTGCTTTTGGGCCCACATTGATTTTATGACGTAAGCATAGTCTTTTTCTATGGAATTTTCCGGAGAAACAAGTGATTACATATCTTGAGAACTTTTCATATGAAGTTGATTATCTTTTATTAATGATCTTTTCTGTGGTATTTAATGATTGAGCAATGTTTATTTTTAGAAAGTACTTGGTTTATGTGAGGTTGTAATGTGATTCACACTTTATACAAGTCTTTATAGCAATGATTGAGAATTAAAAACCAAAAGCCAGAATGCATGCACAGGCAGCTGTTTTGGGGGTTTTGCCTCTCATCGATGTGCAGTAGGAGTCTGGCTTGGCTAGTGAGAGGCCTGTGACATGAGTCGGGAAGGGTATCATCTCTCCTTAAAGGGGTTGTCCCGAGGCAGCAAGTGGGTCTATACACTTCTGCATGGCCATAATAATGCACTTTGTAATGTACATTGTGCATTAATTATGAGCCATGCAGAAGTTATAAAAAGTTTTATACTTACCTGCTCCGTTGCTGGCGTCCTCGTCTCCATGGTGCCGACTAATTTTCGCCCTCCGATGGCCAAATTAGCCGCGCTTGCGCAGTCCGGGTCTTCTCCTCTTCTCTATGGGGCTCCGTGTAGCTCTGTGTAGCTCCGCCCCGTCACGTGCCGATTCCAGCCAATCAGGAGGCTGGAATCGGCAATGGACCGCACAGAAGCCCTGCGGTCCATGGAGACAGAGGATCCCGGCGGCCATCTTCAGCAGGTGAGTATGAAGACGCCGGACCGCCGGGATTCAGGTAAGCGCTGTGGGGGTTGTTTTTTTAACCCCTGCATCGGGGTTGTCTCGCGCCGAACGGGGGGGGGGGTTTAAAAAAAAAAAAAACCTGTTTCGGCGCGGGACAACCCCTTTAAGGGGAGCACCTAGAAGGTGTGTGTAGACACCTAGGAGGTGAGTGAGGAGACTTATAAGGCCATGCATGCTCCTCTGGGAAATATATGCAAATAAGGAAGATGGAACAGTACCTCTGCAGCGCCACCTATTGGATGGCAGCATTCCTTCAGATCAGCGATCAGCGTCAGACCCTTTATACAAGTCTTTACAAACAATGATTGTGAATTACCAAAAGCCCCAGAACAGCTGTATGTGTAAGGTTTTCTGTTTTTTGGCTTTTAGTTCCCATCATTGTCATAAAGACATGTATGGAAGGTCTGACATTGATCTGCAGGAATGCTAACACAAAATAGATGCTGCTGCAGAGGTATTGTTCCACCTTCCTTATTTGCATATATTTGCCAGAGAGGCTTCCATGGCTTTATAAAGGCTGGTTTAGACACAACGATTATCGCTCAAAGGATGTCTTTTGAGTGACCTTTGAGCGATAATTGTTGTGTGCATTCAGTGTAAGATGATCGCTCAAACGTTGAGTGATCACTTTTGTGCTCTGAGCGGGGGATGCAGCAGACAAGCAGGGCCGCTTGTCTTCTGCATCCTGCTATTTTCTGCTTGGAGAGCACGGCTGTTATATAGCTGAGCGTTCCAAGCGGGGGATGCAGAACACAGCTGGAGAGCTGTGTTCTTCATACCCCTCCTGTGATCAGGGAGCGGGATACAGCTGACACAATAGTGTCAGCTGTATCCTGCTGTGAATTCCTGATAAGGCTTATCATTGTCTTTCAGTACACTGAGAGACAACAATTAGCGACGGCTTAACGAAAACTGCACAATGTTAGTGCAGTTAGACACAACGATTATCGCTCAAAAGACGGCTTTGAGCGATTTTTCAGCAAAATAGTTGTCTAAATCAGTCTTAAGTTTCCTCACTCACCTCCTAGGTGTCTCCTCATGCACCTTCAGGCTGGGTTCACACTGGGCGGGAGAACTGCTGCTTCAAAACCCGCGACTGTTTTGAAGTGGCCCGGCCGCTCGCTCTTCCGCTGCGGCCGGCGCTCCCATAGAGAAGAGCGCGGCCGCAGCGGGAAAAAAAAATGAACATGCTGCGGTCGGCAAATCCACGCCGCAGCGGCGGCTTCTGCCGGCTTAGCGGCAGCGGATTTGCCGTCCCGTGTGGACGAGATTTCTGAGAAATCTCGTCTACATGGCTGGCTAATCCCGGGATTAGCGGCCGCATGCGGATTTGCCGCGGCGAAATTCCGCACGGAATTTCCGCGGCAAATCCGCCCCGTGTGAACCCAGCCTCAAGGTGCTCACCTTAAGGAGAGATTATACACTACCTCACTTTAGCCTAAGAAGTGATACTGGGCACTGCTACTTTGGCAAGCTGATGGCAAGTGTTAAATTGACAAATAGCGTGTCAGAAGTGGTACTGTGAACTGGTACATAGACTTTTTAAGGTGGGTAACAATGCATACAGGAGGTTTTATGGACACCGAAAAGTTGTATTGTGCATATGTGCTGGGAATTTTCTAAAGTATACATCAGATCATAAGTAATACTGAGCATACATGTATTTGGGTGATCAGGTTTTTGGGTTCCCCGTAGCCCTTGGGTTAGGTTTTTGGTTATCGGGTTTCTGGTATTATAAGTAATACTGAGCGTACAGGTTTTTGGCAGAAGTTGAAAATTATAGGACTGAGCATAATGTACCTTCTTTTGAGGAAAATTGCACTGAGCATGCAGAATATCAGAAGTGATACTGTGCCTTGTTATATGAATTACAACAAACTTGTGGAAAACCCAAGAATATACGAGTTATAATGTGCATAAAAGTAGAGAAATGGTGCTGTGCATGTAAAGATGGCGCTAGAAGAGATGCAGCAAGAAGTGGCACTGTGCTGTTAGATGATTACACCTCTCCGTGCGGGTAGTATGGTGTCATTTTCTAGAATAGGTACAAGGAGTTCCTGACGTGGCAGGTATTCTGTAAGCTCCTTAGCGCTAGTGGTTATCATTCAGGAATCTGTGACACCGCATATTGATTACAGGACTCCAATATAGTGAACTGACGTACTCGCAGTCATTATTCATTGGCCAAATGCCTCACCCATGAAGTGTCCTCAGGGCCAACATGGCTGCTCCCAGTCATGACTTTGTGAGAGTTTAGCAATCTATAACTTGATCTGCACGTTTGTAGGATGTTGCGCAGCTTAAGGAAATATTGGGAAAGATTTATGAAACTTTCTTAAAGGGAAACAGCCATTGTTTGGCCACAGTAACCAATCACAGTGCAACTTCCATTTCTTATAATGCTCTCGGAAAATGAAACCTGCTCTGTGATTGGTTGCTGTCGGTAGGATATGGTTTTTCTTTTAGGGACTTCTTTACTTAAACTGTCTAAAGGTTAGACACTGCAAACTTAGAATGGACTGTCTTAAAAGGCACCGGATTTATAACAGTAGCTTTGCTGAATGATAAATCAGTCTAGTGTTTTTTAGACCACATATTAGATAGCTTTATGTCAAAAATTGCGCCAAAATTATGACGCAAAAGGGACCTTTCACAGGGGATGTTATTGTGCTGCAGGACACTGACGAATCAACATCAAAACCGCAGATAGCCTGCAAAGTTTACTGCAGCTTGCGGTGAGTTATGCGCCTTATTCCAACCTGGAGATGAGGGAGGCTTTCTGCACTCCGTCACCCCTCCTACTGAAGAACACTACCCATTGCCTCTCCACAGCCTGAAACAGCTGATTTTATGTATCCTTTTAAACGATGTAGAGATGTGGCAGTGCTGAGTGTGTTGGCCCCTCCCATTGCGATATTATGATGTATTTCCTGTAGTGTTATTCTCCTTTTACACGGGACGGTGGTCGTCTAAACAGCTGCATGGGCGCTGACATCACCCCTAAGATCGTCAGCATTTGTGCAGAGCGTTTAGACAAAAAGACTTTCCCGCTGGATCGCGAGTTTCCAATGAAACACTTCATCTTCTACATGAAGCGCTGAGCGGGGAACATTTACACGCAGCGAGAAAATAGCATTTCAGCGATAGTCTTTATGCTGACTGGAAGTCAGAGATAATTAGTTGCGAACTACACAGATGATTATCACTTTAATTAGTTTGTTCGAGTGATAATTGTTACATGTAAATGGGCCTTAAGTAAACACCACACCCGGCTCCAAGATGTAATACAAATGTATTAACCGCCTACAAGATGTAATACAAATGTATTAACCGCCTACAAGATGTAATACAAATGTATTAACCGCCTACAAGATGTAATACAAATGTATTAACCGGCTCCAAGATGTAATACAAATGTATTAACCGCCTACAAGATGTAATACAAATGTATTAACCGCCTACAAGATGTAATACAAATGTATTAACCGCCTACAAGATGTAATACAAATGTATTAACCGCCTACAAGATGTAATACAAATGTATTAACCGGCTCCAAGATGTAATACAAATGTATTAACCGCCTACAAGATGTAATACAAATGTATTAACCGGTACAGGCCTCTTAATACATGTGTCTCACCTGGCGCCACTTCCGTGTGGTCGACAGAATGTTTCCCCCTCTGAGAGCTGGAGGAGGTTTTCACTATAATGTACTCCAGTTTCTGGCGTAGATTATACGAATCACGACAGGCCGGGCCGGACACTTTTTGGGGAAAAAAATTGGGATGGTGCCACTTAAATGAACGTGAACTCTCAGTTTTGGTGTGTGCGCCAACATTTTGACTTTTCCAAGCCAGAGTTCTGGTTCTCAAGGCTTTGTAAACAGACCGCTTTGTTTTTACCTTCTGAGTGCCAGAGCTAATCCCTTCTTTCTTCTAATTGAACATTTGTGTATTGTATGGCAGCATTCCGTGCGGTCGGGAAGGGATCTCACTTTTTCAGTCCGTGAAGCAGCGTGCTCGGTGCCCGCGGGCGGGGTGGTAGCGTTACATGCTCCGGATCATATAGCTTAGTATGAGAAAGATTGAAGTTGATGGACAGATTCCAGTGATTCTTTTACGACATTAAACCTTCACATGCAAGACAACTAACCGTTGACGTGTGGATGTTGACGTATGGATGTTGACGTGTCCCTCACTTTGTGCTTCAGCTACGGTACGTCACTCTTTCCTTCATGAATAGATGTCACTCATCTTCTGATGTCTCTTTCACTGCTCCATTTGTTAGCACAGTAGCTTGGACATGAGCCAACTATGCACCGAGCCATCCAAGGATATTGTCTTTAGAGGAAGCGAGGCTATAATCCCGGTGCGGGGCTATAATCCCGGTGCGGGGCTATAATCCCGGTGCGGGGCTATAATCCCGGTGCGGGGCTATAATCCCGGTGCGGGGCTATAATCCCGGTGCGGGGCTATAATCCCGGTGCGGGGCTATAATCCCTGTGGTTGGACACCTAGTCTGCTGAACTCTTCAGAGACGCAGAACATTGTGTTGAGCACCAGAGTACTGAATCCCAGAGAGCAGAGCTCCTTTGTCCCAGGCATTTATTATTATTATTGCCGTAGAATACTTCACATATTCATTTATGAGCAAAAATGTCCCCGAATTACAACACAAAACTGCTTAACAACCTAACAAAACAAAGGAAGATTTCGACAGACTGACCAGCAGGTTTATTTACTTATCAGAAGGGTTTTATTGTGATTTCCAAACTCTGTCCTCCGAATGAATCACGTAGAGAAACTGAAGACGACAATCCTCCATGTAATATCTATATCATTTTATAGACGGGGGAAATCTATCCTTCCAGATTAACATGTCTGACCCGAGCTACCTGCAGGCTTCTAATCGCATTCAGTAACCTGAATTGAAGGTGAATATAATACTGTGTGCTTGCCTAAGATATTCACATATCAAAGGGTGTATACTATAGTAATTTGTATTCTTCTGCATGGGAGGAAGTATTATGGAAGTTGTATTCCTGTACATAGGGGGCTGTATTATAGTAGTTATATTCTTGTACATAGGAGGCAGTATTATAGTAGTTATATTCTTGTACATAGGGGGCTGTATTATAGTAGTTTTATTCTTGTACATAGGGAGGCAGTATTATAGTAGTTATATTCTTGTACATAGGGGGCTGTATTATAGTAGTTATATTCTTGTACATAGGGGGCAGTATTATAGTAGTTATATTCTTGTACATAGGGGGCAGTATTATAGTAGTTATATTCTTGTACATAGGAGGCAGTATTATAGTAGTTATATTCTTGTACATAGGGGACAGTATTATAGTAGTTATATTCTTGTACACAGGGGGCGGTATTATAGTAGTTATATTCTTGTACATAGGAGGCAGTATTATAGTAGTTATATTCTTGTACATAGGGGACAGTATTATAGTAGTTATATTCTTGTACACAGGGGGCAGTAGTATAGTAGTTATATTCTTGTATATAGGGGCAGTATTATAGTAGTTATATTCTTGCACATAGGGGGCAGTATTACAGTAGTTATATTCTTGTACATAGGAGGTGGTATTATAGTAGTTATATTCTTGTACACAGGGAGCAGTATTATAGTAGTTATATTCTTGTACACAGGGGGCAGTATTATAGTAGTTATATTCTTGTACACAGGGGGCAGTATTATAGTAGTTATATCCTTGTATATAGGGGGCAGTATTATAGTAGTTATATTCTTGTACATAGGAGGCAGTATTATAGTAGTTATATTCTTGTACATAGGGGGCAGTATTATAGTAGTTATATTCTTGTACATAGGGGGCAGTATTATAGTTGTTCTTGTATATAGGTGGCAGTATTACAGTAGTTATATTCTTGTACATAGGAGGTAGTATTATAGTAGTTATATTATTGTACATAGGGGGCGGTATTATAGTAGTTATATTCTTTTACATGGGGGCAGTATTATAGTAGTTATATTCTTGTACATAGGGGGCAGTATTATAGTAGTTATATTCTTGTACATAGGAGGCAGTATTATAGTAGTTATATCCTTGTATATAGGGGGCAGTATTATAGTAGTTATATTCTTGTATATAGGTGGCAGTATTACAGTAGTTATATTCTTGTACATAGGAGGTAGTATTATAGTAGTTATATTATTGTACATAGGGGGCGGTATTATAGTAGTTATATTCTTTTACATAGGGGGCGATATTATAGTAGTTATATTCTTGTACATAGGAGTCAGTATTATAGTAGTTATATTCTTGTACATAGGAGTCAGTATTATAGTAGTTATATTCTTGTACACAGGGGGCAGTATTATAGTAGTTATATTCTTGTACATAGGGGGCAGTATTATAGTAGTTATATTCTTGTACATAGGGGGCGGTATTATAGTAGTTATATTCTTGTACATAGGGGAAAGTATAATGTTAATTGTAATCTAGTAAATAGGGGATAGCATTAGAGTAGTTGCATTATTGAAAAAAGGGCAGCATGAGGCTGGTTTCACACCTGCGCCCGGTGTTTTGCTTTCCTGCTCCATTCGAGGAATAGGAAAAGGTAATCTCCGATGCCAAACAGCTCTGTCTCAGGACGAAACTGAACAGTGCCTAATGGACCCTATTGACTATAGTGGGGTTAAATCGGTTTTCTCTCAACTGTTCAAGTTTGGTTGGAAGAAAAATCATGCAGCGCTTTTTCAATCGGAGATACCAATGCTGATGCGGAAGCGTCCGTATGGTAGTTGTGTTCTTAAACATGGGCGGTAGTGTCAGGCTGGGTGGGGTGGAGGTGGGGGGTTAGGGATTCGTTGATTGGCTGCACTGTCTGCTATCTCAGTCACGTAAATGGACATATAACAAATTAAGTAACTCATCATATGGTCAGCTGACTGACAGTCAAAATCTGTTAGAGCTTTTAAGTCCAGGTAGGCTACCCCTCCACTCTGCCTCCCCACGATCATCATGCAAATGCAGTATTCTAGTATATTTGTTCTTTATACTAAAAAATATTAACCCTTTCCAATCCACTGTCTGACGTCTGAAGACATTCTGATTGATGGCTGTACAGCTCCGATGTCAGAAGACGTCCAGCAGGATATTGTTACTGTATACTGCTGGCTGCTCTGTTGTCGGGGGGGGGGGGGGGGGGGGGGGCTCTCCAGCATGTTCCATACCGCAGATGGCGCCATTGTATAATGGCAAAAAGAGAGAGCCCCCTAGGAAACCCTGAATCCAAAATTGGATTGCAAAGGGTTAATAAGATAATAAAGCACCTGAAGCTTTCGGTCAATTAAAGTGAATGATTAAGATTGTGTATGTTATAACTATACTTATTGCCCTAAGGTTGATGGTATAGCTATTACTACATCTCTGTTTTATAGGCCAGTGGCTAAATAGTTAAACAGCCCCCTCCCCTTCCTGCTCCTTGCAGATGATGAGGTTGAGTAACTGATACTTCAAGAAGACAAATATTGTTGGCATTTCTTTACTGTCAGTTCTTTGCCAAGTTCATTGTTTGCTTCGTAAAATGCACATTCTTGTAGAACACTTCTAAGATGCCTTCAGTTTTTACGTGCTGTTCAGTGTGAACTTAATATTTTAAAGGGACAGTCCAACCTTATGTAAATAAAGCTCAATCACTGTGACATCTGAGCTTCTGCAACTTTCTGATATACCTTTTTGGTTTCCGTTCCTCACAATTTTCAATACCTCATCTTGCGATCAGTGAATGGGAGCATTTTTGTTAAAGCGCAGAGGCAGAGTTCCTGTCCAAACCTATTGCTGCTGACACAGCT
Organism: Eleutherodactylus coqui; assembly: GCF_035609145.1. NCBI lineage: Eukaryota > Metazoa > Chordata > Amphibia > Anura > Eleutherodactylidae > Eleutherodactylus > Eleutherodactylus coqui. The sequence goes on along the minus strand of NC_089842.1, from coordinate 99,951,752 downwards.
GAGAGTTTGTTACAGTGTATACAGTTTAGACAATCCTCTGTAAACTAAACACATCAGTGGTACAAGTCTCCCCTCTGCCCTGAATATTGGCTAATTATCTACACTGATACATTGTAACGGAATATGGTACATATCCCACAATTTTAGCTAAATAATTAGTGTTATATCTGCCAATTTGTCCCCCTCCACACTGTAGAATGATCCGACCCGCTGTTATTTGTTGGTTATTCGATCATCTTCAAAAGTAGAATTTGTCATAAATTCTTGGCAAACGTCTCAAATTAAAGTGACCTTCAGGTCAGAACCTCGAAATTCACCTAGAACTCAGTACTTACTTATCGGCGGTAATTACCTGCTGTGTGCAAGGCAAACATGAAATTTAGGCTGGATTCAGACGAACGTATATCGGCTCGGTTTTCACGCCCAGCCGATATACGTCGTCTCTCTCTGCAGGGGGGAGGCTGGAAGAGCCAGGAGAAGGAACTCAGCTCCCGCCCCCTCTCTGCCTCCTCTCCGCCCCTCTGCACTATTTGCAATGGGGAGAGGCGGGACGGGGGTGGGGCTAATTATCAAAACTTAGCCCCGCCCCCGTCCTGCCTCCCTTCAGTGCAAATAGTGCAGAGGGGCGGAGAGGAGGCAGAGAGGGGGCGGGAGCACAGTTCCTGCTCCTGGCTTTTCCATCCTCCTCCCCCCCCCCCCCCCCCCCCCCCCCCCCCCGCAGATGAGGACGACGTATATCGGCTCGGTCTGAAAACCCAGCCGATATACGTTCATGTGAATCCAGACCTAAACTAAAACATAAAACTCGTTCCCACATCTATGGTCTTTCCCAGGAAGTATTAGGTTTTTAGTTGGAAACTGCATGCTCACGTGTTAAATCCAGAAGATTAGCACTAGGAGCAATCCAAAGTAATGCAAAGAGTGGCGGCATGGAGGGATTACGTAAAATCCTAAAAGATCTTTATTGTTCCATGTTCATTCCATAAAAAAGGCAGGCAACCTTTCGGCCCACAAGGAGCCTTTTTCAAGCACTAGGAGCAAGTGCCTGGCTATTCTCGTTGCAGACCACTATGATGATTGCTTCATCTCCTGGTAAATCTTTTTTTTTTCCAAGACCCTCCCACATAATGTGGGAAGTTTGGCTGATGTGATATACTCTCAGACAACAAATGCTACTTTTAACAAGAGTCATTATCAAACAGCAGTGTGCACTAGAGTTGGAACAATGTTACTCATGCAGTGTCTAAAGGCTGGTTTACACGGAGCAATGATCGCTCAAAGATTGCTCAAACGACAGTTTGAGTGACAGCTATGAGCGATCATTTTGCATAAAGTATTAAGTAGCTACTCAGCTACTTAAAGGGGTTGTCCCGCGGCGAAATCGAACTTTTTTTTTTAACTTGCCCCCGCATTCTGCCCCGTTAAAATCAATTCCGTTAGTTATTTAAAAAAAATCACTTACCTGCATCCCCGTTCGCGCAGCATCTTCTTTTAAAGATGGCCGCCGGTCCTTTCCCAATGATGCACCGCGGTTTTCTCCCATGGTGCACCGCGGGTCTTCTCCCATGGTGCACCATGGATTGTCTTCTCCTTCCTTGCGTTCCACTGCCGATACAGCCACCTAATTGGCTGATCGGCACCACGTGACGGGGCGGAGCTATGATGACGACGTGCAGACCAGCTCTCCGGCGCGAGCACACAGCAGAAGACCGGACTGCGCAAGCGCGTCTAAAGAAGCAAGAAGACGCCGAAATCAGACGGATCCATGGAGACGGGGACGCCAGCAACGGAGTGGGTAAGTGAATAACTTCTGTATGGCTCATATTTAAAGGGGTGGTCTCGCGAAACCAAGTGGGGTTATACACTTCCGTATGGCCATATTAATGCACTTTGTAATGTACATTGTGCATTAAATATGAGCCATACAGAAGTTATTCCACTTACCTGCTCCGTTGCTAGCGTCCTCGTCTCCATGGTTCCGTCTAAATTCGCCGGCAGCTTGCTTTTTTAGACGCGCTTGCGCAGTCCGGTCTTCTCCATTCAGCACGAGCCGCTTCAGTGTGCTCCCCGCTACAGCTCTTCTGCGCATGCGCAGACGAGCTGTCACTGCTCGGGAGCGCGCTGAAGCGGCCATTCTGCACCATCCTCTGTTAGAGGAAGGTGCAGAAACTGGAGCTGCCCAGCGGAGAAGCCCAGCCCAGCAGCCCCGAGAAGCGTCCCAGGTAAGTGATGGGTCGGGGGGGGGGGGCTGTCGCTGCGCCGGGGGGGCTGTCGCTGCGCCGGGGGGGGGGGGCTGTCGCTAGGCCGGGGGGGGCTGCCGCTGTGATGGGGGGGCTGTCGCTAGGCCGGGGGGGGCTGCCGCTGCGCCGGGGGGGCTGTCGCTAGGCCGGGGGGGGGCTGCCGCTGTGATGGGGGGGCTGTCGCTAGGCCGGGGGGGGCTGCCGCTGCGCCGGGGGGGCTGTCGCTATGCGGGGGGGGGCTGCCGCTAGGCCGGGGGAACTAGCGCTGGGCTCCGGGGCCTTCACCTGGGCTGAGGGTCTAGCGCTGGGGAGCCGGGGGCTAGCGCCGGTTACCTGCTGTCTGGTCGGCGGCTGCGGGGCGTCTGGTCGGCGGCTGCGATGCGTCCGGTTGCCATGGAGACACAGCTGGCGGCGTCTCGGGAGCGCGCACGTCGGGCTGCAGCGAGCGACGGGGAAAGAGCCGGTGGCCATCTTGAGGAAACTTTTATAAGTTGCTGAAACGCTGGAACGGTAAGTACGAACCAGCTAGAAATGTCATTTACAGGGGGGCTTAGTAATGTGTACTTAATGGGGGGGACTGGGCAAAAAAAAAAATTAACTGCTTCCTCGAGACATCTCCTTTAATGCACGATGTATATTACAAAGTGCATTAATATGGCCATACAGAAGTGTATAACCCCACTTGCTGCCGCGGGACAACCCCTTTAAGTATCAATTAGGTGTGTAAATGAAGCCTTCATTGAATGCAGTTAATAGCCCAAGGCTATTATCTTCACTCAGATCCTTTGTTCTCCACAGGGAAACAATGCACCTCTGAAGGGGGCGCCAGGGTTGCCAACAGTTCATAAATTCTTGAAGAGTCCATAAAAGTCGGAAACTTTGTTTCCCCACTGTCTAAAAAAAAAAGTGATGTGTCGGTAATTATTTGTGAAGCTGGGGAAGATTTTATAGGTTACTGTAACTAATTATCATCCTTTCCAGGTCACAGTGAATGCTGGTAATGAGCATGGTTTAGGTATGGGTACAGATATAGATAGAGGGGGGGGGGGGGGGGGGCAGCTGACCTTTTGCATCAGGGCCCCTGAGCCTTTAGTTACGCCCCTGGTAATGAGTACATATCGGTATATTTAACTGTAGACTATATAACTTATCTTTATGATGGATTTAGTTTTCCATTGTGTCTGTAAAAGTTATTGTCTGTTCAGGACTCTTAATGGATCCTATAAAGGTAATGCAGTGGCAAAGGTGTGGCCCCCTTTTGGTAGTTGTGGTTAGCTGCAGTGAGCAGGTTGCTTTGTCTTCTTCCAGAGTTTCTCTTCCCTGTTCATTCATGTCTGTGCCATGTGTGGGTGCGGCACCACAGCTTCATGCTCTGTACACGCCAGCGATGTCTATTTCTCTTTCACAACCTAAAGGATATGAGACATTTCTCGGCTTTTCTTCCTGCTGCTCATACATCTGACTTAAATAAACAGCGAGGGAGGTGGAATCCTGCTTGTGACCTGCCGCTCTGTCACATTGTCTGCCTCTTGTATCTCTTGGCTTCCTGTTGGCTTTGTGAACCTTCTGCTGAGTAATTGTAAAGGTAAGACAAGCAGGATCCCCTCTCATTGTGGGGATGCCTAAACATGGTGGGTGCTAGGACCCAGAGACTAGATTGACCATGTTACATTAGTAGTGCCACCTGCAGATGTTCTTCCGTTGCCAGGAGGGTATTGTGCCCATAACATTTTGCTTTCATTACAATCTAATAACACTGAGTCCTGGGGGGATCCTCCTCCACCGCTGCTGTCAAAGTATGATGGAAACAACTAATAACATTTTAGCTTTAGAGCTCGGGGGAGGGGGTGTCATTTTATTTAAGAGTGGGGGATTGACACTGGAATAACGGAAGGTTATTTGTGTTTTGTTTTTTTCATAGTCGAATAGAGACGGCAAAAGAACACGTCGTGTTGTTATACCCTGTGTTAATACTGGCTGTAATTGTATTTACTGTCACTTTAAATATTTTTTTTTGTTTAATTTTTTTTTTTTGTATCGTTCTGTTTCATTTTTGACAGCTTTTTGCATTTCTTGTATAAATATTGTGTATTTACTGTTATTGTTTTATTTTTCATTCTTGGTATGTTTGGATTTTATTATTGATTTTGTTTTATTTATGGCAGGCTCACGGGAGGGTAATTTCATCACGCATTACACGATGAATGGAGTCTGTGAAAGTACATTGCTTTCCATTGATGTACTCACACTAGCGGTTTTTTATGGCGTATAATACGCGCATAAAACAGAAGGCAGCATGTTCTATTTTGCACGTATTACGTGCGATAGAGCCCTGTTGCATTTACGGTTCATATGTGCGACATTTATAAGTAATAGTGTGGGAAAGTTTTTAAAAAAATCAATGCGCAGTGAAAAACAGCAGTTTACGAATACGCTCTTGTAAGTTGGCCCTTAGGGTAGTTTTACAAATGTGGCACGGAATCCGCTTTCTTGCTCCGTTCGGGGAGCAGGAAAGTGGAATCCCCGCAGTCGAACGGTTCTGTCTCTGGATGGAACTGAACAGCACCAGACAGACCCCATTGACTTTAGTGGATTCCGCCCAACTGCCCAGCTTTTGGACTGAAGAGAGTGCTGCATGCACTACACAGCCCTGTAGTAAACTTGTACTATAGAGCCGTGTCCATAGTTATGTTGATTATTATTGGAAACGGTCAGCAAGCTTGAGGGCAAACACCCATGTTTAACAAATGGGCAGATATTCCCGAACAGTCCGTACATCTAGGGCACTTTTTTCCAGTGATTGTGGAAAAAAAAACTGCATCTGTGATGATTTTTTCTTCTGGAGCCGATGGCACTTGGACAGGCTAGGTCTTATTCATAGCTATGCTATGACCGTATCCTCATTGCGTGTTACCCGCGCAGTTTTTGCACACGTAATTGTGCTGCTCACACAAAAATAAATAGCGGCATGCTCCATCTTGGCATTTATTAAGCGCGCAGACATGCCAAGATAGTTTATAGAGATTGGCAGCAAGTACACATTGTCAGTGTGTGTTTACCTGCTGCATGCTGGAAACGTATGTCATGTGAGCCCGGTCTAAGGTTTAGTTTTTTGGCCAAAACACGTAGGTCCCTGTTCGCACAAGTGAGTGTTTTTACCTTTTCTATGTATATATTCTAATAAACATTCATTTTTTTGTGAGAAGGGCTGGAGCGAGATACATGTGTTTTTCCATGATCCATAGTAATTACTAGTTAACTAGTGATTAGTGATGTTGGGCAGACAGTAGTTGCCTTCTGCAAGTCACACATTCGTTCCACTAAGTGGCACCTGAAATATCCTAATGAGCAGTTATAGTGTTATAGTTTGCATGTATTACATAGTAATATTTTAATTAGTGGGTAAACCAAAAGTGTAGAAGAGATAAGACACGGCAGAGCTGCCTTGCTGAGGCTTTCTCCATTTCCTATTGAAACCAAATCAAGCGTTCATGTGTATGATGGTCACGAAAAGACATGGAAGTTGGCCGACAGCTATTGAAGGTGTATGGGCGTTTTCCACTTATATCTAGTTTTGCGAAAGCTTGGTAAGAACATAATGGCCACTGTAGATTCCATGTGGGGTCAATACCCAGCTTTCCCAGGCTGCTGAATGACACATCTTTAAAGGGATTGTCCCACTTCTAAAATTGACGATCTATCCTCAGAATCGGTCATTGACCCCCACTGTTCAGCAGATCTCTGCGGCTGCTGTTCTAATGTACGGAATTGCATTGTTGTCAGAAGTAGATGGCTTCATATATCACAGAGCGGCCTAGCAAGGCACTGCAGGCTAAGTCTCATACATTTCAATGCCACTGTGCAATGTACAAAGCTCTTATGCTGACAACAAAGTAACTCTATATATTAGAACACCAGCCCCAGCGATCAGCTAATGAAGACTTATCCTGAGGATAAGTCCTCAATCTTCAAAGCGGGACAACCAATTTATACATGCACGCACGCACGCGCACGCACGCGCACGCACGCACACGCACACGCACACGCACACACACACACACACACACACACACACACACACACACACACACACACACACTTAAAGGGGTTGTACCAGAATAGCAAGTTACCACTTATCCACAGGATAGGGAGTAATTTGCTGATTGCTGGGAGTCTCACTGCTGAGACCCCTGCCCATCTGTAGAAGGGGACTCCCATGTCCCGCTCTCCTGTCACTGCAGGAGTTGCTTCTACCCCCACAGTAATGCCACTTTAAAAGGAACGCTGGCATCTAATGTATTTCAAGTACCAAAAAGAATGTCCATCAGAGGCGTACAGATGTGAAGAGATGTAGCAGAGCTGAATTTGTCACCACAAATAGCACATTGTAATCCATATCCATACTAATACTCTAAATACCAAAGTAACTCTGTTAGTTTGTTACCTTTTCATGGCTAAACCGCTGAAGCAATTTTGATGAAGTCTGGCAGGGTGCAACTAGGCAGTTCTCTAGGGAACATAACAAAGCAGATTTATTTGGTGATGTGCAGGTGCTCCTCTGTCGGTGCAGCGAGGTGGAGGGGAAGGGGGTGCACATCATAAGCTATGCCTACACAAACAGGCAGACATGTGAGGGCAGACGTCGTTGCCGCACGTATGCGGTTATTAAGCTAGCAGGGATACCCGGCGTTGCCCAGGATTAAAACTTGAACGAAAGACACATTAACATGGATTGGGATTTTAAAGAAAATTTGTGTTGCCCATAGCAACCAATTATGGCACAGGTTTTATTTTACCTCAGCCATACAACAAATGAAAGCTGGGCTGTGCGACACAAACAGACAGATTTTTGCCTTATAACTTGAACGATAGACACATTAATGGCTGCAATTCTCTCTAAAATATAGCTTTTGCGATGATTAGCAGTAAGGCTCAAGGGCAAACACTTAAGGTAGCAGGTGTACATTTAGAAAAAAAACATGTTTTTCTCATGGGCAACTGTATGTGGCATGCTCACCTGTATAGGGCCCACAAAAGCTTTATAACCTAGCAAGAGCTAACCAGACCAAAAACAGACAGAACTGTCTGACAGCAGATTGTAGTTACATTCCTACAGTATATCATCTGAAGAGATGGTGGCAGAGGCACTTCATCTGCAGTCAGCACTTGTGGGGTCCAGGTATCCGCTGCTGTATGCAGACTGGAGGCTTATTGTAATGATGACAGAATGAGCATCTGCCCGTGGACAAGCTTTTAAACCTCATGTAAAGGCAGTGGCCTAAAGTACCTATGTCGTCCTTCATTCACTGTTGAAAAAAACTGTGCCCATATAACATAGTTATATAATGACCACATAACAATAATAATAATAATAATTATTTGTATAGCGCCAACTTATTCCGCAGCACTTTCAGGCATGGATAAATGTAAAACAATTCAACAATTGCAACAATTACAATGTGAGATACATTGGGTTAGACACAAATGGGTTGAGGGTGGTACCGGAGGTGCAGGGGTTGGGGAACACAGGCAATAGGAAATTTTATGTACAGATCATCATTTATCAGAAGGCAAACAGGGTGGGGCACCATAGGGAGGGGCGAGGGACTAGGTCAGGAGATTTGGTATACTTCCCTGAAGAGGTGCGTTTTTAAGGCACGTCTGAAATTTCGTGCATCGGGAATTGTCTGGATGCCTTGGGGTAGAGCATTCCAGAGGATGGGTGCTGCTCTAGTGAAGTCCTGTAGGCGAGCATGAGAGGTTCGGATTACAGGGGTGTTTAGTCTGCAGTGGATGGGCAGCCAATGCAGCGACTGGCACAATGCAGAGGCGTCTGAATAACGACTGGATAGAAAAATGAGTCTAGCTGCTGCATTTAGTATGGATTGGAGTGGAGCGAGTCTAGTGCGGGGGAGGCCAATGAGTAGCGAGTTGCAGTAGTCAAGCCGGGAGTGGATGAGCGCAACCACGAGCGTCTTTAGCGTGTCCGTGGTTAGGAACGGACGTATTTTAGCAATATTTCTGAGGTGCATGTGGCATGTTTGGGCCAGAGATTGGATATGGGGGGCAAAGGAGAGGTCAGAGTCCAGTGTGACCCCAAGGCATCGGGCATGCCGTCTGGGGGTTATGATGGTGCTAGACACTGGAATGGAGATGTTGAGGGGAGGTCGGTTAGAAGGTGGAAAGACAAGGAGGTCAGTTTTAGAGAGGTTTAGTTTGAGAAAAAGGGAGGACATAGTGTTAGAGACAGCGGACAGACAGTCAGTGATATTTTGGAGGAATGGTCCAGAGATCTCACGAGAGGAGGTGTATAGTTGGGTGTCATCAGTGTAGAGATGGTATTGGAGGCCAAATCTGTGGATGGTTTGTCCAATTGGGGCAGTATAGATAGAGAAAAGAAGGGGACCAAGGACCGAGCCCTGAGGTACCCCGACAGCGAGAGGAAGTGGAGCAGAGATAGAACCAGCAAAGGAGACACTGAAAGAGCTGTCAGAGAGGTAGGAAGAGAACCAGGAGAGAGCAGTATCCTTTAGACCAATAGAGCGGAGCATAGTGAGAAGGAGATTATGGTTGACAGTGTCAAATGCAGCAGACAGGTCAAGGAGGAATAGTAGGGAGTAATCACCTCTCGACTTTGCAGTCATCAGGTCATTTGTTACTTTTGTAAGGGCAGTTTCGGTCGAGTGTAGAGAGCGGAAACCAGACTGGAGGGGGTCGAGGAGCGAGTTGTCAGCGAGAAAGCGAGTAAGGCGGGAGTAGACCAGGCGTTCCAGTAATTTGGAGATAAAGGGGAGGTTTGAGACGGGTCAGTAGTTGGCAGCATTAGTCGGGTCCAGGGTTGGTTTTTTGAGCAGAGGGGATATAATGGAGTGTTTGAATGAGGAGGGAAAAGTGCCAGAAGTTAGGGAGAGGTTGCAGATTGTGGTAAGGTGAGTAATGAGAGCTGGGGAAAGGGAGCGGAGGAGGTGAGAGGGGAGAGGGTCGCTAGCGCAGGTGGTGGGGCGGGCAACGGAAAGGAGCCTGGAGACTTCTTCCTCTGTCGTTGGTTCTAGCGTAGATAGTGAGGAGGTGCTGGGTGCAGTGCTGATGAAACTGGGATCAGGGCTAACCATGCAGGTTTCAGAGATTTCTTTTCGAATGTGGTCTATTTTTTTTTTTTTTCTTTGAAATAGGCAGCTAGTTCTCCAGCAGTCAGGTCTGTCGCAGGGGCCTGTTCATTGGGGCTGAGGAGGGAGTGAAAGGTCTCGAAAGAGTTGTTTGGGGTTGTGGGATAGTGAGGAGACAAGGGAGGTGAAATAAACTTGTTTGGCATGGTGAAGGGCTAGGTTATACGTTTTAAGCATGAATTTGAAGTGGAGGAAGTCTGCTGGCAGCTTTGACTTTCTCCACAGCCGCTCGGCGCACCTAGAGCACCGCCGGATGAAGCGCGTTTGGGACGTGAGCCAGGGTTGCCGTGGTCTGCGTTTGACAGCTCGCGTCACGGGCGGTGCCACTTCATCCAGGGCACGGCTGAGGGTGGTGTGGTAATATTCGGCTGCCAGGTTAGGGCAGGGGAGGTGAGAGATAGGCGATAGGGAGGACTGAATAGTTTCGGCAAACTGTTTAGTGCGGACAGACTGGAGGTTCCTAGAGGTGCGATAGATAGGAGGGTCAGGAGAGATGCTAGGGTGCCTGATGGAGAAAGAGAGAAGGTTGTGATCTGAGAGTGGAAGTGGGGAGTTAGTAAAGTGAGAGGCAGAGCAGAGACGGAGGAAAACTAAAACGAGAGTGTTACCATCTCTATGAGTGGGGGAGTCAGAGATTAGCGATAGGCCAAGGGAGGAGGTAAGTGTTAAAAGCCGGGAGGAAGATGAGGAGCTGGGGTCGTTAGCAGAAATGTTGAAATCACCAAGGATGAGGGTTGGGATTTCACAGGATAGGAAGTGGGGGAGCCAGGCAGCAAAGTGGTCTAGGAACAGCCGGGTAGGACCTGGGGGGCGGTAAATAACTGCGACACGCAGAGGCAGTGGGCGGAAGAGTCGCAGGGTGTGGACTTCGAAGGAGTGGAAGGTAAGCGAGGAAGCTGAGGGAATGACCTGGAAGGTACAGTTTGGGGAGAGGATGATGCCTACTCCTCCACCGCGTCTTTCATCCGATCTGGGGGTGTGGGAGAACTGCAGGCCATCATAGGACAATGCAGCGGGGGAGGTAGAATCGGACTGCTGTATCCAGGTTTCCGTGAGGGCGAGCAGGTTCAAGTGTTTACTGGTGAAGAGGTCATGGATAGTTGGGAGTTTGTTACACGCAGATTGGGAGTTCCATAGGGCGCATTTGAATGGGGCATTTTGGTAGAGAACAGTACGGGGTGGGCCTGGGTTGGGGGAGATGTCCCCTGCAGCTAGGAGTAGCAGGGTAGCAAGGGTGAGCACATGGCTAGGGGATTTGTGTGGGTGTCTGAGGCGTTTCTCTGCAGTATTGGGGGGTTGAAGGCGTCTTAGGAAGTTGAACAGTACATGGGAGCCATACATAGGTGAGGAGAGGAGGGAGGGGCTGATGTGGATGGAGTGTGTTGGGGCTGGGCGTTGAAGGAAAGTGTTAAGGCTTGTAAAGAGGATAGTGAAGGAGATTAATGCGAAGAGGAGAGCATGTCCCTCCAGGCTTTGGACAGTTGTGCAGTTGTCTCCTGCTCTGTGGAACTGCGCTGTATAACTGCATCATTCAACAGCATCAAACACTTGTTGCGACACTTAGTGCTGGAGACATCAGGTGACGCAGCCTCTGGTGAGGCATGGAGGGTAGAACTGACTTTAAAGTTCTGGCTACAGGACTTCAGCTGGGAGGGACTTGTTACAAAGGTTTGGAATCTATGGGAAATTGATCCCTTCTGGAATCGGCATTTGTTTACAAGGGGCGGTTCATTATCACGATTGGCTTAGTTATCTCAGACATAGGTGATATAGGTTCCCTATATAATTGGGGCATGATCCCTGCTCTCATTTATGCCCTGACCTACCATCCAGGCCAGAGGCCCTATCTGTTTGTTATTTTATGCCTATCCATTCTCATATAGTAGCAGTACCCATAAAATGTGGCCTTGTGATGCTTTTGTTAAAACCCCATATGGTAATCAAATAACTGTGCCCAAATCCTAGGTGAGATAGGGCAATGGTTTAGAGTTGCCTCTTCGAAGTGCGTTGGTGGAGGCCCTGGAGCCTCTTTTTCCAATGCTATGATCCAGTCCTGCCCTGAGGTCCAGTACAAGACAAAACCACTTAAAGATTCCAATGGAGTAGGTCTCTGGGGTCTATTGCTTTTTGGGGTTATTACAGGTTACCGTATTAATTTCCTTGTGTGCAATGATATCCGCAGAGCTCACAATGTAATTAAAGGGAAAATGCACCTGTTCTATAGAGCTAAACACTGGGTTCCAACTAACAGTTCTGTTTTCTCCTCCTTTTCTTTTAGATTGCTGACCATGAAATCTGTCAGAGCAGCAGTGGTTTTACTACGACTAAAATGAACAGTAAGCAAGGTGAGTTCCCCTCCCTCATATTAACTACTAAACTTTAGAAGTGTCTAAAATTCTCATTAATTTTATTAATATATTTCTATGGCAATATTCTCTTCATATGGCAATAGTTAACTGATATAACTCTGCATCTGCCTTGTAGTGGAGTTCACTACATACGGCTTTTTAAAATTTATTTTACTGCTCACATTGAGCTCATCTGTCTTCAATAATTTCCTCAGCTCCCTCTACTGGTGGCTGCAGGCAGCCACAATGCTATCATGTAACTGTCTATGCAGGGGATTTGGATCTCTGTATAAGAAAAATGATATATTATAAAATTAATCAAAACTCTAGACCAACTGAGAAAAAAAAAAAAAAAAGCTGGCCCGTGAGTCCCAATTCTTAGGGCCCTTTTACACGGGCCAACAAATCGTTTACATTCCCGCGGTCAGCGAAAATCTGAACAATTGTCGTTCAATGTAACAGTATGCACAGAAGGAACGATAATTTTGTTTGTTATTCAGTTTCTGCATATCTAAAACACATGGAAAGAGGCTGCTCGTATAAAGGGCTCTTAGTTCAGGCAGTATCACACGACCAGTAATACGCCGTTGGATCAAATACATTGGATTACACAAACCACTCACATTAGCAGGTCGGAATTGCATAATCCACTCGCAGAAAATAAAACGCAGCGTGTTCCATTTTACCGTAGAATCCATGACCAAAGATCCTGTTGTGCTCTATGGTCGCGGATATACCGGCAGCCCATACACAATTGCATTGCATATGGGATGCGGATACCCGTGTCATCGCTAAGCGACGTCGCAGGCAATACAAACAAACCAAAAAATAAAGGTGCACTGCAAATGACCGCATGCATGAGGACGCGTTCAAACGCAATACAATTAGGCACCATATGCAAAGTCACTGGCCGCAGGGTCACATATGGAATCTGATACACTCGTATGAGCCTGGCCTTCTAGTAAAGCAGGTATGCTTTTAGTCTGCATCAGTTACTATGTAAATACATTGCAATTACCTACTGTAAGGCGATAAAAATCTAAATGAACTCTTTAATGATCACCGTTTGTTATTTATTGCGGCAGTTTTAGGGCTTTTTTTCTAGTGCCAAAACAAGAAAAAGAGGAAATCTGGGCAGAGGTCCAGATCTGATGACCTGATGAAGAAGCCTAATGATGGGATTCATTTATCTAACCTGCTGTTTGCTGTATGCAAATGCTGGAATGAGCTTTGCACCTACTGATAAATTCAGTTTATTTTCCACCTTATTGTAAGGAAAGTTTATTAACCCCTTAACGCTAGAGGATGTACAGTTACATCCTGCAGCGTCAGGGTATGTATGAAGAGAGATCGCACGGCATTGCAGCCGGGCGCCTCCTGAAAGCCCCAGGACTGGCATAGAAGAATGCCTATCAAGCCATGCACTTGGGGTGGCTTGATAGAATGCCTGTCCGATCGCAGTATGATGTAATGCTATGGCATTGTGCTTTTTTGGTCACCCCATCTACAAGAAAAAATGTATTAAAAAGCGATCAAAAACTCATACGTACCCCAGAATGGTACCAACGGAAACTACAGGACGTCATGCAACCGAGCCCTTGTACAGCTATGTCAACGGAAAAATAAAAAACGTATGGCGGTCAGAAGATGGCGTCAGATTATTTATTTAATTAAATATCTTTCAAAATAAATAAAAGTAGTACAGGAAAAAAATATAACTTTGGTATCGTCGTAATCGTACCGACCCATACAATAAAGTTATCATGTAATTTTTGTTGCAGTGTATACGCCGTAGAAACAAGACGCACCCAAAGATGGTGGAATTTCAGGATTTTTTTTCCATTTAATTCAACTTAGAATTGTTTTAAAGTTTTTCAGTACATTATATGGTACATTAAATAGTACCTTTCAAAAATACAACTCGTCCCACAAAAAACAAGCCCTCGTACAGTGATGTCGATGGATAAATAAAGGAGATATGATTTTTAAAAGGGGAAAAACCTGAAATGGAAAAAACTAAAATGGGAGAAAAAAGGGCCATGCCCTTAAGGGGTTACGTAACCCACCGCCAAAAAACATGCTTAGAGCAGGGGTGTCAAATCAATTTTCATCTAGGGCAACACCAGCATTATGGTTTCCTTCAAAGGGCAGTTTATAATTGTAAAGCCCCATTTACACAGTGTCGGGCAAATGATGCCCGACACTCGTCCCCCACATACTCGCTCCTTTCCTGCTGCACAGGAGCGAGTATCGTTGGCGATCTGACAGAGCAGCCAGCAGAGGGCCGGACGGCTGGAGGAGATTTCTCTCCTCGTTTTCCCCAACCCCTCTTCATTCACTTAACATAGTGGCCGTTCAGTACTGAACGGCTGCTGTTTACACTGAACCCTCATTGTTTAGGATTTTCTGCAGCATAAACAATGAGCGATGTTCCTAAACGATGTGAACAGCAGCTGTTCGGTGTAAGCAGCAGCTGTTCAGTACTGAACGGCTGCTATGTTAAGTGAATGGAGAGGGAGAGCGAGGAGAGAAATCTGCCCCACTGCGAGCCAACGATGCTTGCTCCTGTGCAACAGCACGGGAGGGAGTACATGTGGGGACGAGTGTCAGACATCATTTGCCCGACACCGAAAAGCTGCAGGATAAGCGCAGCTTCAAAATCCGCAGGTTTTGGAGCGGTTCGGCCGCCGGAATTCCGTTGCAGTTTCTCTCCTCATAGAGAGGAAAGAGGCCGCAATGGAAAAAACAAAATTCACATGCTGCGGCTGTCAATTCCACACCGCAGCGCCGGTTCCACCTGGCTGTGCTGCAAAGGATTGGCTGCCCCGTGTGGACGAGCTTTTTGCAAAATCTCGTCCACATGGCTGGCTACTCCCGGGATTAGGAGCTGTGGGCGGATTTTCCGCACAGAAATTCCTGCTGCAGATCCGTCCCATGTGAACCCAGCCTAATGATATATTAAACCCCAAAGAAGGATATCGGAGGCATCCCAATATTTTCTTTTAGAACATGATGGAATCTTCTTTTAAAGTATTTGCCATAGAGAAAGTTTGGGTGTAGATACGAGGGGGAGATCAATATAGACCGCTTCTCAATCGTGAAGCTTTGTGGATACGTTTGTACCCAAAGTATTAAATATGAAACTTGAATTTACGCTATTTTATGAATATGAGAGGGTTTGTATTTGGCAGTAATGCACTACATGGTGGTTTTTTTAAAATTTATAATGGATTTTTTCATTCCTTCTGGCTTATGGGCAAATATTTCTAACACTTTTCTAATACCTTCCTTTTTAATCTGCACATACCAGTTGGCAGTTCAACTCGCTCTAATTATAATGATAATTGTAAATTGGAAGTTGTTCACATTTGAAAACGGGTGCGCTTTTGGTGCATTTTAGTGAAATCTCATTTTTCTGCACATGCCAGTCATCAGTTCATTCAATTCACTCCAGATATGGTGAGAAATGTGAATTGCAACCTGCTCATTGATTTGCAGTGTGTTATTATCTTGGGATCTCATTTCCTTGCAGCTTGTTAGGGGATAAAAAGCAGGATTTGTACAATGGTATAAAGTGCTGAAAATGTTATGCTTAGAGATTATAAAAAATTACTATACCGCAGTTTATGATTGGGACTTAAAACAAATATTTTGCACCATGTACATTTTTAGAGATCAGGAAAGGAGACTTAATATAAATCAGACAAGAATTTTGGCTTGTGGTCAGCTGTGCAGGTATTCTAGTCCATGTTTTTGCCCTTGCCTGGGAATTAGTCATGTGTTGGTACTTCTTTATTGTATATTAACCTATATTTGGTCAGTAGATATGGAATAGTATAACGCCATGAGTAAGAACGCTTAGGTGAGTTTGAAATGTGTGGGTATGTAGAACCATGTCCACAAAAGTGCTAAGGATTTTAATGACAATTTAGTAGTTAATGGAGTCCTGATTTTATTCCATGTCTGTAAGCTGGAGTTTTACACATTGTGGGAGAGTCAGCTCAGGTAGAGCACGGGGTTGCAGTGTGAGCTGCAGTCAGAGACCACAACAGCAGATATAGGCCCCCTGTCCACGGGCGTTGCGAAGTCTCGCGGCGGAGATCTGCCGCCAAATCTCCGTCGGTCAGCCCTATCTGATAGATTGGCTGGCCGCGAAGAAACAGGCCAATTCGCAGCATGCTGCAAACTGCCCGCCACGAGCGGAGATTCACAATGATTCTCTGCTCATGGACAGGGGCCGGCGCTTTCCAACCGCCGGCGAATACATGTCCATGGACAGGGGGCCATAGTCCATACAGGCTTGGCCTGTGTTTATTACGAAGTACAAAAATAAACAAAACACAGCCTTAACTTCAGGCATAAACAAAATCCTGCTTATCCAGCACTTACTATACAGAGACTGCCCCTGACTATACGTACGACTTGCTGCAGCCGCACAAAAAGCCACACAGTTGAACAAAGTCCAGTTTTCCCTGGGTCAGGGATAAAGCGTCACATGAGACCAGCAGCTTCCAACATGCCTAGCTGAGCCCGACCTCTACTCTTTCTGCAGCCTTGCAGACTTATATGGACTTAGTAATTGCCCAGCCTCTACACCTGGGGAGCTTGTCTCCCCAAAATAAGACCTGGAGTGGAGGGAGGGGAATGGAGAGCCCCACTACCAAGCCTGACATCCATTCCAAAAAACCAGGCCCAAACATGTTTTACAAAACATCTCCAGCAACTACCTTTGCTGGAGATCATACTGCATCCCTGGTTTTTCCCCTGTCCCACATAGTGAGACCCAACTCCCTTCACACCTAATGGGTGTAATACCTGAATCCAGGAGAAACCTAGCGACCATCCACAGTTAACCCCTTCAGTGTCTCACAATATACATATTATTCTGGTGTGTCGCCTTCCTACTGCGGTACTCCAGAAGAAGATGGCAGAACTGTTATCAGCATGCATAGACTGTTAATAACAGCCCTAGGCATCAGGTAATGATTGGAGGCAAAGCATGTTTTTTTTTTAAAACTCGTTTTATTGAATAATATGCATTTTGTACAATAAATGAGTAAATCTTTGGTTACATCTCAGGCTCATTGTGATAATATAGTCAAGGCTCAAGTACATTACATTGACATACAAAGACAGTAAACGTATTGTTTCTGTGTGTCCGCTCATGACGTCTCTGGTAGAGGGTAATGTTCATCCAATTTACAGGTTAGGTCTAGGTAGAGCTTCTCTTAACAGGTTTTGGAACAGGTTTTGTACAGGAACTGTGTTTGTTGATCCGCACCATCCTCCCCATACCTTATCAAATTTTTCGGGCATTTTCTGTTTTTGTAGACTATTTTCTCATATGGCAGTATAGAGTTAATAATGTTTTGCCAGTTTGAGAGTGTCGGGGGGCGCCTGTCCATCCATCGCAGGGCTATTGCCTTACGGGCATAAAACAGTACTTTAGTAAGGAATATCCTGTCGTGGTATTGCCATTGTTCCTCGTCTAAGATACCCAGTAGGCATATTGCTGGCTCAGGTGGTACCGGTATCCGTATTAGTTGGGTCAAGTATTCTGTAATTTCTTCCCAGTACTTATGGATATCTGGGCACGACCATATCAGGTGGCTAAAGTTGGCATTGGCCGCTCGGCAGCGGTGGCACTGACCTGTGGTCGTCCTTTTCATTTTATGGAGTCTGATCGGTGTTAAGTAACACTGATGCAGGATGTATAATTGGGTTAGTTTATTGTTTGCGGCTGGTGATACCATAGTATATGTTGACATTGCAGTTTCCCAATCTTCGTTAGTGAGAGAGGGAATAAGTTCTTTCCATCACTTTCATTGGTGCATCAGGATTCTTGGATTGCAGTAGATGGGTATATAGTACCGATATCAGGCCTTTGGGTCCTTGAGTGCGCAATATGCCTATTAATGGGTATAGTGAGAAGGGTTTTCTAGGCTCCGGGAACTGTGCTGTCAGGGCATGTCTGAGTTGCAGGTATCTAAAGAAGCCCACTCTTGGGACTTGGTATAGTTGTTGTAGTTGCTCAAAAGAGGCCAGGACTCCGTCAATATATAGGTGCTCTAGTGTGGTTATTCCCAGATTAATCCAGAATTGTCTATCTGGTATGCTCATCAGGTGTGGTAGTGTTCTGTTGTCCCACAAAGGTGTCTCCAGAGGAGTGTCCCCCTGTCGAGTCAACCGCCTGCACGCCTGCCATACATTCACTGCAAGTCTATGGATGGGCAGCATCCGTTTAGTCTGTAGTCCTGATTTTTCCAGGAGGATCCAGAGCGATGCCTCTGAAAGAAAGGACATTAGGTGGTGCTCGGAGTTCGGGAGGGGGGAGCCCGACAGCCAATGACGGATATATCTAACCTGTCCTGCTAAGTAGTAGAGTCTAAAGTCTGCCAGTGCCATTCCCGCCATTTCTTTGAGTCGCTGTAAAGTAGCCATACGGAGTTTGGCTCTAGAGTTCCCCCATACAAATGATATTAACGAGTTGTTTTTTTTGAAGAATTTCTGTGGTACTGTTACTTCCGCGTGTTCTAGACAATATAGATATTTTGGGAGTATTATCATCTTTATAAGATTTATTCTGCCCGCTACCGACAGCGGCAGGGAACTCCAAGTTTTGAACTTTTGCTGTATAGTTGCGAATAGGGGGGTAATGTTTAGGTCTAGGCTTAAGGTGTAGTCTCTAGTGATATGGATTCCAAGGTATTTAAATTGCGGGGTGATTTGTAGGTTGCAGTACACATCTCCCATCTTCCAGCCCTCTAGTTTTAAAGGCATAAATGCGGATTTCTGCCAATTGATGCGCAGGCCCAAGAAGTTTCCAAATTTGTTGATTAGGGATATGGCTAACGGCAGGGTGCTCTTGGGGTTGGACATATATAGTATTATGTCGTCCGCATATAGTCCCAGCCTGTCCTCTCTGGATCCTATCTGGATACCTTTATATAACGCATGTTGTCGGATTCTCAGGGTTAGGGGTTCTATGGCGATTGCGAACAGGAGGGGAGAGAGCGGGCAGCCCTGCAGGGTCCCCCTATGGAGTGGGAAGGAGGTGGAAGTCAGACCATTCACCACCACCCTAGCCGTCGGAGACCTATATATAATCTTGATCCATTTGATAAATGCGTCTCCAAATCCAAACCTCCGTAGTGCTCCCATCAAATATAGTCATTCAACTGAGTCGAATGCCTTAGCTGCATCTAGTGACACTAGGGCCCAGTCCGATCTCCATCTCCACCCCATCTGTGCTATCACCTGCGTCCTTCTAATGTTGTCCGATGTAGATTTCCCGGGGATGAAGCCTGTTTGATCAGGGTGTATTATATCTTTTATGGCTTGGTTCAGGCGGGAGGCCAGAATTTTAGTGAGGATTTTGTAGTCGGTATTTAATAAGGAAATAGGCCTATACGAGCCGCATGCCTCCGGGTTTTTATCAGGTTTTAGGATAAGGACTATGTTGGCTTCTGACATTGATTTTGGGAGACTGTTCTTTTCAAACATACAATTGTAAAGGGAGTGCAGGTGTGTAGTTACTACTTTTTGGTAGTGTAGGTAGACCTCTACCGGCAGGCCATCCGGTCCCGGGGTCTCATTTTTGGCCATGTCTTTCATTGCTTCCTCGATCTCCTCCGTTGTAATGGGGGAGTCCAGTTGGGATTTGTGGGTGTCTTGTAGTACTGGGAACGTTATGTCATTTAAGTAATTCTCTAGTTCTTCGGGAGAGTAATTAATCTGGGACTGGTATAGGTCGTTGTAGAATTGCTGGAATCTGTCCAGGATATCTTTTGGGTCTGTGAGTAGTATTCCTGCGGTTGATTTAATTCTTAGTATCGACGGGGGGGGGGGGGGGGGGGGGGGGGCGTTTCTTGTCGGGCCATAAATGCTAATAATTTGCTAGATTGGTTTCCCAATTCGAAGAAGGATTGTCGGGTAAAGAATAGGTTCCTCTGGGCCCTTTCTTTTAGGTATAGTAGGTAGTCTCTACCTGTTTTGAGCCATTTATTCCTTTTGTTGTCTGAGGGTCAGCGATGTATTCTTTTTCTAATAGTTGGCATTGTTCTGCCAGGAGTTCCCCCTCCCGCGCCGTGGCTTTTTTAATATAAGAGATTGAGGACCTAAAGCATCCTCTGAGTATAGTTTGAACGCCTCCCAAACCAGCATCATTTCTGAGTGCATCTCGTGTGCCTCGTAGAATATTTAGATCTGGTCCGGTATACGATCATTTGGGCCAAGTAACGAGAGCCAGAATGGGTGTATCTTCGGTCTCTTAATAGTGGCTGGGCCTGGATTTTTTAAAACCATACGGATTGGCGAGTGATCCGAGATCCCTTGGGGTAAGAACTCTATGGAGTCTATTTTAGGGAACAGTCCGGGGGATCCGAATATGTAGTCTATTCGGCTAAGTGCGTGATTATGGGCTGCATGGCAGGTGAACCCCTGCTGCTGTGGGTGGAGTACTCACCATAAATCTAGCCATCCTGTTACTGAAATTATAGAGGCCAGGCGGGTCACACTCATGTCTCTCTCCCTCCGAGCACCACCCCCGAATCTATCCAGGAGGGGATCCATTATCATGTTCATATCTCCCATGCAAATGGTCATTGCATCTGGTGAGAATGAAGCAAATTGGATGCCCTCTGCCAGGAGAGCAGTTGTTGCTGGTGGTGGGTTATAGTAGCACAATAGGACATATGGGTCATTATGGATCCTGGCTCTAACAAAAATGAATCTTCCCTCTGGATCCTTTTTAAGTTGCTCAACTATCCCATCTAAGTGACCTTCCGACCAGCAGGGACACTCCTCTGGAGTATGATGTATGATGTGTGTGCGGACCACTGTACCCATGGTTTTAGCAGCACTCTCGTGGTGTGAGGTGGGTCTCCTGCAGGCACAGTACATGTGGTCGCCAGGAGCGTATTAAAGAATTTATTGTTGATCGCTTTCTGGCTGATCCCATGCCTCTGACGTTCCAGGACACACAAGTTACCTCCGCCATAGGTAGGGACAGGTTAACTGGGTCCGGATAAATTTACATATTGTATTCTGGCCGTCAGGAGTCCCCTCGCGACGCCCGGCAGCATTTTTATCACTGCAAAGCATGTTTTTAATGTAGGGTAAACGGCAAACAAAAAAACACACAAAAATGAAACTTCTTTCCACCCCCATCCCCCCCAAAAAATCAAAAGTCATTAGCTTTTATTTTTTATGTATACAAAATGTTGCCATTAAAAGTTTACAACTCAACCTACCAAAAAAAAAAGACGTAACACAACTACATGAACGAAAAAATAAATGTTATGGTTCTTGTAACAATGAAAAAACAAAAAAAAATGTTTGACTCTTAGGGCACATTCAGACGACCGTATATCAGCCGCGTATTCACGCCAACCGATATACGGCGTCCCTCTCTGCAGGGGGAGGAGGCTGGAAGAGCCGGGAGCAGTGCTCTGAGCTCCCGCCCCCTCTCTGCCTCCTCCCCACCTCCCTGCATTATTTTCAATGAGGAGAGGTGGGACGGGGGCGGAGCTAATTCCTGGTATCTAGCCCCGCCCCCACCCGACCTCTCATTGCAAATAGTGCAGAGGGCGGAGAGGGGGTGAGAGGGGGCTGAAGCTTGGATCAATGCATAATACTACATAGGTGCCTTATAGGCTTGACATAACATTGGGTGTGCATTGACTAATCCAAGGTCATGCGGACTATTTGGAGGCTTGTAACATTGAAAGCTACTGTGTAGACCAACTGTGAGTTTCCCCTTAAAGGGGTTGTCCCGCGCCGAAACGGGTTTTTTGTTTTTTTTAACACCCCCCCCCCCCCCCCCCCCCCCCCCCGTTCGGCGCGAGACAACCCCGATGCAGGGGTTAAAAAAGAACACCGGAGAGTGCTTACCTGAATCCCCGCGCTCCGGTGACTTCTTACTTACCTGCTGAAGATGGCCACCGGGATCTTCTCTCTCGGTGGACCGCAGGGCTTCTGTGCGGTCCATTGCCGATTCCAGCCTCCTGATTGGCTGGAATCGGCACGTGACGGGGCGGAGCTACACAGAGCCGCTCTCCGGCACGAGCGATCCCATTCATAAAAGAAGAAGACCTGGACTGCGCAAGTGCGTCTAATTTGGAGCTTAGACGCTGAAAATTAGACGGCTCCATGGAAACGAGGACGCTAGCAACGGAGCAGGTAAGTGAAAAATTTCTTATAACTTCTGTAGGGCTCATAATTAATGCACAATGTACATTACAAAGTGCATTAATATGGCCATACAGAAGTGTATAGACCCACTTGCCTTCGCGTGACAACCCCTTTAATGATAGGCCAAACAGCGGAGAATCACAGCATGCCTTGATTTTAATCACACGAGCCCAAAATCGCTATGATTTTCCGCTTATGTGCAGTAGGCTGCGCTTTCCATAGTTATCATATGGAAAGCGTGTCATGCAAGCTCCGCGTGCGATTTATCGCCGCAGATCTCGCAATGACACCTCACCTATGGACAGCAAGCTTTAATATCAAAAATACATGCAAAATTAAGGGGTTAATTAACTCCTCTGTTCTGTCTCAAATGCAGCTCTGCAACTTCTAGTTTTATAAGAAACTATATTCATAGCAATCCTTATCTGTTTTTAAAGGGATACTGACCAATAACTTTATGTAGGATACAGAGTATATGGCAATAGTTTGTTTTTACATCCTGCCTTTATATTACATTTTTAGGACCCATTGGCACAGATCCCTACAGTATAGAATGCTATTGGGGTGCAGAAGTTTCAGTGCTAAAAAAAAAGGGCCTATAATGGTTAAAGTGGCACCATTTACTATGTATGTTACCATCCGGATGATTGTAATGCTATGAAAGTAAGATCCTGCAAAGTTCAACATAAGACTCTTGTCAGAAATGTAGCTACATAAACATTGTTACGGATTACATATCCTTGTTTAATAATATGCCAAGTAGAAAACTGTTAGGCTAGGTTCACATGGGGCGGATTCCCGACGGAAATCCCGCGATTTGGCCGCAGCGAAAAACCGCGAGATTTTCGCCAGGAGAACCGCTGCTTCAAAACCCGCGGCGGTTTGAAGCGGCCTGGTTGCTCGCTCTTCCGCTGCGGCTGGCGCTCCTATAGAGGAAAGCGCGTCCGCAGCGGAAAGAAAAAAAAGAACCTGCTGTGGTCGGCAAATCCGCGCAGCAGCGGCGGCTTCTGCCGGCTTAGTCGCAATGGATTTGCCGGCCCATGTGGACGAGATTTCTAAGAAATCTCGTCCACATGGCTGGCTAATCCCAGGATTAACGGCCGCATCCGGATTTGCCGCTGCGAAATTTCGCACGGAATTTCCACGGTAAATCCGCCCCATGTGAACCCAGCCTTAAAATTTTCCTGACTGCATGATCATCCAGTACAGTTCCTTATGGTATATGGAATGTGTGATGGACTAATCACTGGGCTGCACTATTTTACAAGATGCTACTGCCCCATTTAACACCAAGTTGGTTCTGTTCAAGTCTTGCAAGTCTCATAAGATCTAAAAGCTCAGAGCCCTTGAGAAAATGTTTATTTAACCGATGTCTCTTCTACAGTAAAAACAAACACTCCCAACAAATCCCGTCCTCCCTCTGGATCAGCAGTATTCTAGAATGTAAATAGAGATCAAGGACACACTGAATGAAAGGATACTAAACTAACCAGAGGTGAGAAAGTAAAAGGGCCAGTCACCCTGGAGCTCCCCGCAGTGCAGGAGCATTAGAAGAGGTCACACAAATGGATGTAAATGTCTTTGGAGGTTTCTCAACACTATCTAAAGTAGTCATCATTGGAAAGAAAGGAACACAGGACAGTTCCCATACTTTTACATAGGCTGATTATCAGCCAAAAAATCTCTCAAATGAGTGATTGTTGTCCAATATAAAATGGGACCCGACAGGGTACTGCGCAAGAAAACGCTCATTACTCGCTTTATTTGAGCTCGCAGAAACAAAGCGACTAGTGAGAGACTTCTCACTCAATGTAAACAGGCAGCCGTTCATCTAGGAACAACTGCCTGTTCGCAATGAATGCACGTGGGCGACTGTAAGATCTCCAGTGCTCTCCGCCTGCATTCGCTGAATGACTATCGCTCCTGCGTGAAAGCACATAAGTTACAGTCATTCTGATGGCTGTTGACAGTTACCGTTTGTAAAAGTACCTGTAAGCATTTTTCAAGATAGGGCGTTCAAGTGAATGGAGGTGGAGCCAGACGGGGATCATTCCGCCCCCTTCCATTCACTGAAAATAGGAGTTTCCTAAACATTGAGCAACTCCTGTTTACACTGAGCAAGCAGACGCTTAGCAGTTGTCTCTTTTCAGTGAGCTGAATCGGAATGACTAGCAAGACTGAGTAACTTTTTGCTCAGCGCCTTATTTATTGTCATGTGTTCACAGGTTGACAGTAACCCAAAAATCACCTATTTGAGAGATTTACTCAGGCGACTATAGGCCAGTGTTAAAGTACCTTTTTTCTGGTCTGAAAATGACTGGGAACAATTACGCATCCTCCTGTGGGCCCCTCTCTAGCCTGAATGGCTGAAAAAGGGACAACAATAGCCTATATGCATCCATTCTTCATCTGTCCTGAACAGTAAAGCTGACCATACACATTAGATTAATGTAGGTTGAAGCATCTCATTTTGGTGGGATTGGCCAGCCATCTAATGTATATGGGACCTCTGAACTGTCCCCAGATGGCAGATCTCAGGGGAGAGAAGGATTGGGTAGTTAGATCTTAACATTCCAATTCCTTCTGTTATCCTTTTGTTCTCAGGGAGATAAGCCACCATAGCCACAGTAGTCTGACAGTGGCTTACTTCCCTTTCCCCATGGAGAGCACATACATGCACCGCCAAGTGCAGTATATAAGTGTATGTGGTTGGAAGAGATACGTCCGACAGCTGTCTAAACTGCATAGTAATCTTCAGTCTGCCTAGATATGTGTGGTCTTATTGAAGCAATGGATGTAGCTCTGTATAGCTAAGCTGATATGCCTTTCAGGACCTCCAACAACTGTGTGTAAACTCTGTCCTAGCAAACATTAGTGCAGGTTTTCCTGAAATGGCTCAATAGACTTTTCACTTGACACGAGCCTTGTATCAATAGACTCCTGCACTGAATATTGCTGCTTTATGTCATCTCGTGGTTTTATCCTGGTGAAATAACTAATAATGTTACAATGTATCTATTTCATCTTCTTTGTGCCTGCAGGATGGAGAGCCTTTGCTGCCTTCCTTACTGTCATGTTA